>NW_027210632.1:482500-1165000 GCF_029030835.1 Brachyistius frenatus
TTGCAGACAATAGGCGGTTTACAGCTGTTGGCTCCTTTGAAACAATGTGGCAGCTTTACGACCTCCAATGACAAGACAGCGGCATCTGCTTAAGGGTATGTGCTGCCATTACTTAAGTTGACATTTGTCATTCCAGTTTAGTGCTTCTTTATTGTCACAAATGGTTTCTGTTATCATGACACATCGAAGATAACAGTACAGTTTCAAAACCTGGTACAAAAAAACCCCCACCAAATAAACTGTATTTGTAGCCTACTGTTGGTCATAGTTTGTAGGGAAACCTTCTCATGTCTGGATTTTTAGTTCCACTCAGGGAATACAATACAGAATACTCACAGCAAATCCTGAGGTTTGAGCCTTTTTTTATGTGAACACCATTACTGACAACGGTGTTGTCGAGGGAGCACGGTAGCGTCAGCGCTCACATCGGGCAAGATAAATGCAGCGAAGATAATCAGAACAAAGTCTCGATGTTTATGAATAGATCAGCGGTAGGATCTAGTTGAACGGGGAATGAAATTCGCCAAATTGATATTCAATTTGAAAAAAAGCTTCTATTCAATACCATTTAAAAGGGGCATTTTAATGACAATGAAATTGAAACTACGGTGAAAGAGCACAATAGCCCACCATACTTAATATGCAATTTAGACAGGGAAACAAAAGCGTCACTTTGCAGTGGCTGGCTACAATCCTCACCTATTTTGTTCTCCACTTTTCTTGTTTTTTTTTCTGCATAAATACAGACCTTGCACTTAAATGGCTCAAATGGCTCAAACGTGCAAATGGCTCAAACGTGCAAAGATAAATTGGTCTTTTTTCATTTGACCAATGGTAGTTCTCATATCCATAAAACTTCATACTGTAATTAATTCAAATAGTAAAACGCATGCACATTTACCCATTTCTATATCTTTCCTTTGCTCTATTTGTCGACTTGTTACTGCCGGGGTCACTCGGGGACAAACGCAAACGATTCCTTCCTCTGCTGCTAAAACCTCTCCAACGACCCCAATCACACTCCTCCGGCTTCAAAAGCTGTACTCTTCCAGCTCCTGCCGAGAGACCCAGTCACTTACAACGGCCCCGAGTTCCATTCTAAGTGGATTTAAATGGATAAAAGGGAAAGTCAAGTAATGAAAAGCTATTAAAAGGTTTCTGTAGGTCACTCCAGCTACACCTGTCTTCCAGCTCACCTTGTATCGTGTCAACTGGATCAGAGGAGATTTGATATTGAAGGTGTATGTATGTACATGTGAGCGGGCTATGTTGGCCGCAGAGCCCAAGGGGTGAGATAAGAGGAATATGGACGGTGATTTTTAGCAAGGAGGGTAAAATTAAACCTTATTTTTTTCCCCTCCCGTGAGGCTGAAGGGAGTCTGGATTTGTATGGAAATCAGCTGCAGGGGTAGCTGTCCTCAGATAGAAGGTCACGGAGAATTAATGTTTAAAAAGAGTTATACTGCAGAGCTATATGTTCAAGGTTAACAAAGGAAAACTGAGAGGGGCATTTCACAATGTGGGCTATGGAAAGCAGCACCAAGTCTTGTTTCATTAATTTAGGATTTCTCAAGTTGGGATTTAATACAGTCAGGCTTCTGCTATTCCTCATGAGTAGCAGTCAGACAAATACTTGATTTAAATGATCAGTGGCAGGCAACAATAAAAGAGAATAGTTTGTCTTTCACAGCTACAGAGGAGCTTATAGCCCAGTGCAATGAAGACTATAAGGATAGTGATGAAGAGGGAAAAATGTCAACATGTCCTCACACCGAAACCACAAAATAGTTTTTTTTTACAAGTGACTCCCAAAACCACAAATACATTTGTGTTTTCAGTGCCCTCTAGAGGACCAACTCGCCCTCATACCTAAGCGGCAGAATAGCTCATTTACCAAAACCTTTGTTGTCATGGCAACACTTATAAACACATGGTTAACATTGTGAAAATGGTTGCCATTTTGTTAGGTTTGTTTTTTGTTTGTTGCATAAGTAACGTATGTAAGTTATGTACATAAGTTATAATAAGTCACTGTTGACTGTTTGTTTCAGCTGGAACATGAACTGCATTCTCCTGTGTGAAAGCCTTGCGTTTGAACCCTCAAACCAACACCAACCTACATGGCCTTTGTCACACTTCATTCACTCCCGTCAGAATTACTATGAGCATCAGAGGTAACTCGCGTATATATTTGTCTTTTAACACCCTTAAAAGGTCAACCAGTGTTGTCTTTTTCTGGTGATACAGCCAGCTATAGGAATTAGACAAGTGACAATGTCAGTTTATCATAGAATCTTTTTCAAAGCTTTTCCAAAACCATGGTGTAAGCCATGTCTGTTCGTTGTTACTCTTTAACTCCTACTCCTTTAAGTTGTCTGTATTGTAAATTTGTCTGTATTAAGACACATCATTACTGACCACAGACAGGAGAACACCGAATGGATGTGCAGTGAGACTTTCTGTTAATGTGGATGTTGTCAGATGATGTCGTGACCATGAAATAAGTCAGCCTGCACTCATTCCTTACCAGGCTGTGATGTTTTTGTTGTTCGCCAACAGGAAACAGGGTGAAGAAAACGAGAATTACCCGTAATCATGTTGTTCAGGCGTTTTTCACTCAGGTGTTTTCATTCTTGGATGGTCGAGTCCATCATGCACACAAGCTCTCAAGGACAAGGGGATGAGCACAGTGTAAGTCTATATACATTCAGTGTTTCTCTCTCCACAGCACCTTTCTCCAGAGCAACAAAAGGAGCCATCTGTAGCCTTTGTCTTAGTTCAGGGATAAGCCGAAGCCAATCCAGCCCTCTCAGGACTGATCTGCGGTTGGACCGGCGTCCTCATAATCCTATTAGGAGTGGATGATTTCTTCAGATCCAACCAGGGGTATGGAAGGAAGATAAACTGAAGATTTTGGACAAAGAGCACATGAGGGTTTCACTCTATTAGAGGATATCAAGCTTTTGTGAAAATCAGACGGATGAAGTAGGGAAGCAAGAGCTCACTGTTGAGTGTTTATTGATGGTTATAAATGCAAATGTGGACCTCAGCGAGAAGACTTTACATCATGGAATTTTGCTGCAAAATGTAGTATTCATCATGTTAAAACTGCACTTAAAATAACTCCATATTAACATTGGGTTGAATTACCTTGTGTAAGGTGGATGGTTTTGTGCAGGGAGAAATCCACGGAGAATTAGCACCTGACTGCTGTTCCCATCAGCCCTTTGCAGCCTACGCACTGGGGCGAGAGGCCCTCTGCAATCTGGGGTGGGATGGCAGGCAGATAGGCAACACTAAATTAATATAGCTAAGTGCATTAATAAGATAAATAAAGAAGACATTTAAAAGGAATGAAAAAGTTACTTTTCTGAGTAACTAACTATTTATATATATGCAATAATTGGTGGAGTTATTCAACTACTTTCGAAAGAAGTAACATTAACTGTGGCAACTAACTAGTTTTCAGTAACTTTCTCCCCTTCAAAAAGGTTTCTGTTAAATGTATTGTATTAATGTGTAAGACATAGGGCTGTTCATATTTTAAACTTGCCTACACTTTAAAAAAATAAATAAAACGAATAAGGGGCTATGAAATCCAGCTCATCTTTCCCAAACTTCTCAAATCATTGTGGATACACTCAAAATTTATGTACCCGAATAATTTCTGGAAAGAGGATTTCAAATGTTTTGGCATGTGATCAGGGTGAGAGATGTTGTTCTCTGAGAAAACAAAGCCAGCGAACCCTGCAAGAGGCCGACTTTTGACAGCTGCGTGAGAAGGAGCGTGTTTTTGAGAAAAGAGCAGCAGTGTAGTGTGTTTGTGCGTGTGCGTGCACGCAGGCCTGTTATTGTTTTGATCTGACCCTCGCGTCACCTGATTCTTCTCGTGTGTACATGGAGTTTCTGTCACATGTTGCTCCTCATATAAACTCTCTTGGTCTTATTCTCTCTCTCTCTCACACACACACACACACACACACACACACACACACACACACACACACACACACACACACACACACACACACACACACACACACACACACACACCCTGGGGCTTCAGCTGCTGACTGTAAGCAGGGAGGCAAATGGAAGAAGCTGAGAAGATCATAATATTGGAATTAATAACAAATAGTTCTGGCCGATGGCAGGGTGGCGGTTCTGGGAACAGACTGGTATGATTCTCCTGAAGAAATATTTACCACACAGTAGGATGAAAGCCACACACATTCTCCGAAGCTTTAAGTGATCATCACAGCGTATTTTCACTTCTAAGTGGAAAATAACATTCGAGGGGCTCGTGAGCGTGTGTATAGACTTCCACTCTGTATGCGTTCTCCTTGCTGTTCTTTCTGTACTTGACACGTCTCAGCTGTTACATTCAGCACAGCTCGGACCACCTGTGTTGTTCTAACATTACTTTCAGTGTGTGTCTTTATCTCTAAAGAATTAGTTTGACATCTAGGACACACCAACAGTGACGGAAATCTGCGACAGATGTTCAGAAAAGGTTCAAATAGATTTACACCAGCTTGTTCTTCGGAAAAAATGATGGCCAAAATATTTTTTTTACAAATCATCATGGCTGGTATTAAAGTATTCACGATGTTGAACCTCAGAATTTTCTGAGAGCCAAAAGTTGTGACTGACGTTAACGGAAACATAACCACTTGAATGCAAAGCATACTGTGCACACGACTTCCCTTTTCGTTCACACGAGCTCCTGGTTTCATTTGAAGGTGTTAGGTATTAGCTCACAGACATGAGAGTGAAATGTTAAAGTATTCTTTGAGGATTAAAATGTGAAGGATGTGTTCAAAGACTGAACATTAATTTTAATTTAAACAAAAAAAATAAGACCATGTTTGAGATGTAGCTCCTCTTTCTTGACTGGTATTCCTGCTGGTTGTATTTCTTAAAGCTCACATGTTCGACGGTTGAGGTTTCCCATTTTTCCACGTGCATTTCACTCTTTCCACAATCTACCACCGCAAGAATAACTCTCAAGGTTTTCACTTCATCAGTGCTGGAAGGACAGCAGTCTCTTCTGTTTTGAGCAAATTTCCTGTGAGATTCCGCCTGCTTGAACACAAAGCAGGACAAACCTCAGTAAAATCTGCTGCACTGTTTTTTTTTTTTTCTGCTTTCAAACACTCTACACAGCTGTGTTAAATATGAGGTCACATATAGCAGCAGCTCAGCTTAGTTTAGCATAAACACGAGGAACAGGGGAAAATGGCTAGCCTAGCTTTGAAATAACAACATCCATTTATCAGCACCTCGAATTCTCAGTATTTAACAATATACAATATATTATTTGTTTAATCCAACACACACACACACACACACACACACACACACACACACACACACACACACACACACACACACACACACACACACACACACACACACACACACACAAAGACTTCAGAAAGCTACTGCTGCCAGCCAAGAATTACAATAAAATAGAGACATTTTCTTTTTGTTTTCACAGTTTCTCCCAGTCTTTGTGCTAAGCTAAGCTATCTCTAAGCTCCCGCTTCATACTGAATGGAGAGAGATGAGTGGTATCCCTCCACTCATCTAATGCTTGTCAAGAAAGTGAAAAAATGAGAAAGATGCATTATTTTAACATGCTTCCCTTCTCAAACTTAACGGTAAAAAAAACAAGAACAGGAAGTAATGTGCCATAAATTGCCAAGACAAGTTTGTAAGGGCGGAACATTCATCTCTAAAAAATTTTTTATTTTTCTCAGAACTAATGATTCGATTTAAACTGTCCACTGATTTAAAGTCTCTGTCTTTAAAACTGCACAGTGAGCTTTTTTCAAAGCCTCTGTGGATTTCACTCAGCACACAAAGTGCTAAGTACGATTTAGGAAAATACTTTTTAAAATAACCAAAACTGGAGGGAGGAAAACCACTGAGCCATGTGAGGTGAATGTGGTGGAGTGTGGAACTTGGCACTGATACCGGCTCTGTCCTGGCACACCGAGCTGCAAGGCAGCCAGAGGGGAGGCAAACCTCCACGTGAGGTGCCACACACAAACTTGCAGATTACAATGGACGCACACACTCACAATCTGCATGCAGTTAGCCTCTTTACACAAGTACAGTACTTACACACTTGCAGGAACTGACATTGTAAAGCAACCATGCGGAACACACACAAGCACGAGAATAAACTGCGTCAGTGAATTTAAACAAATACAAACAGGCCTGAGTCCATGTGTATTCTATAAGAAAGCATGCACAAATTCCCTGTGTGTCCCGCGCTGAATAAAACATGTAAAAGCTGTGACAAATAGCTTCCCCTCAACATCCACCTTAACTCATAAATGCTGGGGATTTTCTGTATTGGTGCGAGGGAACAAAATATAAATCTGCTTTTCATGCTTTCTAATATTTCCAAGTAAAACACACGAAAGGCTTCAACAGTACAAACAGGAAGCAGGTTGTTTTCTTTGTCGTATCCAAACATGAGTTCAATTGCCCCCTCCTCCCTTGTATCCTGCTTTCACTCTTGTTTACTGTTGTTGTGATCTGGAGTACATTTACCCAATTTTGCTATCAAAGTGCAGCTGTTTACCACTGGGAAATGATGTAAACGCCTGATTTGACGTACGCAGGGAAATTGGAGAATAATTTCCGAGTGAATGGAACCACATGCGCATGACTGAAACGAGTACATCTACCTGTACGGGCTACAATGAACAACAAATTAGCCCCCACCCTATTCTCACTGCCTCAGGAAAAAAAAATCAGTAGCATTGCGTGATCTGAAAATGGGCTCATATGTTCTTTTCTGCTGAATGTGAAACAAATTTCTCTTTCTCTTTCATTTCATTACTAACAATGGACTACGGTTAAACATAAAAAAATACAAAGCGTAAATATCATCAGTTTTGTGTGCGTGTGTGTGCGTGTGTGTGTGTGTGTGTGTGTGTGTGTGTGTGTGTGTGTGTGTGTGTGTGTGTGTGTGTGTGTGTGTGTGTGTGTGTGTGTGTGTGTGTGTGTGGTGGGAGAGGGAGGGGGGGGCCTTCTGGATTTGGACAAAAACCTGCATCAACAGGATATTTGGCAACCAACTGGTGGTAGAAACGGTTGTAAACACAATGTTGACATATTTATTGGACCTTATGAAGTTGATATAGCAAACTTCTATGTTTATTTGAAGCTGTATTTCTGTATTTCTAGCAATCTCCCAAATGTAAGTCCTGTATTCACTCTGTTTTGGTCTCCACCGACTCCAAAAAGAAAATTCAGAGTTAGCATGTTTACCAGCTAGTTTCAAACTTTGTCAGCTGGTTTGGTGTTTGTAACACGAGATTAGTCTGATCTAGTCCGCTGCAGCAACTTTAAAGAGACAGATTAGAACCAAACAAACTGTAAAACAATGAGCTAAAGGAAACTAAAATGCTCTTTAAAGTTGAAGGAAACTGGACTGAAAGACTCATTTCACATTACCGATCTGTTGTAAATACAGAAAAAAATATTGATTTAATCATGAAGTCGTGTGCCAAAAACTGCTCATTGACTATTACCATTGATCTCCCTTTGAAATGTCTGTGGTGGGAAAGATTTGTGAACTCCAGATAAAGAGTCATTTAACTGCAAAATAAGTTAGAAAATCCATCATTTAGCTCACTATTGTCTTACCAGGACACCTCAACCAAGCAATATTGTGGGTTTTATGTGTAAAAAGGAGCTATAGAGTCAGATTACTTGCATCCCAAAGACTACAGAAAGCTTCATCAGTTCACTTTGTCAGCGTGCGTAATGACTGTTCATATGTTTATGCCTGGCCGATGTATGGACGGGCGGACAGATGGGTGGGCCATCAGTCAAACTGATTGACAGAAGCACAAATAAACTAACACACACACCCGCCCCCTGAGAGTGTTTGATTGATGGATGGTTGTCCAGAGGGGGTCTTTGTATTCACTGCTCTCTGCTGCAGCTGCCACTTGTAAGCTACTTAGTACACAGAGACACCGGCACACATATATAAACAGTAAATAGAAACATATCCAGATTCACACATGTATGCAGTCATGCTCGTAAGTATTTGCTCACTGACATATTTACACACTCTGATGCATAAATACACACACAACTATCCACTCGGTGGTCTATGCATAATGCATTAGCACCTCTGTGTTTACACATGCCATCAGCCCAATCAATACATTTATGAAATGCTTCCACCTTACCACCTCACACAGACACATACACACATGCAGCCACGCTCAAATGTCACCAGCAGATTAACCACATGGGAGACAGCTCATCTGCATCCGTAGAATAACCGCTAACTTCACAGATGATTGGTCAGATGCAATGGCCATCAGGTGAGGTCACTGTGTGTGTGTGTGTGTGTGTGTGTGTGTGTGTGTGTGTGTGTGTGTGTGTGTGTGTGTGTGTGTGTGTGTGTGTGTGTGTGTGTGTGTGCCCCCCCCCCCACTAAACACACACACCCGCACAAACAAAATCACACAAACTGACCTTTGACCTAGGTGTAATAAAGTCCTCTGTGTGGAGTGGGAATGGGCCGTAAATGCCACTGAACGCTGACATTCTCGTCTTCGGCAAGGTTACCAAGAGGCCACAGAGAGAGGGAGAAAAGAGACGGAGGGAGAAAGACAGGGACAGACAGAAAGTGATGAATAGATAAAATGCATTGATAAATTGAAGGAGGGATGGATGGAAAGATGGTTTGGTTGACCTTTTAGCCTGGCAGAAGATTGACTGAAAGCAGCTGTCCCCCGCTATAAATTCCCAGTATCATCTTAGGTTTTGTCCTTGTAAAATCAGGATACCATCAAGCCAATAATAGCCACTCTTCCAAAATACAGTCCTGGGACCATTAATGTTTATTCATGTCCATGTAGAAGACAGCCTTGCAGTCCAATGACCTCTGAAGAATCAGCATGCCATTGGACTTCAATTTGCACTTAAAAAATTGGTTAAATTTAATAAAAACTCAAACAGAAGGACAGGCTTTTGGCTTTCAGTCGTCCAGGTCATGTGACATCTGTCAGAGCAACTAGACTGGAGCTGGCACATGGACAGAAACAAGAGTTTTAATAATGCAGGGTATAAATTATGTCTCTGATTCTCGTTCTCGGCAACCAGAAAACATTTAAAAAAAGGTACGTTAGCCATTTCCAGTCCTGACCGTGTGTGCACACGTGTATGTGGGAAAGCTTTAGTAACCATAGCAACCTTTCAACATCAAGTTGACCCCTGATTTTCTTGTCGGTTGATGTCATTTCATGGTTACTGACTGTGTGTGTGCATGTGTGCTCCTGCGTGCATATGTGTGTGTGTGTGTGTGTGTGTGTGTGTGTGTGTGTGTGTGTGTGTGTGTGTGTGTGTGTGTGTGTGTGTGTGTGTGTGTGTGTGTGTGTGTGGGGATGGGGGGGGGGGTCACTGGTGGGAGATAAAGCTGTCAAGCACAGTTCAAATCTTTGGCAAATTCAATAACATCAAACAAGAAGCTTGAATTTCCCAGGTAAAAAAATATATTCAGAAAAATAGTTTAATTTCAAGCATAAAAGATGTCACAGATGATGAGATTTTGTACCTGTGGTTGGACATGCTTTGTAATGTGCTGCAGTCTGGACTACTGTCAGCCGGTACTCTCATAGATCTCCTGATAAATTAGCTGTGGTAAGGTTTTATATGACTCTCTAGGAGATAAAGAGGTGAAATCATGCCAGAACACAGGAGCTAACAGAATTAGATAATGATAGCAGAAAACCAGTGTGGTATATTTTGTAAGAAACAGGCGTGGACTTGCCTTTTCGGCTTACATAACATTACAGACATGAATAGTCATGCTTAACACCTGCAGCTAAAACGTGCCCTAAATTTAAATGTGACACATTTTAATAACCTTGGGAGAGGAATATTTTGACATTTTTGGAAATTTCAATCTAATACTTAGCTGTGGAAATTGCTGTTTTGTTTAAATTTGGAATGTTTTTACAAATGTGAACATAACTTAAACATGACATACTGTAAATGGAAGCTGTCTCCTTGTATGTACCAGCTGCTGTACGGCCTTCCCCTCCGCTCTGTGGCAGACCAGTGGTGGACAATCACCCGCTGGAACTAAGTGACAGACTGCGCCTGGTCCGCTCGGCAGGAGGAAGAGCAGAGATGGACACTCGTATCTCACTGCCTGCCTGCAGGAGTCGTCTGCTGTAATGGGGTTTGAGCCACACACATGTTGGAAAGGAGCCTGTCCACATACATCCTGTCCACACAGATGGTTGTGCGACGTACGCACGCAAACATGCGACATTTACACACAGACAGTGGATTTACGAGCACACAGCCCGAAACAGATGCAAAGATCTTGTTTGATATATGTAATTAAACAAAGAACCTGCGTGCCATGCATGGAAATTTAACAAATGCATGCGTGTATGACACGCGCGCGCGCGCGCACACACACACACACACACACACACACACACACACACACACACACACACACACACACACACACACGTACATGTAAATACACTCTCCACAGGGGCTATCTTGTGTAATACGACTCAGTCACGCTATACTGTGGCTACCGCAGTGTTTGGATTAGTGTTGGCTCATATGGATGGATCATCGTCTCATATTTAGACAATATTAAGATGGCCTTATATGGACATCAAACATGGCTCGTGCCACTGAGCTAATGGACCCAACCAAAGTTAAAGCCATCAGTGGAGTCAGTTGAGCTTTATATACACAGTCGTTTGATCTTTACACATGCCGCTCACAAAGCGGTTATCCAGTCTTGGGGAGTCTGCTCTTCATTCTCATTTTGAAGGCATACTTTTGCTATTTACACATTTTTTTGTTATATTCTCCTTTTGCCTTCCTTTATAATACAGTTGTACATAATGATAAATGTTTATTGTGGTGTTGCATGGATGCCATCTGTCAGATATTACTGTCACCATTTTTAAAGTACACCACGACTGATCTTAGCACCATAAAAAGCAGCCGTAATCAATTAGATGAGGTGCAATTAGCTGTAGTGTATATGTCTGGCCTTAATGCTGTATCGAGCAGTGTTTATACTGCACATCAAAAAGCCAGTGGCATGTGTCTTTTATCCCTGTGCCATTCACAGAATTACAGTCTTCTTTCATGTGGACATAATATTATTACAGTAGCATCAAGTCCACACACACACACACACACACACACACACACACACACACACACACACACACACACACACACACACACACACACACACACACACACACACACACACACACACACACACGTGCATGCACATAAGGATACCATGCTTTTCTTTCCACAATTTAGTGAGTTATTCATTTCTTTTTATGCAGCCTTTTCCTAACAAGCCAGCCCCATTCAAGTACAAATACTTATTAGACCAGACAGCCTGGAAAGGAAAACAAATAGGCTTGAAAGGAAGGATTTGGCTGAGAGGGGTGAAAAAGAGAGCAATGGTAAGAGAAAAAAGGGAAAGAGGAGAAGAATTGTAACCACTATACCAGTAAAATGTCACCAATTGTGCCCGGCTGTGGCAGTGGAGTCAGGACACTGCTGTGACTCAGGAGGAGGCAATGTGTCAACAAAGTTAATATTAAGGCATCTTTAATGGACTATTTCTCTCACTAAATCGGTTTTCTGTGTCATTTTTAATATCAATATTTGAAGACAATTTTACTTTCGTGATAACATTTTGTACATATGTTGCTGTATTGTGATTACGCCATTAATCCCTGAAAGTAATACTAGTCTCAAAGAAATTAAACAGGAAGAGGGATTGCCATTAGCAAACTAAGGTTACAGTATTTTTTTTTTACAGTAAAAATTAATCATAGTAAAGATTGATTCCCAAAAACGCTTGCAGATCATTTGGAGATTAAGTCATAGCTCTTAAGGAATTGCATACAAACAGTTCAGTCTGAGTGAACAAATATAAGATTTGAGGGATGTTAGAGTGTTTGGAGCCTTCTAGATCCAATTGTGATGGCATTGTATTTGAAGGGGGTGAGTCCGTACGTACTACACAAACCCTGCGGTTTTGACACAGGTGGTGGTGGTGATGGGATGAATTTGATTCAATTTCTATACAGCATCAAATCACAACATTAGTCATAACACCATGAGGTCCCTTCAACATTATCTGAAGTAAACCATGAGTTCAACGATTCCCATACGAGTGATAGCTGGAAGGAAAAACTCCCTTTTAACAGGAAGAAAAACTCCAACAGAAAACTGGTAGGCTGTCTGCCTTGACTGGTTTGGGTGAGAGGAGAGCAGAGAAAGAAAAGAACAGCATAAAGAGACAACCAAAGATAATCAATGGGTAGGTTGGTGGTGCTATTAACCACAGACCAGAAACATGCAGCTCCAGAGGTAGAGATACTTTCAGACAAAGGACAACGCTACGGGAGAGACAAAGCGTAAAGTTAATGAGATCCAATGATGGCATATAAATCCATGCAGAGGGGATGAGAAGGTGCTGAAGAGGAATTTTGATGAGCTCCACCTGAGCATTGGAGGTGAACGGGGTGGAGGTGGGGTGGAGGGGGTCACAGCAGATCGCCCTGAAACGACATCTGATGCAGAGGAGAGGTGAACAGATTTAAAGTTGGACAGCAACAGTATGACCTCGCTGATTGAGATCGTGGTGAAATTTGATTGGTTTATCGTAAACGCCCACAGTCAGAGAGAATTGAGCACACATAGGATGTTTTCAATGGCACAACAGTCAAAATACATCCAATGAGCCAAAATAAGAGAAGTTAGGACTGATTGGGGAATCTTATCTGGTGACCTCAACTCCCTCGACACTGCTGCTTTAAACACAAATAATGTTCAACATTTCCAACTTGGCTGGAGAAAAAGGAAGGAGGTACCATAATTTCCAGAAGTTGATGGATGCTCTAAAAACCTTTTTAGTTTTTCCAGAATCTGAACCACTTCAGCTGAAAATATCAGACAAAAACATAGAGGTGCCACACCTGTCCATCCGCATTCAACCACAAAACAGTAGAGTGGTGCAGCTTGGCACAACCAGTGTGTAACCGGGATTAGTGGTTACTATGCTCACTCCTCCAGTCTTTGAGAAGTTAAAGCGGGTCATACCCAAACAACAGTATTTGCCACGTTTGATTGGATGGCTGTGCAGAGATGAGAAAGGAGCTGGGGTCTGAACATCTATCTCCTTCTGTTTTCTTTGAATTAAAATTAAATCAGAGCACATAAAGGAAACTGAACATCCCCTCCCTGATCTGTGCTGTGCTCAGATAACCCACCCCAAGTCACTCTGAGAGTCTGTCTAATACTCCATATGTGTGTGTGTGTGTGCATATCTCTGTCTGTGAGTGGGCACACATGCATTCAATGGTTAATTTGCATTCACAATGAAGCACTTGATGAGTGTTATTTGTGGCCTCTTGTTTAACTCTGGTGATAGGTTATATTTAGCGACACTACAGTCATTTTACTGTGGATACTTTTGATTGTGATGCATTCATGTGTCAGCACACGCTGACGCTTCTGAAAACAACTATTACTCGCCCAATTGCGAAACCTTAACTGACAGCGAAACAGCCTCTACGGTGTCTAGTGCCTGACGTGTACGCAGTGGGACACGACACGTTTGAAATAATGGTGACGGAAGTGGAAGAGCTCAGTAGCTGCAGTAGACCGTGCAGTGAGGCGTGCAGATTAGCGGGAAGGTTCAGGAGAGCATGTGCACAGATGAGACAAAGAAACTTCAGTAAACAGCAGTGTAATATATATAAATGTATGTGTGAGCTCTTACAGATTGAACTTTGACCTGTGTGAAGCTGTGTGTGTGTGTGTGTGTGTGTGTGTGTGTGTGTGTGTGTGTGTGTGTGTGTGTGTGTGTGTGTGTGTGTGTGTGTGTCTGCCATGCAGTGTCTGCTGTCTGCCTTTGTTGCTTGGCATTGATATGACATTCCCTCTGCCTGCTATATCTATTTTGGTGTGTGTGTGTGTGTGTGTGTGTGTGTGTGTGTGTGTGTGTGTGTGTGTGTGTGTGTGTGTGTGTGTGTGTGTGTGTGTGTGTGTGTGTGAGAGATGCGTCAGGGACAGAGAGTTCACACTGCAGCAGTGCTGTCTCACTCCTTCGACACTCCATCTCCTCTCCCACATCCCTCCCTCCTCTCCTTCTGCATCCATCTCTCTACTTTTTTTTCTCCCTGTGAGTCTGTTTCCGTCTCCTCAAATACTCTCTCCATGTCTTTTTGGTTGCACAGAGCATCTCTCTCTCTCTCTCTCTCTCTCTCTCTCTCTCTCTCTCTCTCTCTGTGTCCCCACTTGCTCTCTCTCTCTCTCTCTCTCTCTCTCTCTCTCTCTCTCTCTCTCTCTGTGTCCCCACTTGCTCTCTCTCTCTCTCTCTCTCTCTCTCTCTCTCTCTCTCTCTCTCACACAGGGTTTGGAGCTATTGTACTGTCTGTACATTTTGTGCTGCATGTTCCAGCCTACTTGTATACAGCTGCCTGCTGCTGTGTGTTTGAAATGATTGCTGTGTAAAGTATGGCCTTGCTACAATTTGGTCAAATTCACATTTTCTTTGCATCTTTCTTTGTATCACAGCAGCGTTTTAAGGTCAATTTGTATCCAAATTGACAACATTTAGCTAAAACCTGCCGTTTTTTTTTTTTACAGATGATGTTTGTCAAGCATTCCTTTTTCCACGCTTTTTGCCAATTTTATGATCTGCACGTGCACGTGTGTGTGTGTGTGTGTGTGTGTGTGTGTGTGTGTGTGTGTGTGTGTGTGTGTGTGTGTGTGTGTGTGTGTGTGTGTGTGTGTGTGTGTGTGTGTGTGTGTGTGTCCATGTGTGTCCGTCCCTTTTATCCCTGCTGTTGTCCTTCCTCATTTGACCTCTGTCTCTGTTCCTGTCACACTTTTCCCTGGTGTCTCTCTCCTTATTTTACCTTTTTATCTCTTGGCAGTGTCAAATCCTCCCACATTGTGTGTGTATTTTACCCTGTCTATGTCTGTGTGTGTGTGTGTGTGTGTGTGTGTGTGTGTGTGTGTGTGTGTGTGTGTGTGTGTGTGTTTGAGACTGTTTGATGCATCCCTTTTTTTTTTTAAAGCTGTCGGTTCTGCCTACGAAGGAGGTGTGAAGCTGTTTGCTACTGATGTTTGCTTCTGATGTAGAGTGTCGGACTCACTCTGCATGATGTGTGTGTGTTAGTATCTTCTCTAACCATCTAATATACCAGACACCATCCAAAGCAGGGTTTTCTTTTGTCTTGAGTGTGTGTGTGTGTGTGTGTGTGTGTGTGTGTGTGTGTGTGTGTGTGTGTGTGTGTGTGTGTGTGTGTGTGTGTGTGTGTGTGTGTGTGTGTGTGTGTGTGAGATCCATTGCATTATTTATTTTTTACAAAAAACTTGTCCCCAGGTGTGTTGACTGTGTGAATAATGTGTGTGGTATTGGTCTGCAGCATGTGATCGTACTTGTCTACATTGGGATTTAGCATGCATGGTGTGTGTAATAACGGCGGTGTGTATTTGTGTGTTTGTGTGTGTGTGTGTGTGTGTGTGTGTGTGTGTGTGTGTGTGTGTGTGTGTGTGTGTGTGTGTGTGTGTGTGTGTGTGTGTGTGTGTGTGTGTGTGTGTGTGTGTGTGTGTGTGTGTGTGTGTGTGTGTGTGTGGCCAGTGAGGGAAGCAGACAGTGCAAACGTGACTCGAGTGTCGGGAACACAGAGTTCAGACTGCTGCGCCAACTCTCCCTCTCTCCCCCTGTCTCTCGTCTCCCTCCCTTCTTGTATCGTTTTCTTCCTATCTCCTTTTCCTTTTTTACCTTTCCTTCATCTTCCTTCCATTTCCCTGTTCTTTCTCTTCCTCCTCCCTTGTTGTTTATTTTCCTCTTTTCTCCCTCTCCTTTCTCCATCTCCCTGCACTTCCTCCTCCTCCTCTACTTCCTCCTTGCTCATCCTCTCTTCCTCTTTCTCTCTACCTCCCTCTTTTGTCTTCCCCTCAGTCTCTTAGTCTGAGGTGACCCACTCAGACGTCGATGAATAATTCAGACTGTGTTGCACTGCAGGTTTTCCCCCTCTCCGCCCCTGCACCTCCCCACCTTTCCTCTTTCCATCGCATTTCCTCCTCTGCATCATCCCTCCTTCCTACTCTCTTTCCTTCAGAATCAGAAAAAAGTCCCCCCTCTTTGATAGATTTTAGCACCAATTTCTTTTCCCTCAGTATATTTTGGATGACTAATGGACCAAACTCACATATTTGAGTGTGTCGGTGTGTAAAAACGCACTAGAAAAAGGGAGAGATCCCCTCAGTGTTTAGTATTCTGCAGCTTGTTCTACAGGGGGATTCTGGGTGTCTCTCACACACACACACACACACACACACACACACACACACACACACACACACACACACACACACACACACACACACACACACACACACACACACACACACACACACACACACACACACACACACACACACACACACACAGACAGCGGGCTCTCCTACAACCCCTCCCAACCTCCCAACTCCATCAGCATCACCTCTCTCACACATTTTTGGTTACCACTGAGTAGTGATCACACGCGGCACCGCAGCTCTTAAGATGTGAGGAGGAAGAGACGGAGGTTTGGTGATTGTCAGAAGGAGTGAGTCACGGCGTGGACGGCCAGTCGGGAGCACCGTGATGAACGCTAATAACCAGGAAAGGAGTATGCTACAGGCTGGGCTTTCCAAGAATCTGCCTGATGTTGCACTGATAATCCATAGCAACACACACATTTCACCTGCTTTACAGGAAAAATGACGCTGGTTGTGAGCTTCTGACGCATGTCTGTGGGAACAAGTTTGAAAAAAAAAACAACAACAGTGACAGTGATCCCTAATAGATATCCTGTCATAACTGGTCAGTGCAGTTCTCAGTAGATTTAGCCTATCAATATTGTAATATAGTTTCAAACATGATCCCTCATGAAATATTCACTTCCAACAGAAGGTTCATTAGGTGAACCCTCTATAATCCTGATGTGGGAGGTTCTGTACATCCTCACCCACAGTAGATTTAATCGAGAATACATGACCTTCACTTAAACACAAAATTACTGAGGCTGTCGACAATACATCATGGAAAGAGTGGGTGGTCCTGATGTTTTAAACATCTTGTGTGAATTACAGCTCGTCTTCATGTGTGTGTGTATAACCAGAAATGGGCGGTGGAGCTCAGACTGAGGGATGTAAATTTGGGTATGCACCTGACAGGGAAGATTAAGAAAAATAAAAGACGGAATTACCAGTAAAATAGATAAATAAATAAAATGAAAGTGCTGCTTTTCTTTTACGTCCACAAGATTTGTAACAGCCCTAAAATGTAAAGTTGACCTTCTTACAGAAGAGAAGGACCGAAAAAGAACACCTCATGTTACAATAACAACAGAACCAAAAAGAAGGATGGAAAGAGAGTCAAAGAAGCCAAACATGAAAGCAGAGGAGAAGAAGAGTAAAGGGGGAAAAAAAGGGATATTTACGAGAGGCTACTTTCCTGAAGTGGCAGTTGCTATGGAGACCACACCCTAGCGTCTGAGCACTCCTGATTTGGAGGCGATGGGAGGGGAGGAACAACGGGGGAGTGTGTCCTGTTAGCCAATGGCAGCGCTGTGCCAGGCTCTGACACATTTCCCACATGCAGAGCCCCGGCGTTAATGAGGTTACACAACTGTCCCCCAAAAACACACAAAATCACATCAGCTTAAAGAACGGGGCCAGTTCCTCCGGCTGCAGGCGGATGAGATGAACTCAGAGATGGCTGTTTATTCGTGAGTGTGTGTGTTGAAGCCAACCAATAGAGAAGCAGAGAAACGGAATTGCGTGCAGAAGGAGAAAAAGGCAAAGAAGTGCAGACGTGGGACTGATCAACACATATAATGCACAAAGCACAGAAACAGAAACAGACAAGGCATTCAAGCACACACAACCCTCCAGAAAAAAGGCTTCCATGAATATTCAGCTGAAGGAGCAACCCTGGAGTACTCGGTGTACTGGATTGTTCTGTGTCTCACTCACACACATCACATGGCCAGAAACTTAAAAAAAAAGAAATATCACCACCTATTATACAAAGGGGAAGAAATGAGACACCTTCTCAAGGATGCCATTACTGTCGGATCCTTTGCTAGATTTGGGTTTGAGAATGGACAAGATGTCTCACAGGGACATGCAAATAAGTGTCTTTACTTTTTCCACTCCAAATAGGCTCAAACTGATTGGAGCCCAGAGTGTTTTAGTAATTACTTCATGCATGTTGAGCTGCCACAAACAATACACCACCTGTCATTTGAAATGGGGTTAAATGTTCAGTGTGTAGGATATATTGGCAGAAATGGAATATTATATTCATAATTGTGTTTTCATGAGTTTACGATCACCTGAAACTGAAAAATATTGTGTTTTCATTACCTTAGAATGGCCCCTTTACATCTACATAGGGAGTGGGTCCTCTTTCACAGAGCCCGCCATGTTGCACTGCCATGTTTCTACGGTAGTCCAGAAGGGACAAACCAAACACTCAAGAGAGGACCTTTCATGTTACTTTACTTAAATGCCACCGCAGATTTTTATTACACACTTGAGAGCGGTGAAGTAAAGGCTATTCTGTGGGTTGTCCTACACACTGATCCTTTGAATTGTAATACTGATATAGAGAAAATAAGTCAACAGTCACTGATAAAGGTGTCAGGTCACGCTGGAAGAAAGGCTGCAGCTACCAGCAATTTTTATTTCTGAATAACTATGATTATTTTCAATTTATTCTTAAATGATTAACAGAGAAGAAAAAAACGGACATACTGAGAGACCAAATGCAGTGAATGTTTGGTATTTCTTTTGGCATACCAGCAACTCTGCTCTGTGGATGTTTAACTCAGTCATCCAGCTGATCAGTGCTCTTTGATCCACACTGAAATATTTTAAATACTTCTGGATGGATTGTCAATCAAATTTATTCGGACTTTTCTTGTAAACAGAGCCTGCTGACTTTAGAGGTCCCCTGACCTTTCGTGTCATCATGAGGTTCACATATGTTAATATATCTCATATATCTCAATAACTTTGGGAGGGATTGCCATGACATTTTGCACATTCATGTACTTTAGGCCTAATTAGAACATTTTAATTGTCTTGTGGGACGGCCTTTGACTGAATCACAGCAGTGGTTGTTTGGCCTTTCCTCTTCAGGTCCTCATCATTGGCTCCTCCTGTTTCATTGAGTGATTGTTTCCACCTGTGCAGGCGTCTATTTAAGCTTGCTGATATCATCCCAGGATGTCTCTCCTTGCCGTCCAAGCACCCAGCTTGGTTCATTTTGTTTGAGTGTGGTGCCGTTATTCTTTTGTTTGTGCCTCATGTAGCTCCAAGTTAGCACTTACTCAGTTTTTGTTTGGCTTATTTTGAGTTATAATTCACAAGTTGTTGGCCAAATAGAATTGTCACAGAGTGGACATGCTTCTTTTTAACACCTGACATTAGCAGCTGTATCTAAGAGTGCTGCAAGCAAAAGTCATGTCGACACAAAGAGAAGCATAGTAGCATGTCAGTAGGGCAGCAGCAGCTCTGGTGATCTGTGTGTCAGCCTTAAGGCACAGGTGTGAGTTATAGGTCACCTGCATGTCGGAAGTGCTTGGAGATCTTCACACAGTCCCTGTAGTCATGAATGTGAAGCACGGGAAGTACTCTTGAAGCATAACGGGCTGTGTCAGCTGGATTGATATAAAAAAAAAAAAAATTGAGCAGTGTATATGTTTGGTCAGATGCAAGTAAGATGGATGAGTGTGCATGAGACATTATTTTTGTTTATTTTCATCATTTCACCATTACTAGGAAGCACATGTTTGGTTTATTGAAATCCAGACATAAAACAATCATGTCCTTTATTGGGATTTAGAATATTGCAACTAAGAATAATAGAAAATTTTCAAAAACAAACAAACTCAATAGCAGGTGAAAGGTATTGAATAATTCAGCAGAAGAAATGATCTATCACTCAGCAAGCGGTGCAAAAACATCCCGAGGACATTGACTAATATGCTAAACTGCTGAGTCACAACTGCAAACAGATAATTAAAAGACATATTTGTGCACACAGACTAATATTCAAATCATGTGAACACACATCACACCTGTCCTTACCTGCCACACGCAAAATGTGAGCAATGACTGGAATGTGAACAAACAGTTTTGACCTTTTAAGCTGGTTTTCAGTGCTAGGACAATGTTATGTCGTCCTTTGAAAGACACAAGGTTGAAAGATCATATCCAAACACACCAATTATTAAGAAGGCTTACATGAGGACAGTCATCTCCTAAGCTGATTAAAAAAAATACTAAAAACCTTCAATGTTAAGAGTAGGTTTTTAAAATAAATTTTTACCTGCAATTATACATCGATTTCATCATGTTGGTGTTGAGGCAGAGTTTCTTAAATTAATCCAATGACACAACTGTAGCTTCTGAAAACGTGTTACGCTGCCTACCGGATTACAAGCTAACAGCTTAGCCTTTATTGGGAGTTGAGATGTAGAACATCCTGCCACACAACAAAAACAATAAAACTTCCAAATTTGCAAAATCTCTTTGTGGAGAATCACATATTCCTTGAAAAGTTGTTTTATTCTCTGTGGAAATAAGGTACGATGGTCAAGGTAAAAAAAAAAAAAAAGCCGCTTTCTGTGAAAAGATGAAAAGTTAATAATGCTTTCACCCTCCGCAGATAAAGTCAAGGGGACCTTGACTAAGGTGTTTTCCCCTGGCTGATCTAAAGCAACTGCTCTGTGGCGAGAGATTAGAACAGAATGTGGACTCCAGTGTTTGTCTGTGAATAAGATTGAAATGGCCGCTGCTGTAAAATGGTTATCAAGTTACTGTCACTAATTATAGAAAAAGGCTAAAGAAGGCAAATTTTTTTTTTTATTTTCCTTTTAAACACCTTTCAGTCCAGCACAACCTCACCAGAAAAAGACAACAGTGGTGGATTATGTAAGGGCTTAAAACAATGAACGTTTACATGTGCGACCTCTAGTGGTTGCAGTAATTGCAACGAGAGACAAGTAAGAAGTCAAGTGACATAGTATTGTGGAGGGAGAAGGTTGAGTTTGGTTGAATTGATCAAACACAGGACTTTCACCGCTCATCGTGTCCGGTGTCAAATCAAAAGTAAACATTGATTTACGCATGCAAGTTAACTTACGCAACCTATTGAACTTATGTATGTAGCGTAACTCACATCACACGCAAAATATATATTCATAAAAAATTATTCAAACCTGAAAACGGATCTTTTCCTAAAGCTAGCCAATTACTTTTAGTACCTAAACCTAACCAAACTGTGACCAAGCCACAATGTTAAGCATGGGTTTATTAGTGTTATTATTGGTGTTACAAAGATTCAGTATGCCTTTTGCTGGTACTGTGCAATACAATTATATATTTCAAATGAGCTATTGTTTTGTTTTGAGATCAGGAAATGTTGAAATGTCGTTTTGGTAGTCAAACGTGAACGCAGCACAGCTACAACAAAAATGTTGAAGGCAGAAGTTCAAAGATGGCTGTGTTTTTATAAAGAATGTGATTAGCGAGCTCTCTGTCACCAGCTGACAGCCTCTGTGAAGCAAAGTTGTGGCATGACAAAAAACTGTGAGACTGAAATAGATATTTTAGCTGTCATTTGAGGGACTATTTGCTTCGATTGAAATGTCTGTATATTCCCTGAAAAAACAGTTCCTCTGATGTCTTGCCTTTTTATAGTTCAGAAGCAAGATTCTCTCGCTTCCAAGGCATGACTTTTTCTAGAAAGAGTAAAGAGTGTGTAAGTGTGAAAATAAAAGCAGACATACACACATGCAAATCTTGACCTCCAAACCTCTGGAGAGGGACAAACAGAGTAAAACATACCAGTGCACAGTGCCACATGTGCACACACACAGTAACATACTCCATCCTTACTAACAGAATGCAACAATATGGCAAGAAAAATAATCCTCATTGTCCGTCCACCAGTTATCTGGAGAAAGGCTAATCCTTTAAACTGTGTACATCCAACGGTTGAGAGATTAACCCACTGCATCCTGGGATGGTCACACACGTGCTCTCAAACCAACGCAGCCCTGAGTTGTCATTGTTGACCACGTGTCTAATGATGAGGCAGACATCAATGTACATTGGTGCAGCTGTTTGGAGAGATGTGGCACAGACAGATAAATAATTATAAATACATACTTCACATTAATCTGACAGCTAAACTAATACATTTGCATATTCGGATTAATATTGAAATACAAAGTTGTTTATGAAAGCTTATAAAATAGATCACAGTCTGGTTGATAAAATAAAAAGATAAAATCACTACTTCAATACTAAAAAAAAATAAATGCAGATCTTTGACATTATGTGTTCATGCTACGCTTATATACCCCTCACAGCACCAGTAGTAAGTCAGTCATGTCTCTGACATTGTCGCTGAGGCTCCAGGATGCAGTCTTCAATTTGGCCACCAGAGGCTCCCTTGAGTTTCTGCAGCAGCCCCGAGGAGGGGCGCGGCTCTGCACTGATTCAGGTCAATGAGTTCCTTGTGGTGAGGAGAGCAGTCAGGCTCGGTGCCAGTGATGCGCACACGCACACACACACTCTCCCTAACACACGGACAGTCAAAAATGTGACAACACATTCAATTTGTCTTATTATTAGCCGCTGTAATATTTTCAGAACCCTGTGCTTGTCCCTGATATAGTACAGTTCAGGAGTGGGATGAGGTGAAACACACACACACACACACACACACACACACACACACACACACACACACACACACACACACACACACACACACACACACACACACACACACACACACACACACAGCACTATCCTGAGCACAGGATGTACAGTACATCTACTGTGACCTACTGTAAATGTCAATATGCATGTTTGACTTGTTCAGTGTTAAAGACGCCAAATGCAACTGATACTGCTTTACCTCAAAAGACCCCAACAAGAGCTGGAAGTGTGTGTGTGTGTGTGTGTGTGCTAAAAATGGCAATCCCAGCTTCACTGTGCGTCTGCATGCATGTACACGCCAGGTATCAGTGTATCCATGGGGGGTTAGTTTCGATGAGGACCGTTGTGTAGTGTTGTGCAGCAGCGGGGATTCAGTTACATGTATAAAGTGCAGGGTGGAGATCCGGGAGCTGTGAAGTGAGCCAAGCTGGCTAGTGCTGCTACAGTACTGCTGCGCCTGCAACACACACACACACACACACACACACACACACACACACACACACACACACACACACACACACACACACACACACACACACACACACACACACACACACACACACACACACACACACACACACACACACACACACACACACACACACACACACACACACAGACCGAGTGGGGGAAATGAGGTCGGCTTGGCACTCTGTCAAATTTCTCTCTCACGCTCGCTCTCGCCAAATGCTGCGTAGGATACTACACTACATGCACATAAAGGCCCTGCTCTACTGCACCATTTTAAAAGGCTTGCAGCGTACAGTACTTACACACACGGCAATTTTCTGTATTTTTTTTTTTTTTTTTTTTACAAAAATGAACACATAGGCTGTACTCAATATGAATCATGTTAAATGGATTCACCTCCTGATGTGTCCTTGTAGTGTTTGTAGGCCTTTTTTCTGCACAGCGGTACATTTTGTAAAGATTTTTGCCCTGAAATCTAGCTGTAATATCCTGAATTAAAGTATGGATATATGTATTTTTCCTACTAGTCACATCTTAATCTGATGCCAGTTTGCAGACAATTTGTAAACAGTAACATTAAACAGCAGATTGCACTCTAAAGGGATCAAAACGTACTCCTTGCATCGGAGGGCACAAGCCTCTGACTCTAAATTACTGTCCTGATGTGGCTTTAATTTTTCATGGCAACGCCTCTATCATGACAGCTCTTGTGGAAAAAATAAATAAAATAAAGGTAGTGTGGCTTTTGCAGTGCAAAAGAAATCCATTGTTTGTTTGAATACATACAGGGCTTCAATAAATGTTCCCTGCAAGAATGTTCACCTATGTAAAACCACAGAATTTAAACGCAAGTGACATTTAGGTGTCCTCTGTACGTGCTTCACAGCTGTCTCCCTGCAGACTCACCTTGAAAGCAATATTTCTGCCCTTTCTTCTCTTCTTTTTTTGTCCTGAGTCCTCTTTGGTATTTTAAAAAGACATTGGCCCTTACACAAGCTAAGCTGCTTAATATTATTACAGCAGTCGTTCCTTGCCGTTTCCTGTGTTTGCGGTGGACGCGTGTGTTGGGGGCTATATATAGGCTAACTGGGCCTAATAAACAGGGATTAAGGCGAGTCGTTGTTGCCAATTGACACACTGGTGTACGTCAGAAGGAGCGGCGAGCTGAGAGATTATACCCCCAGTGGTTGTAGATGTGTGGATTATAGCAGAGCAGTCACCTGACATGAGAGGCAAGAATGAGATGGGATAGTAGGAGAGGAAGAGGCGATTAAGGGAGAAGGCGATTGAGGTTAAGAGGGAGGTGATGTTGTGAATTAAAAGAAGGAAAAGCACTGGCGGGAGAAGTGTTTAGATTGTTTTACTTAAAGGAAAATGCCACCGATTTTACTCGTTTCAGTCAGTGTTGGTTGAAGCTGAACACTACAAGTTTGAAAATGAAACTAGTCTGCGAATATGAAGTGAGAAAGAAGTGAGTTATTGATTTATCGGTGTGTAATAAAAGAGATGATTTTTCTGGTTCTGCTGAATCAATTTGGACCCCTAACTTGTGATTCCAATGCTAAATCAATATGAATCAAATCAGGAAATCCGTGACAATATCCAGTTCTTCTCCCTTCAGAGTGTTACCTTATGTATTTTATATATTTCTTAAATAATACTGTTGGCTAAATCATTTAAATGTTGCAGTTTAAAGAGATGGAGCAAATTTTAACTTGTTTATAATTTGTTGTGTGGCCTTTATCTGTACTATGCCTCATATTTTAAAAAGACAAATTGCATGTTTTATGTGTTTTAAGGAAACAGTAACTCCAGCTGTCACCTATAACTAAATGTAGTGGAGTAAAAAGTGCAATAGCAAATTTTTAAATGTTAGAAAAGAAGGAAATACAGACGGTTTAAGGGGAGTTTGAAAAAGAAGAGGAAAATAAGCAAAACATATTTTTGGATAAAAATCCAAAACACAATGATGAAGAAAAGCAAAGGGAAAAGAAATAGACAAGTCTTTTTTCAAAGAGGACGGAGAGATAATGTTACTGCTTGTGAACTGTACACTAAGCAGGCATTTTGTGATGTGTTTGCAAAAAGCAGCTGCTAAAACCTCATATTTCTCACTTTCAGAACACCCATCGAGTTCACAGCTCTGCACCGTCGAGCTCAATTTACAGCATTTGACTATATGACACACCGGGTGCCTTTTGAGTGATGGCTCCGCGATCTGCAATGAGGACGCCCTGCGTACTCTGCCTCCTTTGACTGCAGGACGATGAAGAGAGGGGGAGACATGTGGAAGCTCATCTGTTGTCCCTTGACGACCTTTTCATAGTTGATATTTTATTGTTTCCCTTCTGGGTTCAGTACTCTGCAAAAAAAAATGTGTGTGCTTGTCTTTGTGTATTGAATGACGCACTTGAGCCCTGCACCCTGACATGCTAATAGTAGGGTTTCAATTTCTACACGTGTGCATGGCTGTGCTTTAGCTTTCTTGTACACAGACACACACACACACACAGACACTGTGTTTCGGAAAATATGATTGAAGTTGCCGATAGTCAATAATCAGGTTATATTCAAATCGAACAATTTTCACAGCAATAAATTACACTGATGTGATGTTTCCCGCAGACTTTTATTCTTGGCAGCGTGAAGCAACACTGCATCTAAAACAACATTTAGAGCCTCATAAGAAGCACTAAAGTGCACTTGAACACTTCCAAACCAATCTATTTTAGGTGGCTTAACAGTTGTATAAATAATTTCTGTTATAGGAACTAAACATTTGCATTATTACTGTGAAGTGAAGGAATTCAAAATGGAATTAAACAAATTTTTTAAACATGACAAAAAAGGCCTCTAGCCACGCGTGTAGCGCTTATGAAACAGCTATTCTTTAAGCTACGTGCTAATGCCTGCATGCAAACATTATGTTAAGTATCTTAGGTGATAGTGTTATGTCACGTTAGCATTTGCAAATTAGCCATAAAACCAAAGTGCAGCTAGAAGCTGACATTAATGTAATTTGTAAAGGTGCTGGAGATAAGGTCAATGGATCACCCAAGTTATTAGGATTAATCTTCTGGAAAACACATGTGAACCACATTTTTTTTTTAGTAAGAAATGTGTTTTCACAGCACTGAAATGGAAAACAAACCATTAGCTTTGGCAGCTTATCAGGGCTCAATAACTGATGCTTGCTCACGTGGTAACTGTTGGATTGTTGGGTATCATACTGGGTTTAGACCTTGGGTTAGTTATGAAACTAGCGGAGCAACCTTTAACCGATCTGTATTGACCACCATATGCGCCAAAAACTCTACAGGTGCAATTGGACTTTTTTTTTTTTGACTTCAACATCATTGCACTTAGCTACCAACACCGATCGCTGATTGTTTTCTGCCCTTCAGAGATGCTGAGCAAACGTTAATGCAAGCAGGGTTTAACGACTATAATCATAGCGAAGAAAACAGAAGCTGTGAGCAATAGTCTGGCAGAACCAGGCAAGAAATACAATGACTTCACATGACAAAGCGCGTTCACGGGTACCACTAATCCTCTGAGATACCCATGTCCTTGCTCAGACTTACAACAACAAGCAGTCATAATGTTGAACTCAGGGACTGCGGTTTCATAAGAGAGAACCGGAACCAGTGCGACTGCTGAATTGTGAGGCTTCAGCTCGGCATAAGTGTATTTTGACATCATTGTAATAGTTTTTGAAATATATTCAGACTTATATTGGTTTGGGTGGCAGATTTGGAAATCGTTGGCAGAGCTCTGCGCTGTCCAAATGGCCCTATAGTTTCATTGCGAAATAACATTGACACTTTTTTTTTCATCAGTGGCATGAAGAATAACTTGGCAAAAACATGACAAGGCAATTAAGGAAATGAAGAAACTGGGTAAAGCAAATGGAACTTTGCTCATATCACACGGAGCTAAAGAAGACATCCGAACACAATGCACATAGACAGACGCGCACCTTCTTCAAGCGCATCTGTCGATCTGCAAAAGAAATGTCAAACCAGAGAGATTTCAATGCAGACTTTGGCAATAAACTCCAAAGCGGCCGCTGCGTTTTCTCCTGGGTTATGGCGCGATGCAATTCCCTGTAATTTACCTTCTGTCGGAGCACGTAGGGCCGTTCGCCCAGCATTCCTCTGCCTGCCCGCTGCAACACATGAAAGCTTCGGCCACAGCTGTTCTAGATGGGGGGAAATGAGTCCCAGATGGCAAAGTGTTTTGTGTGTATGTGTGTGTCTGCGTTTCTTGCCACATAAGAGAGTGCTTTTACTGTACAAGTGGCCTGAGTCACATCCCTAGGGTAATGTGGGGAAGACTATTGCAGGATGGTGGGGAACGTGTGGGTGTAGCCTACTGGTTGTGAAAGCATGTTCGCTGTCCACAGAGCAGCTGGTATGCCCCGGACATGTGTGTGTGTGTGTGTGTGTGTGTGTGTGTGTGTGTGTGTGTGTGTGTGTGTGTGTGTGTGTGTGTGTGTGTGTGTGTGTGTGTGTGTGTGTGTGTGTGTGTGTGTGTGTGTTAATGCCCGCACATGCACATCATTTCTGACTGTTCCTTGGTTGCACTCTGAGTAAAATCACACTGCACCCCAAAACAGTAGCAGAAAGAATTTTACAACCTTGCCATCGACGGATTTGTCGGCGCTGCTCTGCATATGTGCTGCGTCATGAAAGCTCAGTACAGCTCAAAGGTTATTGATTATGCAGCTGCATTCAGCGTCCATCCTGCTGTTGAATTATACATGTCAAACCATAGCGGATATCCTTTGGAAAGATGGGATAATCCTGATGACAGGAGCCTGACAGTCAACACACTATTTACTGTCCATGTTTATTGAGTTGCTGAATGCCTCTGTTTGACATTTATGAACGTTTCATTACATCCATGCATGCAATGAACAAAACACAGTAGCCTCATATAATAGGAAATCTTTTGATCTCAATAGTGTTTATAGGGTGAATGAGCTACGTCAGGCAAGAGCTAAAAATAGATCACAATGATCTGAAGTCCAATCTATTTGTAAAGCACTCTTTTGCAATAAGCTGCAAGCAGCGTCACTGAAAAGTAGCCGGTCACAATGAACACAGGGGCTTTGAGAGCTGAATGCAGAGCTAAGGGTCAACAATGTTTTCTCGTCTTTGCCAGACTGTGTCAGGCGTGAGTGTGTGTGTGTGTGTGTGTGTGTGTGTGTGTGTGTGTGTGTGTGTGTGTGTGTGTGTGTGTGTGTGTGTGTGTGTGTGTATGGGTAGCACATGCATGTGTGCACGCTTGTGTATGCCCGTCCACGTGTTTCATGTTTGTCTGCAGATTAAACGAAAAAACATTTTTGCATTGAATAATGTAATGGTGAATGGTTGTTTGAGTGTGTGTGTGTGTGTGTGTGTGTGTGTGTGTGTGTGTGTGTGTGTGTGTGTGTGTGTGTGTGTGTGTGTGTGTGTGTGTGTGTGTGTGTGTGTGTGTGTAAGCACACAGTATTTGATGGCTTACCTCTCAGACTATGAATCTGTAAAATATGTCTCTTTCTTTTTTCTGTATTATTTAAAGATAAATGCAGCAGGTGCAGCGGGTTTAACCCCTCGGCACCCACTGGCCCAAATACGGGCGGAGTGGAAATTCTGCTGCTGGATTTTGAATTGCGTTGGCCCACTTTGAATGAAATGACACATCGTTTGAAAGCACAAAGCATCACAATTCAAAAGGAGTAGACCATTTTAGGATACCAATCCTGCAGCAACAACAACAGCAGAAACAATAGTTCATTACTTTGTGATAAGACTGCGTATCCAGCAAAAAGGCAGTTTCTTACCTTTTCTGTCGTCTATATGGTTACATACTTCATGAAACATTTTGCGCGCGCACTTTTTACCACGAAGCCGAGTAGTCACAGAAAACATGAGCAGCACGTTTATCAGAGCTGCTGCAGCAACATGTACGATGTCTGTTTATCTACACTGGACTGCGTTTGGAGATGCTCTGAGTCCGAACCACTATGGCTGCAGTTACACGCTTAGAATGGAGAAAAATAGACTTGAAGCCTAAAAATAAATTTTGGGTTGCAACTATGGCATAAGCTACTCACGCACATGTTTTGCCAGCAGAGTAAACAGCTGCATTGCTTAACAACTCGAGATTACTGATCCGTCGGGTGCGACTCAAAAACACAGCTGAAGTGGTTTTGATGCAAAAGTCAAACGTACAAAAAGCTTCCAGGCTGTTTGTCCTTTTAGTTAAAAAAGAAAAAGAAAAAGGGGGGTGGTTATAGCCCGTGGTAATGTTACATATAGTTTGCTTTACAGTGAGCACAATTTGCCAGAGTATGGAGGGTTGGTTGTCTGTGATGTGTACACACCTCCTGTGCCACACCCTCCCAATGATGCTGAAAGTAAGAACACAAGTGGTTGACTGAAGATCTTAAAACACGGACGTCATAAATCTCTTACGAACTCTGTTCCCTTTGAGTTTGAATCCATTGCAGTTCATATAAAAACTACAGAGGCTATCTGTCATCAAATGTTGAAAGTTCAACCCGACTATATAAACATCTAAAAGCATGTGAAAGAGCTATATTGCAATTTTATTTAGAAGTAAAATATGAAAGCGAGCCTGAAACTTTGCCTTTTCCCCATTTGTTTCTACAAAACTAAATCTTTTACCAACATACATTTTCTCATATTGCAATTTTTTTGCAATTCAAACACAGCAGCTGACATTTAACCAGACACATTGTCTCAACTTGTCTGTCCGCTATGTTCTCCAGACAAATAGTAACAAAGACTGTAGTACAAGGGGACTTTAGCAAGTCAGAGAAACAGGAGCAAAAATCTGCACAAATAAATGAATAAAACAAAGAGGAAGACTGTTAATCACATATTTATGCCATATATTGAATGCCTGTCATTGACACAAGCACCCATCAATGTGAGCCTCATCTCTGTCCTCCCTTGACTGTAATCCTGGGCATGAGTTCATGCCACATGTACTCTTTTTCTACAACCTACAGGATAAAACACTGGTTTGACTTAAAGAGACCCAAACAGTGCTGGTGAGCGGGACGAGCAAACGTGTTATTGAGGTCAAAGGTTGCTTGTGTGCTGGTTAACAGAGAAGTGGTAGCTGGTAACTGGGAGGGCAGGAGATTGCAGCACAGTGTTCAGAAAAGTCTGGTGGAGTTGAGCAAGAAGGTGAAAGTTCAAGTCTTGAAACCCGACATCTGGGTGGCTGTCCGCCTCTGAATGAAGGCGATGACAGTAATGTCTTTGGGCTGTTAAGTCATCAACATTATGAGAGAACGATGATGCTGGCCAAATCTTGCAATGGTTGAGACATCTCTTTGTGAAAGCACGGTTTTGTAGGGTAATGCTTGTTTCTTTCAGTTTCCCAAGTTTTGAGCCTTTTAAAGTGTTGTTTACCAAAACAACACTGTAGCCAGACTCTTGTTAATACATTTAAGATGTAAGATGATGTCAAAGTGTTGAATGATTACTTTGAGATCTTTTTCTAAAACTCTGAAGTCACAACAAAATAAGAGCAGACTAGCTCCTAAATCTCTTTTATTCGGGGTATGTCGGCCACTTGAACTTCTTTTGACTCCTTTGAATTTGGAGGATTTTTTTTTATTAAAGGCTGTAAATCTCTTGGTATTAGAAAAACTCTCTCCACTAGTATGTAAATCTACCTTACATTTACATTTTTGATTGCGTCGACTGAACTTTGTCTGACCTCATGGGTGCAACGCTCACACTGACCCTAATTTACAAAAACAGACCTCACCGAAGCAAAGTAATGGCTCATAAAGTGGTTCAAAAGGAAGAGTGATAACCACCTTCGGAAAAAAAAAAAAAAAGTAGATTCTTATAAAATTCCCACTCTTCATGCAGGCCACTCTCACCTCTGAAGTAACCGTGACAAAACCGTCCTCCCCTTTTCTCCTGAGAACTGTCAGCCAAGAAAGATGCCGCTTGTTCAGCCCCACAGAAGCGAGACAGTCGGGCGCCACGTTAGCGGCTTGTGCGTCTAGACACAGCCAACAAGCCTCCTTTTCTCCACTCAGTAAAACATGGTGTGAAAAATGAAGTACAACTTTATATTGCACTCACACACGGTGATGTCACCTCACTGCTGCCAAGAAAACAGCAGCTCTGATTTGCATTTTGTTTTCGGCTGACAGCATCTTTTAAAATTGGTTCCAAATAACGTCTGACAAAGATCCTGGTTGCTTTTTCTCATGTTTTTTTTTTTTCCTTCTTCCTCTTCCGTCCCTCCCTTTTCTTCTTTCTCAATTACTCTTAACTTTTATCTGCACTTGTTACCCCACAGCACACACACTTTCTCACACATACACACACAGTACACAGCTCAGAGAAAGGGGTCTCTGTGTTCTGGAAACAAAAGCTCCTCTTTCTCCAGAAAAGGAGCTTAGCTTCCGGTTGAAACTCACTGTGTCAGAGGGGACAGGAAGGGCAGACGACGGGCCAAGAATACGATATGTAGAGAAATGTTTGTGTGTGTGTGTGTGTGTGTGTGTGTGTGTGTGTGTGTGTGTGTGTGTGTGTGTGTAAATTTAAATCTATTCATTTATCTGTGTTTTGATCCCACGTGCTGTGTGTGTGAGCTTGAATATGGGTGCCTCACTTTAAATCCATTAATCCAATTGTGTCTCCCTTTCTCTGGAGCTTTCCACCCTAATGTCTGTATGAGTGTGTCAGGGTGGTCCATCGTCTGGGTGAGGGCACTGAGTTTGTGTCAGCCTGGTGTGAACCGGTTAACCACCCCGCCAACATCCATCCCCCCCCCCCCCCTCCCGCCTCTGCGGACACAGTAAGATTGATAGGTCGCCAGGGAGCGAGCTCAGTTCTCACCATTTGATGCGGCGATACGAACGCCAGGCTCTCTCCCTCTCTTTCTCATTGTCTTCTCCACCCATTCATTCATGTCTCTCACTTCCTTCCTGTTTTCTCGTTGTCATTTTTCACCGCCCTACTCTCTTATTCTCGCCTCCGTCTTTCCCTCCTTCCTGTCAATTTGTTGAATATACTTTTTTCTCTTTTCAACCGTTTGATTTTCTCACCCTCTTCGTCTTTCATTTACAATTCTTGTCGAGAGTAACATACAGATGATCAAGTGACAGAGATGGAGATGCGACGTGGCTGTTGTTATTTGACCTATAAGCTAAAATGTCAGCAGGATAAAGAGCAATAATGATGCTGGATTCAACTTAAGTATGTGGCTCCGTGTGTGAACACTGCAGTCAGTCAGTGGGTCTTAATGAGATTCGAGGGGTGTGACTGAACGTTTAAAACTCTCATTGCTTGACATTTGCAGCTCTCAATTACAGCATCAGTAGTAGTGAAGGGGTGAAAACACAGTGGTTCCTTTGATCTGCCACCTGCACGAGTCTCTTCTAGGAAAATGGAGCCACAAAAGAACGATAGTACGACCGGGCACAAAATATAATGGCTGCACATTTTTTGGATAGCTAAATACTGGCTACGTTCTCACTTCTTCATACATTTCATTCCTCTGACAAAAATGTATTGACGGGTGATGTTTTACTCGATGTTGAAATTAAAGTTCTTTGTACGAGTTTAATACAAGGTTAAGGTCTTTTGATCTGTGGAGTACCTCAAGGTTCAATTCTTGAACCAATGTTTTTTTTATGTTTAGGTCATCATCTTCTTCAGGCTGGTTGTGTGTCTTCTATTTCATTCTGCTGATGAGACCCTGCTTTCTATTTGTAAATCTTACAAATAAATTTGCTACTCTACACACAGTAGAAGTGCTTCTGAAATCAGTGACAGTATTCTGTACTTAAATCACAATGACTAAATTTTTTTTTTTTTTGCTCATTATGGAAGTCATGAAAGGGAAATATGCCAAATATTCAACTTTTCACTTATTTTTCTCTTCTAACTGCAACACATTGCCTGTGCAACATCATGTCTAGCTTTATTCATATAGCTTCTTCACAACACACAAAAAACAAAGCGTTGACAGGGCAGATGAAGTGGCCTAGATATCGCCTACACTTTGTAACTTGTGAAAGGACGTTTTTTTTTTTTCCCACTACGTTGTCCCTCTTGCCGTACAGAAAAATTACAATTAAAAAAATGTGTGGCTCTTGGCAACTTTGAAGTGTTTATTCTGCAAATTCACCACCTTGTTTAGGGAAATGCGTGGAGGACCATATTGTATGCAAGCAGTGTATTCATGCAGCACATGCAGACACTTGGACATACGCAAATATACTACAAAAAATGATTCATGTGCCCACTCATGTTGACACACACCTCCACGTTACTTATATGCTGCCAAGGAACAGTGACTAAAGTGCGCCTTCCTGCTTTTGCTCCTTTGGTCTCCACCCATTGATCGGTGTCTGGGACTTACTATAAATCCGTTGTGGCTGACAACAAAGAAGATTGCGGGTGGCTCAACCCTGCACATATTGAACCCAGTAAGCCTAAACCAATGGATCCAATATCACACCCGCAGATGTAAGCAGATAAGACTCATGAAAATGTTGCGTGGTTTTCACAGTTGGACTTGAAAAGGATGAAAAATTGGGTGTCAGCATGTGTCAACGCATGATGACATTGTGAGGTTTGGCGAGATAGCCTGTGTATTTGGCGCTGGTGTGGTGGTGTAGTGTTTGTCTGCAACTCAGTGTGTTCGTCTCAGTGCATGCGCATTAATGTGGGTAAACTTCTGTCAGAGTGTGTGTATGTGCAGGTGTCCTTGTGTATGTATGTGTGTCTGGTTTGTAACTCGGTATTAGCGTATGCACGTGTGTTTGTTGGTTTGTTGTTTCATTTTTCCTGCACACGCACACAAACACTGCAGTAACTCCATGCTTTCATCCTCAGACTATGCTTCACACACACTCGTAAATGCATATTGCACATAAAGCATAAGCCCAGAGGCTCTGCTCTCACTCTCTTGTTCTTTCACACATATGGGCAGACCCTGAATCATATAGCACATTAACGCCTCCCTGCAATTAGCTTCTTGTCAGGTGTTAGCATAAACTACTGCTACTGTAAACCAGTGTAATACCTGTTCTTAACTGTCTCAACACCCAACGCACATATCCTCCCATACACACCGCTGGTGGCTTTGCATTTGTATTCTGTTGTTACTCTCCAGTGTTTGACATGTTGGGCTTTGTTGAGGGATATAGTAATTTAACAATGCTGCGGATTATTTTATTCAATGCATATTACAGTGCAACTGCAAATACTGTAAATAGTTTGCTGCTTTAACTGTGAAGAAAAATTGTTCTACGAATGAGCCGACTGCTGACTTACCCAGAGAAAATGTTTTTCATAAAACAGCCACTTTTTATTGGTAAAATTTCAAATATTCCTATCATTTGTCAACTTTTCTATATGTGCCTTTAACTGAATGTATCCACTCGGTTTAATTTGCTTTCTATGGCATTGATGCATAACTTGCATGTACCAGGAGCGGTCTCTCCATTTGCACAGATTTCTTGCATATCTAGAGGGGTGTCTTATGAATGGTTTCCATGTCGGATGTCTCTGATGTGGAAGAAACTTGCGTAGTCACAGAGGACAGCGAGAGATGGTGCGTTAAAGCGAGGCTAATTTGTTTGTGATTGGCATTGATTAAAGTCAGTCCCAGGAGAGCTGTGAACACACACTCACTCACTTATGATACACATACAGTGTGTGTGTTTACAAAAGCTGTCCCCAAGAAATATTTTGTAACCCTGGAATTTTACGTTCATGTGTTTTGGCTTTCATACAGTGTGTAAAATGTATCAGAAATAGGTCAGTGTGAAATCACATCCTTTGTGTTTGTCCACCTATTTCTGCAAATACACCTCAAACATTAAATTGGACCCGTAATATACCGCACACTAGGTTAATAGGTTACATATACATCAAGGCAGAGGGGCAAACCCAGAAAATGCTTCATACGTGCATGAAATAATGCATTTAACACGGATGTGCTTTGTATAATGCCTTAAATTGGACTCTTCCCAACCCTTTCTGACCCACAACGTTTGAATTGAACAGAACACAGAACATTTAAAGTGGTCAGTTTAATTGTTAACACATTTTTGAACAGCCTGGAGTCATTCCTCAACAACACAACGCGTAGGCGTTCAACAAATTGTCTCTTGTGTGTTTGCTGCTAAAATAATCCCACACTACACTATGGAGGCGTGAATTACCTATTCAGTAGGAGGAAGAAACTCTACCTTTAAATAGAGAATAAACAATTGAACACTTGACGCAATGTTTTACACTAAGTCTGTGACTGTGCACAGTTGTATTGATGATGATAAAGAGGGCCATCAAGTCTATGATCGGACTTCCTCCATCCTATTTCGATGAGAATTTGCATTGATTTAGACGTAAATTTGTTTTTGTCTTTAGATGAATGAAAAATAAATAAACCTTATTAAGCCAGGGAAATAAATGAATAGATGAACTATAGAAGGCAAACTCTATAAGAATTGATTTGTGATCATAGACTGAATATAAAAGTGAACATAGCTTCTGGGTGTGAAAAATGAGGCCAATGCGGAAGTACCCTAAACTGCAGTAGCATTAAGTGCCACTAGAGATTGGCTCCAAAAAGCCTTCGGCTCCATAGAGTCACATTCAACTTGCAACGTGAAATACAAAATCAATGCATTTTTTCCTCAAGTTATTTTGATGTTGTTAGCTAAAGTCACACAATTAAACCCAAAGTGAATGTGTTTGGACGTCTAAACGGCCATCAGATTTAAAGCTGTCACTATACTGTATAATCACATTTAAGAAAGTGTGACCTAATCTATTTTCTGTTTGCACTCCTACTGCTTCTGTCCCAGTTTTTGCAGGTGTAAAATATCCAGTAAGGTTAATTATATTTTTCCATGTAAATACAGTTCATTTATTTTTCGTCTGTTCTTTGACAGTTCAGATGAGCTGCTGTGTTTTAACGCCACCTTTTCGAGCTCTCGTGTACTTACAACCTCAGGAGAATCTGGAGATGGGAAAGATCTCCTGTTGCAAAGCCTTCCTAGAAATCTGCATCGTCTTTTTATTTTCTGCAGTGAGCTTGTGTGCAGGTGCTGACAGCAAACGGGTGCCCTCCACATCCATTTGATTGCATTTGCATTAAACTAGTTATGTGAGCAGTTTGGGAGTAATCTCCAGATTGCATCACCCCTTCTTCTTTCTTTCAGGGTCTGATTGCATTCTATTGAGACATTGTTTTTCTTTCCACATGTGTTTACACTGCTCATTGTGCGTTGCTTGCATTGCTCCGTCTGTGCAGCATGTTGAGGCAAGACAAGTAAATGCTGATGCAAACAGATGCTCCTGTAGGTCGAGCGACGGAAACTCCAGCCCATGGATAAGAGGAGTAACACTGATGCAACCTCATTGTTGACTGTGTTCTCATGACGCTGTCATGATGCTTCACACACAAATGCGTACGCACACATACGCCCATCCATCCATACCTCCAAAGATCCTTGATGGAGCAAGTCAACCGGAGGTCCTTTAATATCATGGTCCCTATTACTCTTGTTAATCTGTCCGATGTGACAACCACAATAATGCCTTTTCCCCCGTGTGTGTGTGTGCATGTGAGTGTTTAAAATATTACACTGAAGTTCAATGGGGGACCAAATAACGTACACAATGCCCCAGAGATGAGTTGGGGCCCCACCGGCTTGTCCCCACTCACACCAACACACATCCATCCTGACAAGGCATTCATCGCAGACATCACATTAACCCCCTTTCCCTCCAGACCTTCCCCATTAGCAGGCCTACAGACGGCCCTCACCGCACCCCGCCTCCTCTCCCTCCCCAGTCTTTCCTCCTTTTCTCCATTTTTCCTTGATCTGTCTTTGCCACTTTGCATGGGGTCCTCTTTTGTTCATGAGCTGGGAACTGGGGGATCATGTACCAAGTCGAGGAAAAAAAAAAAAGAAAAGAAAAAAAAAGCACCGCATTACACTCTGCAAGCTTTTTACATGAGCTGATAGGCCCCAGCTGGCTTGCAAATATGTTAGTTTAACAAAGCAGCACATATTGTTGGGTGCAGTGGTAAAAATAATGTGTGGCGGGGTCGAGGGTTAGGGAGGTTAAAGAGAGACAAAAAGAGCCCCAAAGTAGGGAGTGTAGAAGATAAGATGAAACAGTAATGACTCCCATGGGGAGATTGGGTTATCTAAGCTACTAATCAAATAGGATTCAGCAGGGAGACATAGATTACAATAAAGCACGAAAAACATTATATGGAATAAAAGCAATAGGAGAAAAATGGCGGTGACAGAGAAAAGCACCGGTAAGAGGCAAAACTGCATTGTAGCCAGTAAGTAAGAGAAAACAGGATTTTTATTTATTTATTTACTTTTTTTAAAGGAAAAGATGGGGGTGGATGAAAAACAATTTTGTTTACTTTCTTCTCCATTGTTACACACAGCAAAGCACAAACAAGGAAAAAATAAATAAATCACACAATTAATTACACCAATTTGATGCTACTAACAGGAGCCTCTAGCGAGGAGTACAACCGACCTTGCGCTAATTGTCGCAACCGGTTCATTAAATGTTTTTTTACACAGTGCCTTGTGAGAGACATGGAGCGTCTTTGTAGATGCTAATAAACAGAATTCATTACAGAAACAATGGGAACGCAGTAATTAGCCAGACCCAGTACCCTAACAGAGTGGTGTAGTATGTTAATTTATTCAGCTGATGAATTACAAACTGTGAGGGGCTGAGCTAAAAATGTCAGCAAGATGACTGAGAAGATTTCTGCACTGGAGACGCAATAACAATATGCACTGTTTGTTCATTAACAAACTAAAGATGTCATACAGTCTCTTTTTTTTTTTTTTTTTTGAAATTTAGATTTATGTGTTGTTGTATTCATCCTGATTGTTTCCAGTGTTGGGATTTTTTGTTGCCTTGTATCTGTTATATCTGTCGGTCTAGCCACAAGCTGCTGCAGATAACTGCCCTAATAGGGACAGAAGAATTTGTAGGTCGTTGAACTGATATCAGTTGAGTTTACGAGTTGCCATGATGTCGGCTCGTTTGTTGAACCAGAATACACATCAAAACTGTGAAATCTACTTTTATCAGCATCATTTAAGTAACTGTACTTTTACTACTTTGTTTGAAAGTCATTGCTAATATTACCTTTCAAAATCATGTGCAATATTACCTTTATGTTAGTTTACTTATTTTATTACATTTATCTCACTGGTATTATCATTATTGTTCTATTAGGGCCCCTTTGTTATCATTTATTCCTTATACATCTCATAGTTATTACTCTAATATTTCTGTTGTAACTTTTTAACAGTTTTTGGCACAATAATTTATGTCAGGATTATTTTACTACCAATGTATTGTAATCATACATTTCTTTGTCTTTTGCTATTTTGATATTATTTGTCCTTTATATCTTTTTTTATTTGAACTTGTCTTGCTGCCAAGCACTTCGAGCTGCATGTCTTGTATGGAAGGTGCTTTGCAAATAAAGTAAAAACAACAACAACAAAAAAGTCTTCTATAATCTAATATTCGAGTGTTACAGAAGTAAATGCTTTTTTCTTCTTTTGCACGATCCCATTTCTGTTCCTCAGAACTTCCTCAGTCAGTAATATATAATTAGACACTTTCTTTACATACATTTAGTTAACATTTACTGATATCACTCGGTTTTCCTTCGAGCTGCAACTTATCTGCCTTATTCCCCCCCCCCCCCCCCCCTGCTGTGGTTCATACATAAATAACGACTCCAGGAATTCTTCTGTTTCATGTCTGGTGAATGTTGGGAACCATCAGTTAATACCAAACTAAAGCAGATCATTACTGCTGTCAGATATATGACTGTGTAATTTTTATGGTTGCATGGTTACTTTAGAGGGAAATATTCATATTCTGCTGGTCATGAAACTAATTAATAGAAAATATTTTGAAAATAGCACTGAGTATTTACTGAATATGCAATTTTATGCAAAGCATGCAATAACAGAACGTGTCTTCTGTGCATGCCAATTCCATTTCAGTACTGCAACATGATGCAATATTTACATTTCAATAAAAATCAGCAGCACACACAAGCACTCAGTGCCTCCGAGCCAGCGTGGAGCTCGGTTTATAGCCCTTATGGACCAATATGAGCCCACTATATAATTTAATATTAGACCAATAAATGTGTACTGTACAATACGTTCAGATTTGTGCAATCACGAGCGCAGGGACGATGGCTCTCTTTTAAAAATGCACCATATCAGAGGATATTAGCATTAACATAACATTACGATGTGAGAGCTGCACCCCAGGTCCTATAAAACTATTAGCACGGTATCATGCTGGTGATGCCTCCACTTCAAGGGGTGACAACATCTGCTGTGTGTGTGTGTGTGTGTGTGTGTGTGTGTGCGTGCGTGCATGTGTGTGTGTGTGTGTGCACTTGTAATACTCATGTTGTGGGGGCTTACATTTACACAGTAATATTGTGGGGACGTCCTGTCCTTTTGGGGACAAATAGCACCATGATTTAAATCATAATGTCATGGTTAAGGCGAGGATGAATCTCCAGGACATAAATGTAAGTCGATATGATGTCCTATGAAGTTATGGAAACCCAACAATGTGCAATTGTATTTGTGTGTGTATAAGGCAGAAATGAAGACAGTAAATAAGAGACAGAAAGTGTGTGGCAATGGGAGAAATGTTGACATTTGAAGCACACTCATTCTGGTGTTGGCCATGCTAGACCCAGTGTCAACATCTCTGTTTGTGTGTGTGTATGTGTGTGACAGATACACACACGTGGAGACGTATAGAGGAAGCCACATGGTTCCAACTCTATTAAACTACTCATTAGAGAGCCAGTCACAGATGGTGCTGCTCTTTACACCATGCTGGAAATGGCCTTAGAAAGCTTCCTGTATTCCCCTACAGTTATACAGTCCCTGCCCCACCCCCCACATCCACCACTCCTTTAGCCTACTATAATATGTACATGCTGCTGTGTGGGTGTGCATACATACATACAATATACTGTTTACCTCTACATAGAAACAGGTGTGACAGTGTTTAAGAAAATATATTGTATTATCTTTAACTCCTGTAGCCTTAGAAAGCGTCCTGTATTCCCCTACAGTTATACAGTCCCTGCCCCACCCCGCACATCCACCACTCCTTTAGCCTACTATAATATGTACATGCTGCTGTGTGGGTGCGCATACATACATACAATATACTGTATACCTCTACATAAAAACAGGTGTGATAGTGTTTAAGAAAAGATATTGTATTATCTTTAACTCCTGTCTTTGTGGTATTTAGCATGTTAAAAAAATAGTGCCGTCCTTTCTTTATTAACTCCGTATTGTGTAAAGAAATTGGATGTTTATATCACCAATTGATAACTGTAACTTCATATTCCTAAAGAGAACAAATAAGAAGGATGACATCATCTCAAGTTTAGTAGCTTTTCACCAGCCTACAGTTGAATATAGGACTGATTTTCCCCTTACATTAAAAATATTTCATAGTCTAGCTCCAACATACATTGTGAGCTTTTAAGTTCATACGTACCTGCACTTAGCTTAAGATCCTGCAGCAGAACTTTTCAGTTGTCCAGTTTGGACCAAAAAGTAAAGCAGATTTTTCATTTGCTGTGATTGGCGGGGGGGGGGGGGGGGGGGGGGGGGGGGGGGGGGGGGGGGGGGGGGGGGGGGGGGGGGGGGGGGGGGGGGGGGGGGGGGGGGGGGGGGGGGGGGGGGGGGGGGGGGGGGGGGGGGGGGGAGAGAGAGAGAGAGAGAGAGAGAGAGAGAGAGAGAGAGAGAGAGAGAGAGAGAGAGAGAGAGAGAGAGAGAGAGAGAGAGAGAGAGAGAGAGAGAGAGAGGAGAGAGAGAGAGAGAGAGAGAGAGAGAGAGAGAGAGAGAGAGAGAGAGAGAGAGAGAGAGAGAGAGAGAGAGAGAGAGAGAGAGAGAGAGAGAGAGAGAGAGAGAGAGAGAGAGAGAGAGAGAGAGAGAGAGAGAGAGAGAAAGGAAAAGTAAAGGTGTTACAACCAAAATAAATGAAAGCTCTGCTCTAGTCAAGTGACCCACTAATACCACATTTACTTCATATTATCGTATTGTAACGCTGCTATAGCAGGATGTGACAGCTTGGATTAAAATCCAATAATAAAATTAGACTGATTAATTCATATAACTTTGTAAAACAAAACTAGCCAATTTAGGCAATTCAAATTGGATGACGATAAGGCTGTGACAGTGTTCAATATTCCCACGAGAAAATGTTCCTGTTTTTCCCATTCTGCAGACGTTGCATGAATGTAGCATAGCTATACGAGAGTGAGCCATTGAGCACTACCTGCAATACCAGGACCCTGAAACAGAAGCAGCTAAATGGAACATTATTCTAATTTTTTCTTCTTTTTCTACATGTCTTCAGTCAAAAAGACCTTTCGATGACTTGTTTTGTCCTACACTTAGAGAAACAGTTGACCAATCAGAGCATAGTAGGCAGGGTTATGAATAGATACACCATATTTCAAAGTTCAACTATTTCTGTTGGAGTATTGATAACATTTCACAATCCTTCATCAACCCCAACTATTACGAGTCGGTATTTTCCAACTCACCTAATTTGGTCATTCTTGCTAGTTGAAATCCGACGCTACAGTGTTTGTGACAGAAGGGGGGAAAAAAGAAAAGAGCTGTCGTAGGTCTCTTCAGAGCAGAGGCTTAGGGGAGAAAATGGGACTAAACATCTTAACCTAGATAATTCCCCAGCCAAACAGCTGGCCCTCGCTCCGCTGGCAGACTCCACTAGATTGGACATATGCTCTCGTTTCTGTCTCTGGCCGCTCCATATAGTTGATGTATCGTGTCGAGGAGCGTGTGCTTTGAGCGTGTCTCTTTGTGTCTGTATTATATGTGTGTGTCATTGTGTGCATTTAAAGAGAGATTACGCGAGCACCTTCACGCTGAAGGTTGTGTGGGTGTACGATAAGGGTGTTGGGGTGTGTGGAGGCAAGAGATGTTTCATGCCTTTATTATAGATCTATCATTTCGTTGGCATGGCTGTCTGAAACATCTCTCTTAAATGCTGTAATGAGGTTCTATCAGAAATGAAATTCCTCATCTGCTTCAGTTCTCCGCTTGAGAGCTCCGCAGTCTTCCCTCCCTCGTTTCATTGCCCCATATCTCCCTTCAGACCCCCGCCCTCCTACAAACTAGCCATCCTGCTCCTTTTTCTGTGATAGCCTTATGTCTTTTTATATCCAGTTTTTTGTCTGTCTTTCCCTTGTTTGCATACATTTCTTCTCCTGCAATTTTCCTTGATGTTCCTTCTCTCTTTCTCTGTAGCCTTTCTTAATCAATATATCTTTCACTGTCTTTCCCCGCCTGTCTCTCTCTCTCTCTCTCTGATAGCTTCCTTCTCTCCGTCTCCTCCCTGTATCTCTGCCAGCACTGGAGACAGGCCTATAGGAGAGCATTATCAGCCTTTCTGTCCCTCGCTGCCTGTCTGTCTCCCGGGCAAGCAGCTGTGATGGGGCCTAATGCACTATTGATCCCTGTCACCCCTCAGAATATACCTGCTGATGCACACATGGCACACACACACACACACACACACACACACACACACACACACACACACACACACACACACACACACACACACACACACACACACACACACACACACACACACACACACACACACACGCAAACACAGACCCTATAGAAACCGCATTGCTACTGCTGTGTGCACCTAAATGCATGTATGCAAAAATATATAGCATGTTGTTGACACCAAATCATGTGTTGAACATAATCATAAACATACACGCAAACAGGGTTAAAAGACCAAATGCTAATAAATACGGGCTAGAAGGCACACACACGTGCGCACGCACACACACACACACACACACACACACACACACACACACACACACACACACACACACACACACACACACACACACACACACACACACACACACACACACACACACACACACACACACACACACACACATACAGGCAACAAAGCTTCTTTCACAATACGAGTTGACATCAGGGATAAGAGGAAAAGATTTGTACCTCTTTCATCACTTATTTCTTCTCTTCACTGAGTCACTCTTTTTATTCACTCTCTTCTTTGTTTTCAGTCATGAGAGAACAGACGGGGGGAAAGCAGGTTGGCAAACCATACAACAGTGTAGCAACCACAGCATATTATGGATGTCAGGCTGGGTAGGAGTTTGGATTTTATTCACTGTATGACGATGTCTTGGTTACCTAAAGTATCCAGAAATTACTTTTTTTCCTACAAAACCAGGTTGTCCACTACTGTGAGATTTACTGTGAAGTGCCCTTTGACATTTTTAGTTTTGGCTCATGCTAATTAATTTTTTTTATTTGTTTATCCATCCGATTACCTTTCGTAAAGTAAAGGTAACTAAGCGACTTATCATTGTGCTGACTTTCCACTTTAAAATTCTGAAGAAATAAACACTCAAGAATCCTGAGACACACACACACACACTAGTCAGATTAAGGTAATGTTTTGATATTTTGGGAAATACACTCACTCAGCAACAGTTAGACTAGACAAGCCACAGCACTTTTATGTTTGTACTTTGGGTCCCATGTTATATAATCAGACTCCTGGTTCCTTTTTTGAATAATAACGCAAGTCTAGGTGCTGTAGAAATACTGTGAAAGTGTCAAAATGCTCAGTTCACAAAGAAATGCACACAGCCCGTTTTCAGCCATTATTCAGTCTGATCTTCTGTAAGTTTGTGATGTCACAAAGTCATGCTCATATGTCATATATCCGCCTTCACTGTGCAACCTTTTATATGGTAGAAAACACTGAATGGTCATTCCACTGTGAAGCTAGCAAGCTTCAAGATCGGAAAAAAACCCGTGGTTGGCCTTGATGTGTCACTCCAAATAAAGTCAGCCAATCAGAAGACAGCATCATTGATGTTAGTGCACCTTAAAGGTGCATGGAAACAAAACAGCCAGTTTTTGGTAGAGTTCCAGAGAGAAGCTTAAGAAAGGAGATCATTTGAAACTTAAAAAATACAAAAATATATTCTTGCAAATAAAACACCAGAAGAGTATAAAACATTGGACCTTTAAATAAAAAGCAAGTGTTTAGCTTGTCTTTGGATAAAGATGGAAAGAAAAGGGAAACAGCTATAATAGCTCTGTCCAAAGGTGAAATAAATGTCTACCAGCACTTCTAACATTCAAAAATTAACACACCACATCTAATTTGTTGAATCTGCACATAAACAGTCATATAAAGCTTCCAAGTTGTGGTTGTACAGTGGGCTCCATGTTGTGTAACACAGCTTTCTGGAGGGCATCAATCAAATAAAATTGTGGTCATTTATCGCTTTTTACATTAAAACAAACAAAAGAAATATGAAAAATGAAATATAGCCCTGAGATGGTGCTGAAAAACACACATTAATATCCTATTTAAGCTTATAATAAGATCCTCTAATGTGTCATATGATCATTTAATGCTCATTATAGCTTCATGCCTACATTGATGTGTAACCAATTTGCATTAATGCTTTGTTCCATCATAGCCATCTCAAGCTGAGAAATAATTTCTCTGAACCCTTAAAAGAACACCATTCCAGTGAAAAGACCATTTGTCCGACATACTTTGTTATAGTAATCCAGCTGTCTCACAGTGTGTAGATGCATAGCTTCCAGGAAATAAGAAACCTAATGAAATATGATGCACATGTGTATGAGATTTACTCGCTTTAGTCCTAACCGAGTGGAAGGTGGGAGGAATAATCCATTGTCTTTCTCATGTATGTTAAACATTTTTGATAGGGGCTGAATATATAACACGGATGGATGGGGAATAGGCGGTGCATTCATTTGTCGACATGCTTCTATGTCAGATAAATGTGATGCAGTGCTTCAGGTCTTAAGAAATACAGAGGTGTGAATCCAAACTGACTGATAATCTCCCACCCAGACGGTGGTGCAATGTATGCAAAAAAAAATGCACAATGTCCCACTGCATTTCTCGGGCAAGAATATAAATCTTTGTTTTGTGTGATTTTGTGCATTTTGACCAGCAATTCACCTTACATATATTTTTCTTTGTGACTAGTTAAGTCAAGTTAGGAGCCACTTACGAGCCTTTTATTAGGAGCTTCATCTATTGGTCTGGGTAAAACAACCATGTATGAATACTATCTATATAAAATGTCACAAAATAGTAAAATTGTCCACAACAATTTCCAAGAGTTTTGAAATTGCTCATCTTGTCCAAAGTAAAGAAACACAGGTGTTAAATCTACAAAAGGCCTGTTTTACTTGTCATAGTAGGAGAAGCACAGCCCTTAAAGAAAAACCACAACAATATTACGTGCAAAAACTCGTGATCACGTGACCACATTCACATGTAATTGTACACGTGAAACATGTATTTCGCCCATAGGAAACATGTTTTTTGGAACATTTTCATGGTGTAATGTATGAAGCCCATGTAGATTCCCATGTGAAAACATCAAAGTGCCCATGTATCACACCTACACGTACAAAAAAGTTACATGGCACTATTATGTGAACTCAAAAGGAAGTCCACCATTTTGAATTTCGTCGCATTTTTTGGCGATCCACACATACTTTAACGAACTCCTCCTAGGGATTTTGTCTAGCCGACTTGAAATTTAGTCTGTGCACTCATAACATGTTTAGAATTAAAAGTTATCAAAAGAATTTATTTTTGTCGATCGGTGTGCCCGTGGCGTAGCAGCCAAAAAGTGACCCAAAAGTCATACTAAAGCATGTTGTCCAAAAAGTTTGCTGTATTATGACTTTTTTAAGTCATGACAAAGGGGAGTCTTGAACCCCAAACCTTCTGGCTGTGAGGCAGCCGTGCTAACCACTGCGCCACCAATCTTCCCAGAAGACAAACAGCATTGTGACAAATCCTTGGCTCACTGCAACCTATAACTCCACCGTACACAAATATTCATTCAAATGCGACCAAAATTGCCGCAGACATTCTTTGGATAGTAGATATATGTGTTTTCAAGGGGGTCTGTAGTGATATTAAATGTCTTCCTGTAATGTGTAGTGTATGCAAAACTTTTTCAATTTCTCCAAACGTTTCAACTTCACTAAAAGTTGAATCACCATCAACAGGCCAAGGTGAAATCTGAACCATTAATAGAAACCTGGGTGAAGTAGAATCTTTTACCTGGCGCCGCGCTAGTGGCAGCCTGCTGCAGCATCTCCCCCCTGAGAGCCCCCCTGCTGTAGTGAAGAAATTTCCCCTCGGGGATTAATAAAGTGTATAAAATCAAAAAAAAAATCAAATAACCAGACTGTCGGTTGAGTAGCTGGAAGCTCTGAGTGAACTCCATGAACCACTTTCTCCTGCTGCTATTTATCCTCCGGTGCCAGAGATAGTCCAGCGGTCTACGACGCCGACTCTGCGCTGGAAACGACCTCATGAAGACACGGGTTCGAGCCCCGCCGAGGTAACACACACGGTTCACCGCTTACCCGCCGAGGTAACACACAAGGTTCACCGCTTACCCGCCGAGGTAACACACACGGTTCACGGTTTACCCGCCGAGGTAACACACACGGTTCACGGTTTACCCGCCGAGGTAACACACACGGTTCACCGCTTACCCGCCGAGGTAACACACAAGGTTCACGGTTTACCCGCCGAGGTAACACACAAGGTTCACGGTTTACCCGCCGAGGTAACACACACTCACGGTTTACCCGCCGAGGTAACACACAAGGTTCACATTTCACAGAGAGCGAATCCCTCTAAGGGTAAGCCACGTGGTTCACAGAGGGCAAGTCCCTCTAAGTCGGGGGTGTCAAACTCATTTTAGTTAAGGGGCCACATACTGCCCACTTTGATCTCAAGGGGGCCAGACCAGTAAAATCATAGCATAATAACGACAATATTTCTCTATGTTTAAATCATTGGTGAATGTTTTTGGATGATAAACCCTATTTTAAGGTCTTTCTGCAATAAACTAGAAACATAAAGACCAAAAACTCAGACATCAGTCCACTGTTTATCAGCCTGGGATCTCCTCTGCAGATTCCCTCACAGCGAGCTGCTGCTTCCGGAGCAGACGTCACATTTACGCTGTTTTTGAAGCAATTACTGGATTGATTAAAAAAATGACAAAACGTTTGTACTCATAAACCTCCATATTCTCATAGAAATGCAATTTACGTCTATCTGTAATTTTCACACTTGGCAAAGTCATCCAGCGGGCCGAGCTGGACCCCCTGGCGGGCTGGATCCGGCCCGCGGGCCACATGTTTGACACCCCTGCTCTAAGGGTAAACCACACAGGTTCGGGTTTGTAAGTGCAGTCATACTAATACCAAACCAAAGGTCAACTAGAAAATAAAAAGTCCAAAAGTTACTCTTTTTTTTTCATATTTCAGATATTTTCATATTCATATATAGTATGACACAGTGGTGTTAGAGCAGATACCTCACAGTGAGAAGTAACTTGAGGCATGCATGTCAGTTCAGAAAAAGGTCATACTCCAAAAAGTGATAAAAAAAAGTCATCCAAAATATTGAAAAGTATGTTGTCCAAAATATGATAAAAAAAAAAAGAAGTCATACTGCATCGTCCGAAATATTCAAAAAAAGTCATACTATATGACTACTATATGTAATTTATGCTGTGCGGATGGCTAAAACTGTAAGTCAGGTCTATTGTAGTTAGTACACTACACACGGTATTGTTATGTGACTGTTTTGTCTGATGATTTGTGCCTCACCATGTTGTTTTAAACCATTGCTTCTTTTCACCTTGTAATGCATAACTCAACGTTGCCTGGTAAACAGTTATTGCCTTTTCTCACATTTATTTTTAATGGAAGACATCTTGTGCTGCAGCATTGTGACTAGACAATCATATCTGGAGTTAATCCAGTGAAGTCGTATAAACCTCACATAGTCCCATCAGACATTTTGACCTGTCTTAACAAAAAAGACACAGTTGGTTCTAATTCTATTAATGTCATTGGTGGCTTTGTTTCATTATGTTCCTGTATATCAGTGGGACATGGACCTGGAACAACTACACAGAATGTGGCCAGTATTGATATTAAATAGTTAAAAGATTAAAATACAGGCCATGGGAAAGACTTTTTATTCAGGTATGAATGCATTTAAGCCGCTAAAAATACAAGTTCTGCTGTTTAATTTTTGAGCTCTATTAGTTGTTGTATTTCCATGACAGAATTTCTCTTCCACCATGATAGAAGTATATTTATTTTATCTGAGCCTACTCTTTGGTTACTATACAGCATAACTTTATGCTTCTAGGGACAAAAACTGTTGGTCTTGAAAAAGCTTTTACATTTGGTTAACTCTTAGTTCAATTTGGTGAGTGCCTCTGAAATGCATTTATACATTTATATGTATAATGTCTGTCTGGTCATGGGATAACTGTGTAAATGGAGTTTGTCTCATCTGCTCTCTCAGCCAGTCTCTGTCTTTCTCCCTCTGTCTCAGCTGCTCTGCTCTCTGATTAATGACTCTTAGTCATCATCCACAGAGATCAGTATACAGTCTGGGCCTCCCTCAGCTCCAGTGAATTAATGGCTTCTGGGAGTGCAGCAACAGAGCCTTGGGATCAATACATCAGACCAATGGAAGATGCCCCAAGTGCTTGTGCTTCAAAGTGTGAGAATATATGTTTATGCTTTCCTTTGTATTTTTCTGTCCACATTAATGTCTGTGCTTGTATATCAGTGCCAGTACATGTGTGTTTCTGTGAGTGCGTTACAAGTCGAGACTGTTGACACCAACAAATCAAAAGTCTCGACTTTCTCCTAATGCCCACTTTCCCCCGTCAGCATCTTCCAGGCAGCGACTGCAAATCATTACCACTCTGTTTTTCTGCCTTCTTCCCGTCTATTCCTTCCATTCTGCCAATCCAAAGTGCAGCTGTGGCAGTATGTGGGATTAATTAGTAAACAGAATGTGCTAAGTGGAAAATCTTTGAGGTGACAGGAACAGTTTGGTTACAATGACTGATAGAGAAGAGAAAACACGTGAGAAGGAACTACCTTGTTAATGAACTTCTGAGAAGATGCTGGGAGAAGATCCTGGGACAACATTTTTCATTTTCCCCTGAAAACATAAACAGGACCTGTTCATGATTATTGTAAGACTATGTAGAAGAAAACGTATATTAGAAGAATCCCACTATTTAATAATTCAGTCATCTTTTTTTCAGCCAAATAACTTTAGTTTGAGAATAATTCAATGATTTACCACTTTACATCAATCTTGTTTGGATAAAACCCAAACTCCTCGTGGAAGACATCTTTCATGCTTTCAATGTCTCATGAGTATTTCCCGAATATCAACCTCCCCCGATCTACGGGACGTTGCTGCAAGGGCAAAAGTTGAGATCTGATTAATTTCAACTGGGTTGCCTTGCTGAGGGTGTCTGATGTTCAAGAGCCCTAAAACAATGGATGACGCAGGGATACATCCCTGACGATGTGCAGCATCAGAAGATGTACTACAAGTATTGATAGACCCAAAGATGTAAAATATTCTCCCAAATAGATCCTAGAGTTCAGATAAGTAAATATGTGGGCTGTAAATCCTAAATTGATATATCAGACATTAAAAGTCACAGACTGACACAAAATGGGAAAAACACAAAGAACATTTTTCAGAGAGTATAGGCTCCACACACTGATTGTATCACACAATCTGCTCTTTTTATAAAGCGCACTAATGAAGCATGTCGGGTAAGAGCCACCATCACTTACTGAATTAACTCTAAAGCTTTTGCTGTCAGAACAGAAAGGATGCAAAGAAGAAGGAGCAGAAAAACTCTGAGGGACTTTCAAGCTCTGAAGAAAGATGAAAAATCTGTCACGGTTCTGCTGTTATTTATTGCGTGTTTGAAAAGTTGTTTGTATTTAAGTTCAAAATTCCTGAGTTTAGGTAATCTAATATCATATATACATATACATACATACAGAGAGAGAGAGAGAGAGAGAGAGAGAGAGAGAGAGAGAGAGAGCGTTGTTTCCAATCAGCGTTTGATATCACGATAGTGTGTCTTATTTGGACTTTTTTTACCATTTCGAACCCCTCACAGACTCAAACACTCAACTCTACAACTGCAAACACGTGACGTCAGTGAAGTCCGTGAGGGTTTAGTGCTTCTGCTTTAGTGCTTCGGCTTTAGGGTGCCATGGTTTTCTACATGACACACCCACTTTGCAGAGATTAAGTTTAGGTATCTCAGGGGGTGTGTCGTGTAGTAAAGTGGGTGTGTCTTGTGGTCTGCAAGACTACAGATAGACCTCCCTTTTGTCTCGTGTATCCAGGAGTATACTGCTTTCGTTGTCATGGTAACAATATATTCCTGATAATACGTTATCGCAATGTCCTTTCATGTGAGCAAATATGTCCTTTTTACATTTCTCTGTGTCCCTGTTTGTCATTATAAAGTATGCAGCAACCAAAAATGGAACTATCTGAAATAAATTAATGAGGGATTGAATTATTTGATGAAAAAACAAGTGAATGTCACTTGATCTCAAAGTGCCAATTTAAGATTTAAAAGCTAACACTAATGCAGACAGTAAATGTACAGATTCAACTTGTATGCTTTTACTTTTCCAACTGTTTCCCAGCAATAACACTGCTACCACTCATCCAACATAGTGTCCCAAGAATACTTTATCCTGTCATGTTGAAATAAAGCCATATCTTAACACCTACATCTGAATGACAAAAACACATCACGTGAATGACACATGAAGCCAGCAATGTTGTATAAAATAAGTGCATCAGACTTTTAATGATTACATACACCTCGAAAGACAATGTAATGGCTGCAGAAAAATATGAGAAACATCATGTTTTTTTTAAGATTGCATTTCACATATGTTGCAGCCAAAATAAACTGTGAAAACGTATTTGCATTGCGAAGACTGTGACACCCTTCCCACAGTTTTGGAGGGAGTCTTAGCCCTAATTTGGAGGGAGATTGGCTCACATGGGAGGGTCATTAGCTTATGCAGCTCACCTGGGCCTTCCAGGATATAAATGCTGGCCCATGTGTTGAGTCTGTTTCTCTATCCCGTCTATGTGGCTTTGACTTACTTTTGTGTTTGCACCGACGGCACATCTGACTACTATCCACTCACAGCTCTCATTACTGATTTTCCTGAGTACTTTATTTCTGATAAATATGAACCTGTTTCAATGGAATCTCTTGTATGGACTTCCTCTACGGCAGTTTCTGAGTATTAGTGCTTTTCGGCTCTCTGTTGCTTCCCGATGATGAGGGTGTGGCGGAAAAACGCTACCGAGCACTTGCAGTAAATGTTTACTCTGCTTCTGTTTTTTACTACCTTGCTCCTATAGGATAGACAAACTGAAGGGAACTGGGATGCTTGGATACACATGGGCTTCTTAAACATGCACAAAATCTATTAAAGCACACACACACACACACACACACACACACACACACACACACACACACACACACACACACACACACACACACACACACACACACACACACACACGGCGTGTTCAGGTTCCAGCTACATGGCTTGTTTGTTTGGTTTCCACTGCAGTGGAAATCAAGTTCAAATGCTGAGAGCGACTGGTTGTTTAGCTACACATACTTTCAAATGCAGGAGTGTGTGTGTGTGTGTGTGTGTGTGTGTGTGTGTGTGTGTGTGTGTGTGTGTGTGTGTGTGTGTGTGTGTGTGTGTGTGTGTGTTTGTGATTAACAATACACACATACAGCATGTTCCGTGAGCACAGATTGCTATCAAGCACTGCTGCTATCAGGGGACATTTTTTGATAAACTGTTCACACAAATTAATTACCACAGCCCACAATTACAAGTCTAAAAGTGACAAATCTATTTTTTATTTTTTTTGGTTAAGTTATTCCAGCTGTTTACCATCAGGCAAACAGCTGTTAATACTAAAGAGTAAAGTGAATGTGATGAGGAGTAGTGTAGAGATGTTTGTTATTAAATATTCCAACTGATATCTTTCTGTTTGGAAATGTATTTTTTTCTGAAATTATTTCATCCCCTCATGCTTTGAAAATCCCCTCCAGACATGTTTTAAGATATTGCTCTGCTTTGAATAAAAAAAAAATGTTGTGTCCAAGTAACTGTTTAAAATTCCTTTAAAAAACTACTTCTCTCATTTACAAATGCAGAATATACCAAATTGCACATTTTATTTACTTCCTACTTCATTGAAACGTCCATTCTTGCTGTTTGCTTCAAATTTGTAAAGCAGTTGTGGTGTCATGAATTTGTACATCTGATAAACTGAGGTTTCAGATCAGCTTCAAGTAACTTTCCCCTTTCAGGAGACATGTAGAAAACAAGATTCCAGTGTCGAACTCTGCACATGCATTATTCTGCAGTGAACATGTATGTGTACTTACAACAACTGTTTGCAAGTGAGAGTGAGTGTTTCTGTTTAAGTATAGTATGTGACAATCTGCAAGCATTTTGTCATTATTTGCGTGTGTGTGGGACTGTGGCTGACCTTGTGTTTTTGTTTGCATGTGTGTCACTGACCTGTGTGGGATTGAAAGCAGGTCATTGTGACATCCCAGTGATGTCCCAGTCAGAAGCTCCTACCCTCCCTTCCTGTGTCACCCACTGTTGATGTTAGGGTTGACCCTCACCTCACCTCCTCTGTCCTCTTATCCATCCACACCATTGTTCTCAGCCCTGCAACTGACCCTCTTCTTCTCTTTTACTTCTCCCTTTTCCTTCCATCTTCAGCCTCGTCTTCTTTTCTCTCCATCCTCTTGACATCACCCCTTTTCTTCCTCCCTCCATTGAGGATGACTGCAGTAAATTTCTCTGATAAACTTTACCCTCCCTCTCTTTCATCTCCAACCATCACCAAACACAGAAGAAAATAAAAGACAAACAGAACTGAATTGACCGTGAGCCAGATGTTACATGACTTCGCTGGAGTAACATCAATGTTTTCCTCCAACACATGGGTCCAGAGAAGTCTTTGTCATTGTTATGAAGACACAGGCTGTGGTGAACTCAGTGAACCAGAAAAACAATTAGCTCAGACTTCCTGCTGGCTTCCTCTGTAGTGGGGCAGGCGCCAATCACCAGCACTTTCTCCCTCGCTATCACACTCACACACACACACACACACACACACACACACACACACACACACACACACACACACACACACACACACACACACACACACACACACACACACACACACACACACACACAACGCAAGGGTGACAAACTCGTGTGTCCTCCAGCCATCCTGTTTTCTAGCCAGGGTTTATATTGGTCATGTGTCAGATCTGCGCAGGAAGGAGTAGCCTCTCTTTGTGTGTGTGTGTGTGTGTGTGTGTGTGTGTGTGTGTGTGTGTGTGTGTGTGTGTGTGTGTGTGTGTGTGTGTGTGTGTGTGTGTGTGTGTGTGTGTGTGTGTGTGTGTGTGTGTGTGTGTGTGTAAGATGGGGGGCGGGGGGCTGTCTGTCATAATATAAACAAGTCCATATTTGGGACTCGTGCTGCACAATGCTCAGTGTAAACACCCACATGCGTCAATAAATCACTTTCCGCCACTACAACTTCTCCTTGTAGTCTTATAAAAGTGACAAGAATCTCAAAAATAAATCTTTAAACTGACTAATTTCCAACATTTGCGGCTACTGCTTTCTCCAACAGTAAAATATTTTAATTCTTACTCTTCACGTCTCTTTTTGCTTTGTCTACATTTTGTTGGTCAAAAAGGTCCTCGTAGAGTTATTGATACTGCTGTGTAGTACCTTCAGCCTCGCAATGCTAACACTGGCCTTCCGTGCACCCATAGACTGTTTATAAAAGTGGGCGCAGCCTCCGGCTCTGAAAAATGAGGCCGATGCGGAAGTGCCTTAACCTGCAATATCACTAAGTGCCACTAGAGGCTGGCTCCAGAAAACCTCCATAGACTCCCATTCAACTTCTCTCATGAAATTTTGATAGTTTTTCCACAAGTTATTGAGGTTTTGCTCACTAAAGTCACTCCTTAATAGTTTTCTTGTCAGTCCATCTGAAGATGATCTCGTCCTTAATCAGAAATTAGGCCTCAAAAAGATGTTTTTGTGTGGGAGTCAGTTTGATTGACAGGCCTGTGGTTCAGTCACTTTCCTGCTATTGTTGACGGGACATAGTATCGTCAGGTTTCTAAACAGATCGAGTCCTATCCACCGCTCGCTCCCCCCCAGCTCGTCCAAACATGGTCATTCTGGCGCCAACCAATATTCAAGCTCGAAGCTTCATAATGGCTGTTCACAAACCAATGGGTGATGCCACCAATGCGGCCCCTTGCGTAGGTTATTTTTTGTGCCTAGTAATTCTCCACCTCCAGTGTATTGGGTTGGAGGCGGGGATCGTAGATGAATGTATCAAAACTGGGGCAAATGACGATGTACACAAAAGCTCATGTAAGAGAAAATATCCGGTTATTCTTCAAACCTTGATAACATTTCTGAAAATTGGTCAGTCCAATTAGAAACCGGCCATGTGGCGACCATGCTTTTAGTGGGAGCTTTTACAGCAGCCATTGAAACAAAAGTAACTAGTTGTGCAAGTAGTATGATCACAATTAGCTAACAATTTATTTGACTGCATCAACAGATACAACTAAATCCATAGTGGTTCATCTGGGGGATCTGGCTGTGTATGCATAGTGAATTGAAAAATTACTAACACACACACAAAAACCCTTCTGTCTTTTAACATGACTCAGCACTCAGTCAACGTTGAGAGTCATTCATTCACAGAGCGCCACGGTTTGTGTTTGTTTGATGCCCTTTCTGCTGAGCCTCACTGTGACTCATTGTGCTTAATTAGTAGTTAGGGCTATCAATAGACAGTGAAGATTTTTTATGTAGGAAATTCACCATTTTTGTCAGCCTACCGTTTGTAACTAACTGAGGCTGCAGAGCAGATCGATTCATCCTTCACCTTAAATCTGACATTAGAAAAGTGTCCTAAATCGGACTTAGTGAGCACCAGAGTAGGCTGGTGTTATAATGATGAATGCTTGGAAACATTTTGATATACAAGAAAAAAAAATGATATGGTTGGATACAATATGTCTGCAGTTTCAACCACTTTGTCCTAACCCAAAGTTTCAAATACTGTCTCTCAGATACACTTACTGTGACATTTGGCATGAAGTCAGGCTTACGCACCAAAGCAACTTGGTTAGGTTAGGTTAGGTCCATTGAGGAGGAAACATTATTGTGATGTACACTCAGGCTGAGGTGCTCCATGGTTGGGCAGTCAGTAGTGTGCTAACCTAACACCATGCTCCATTTCCTATTTTCCCCGGAGCCTGTTTGATTACGGGAGCTAATAGTACCCAGGATACCACAGTACTCGTGCATGCATGCAAAAAGAAACGTTCAGCTCTTGCTCCATATTTAGCATATAGACACAGAAAATGGAATGAAAAATGATTAACTGTTTTACTACAAATGCCAGAAAATTCATTTAATATTTTATAAAAAAAAAAAAAAAATTACTAAAAAAAAAAAAATTCACGGGATTCACCTCTTTTAAAGTTTTTTTTTTTCAAAGAGGTATGTTTTGAGCCAGGGCCACACTCAAGATGTTTACTGGACATGTGAGAATCTTGAGCTTTACTGAGATGCGAAGAATGTTTTTATGACTTCCCCATCCGAGTATTTGCCAACACACAGAACAACTTCCAGTTCACGCCCAGGGAGTGCTGTTCATCATCCTCTGACAATGATTTGGACCATAAATAGATGAAGCTGAGTTCAGAGGATATGACACCAAGGGAGGTTATAGTTATCCAATGGAAGTCCTTGACGTCCATCTACTGCTGCTGTAAAACAGTAGAAAGGAAAAGAGGAGAAACCTGCACAATAAGAAATGTTTGTGCCAGTAACTTCATCCAAATTGTCCTTCAGTTTTGTCATATTTCTGATTAACTAATGAACAGTGTGTACAACTGCTTGTGGGTATGTTTTCAATCTCCACGTCATCATGCTGCAAGGGGCTGCTGCTGTTTGCGTGCACATTCCACGGGACTTTCTAAAACACTCACCATTGTTTTCATGAAGAGAGAGGGTCAGAAGGCTACCGAGGTCAGCTGAGAGTTCAGAACATACACACCCACCTACCCACACACTGACACACACACACACACACACACACACACACACACACACACACACACACACACACACACACACACACACACACACACACACACGCACGTGTTCAGTGGTCGCCTTGTGATGCATCTGACATCCTGTTTTCTTCCTGCTTGATGATTTTCAAAACCCTAGTTAACAAACACGCAAATGTTAATGGTGTGTGAACACTCAAACAAACAAAGACCGTACGTTACAACCCAGGAACACGGTGTCACGGAAGCACACAGCACTAATGAAGTAAATACTTCACGGTGTTGTCCCATCCAATGCTTCCCTGGTTATTCAAAGAAAAATTAACATTTTGCAAATAACACAAACATCTCTTAGTTTCAGCGTCATCAGCTTGCCTTGGAGGTGTCACACCGATCATAGACCAGAATAAATTCTGAATGGTTTTGCTTCTTTTACAGCGCCTTTATGGCGTCAGCACCATTCATGTCGGTTTATTCAAGGAAAAAGTGAATGGAACGTGGCTTCTTTGAAAGGCCTTGAGGTTTAAATTTAGCAACAGCCTTTCAGCATGAAGAATTTAATGAAGTTATCAAAGATATTTTTACTTGGTTAGATTTGGTGTATTTATCTTTCAGCAAGCAAAAGGACACTTCTGCTCAAACATGCTGATATAACAGTTGCAGTTAAGGACAAATTCTAAAACTAAAACTAAAAACGCACCTCTTCCGACTTTACCTTGAAAAAAAAAAAAAAGTAGCACTTTAGTAGTGCTTAAAATAGCACTTATTGATAGCACTTTGTAGTTTGGCTTTCTTGAAGAAATTGTATTTTCTTGATTCTTGTTCTGGGTTTTGTGCCCTCATGGTTGAAATGCACTTATTGTAAGTCGCTTTGGATAAAAGCGTCAGCTAAATGAAATGTAATGTAATAAAATTCAAGTCTGTGTAAATCATAATTATACTGCATGCAGAGTGTTTAATTTTTTTCAAGAGGATTTATCTGTTTTTGGACAAATTTGTGAAAACATCATAGAAGGCGCTGAATGGGCATTTGTCACAGTATTGACTGAGTGGAAGTGCAAAACAAAACACACACACTTACAATGATTTAAATATAGTAGTGTGTTTAAAAACTATAATAATGTCTCCTGATAGCAAGATCAGCAGACTCTGATCCTGAGAAATATGATGAATTTTTAGTGTGCGACTGCGCAGATGTTTTACAAATGCAGACAGTTAATACCAAAAGAACAAATGCAGAGACAATACCTGCAGTGCCTTGTGAGTCCACAGTCCAAATAAACACAAATGAGTGATATATATTTCTCTTTTGGGGTTTAAGATATTACTATCCACATTTTCATATAATTAAATGTCTATCTTGGGCCCATATTCTATTCAGAAAGATGGTAAATTGAAGGTATGAATAAAAAAAGCATTTAAAAATGCAACAATGTGAACGTTCGGAAAGTTTGGATGTTTAGAACGTATGAACACGTTAGCAGGTTATCATTAGCTGTACTTTCTCCTCTGTGATAATGAGCAGAGATTAATGGAGAGGAAATGTGCATGTTTTAGGTTGTGCAACAATATTTTGAGAGGATCAAGAGGATCATCCAAGTCAATAAAACAAATTTATAGTGGAAAATTATTGTCTGAGCCTCTCAAGATATAGTACCAAAAACAAACAATATGAACCATATGCTGTTATGAGAAAAATCTGTTTTTATGGAACGAATAGAGCTCATATCTGCTAGTTAGTTATCTTCGCTGACAAAAAAGAAAGCAACACAACAACCCAGACCAGGTTTAAATACCTGTTAATATAAGTAATTTGGCAGTTAACTATACTGCTGGTGATTAGTTTATAAGCACTGCAAATATACACATACAGCATTTATGTTGTACTAGTCTGGCAGCTTGGCACATTCACAGGGAATAACTTGGGCAGAGATGCTGTAGTACAGGCACAAACACACACACACACATATCCACCCACATGGCATATTCAGTGCACAACCTATCGTCATGTCTGCAGTCGTCATTTACCTGAATGACTCATTAGAGAAACGAGAACAGCAAATATAAACTGTGCATTAACTTCTACAAATAGCACACTCACGGTTCACTGTGAGAACAACTTGTGATTGAAGCGAAGGTGCTGCTGCTGCTGAAAAGCCAGAATTTCTTGTTTAAGAACGAACCCAAGTTTCACAATATGAAGGTCCTTGTACATTCAGCTTCCAAACCGAAGCTTGAACTGAGTCACTGTAGCAAAAAATAGCGACTTCTTTTATTGAAGCGTCCTGGTGCGAGACACTGACTCTGTGCCTGTGAAGCTGCAAGTGGTTGTAGAGCATCAGCTTTAATATTCAAAAATGTTCTGGAGATGTCATGTAAACAAGAAAAAAAAACCTAATAAAAACATAAAACTAACCAACTTTTGGGTTTAGGTGGTGTTTACCGGACTGTAGAGTAATATTCTTTTGATTTGTCCAAAGCTGCCCTCTTGGTGTGTTTAACCCTCAGTAATGTTTGGCAGGGAGGTGGCAGCTTTACTGGAATACACTTCTTGTGTAACCGTTGGCCTTTCCACTATTGACGTGTTCTGGGATAAGGCCGCGTTTTCCTCACCGGGCAAACATGTGGGCTAAAGGTGGGAGGTCAGCAGTGCGGACTGATAAGAACCTCACAAGAAACTGAGTCACACTTCAATAATGTGCAGGATTTTGTCTTTTTTTTTTTTTTTTTTTTTTTTTTTTAAACTTCCAACCAAACCACAAGTATATCTCATTTAATCCTACACTTAAAAATTCACGTGATTTGAAAAATACTTCCAGAAAATTCCTTGAAAAGATTAAATACATATATATATATATATATACACACACACACACACACACACACACACACACACACACACACACACACACACACACACACACACACACACACACACACACACACACACAAGACTCTGCTACTCTGCTGCTGGTGTTGGTTAGCATTGATCGGATCACTGGTTCAGACATGGTGGAAATCTCACCGGGTCGCTATAGCAACCAGAGCCAAAATAAAGCATCCGTCGTCGAGAAGGCAGCGGCAGCTTCGGCTGGCACACATGAGCGCGCGCACAAACCCCCTCTGGCCCGGCACCTAGAAACAGACACAAAATGAGCTCTATATTAGAGCGCAGAGGGAGAAAGGAGAGGACCGAGAGAGAGAGAGAGAAAAGCATCGAGACGGCAGAGCGGCAGAGGAGGGGAAGAGTGTGTCCTGGAATGACCCCTGTTGGCTTTGTTCGGCGTTCCAAAGACGACATATTTAGCAGCATCTCTGACTGGCAGAAACCCAGATGCTCCCACACAACGCACACATACGTGGACACACACACACACACACACCACACACGTCACTGCCCAGGTCAGGCTGGCACTCACAGGCCTGGCCATCACTTCTTAATGTAGTCCCGCTGACACGTTCACTCAACTACATCGCTTTTTGTGCGTGTTTTATGCGTGTGCGTTTCGGGCCGTGCCAAGGGGGCACACAAGCCGGCTGTTCATAGCGACGCACTGTGAACACTGAAGCCTCCTCCTCCTCCTCCTCCTCCTCCTCCTCCTCCTCCTCCTCCTCCTCCTCCGGGCCTTCGCTAGAATGTTCCAGAAGCTCAGAGAGAGGCTCCGCGGGGCCAAGCTGGCACCCCGACGCCTGCAGAGATGACCAAACCTCAATAGTTAGCAGCGGCCAAATAATGATAGTAACAGCAGGTCGGTGTGATGGTGACTCCTGGTCTAAAATTAGAAAGCCACATGATTAGATAATAAAAGCTTGGACCTCGATTCGTGCTTTGTCTCCCCGCGTGCCAGTCGATTCCGAAACGGTTTTTTATTTTGCTTCATTAAATATATTAGCTAGGTATATAATTGCTTGTCCGACTACATGGCTCTCTGGAGGAACAGCTCAACATTCTGAAAAATATTGAATTGCCTCGAAAGACCTTTTGTCTGCATGCTAAATATTAAGCGTAAAAAGGTCAAAGAAATGCAATGGGTTGGTTTAATACGTCACAGCAACTGTAGGGTTCAGTGACGCAGACAACATGTGAGACAACAATGGAACTCTATTGCTCAAAGAAATAAGTTAAACCAGATATTTGTTCCCCCCGCCCCCCCGCCTTGGACAGAGTCCAGCTAGGTTTTAAGCCTAGATGTACAGTATATAAAAGTGGACGTAGCTTCTGGGTCGGAAAAATGCGTAAGTGCTTGAAACTGTTAGCTTATTACCTTATTAGCTGAAGTCACTCCTTCTTAATAGTTTTCTGGCGGCCCATCTGAAAATAATCTCATCATTATTTAGAAAGTAAGCCTCAAAAAGCCATGTTTGCTGGAGCATGTCTATTTGAATGACCGGCCTCTGGTGCAGTCAGGTTACGGCTGTCGATGTGCGGGACGTAGGGTCCTCGGATTTCCATTCATATGGAGACAGGTCCACAGGTCGTTCCCTCCCAGCTTGTCCAAATATGACACTTCTGGCTCCAAACCAATCTGCACTCACAAGATGTTAACGGCCATTATCCGAACTCGAGGCTTTACAACAGCCGTTCACAAACCAATGGTTGACGTCACTGTTGGTTGCCGCTCAGTTTTAACCTGTCTCCAGTTTTTATGCCCATCTAAATGAATCACATCTGTCAAATAGACATAAAAAGGTAATGCTTTTCTCATCTAACTTTCAGCAGAAGTACAATACGTGTATTTCATGTTAAACTATCCCTTTAAGCATGAGACACCTAGTAACTGGATAAAAACACATGGTATTACTTTATTTATTTTCTCTATAGTGCAGCGTTTTAGTACAGAATAAAAAAGAAACCATTCCCCTCGACCTTAGTGGGCCTTGATCGAGAACAGTTTAAGAAATGTTCTGAACGCTGTGTTCCGGTCTTAAGTGCTGCTGAATCATTTGCCAACGACAATAAATGTACAGAAATCTTGCTGCGGTAAAATACTATTACAGATGACACGTGCTACGGCATGGTGTTACGGTCAGAGCAAGAGTCTGCAAGCCATATAACAGGAGTAGACTATACATATCACCTCACGTGTATACAGTACATTCGTCATTGTGTATTCACTCATCATAATCTAAACATTACGGTCAAAACTGTGGCAGAGGAGGGTGAGAGTTCCCCAGTGTTTTGGAGCAGTGCAGCAGGGGCAGTCACACCGAGTCATTTTGAATTTCCATTTCAAGCAGACGCTGTGATTCAGAGCGGTCTGGCTGAAGACCACTGGTTTGTACGATGCATCCTTTTTGCATCCATGCCAGCGTTGGATTTTCGACAGGGCACGAGAATCACACGTCGACTATAAATAAACCATGCGATCCCCACATGCCAAGCCATGGCAGCTGCCTGTGGGTTGTTATAAATCAAGGCATGTGATTTGGGTTTGTAATCTTAGATGGATTAGCTGAAATACCACGTGTTGTATGTTTACAAGTCTAATCATTTTAAGTTGGTGCATTGTCCCGAGGAAACAATGGCATGTTTGTCTCAATAGAAAAAGCATTCAAAAGTTTTACACAGCGTCACCCGCCATAATCTCATCTATTTAAAGACCTAGTTAATATTATTTACTTTTCAGTTGATATTTATTGACGTGGAACCTTTCGGAGAGGTTACTGCACCACAATCTGGTAATAAGACCAACAACAGTATGAAGAGTAATTTGGGAGAGTAATACACAATACGTGTATAAAATAAGATAAAACTCTTGTGCCCTTGAAGGAAAGACAACGTCACACTTCTATAAGTTGCATACCGGACCTTAATTAGCATGCGGATGAGATATGATGGCACAAAGTCATGGTTGTATATATATATATACTTTCCCCCTCCAGCAGATTAATATGGAAACAGCCTCCTCGAGTCAAACTCTACGACATTCATACATCATTCTGGAGTTCAAGATATCAATATGCAAAGAACCATTTTATGGAGACAGGTTTTTTTAATCTTCCCAATAGACCTGAAAAGTCTTCATCTTAATACTGCTGGCACTCAGTGGCATAAAACATATGGGCGTGTCATTGATATGTTGATTGCAGTACTCGGAGTGGCAGAAGATTTGTTTACATTCTCGCCAAATCAGGCAATGTAGCACCTCCCTGCAGAGTAGAGGTCAACAATTTCAATGTAAATATATAACCAACTAGTTTCCCATATTGTATTAATAAGAGAAATTCACACCCTGATTATATTGTGCTCATAATACTGACATAATGTATACTGCAGCATCTTTAGAAGAGGGGGAGGGAATTCTGAAAAGTCCTGCCCGTCAGTGAAATTACGCATCACTCTAACGAAGCTTTAAAAGGCAGGAGACACCGTTGGCTTCAAACATACGCTTTACACACATGTGCAGACGCACGCACGCACACACGCACACACACTCTCACACACAGGAAAGAAAAACAAGTAGCAAGTGCGCCAAGGAAAGGCCCCTGGAGAGCTCTCGCTCGTAGTTTGCTCTGAACCCTAACAAACACACACACACACACACACACACACACACACACACACACACACACACACACACACACACACACACACACACACACACACACACACTATCTAGAGAGAGCTATGAATATTCATGACCATACTCCAGAGAAAGTACAGTAGGTATGACACGTGTGTGTGTGTGTGTGTGTGTGTGTGTGTGTGTGTGTGTGTGTGTGTGTGTGTGTGTGTGTGTGTGTGTGTGTGTGTGTGTGTGTGTGTGTGTGTGTGTGTGTGTGTGTGTGTGAGAGAGAGAGAGGCGTGTACATGTGTCTGTATCTTTTAACCCGGTGTCTTCTCGCGTCGCTGCCTTTTCCCAACTATTAAAGCAAGCTTGAAATGATCTTTGTGCCACACATTCACGTGTCTGCAAGGCTTGTGAAGTGCTCCCTCCCGTCCTCTTTTCTTTTTCGCACGCCCAATAAACACACACACACGGACACACACACAGATTAGCGATCCCTCAAGCGTTGGTTAACTCAATGACTCTGGAAAACAATCTGCTCGAGCTTTCACCTTTGACAATAAACACACATACAGCAGCAAAGTTCACCTCTGTAATGAACTGCTACGACTGATAGTACTGTGCACATGTGTGTGGTGTTTACAAAATACAGGCCATGAAAAAGAGTGTGTACTGTATGTACTTAATACACATACACATGTTCCCGCCCTCCATAAAACAGTCACTTTATTGACAACACTAATTACACTTGCTTGTGCTGTTGAGTGATACCGCCCATGGTTTACATACGCATGAGTCCCCAGTGATGGACTTCAGGAAGCACGGATTCTGCCTCCTCCCCACGTCGGAGCACTTAAGGCTGATGGTCACTGCGTACCACTCAGTCTCTACGTCTTTTATCAACTCCTGGGATTAATGCTGACTGTTAAACTTTTTAATTTGTAGGGTTTTGCTGTGTCCCACTCCATGCCATTCTGTTCTCCTTAAAGTAAAAAAAAAAAAAAACAGCCAGATGTTTTAAATGCTCATCCTAAATCATACATGTTAAATGTTCATTTGTTCAGACCTAATGAACAATGCTGCTAATGTTAATCAGACAGAAGGTTTTTTTTTATTTTAAATTTGGCAGAATAACTTATAAAGTAAAGGGTATTTTCTTTACATCACTAGAAAATATACACCACTGCATGCAATAAGTGTTCAGTATAAATGAAATAAATAAAGTTACACGCAGCCAATTGTTGTAATCCACGAGAAGACGTGCTTTTCTGTTGAAGAGCTTTGATCAGCATTTAACTATCTTTGTCTGAGTTGCCTGTGTGGAAATATGTCTGCCTGTGCATGAGCATGTCTGTGCACGATTCCCAAGGGCCAAGTGGAGCATCGCTAAATATTTTTACACCACGCCAATCCCCCTTCCAAACGTAATGGCCGGCCATTCTCATCACAATGGGGAGGGAACTAGCTTGATGAGCGTGCTGCGACCGGCAGGGAGCTGGGTCAATTCCTCTCTAATGGCTGCTCATCCAGTCGCTCAAATGATAAAAGATGATGCACGGAAGCACCGAGAAGATAAACTTCAGGAAGGAAGTGGGTGATAAACGGGAGTGGGAGAATGAAATAATAAAGGCTCATTTTGTTATTGATTTGATTATTCTTGCGGTTTTAATCAAAGCAGCTCTGATTGACCTGTCAAGCTTCAATCAAAAAGCAGGAAATAACATTCAGACAACATTTTAGGAACCTTGCTGTGACCTTTCTCTTCCATCTGAGCTTTGTACACACCACTGGGCACGTCGTCTCAACTCCATTTCAGCCGCACTTCTTAATAGTCTCATATCCGTCCCGGTTCCTGGTCTTTTGTCATGACGAATCAACGACAGAGCGGTTCTATTAAAGCAAAAGTGATGCAAAGTGAGCGACACGTGTTATGGGACTATCACGTCGAGCCAGGCAGAAATGCTTGAGTGATTTCAGGGCGGAAGCAGGTATGGACAGAAAGTGAGCCATTCTGTGAAATCACACAGCAAACAATCCATTCCTGTGATTGAGGTATTAATAGCCTCGTGTAGGATTAGATGTGTGTGTGCGTGTGTGCGTGTGTGCGTGTGTGCGTGTGTGTGTGTGTGTGTGTGTGAGAGAGAGAGTGTGTGTGTTAATTTAGCATGATGTGTATACGTTTGTACCATTTTATGACCTGCAGATTGTGTAGTTGTTTTGACGTGTACATGTGCATATTCAATGCTATTCAATGCATGTTACCAGTTGCCAATGTGTATGTATTTCTCTAACACCTATACATGTGTGTGTTTTAAAGAATGAGTGTGTTCGACAGGAGACATATCTGCTCGTCACGTCAAAGTACCAACTGGTCCTCTTAGGAAGGCAGCTCCATGATTGGCTCTTTGCTGCGCTCCCTTGACCAGTTGGTTATGTGTCAGTTACAGCTGAGCCTTTTTTTGGCAGAGGAAGCAAGGTGTCGGGGTGCGGGCGTCCAACATGCATGAGGTCACCGGACGTGTTTTTGTCATTACCCATCTGCCCCTTGCACACACAGACACACACACACATGTTGATTGATGGAGGGTGTAAAAATAGACCTTTTTGATGGCTGGGGTTTTCCAACCTTGCGGGGACGCTGCAGAAGCGCAGAGGTTAAATATGGACACTTGTGAGAAGGTCAGCAGTTTAGATACACAAACCTGTGAGAATGATAAGGGTTAAAGGGTTAAAAATGCCTTCGAGAAAGGCTATCAACCGTTTGCTTTTATGTCTGCAGCCATTTATTTCTCTGGTGTATCAAACACACTAAGCTGTAACTGTGAATATGAATTTGCTCTTTGTCATTTTGCCCTGTTAAATAAGGCTATTTTTGGTCTTAGCCATAACATAGTAAATTACCATTATCATGTTGCAAAGCAGACATTATCATTACCGCCACGGCTACAGTATGCATGCACTTTGGTGATTATACCGTCAACAAAATGTTCCCACCAGATAGACAATTAAACAGGTTTGAGTGAGCCCGATTACAGAGAACAAAAGAGACAAATGATGCTCCTCACTCGAACCCCAGGATTGATTGCAACTTCATACTTCCACTTTTTTTTCTTTTGTAAACTTGGTGGACTGCCAGCACTTCTCAGTTTATCGTAAATTCATCAGGAAAGAAAAGCATTCACTATGAGAAAAAAGAAAAGAAAAAAGAGATGAGATCAGCCTTTAGGTTTCCTTAATTTTGTTGGTGCAGGAGACGCTCCCAGTTTTAGATTTATTGGACTAATTATTAATAATTTAGATGAGTTCGCTGATGATACTCTGCAATGTATTCATACTGGTGTTGCAGTGAATTTGGGATAAGAATAGCTTGTGGTCGCAGGCGTGAGTGGCAATAATGACTAATGACACACCCCTCCAGGCTTTCCTCAAGGCTACAACACAAGCACAAGGCTGACCACTGGCCTATTGACAAGAAGTGTTTCCATTCAAGGTTCACGGATAAAAACATGTTTGGCACACAGAGCCTAGCTGTTGGATATTAAACCAAATAGCAGCTATATACAGAAATGCAAAAACATTCAAATTGTCTTTAATACCTGATATAAAATGAGAAAAAAAATTGAAATTTGTGTGAAGGACTGTGAGATAAATTAACCATTTATTGACACCTCTTGAGATGAAAACAAAACCTCGCTGCATACTACCATAGCACAATATATACTGTTTACTCACCTTAAAAGTATGCAGATTTTGCATTTTGTGTGTGATCATCTATACCCACTTTATCATGGACAGGGTCATGGGGGCCTATCCCAGCTTACTTTGGGCGAAGGCGGGGTATGCCCTGGACAGGTCGCCAGTCCAACACAGCGCCAACACAGAAAGACAGACATGCATGCAAGCTCGCTCGCATGTTTTCAGATGGTGGGAAGAAGCCGCAGTACCTGGAAAGAACCCACACAGGCATTGGGAGAACAGGCGAACTCCACACTGAGAGGCACCCACCCCAGCTTCAGTTTGGACCAAGCCCTAGCCCAGGTTTGAATCCAGAACCTTTTTGTGCTACCCACCGCTCAGTCATGTTCCAGTGAAGGTCAATTAAACTGTAACTGTAACCCAAATTTAAATTTGATAAACTTTAAAAAGTGAGAAAGCCAAATGTTTGCAGGCATTTATTACTTTATATTTGTTTTATAGGAGGCTCATTGAGTTGTCTTACCGACATTCGCATCGTGCACTGCATTTTGAAACAGTAGCACATGTTTAAAAGGGCCATTTTACACCATATATTACTGACATATTTGAGTATTTTAAAGTTGCCATTTGTTTGTGTGTAAATGACACAAATTCAGAGTAGAATCAGCATGAAGGGGAGAATAGAGACAAAGCTTCCCTGTTCTTCACAAAGCCCCCATTTCATGAGTTCTTCGGGTCAAATTCCACAGTGACAGTGGTGAGTAACATGAATGCTAAACAGGACAAACTGTACCTGACCTCAGGCATCACACTGTCTTCAGGTCATAATCTTTTTTTCTGGCATGTCAGAAGGTTCAGAGCACACAACACAACATTTATTGTGTTATCTCTAACACATAGAACAAAGCCACTTATGGATTTAATTACACGCAACATTCAGACTCTTTAAATGTTTAGCTGGAGTGTCTCTTGAGCAAAACACTGCGAGTCTACCAGTATCAGTGGAGTTGGATTGTGTTTTCAAAGGACATGCCACTCATTTCAAGGGAAATCTTTATCCTTGACATGTAAAGACTGATAAGGGCTGCTTGTCCTCTGCAACTCTCTGCAGCTCAACTCAAAACAAGCAGAAGTTTATCGTACAGATTCAAACTTCTCCTGAAAATATTTTTTGGGTTGCTATGCTGCCAAATTAAAACATTCACTAGTCATCTAGTTGGCATGTCTGTGTTTGGACAACTGGACGGTGAGACCTTTAGAAAGGTCAGTAGTTGGAGTGAGGTGGCTAAAGATAACACATGTGCGCACACACACACACACACACACACACACACACACTGGTGTTCTCATACATACACGCGCATGCAGCTGACAAGCTTATGAGAGCAGCAGAAATGCTGAGTCACAGGGGGAGAGCAAAGGTAAGAAAAATGTGGTGGGTGTTACGGTCACATGCTGCTCACGCACACTATTTATTTTTCTCTCCTATGCCTTTCTGTCAATCACTCACACACACACACACACACACACACACACACACACACACACACACACACACACACACACACACACACACACACACACACACACACACACACACATAGACGTGTAAGGGGTAACTGTTAACTGTCACAGAGGCCACAGTTCTCACTGATATGGATTGATATGGATTAAGCTGTTGTGTCATGGCAGCTCCAAAACCAAAGTGAGCTGTAAGCTTGATGCAATCCGCTGTGTCACTTAAGATGGTACAACATGTACACCTCCAAATACTATCAGACACACACCGCTAATCACTTCTTAGCCACAGGGTTACAGAAGCTTGTGATAGTTGTTGTTGATGATGATGATGATGATGACGATGAAACCTCAGGGGCTGTCTTAGGTCTCCAGCTCATCGTTGCGTCCCTGGATATAAACATTCAAACAATCTTTTTACCAGTGAAAACAACCTTTTTTTTTTTTTTTTAACTCAAATCGCATCTCCATCAGTGAATGAAGTTGTTTCAGTTGTCATCACCGGACCTAAACATTCAACCTGGACATGTGGCAACAGGTGCTCGTACATAGGGAGATCATACATTTTATCACTGGGGTCAGACATGAGTGGTCTCCTTGACAAACTAGATAGTCTTTACAAACTAGATAGTCTGGAAAAGGTGGTGGAGAGGAGGACGCTGATCAAACTATTGTCCATCTTGGATAATCCTGTCCACCCTCTCAACCACCTGCTGCAGGGACAGCGGAGCACTTTCTCTAAAAGATTCCTCCAGCTCCGCTGTCACAAGGACAGATACAGGAGATCATTCCTGCCCACTGCCATAAGACTTTACAATAACTCACCTCTGGCAAAATCCATCACAGTACAAAAACACTGTTGACTGTGTTTCTTGGTTGCTTGTATATTGTATGTATATTATATATATAGATATATACTGTACCGTATGTATATATATATATATATATATATGTTGACTGTGTTTATTGGTTTGTTGTATATAATATATATAGATATTTAATGTACTGTATATATACTGTATGTACTGTGCATTTTATATTTTATATTTATATTTTTTATTTTTATTGCTTTTCTATTATATTATTCTATTCTATTATTATTATTTTATTCTATTGTTTCTATTATTGCTCCTGTATGTATGCTGCTGTGGCGAAAAAATTTCCCCTCGGGGATTAATAAAGTATATACCTACCTACCTACCTACCTACCTTGAAGTTTATTGTCTCACTCCTGGTTGATGACTTTGACTCCTTCCCAGTTTTGGCTTCGGTCCGATGTCCAGTCTCTTGTCAAAGAGGAAGACTGCAGTTGTGTATGATGTTACAAGCAACAGTTGGTGGCAAGGAATGAATAAACTCTAGATCTCTGTGGCAAAGAGCTAATAATCAGAATTATTCGGTCAAAAGACATGATCGTAAATTAATTTTCCAGGGTATGAAAAGCTTCCTGTTCTAACAATCTGAGCACATGATCTTAAACAGCACATATCCCCAAGGTTTATCTTAGAGGTATAAAGGTTACCTTCGTGCAGTGCATTGTGGGATCTGGGTTTGCTATGTCACGCAGTGTTACTCACTCACCTGTGTCCACTTCAAATAGCTGTGATATTTACATTCTTAAGGTGTGTGTCCTCTTAACTGGGTGCTGTCTGCTTTGCTTAACAATGGCTAATCCCATTCTCTGTTACCCATTTGCTAGTGCATGTGTGTGTGTGTGTGTGTGTGTGTGTGTGTGTGTGTGTGTGTGTGTGTGTGTGTGTGTGTGTGTGTGTGTGTGTGTGTGTGTGTGTGTGTGTGTGTGTGTGTGTGTGTGTGTGTGTGTGTGTGTGTGTGTGTGTGTGTTTGAGTGTGGTGTTGTGATACATTTGCACTAATGAATGCCCACGCGGGCTCACATTCCTGTCATAGCTTGCATTTAACCAGATCATTATCAAAGAATGCTTCTGTTTTTGTTGTTGGGAAAAGCATGTGACCTGGAAGCAAGTGAGTGCCTGTTTGTTTGAAAAGTGTGTTTCAAAGATAATTAGGCTCAACTGATTGAGTGAATGACGGGAGATCTGCCCCTTCTTATTTTTCACTTTTAGAACAGGGTGAGGTCTTTAAGTAAAGATATTTACTGAATTCATGTTGATCATCCCTACACAAAGATCATTCACCGAGTTCAGTCTGATTGTACAAGATTGTTGGGCGCAAAAACACGCCTCAAACGACCCTGAATGAAAAGAAAAAAAGCTGCCTGAAGATCTTTTTATAGGTGGGGGTTCAAGGGAACTTTCTTCACTGTCTTTGTTCCAACAGTTCAACATCATCTATAATATTCTGTCATGACTCCACAACTCTCACATCCTCTTGACCATTCCTTTTATATTTTCTGGTACTCCCTGCGATTACAAACCACTGACAACCATAGATATGTTTTCTGTTTTTTTTCTGGTCCATGCTGCCACAACTACATTTTTTTTTTGTCTGCTGATTTGCAGCTGAAGCCAGACTTCTGTATCTCCAGCGTGAAGTTCTTCATTTTACTCTTGAGAGCCATATCTATAAATGAAACCTGCCCACAAATAGAGTTGGCTGTATCCTCTCGGAGCTATTTGTGGGGGTCACTTGTGAAAATAATTCCATCATTAATTAAAAATTAGGCCTCAAAAAAACATTTGGGGGGGGGGGGCGTGTCTGTTTTATTGTCAGGCCTGTGATGAAATCAGGTTTCTGCTATTGATAGATGGGAGGTAGTGTCCTCAGGTTTCTAATCCGATGGAGTCAGATCTAGTGCTCGTTCCTCCCTGGATCGCCCAAATATTGTCACTTCTGACTCCAAACCGCTCTGAGCTTGCGAGACGGCAAAGGCCAAAATCTGCCTCTCAAATTTGTAAACATCAAGTTGCGTTAACCGCACGAAGCACCGTGTTGATTATTGGTCTCTTCTTAAGTCAAATAACAAGCCTTTTTTTTTCTTCTTCTTTTTTTAAGGTCAAAGGAACCCAAAAGCAACTACAACAGCACATAATTATACTGAACAATGCCAAAAGCTCAACATTTTTTAACAAATAGTCATTTCCAGCTTTCTTCCCGTGTTCCTTCCCTCTGTGTTTCAACAGCGCCCACTACAGTGTTGGAGAGCAATGACAACTCTTGCATGGACAAGCGCGTGGCTCTTGTGAGGAGATCACACGTAAGGCTCCCCTTGTGTGTGCTTCTCACTCAGTCGCTATATCTTTAGCTCGGCTCATCCCGAAATCTGAGCTCTTTGCTTACAAATATTTACTGTATGTGTCAGCCATATATAATTCAACACAGTCGTTCTGTGAGTCTGTGCCGTAAAGATACATAAATGGCTTTGCAGCAAAACTTAGTCATCACTATAAATAGACGCTTTGGTAGTCTGATACAGTAGCACTTCCATGAATGGCGTGGAAAAGCCAGACTGTGTGTGCGTTTGTGTAGCGAGCTTCTTTGCAAGAGTGCATTTGTCTCTGTCCTTTGCTTTAATATTCACGTACCTGGTCCAAGTATGACCTGAGTTTATTAGCCTGATAAGTGTGCGCGTGTGTGACTGTGCGTTTGTGTGGCTGTGTATTTCTGTGTGTGTGTGTGTGTGTGTGTGTGTGTGTGTGTGTGTGTGTGTGTGTGTGTGTGTGTGTGTGTGTGTGTGTGTGTGTGTGTGTGTGTGTGTGTGTGTGTGTGTGTGTATTCTGGCTTGGGGGGCTGTTGAGTAAGCCTCATGACGCACAGCAGGGTCATGAGACACAAGTGCAATGGCAGGAATGAGTGAGGTGACCGAGGAGAAGGGGTGTGTGTGTGCTCGGAGGGGATTTGACAGGAAGTGAAGCGGGGCCACAGGTGGTCCAGTGCAGGAGAGACGTAGCAAAGAAGAGATGGGGGGGGAACCCATTTGGAAGTGAAGCGGGAAATGAGGCAGGGATGCCGGTGAAATGTTATTCAGCTTCTGAAAACACACCGATTTCAATTCTAACAAACTGACCCGGCTGGGTTCATGCACGCGGCGGCCGCTGCTCTTTTCGTACGAGATTGATCTTGTGAAAGTTGGGCACATGTGAGTACGGGAGGATGGCTGTAAGGTAATGGGGGAGGGGTTGGTGAACAATGGACTGTTTGTGACCTCTGAACGTAAATGTCCTCAGCCGTCGTGGTGTGAGAGTTTGGTGCTCGAATGTGTTAAATTCGGTCAGCGTCCATTATGTCCAAGATGAGGCAGCGTGCGAGGGGTTTCTGCTTTCAGGCGTGTAACCTTACACCGTATGTGTTGTTAGCAGGATGATTTATAGACTACAGGAGACTGGCAAGCTTTGATGTCCGGCGCAGCTGTCTGCCTCTGTCAGTGCACATCTCTCTCTGTGTCATTTATGATTAACCGTGGGTTGTGCTCCGAGGGGTCCTTCTGCAAGAAAACTCCACTTGCACTTAAATAAAGTACATTTTAATGTAAAAAAGTATATACAGCCGCCTATATGTATCTTTGGGTGTGGTTAGTGGATGTAAACAAATAAGGAAGCTAGCAGAAACAATAAGCTGAAACAGCTAAAAGTGATAAACGGTTGAAATAGATCGCGAGTTCAACTGTTTAGATCGGAGGGATGTATAAATAATTAAAAGAGTCATCTTAAGGGAATGGATAAGCCATTGTTGTGGCTAGAAGAAATGGATAAATGTTTGTAAAATAATTGGATGAACACTACAGATAGTTAGCTAAAAGTACCGCTATGTATTCCAGTTGATAAAGTTCACTATGTCACGGATAGACCGTAAAATAGATGGCAGTATTGGGTGACACCATACCCTATTGACAAATGGCGATGTCTACAGTAAACAATTGTGATACGCATTTTAAGTATCGGCTCGTCAATTCCCATACATGCTGGTGAGATCTTTACATAATGAAGATTGTCCTGCTTCATCCGCCCGGGCTGATTGAAAAGCTTTGAGACACCTTAGTGCTCCCTCCTGGAGCACACACCATTTATTTTCACCACAAAATATGGATCAGAATATACATACAGCTGCACAGCTGCAGTCATAGTTGTAGTGCTCACCCAGCTCTGCACCAATGAGCACACAAGTTAATGTGTCATGATGCCGGACTGATTAATGTCAGTCAGCAGCGATGGATCAGCCGATCCCTAATAGAGGCCTCAAAATGGGTCGTTAATCAATGTCAGTGTGTGTGTGTGTGTGTGTGTGTGTGTGTGTGTGTGTGTGTGTGTGTGTGTGTGTGTGTGTGTGTGTGTGTGTGTGTGTGTGTGTGTCTGTGTGTCTGCGTGTCTGCAGGTGTGGCTATCCACTTCCTGCTCCCACCAATCTACCTGAACACCCGCAGCTCGTCACCTCATCAACTCTTACAAGGCTGCAGCATTTTAAACCTGGCTCCTCAGTCTGCATCAGATTGTTCATTCCACTCGTGTGGTGGAGATGCTACGTCCAAGTTCTCAGTTCTAGGGGCATGTTGGTCTTAAAATGAGGAGAGGGCAGGCACATTGTTGGTGTACTGCTATCTTAAGGCAGCAGCACGATTAACCAACATAAACCTGGTCTTAAATCAAAGCTGCAGTATTTTACTTTTACTTTATGGCTGAAATATTAAGATAGCAATGTGCGCCTGGATAGGCGGGTGCACAACGTGCATACATTTTGCCTGTTACACACGCAGGAACATGCAAAAGCTCGCAAACATGATAAAAGATCACAATCTGAAAGATTATGATGGTGTAAATCAGTCTGCTCAATCTGTGCACAAGCAGATCTGTTTTCTCTGCAGAGGATCATTGTTTCCTGCTGCACCTAAAATTAAGAGAAGTACAACCCCTTTGAACCGTGCGCCTCACTTTGCACTCAGACTCTCCACCGTTTAACTACCTAAGTAGAACTTAGGCTGTGAGTGCAGTATGTGCTTCAGATTGTGCTCTTTGGGTTGTTAAAATACCACCCTCAGTTTCGCCAGATGGTCAGAAAAATGACTCCCAATAAATGATAATGCTGCTTTGCAACTAGTAGATTTGTAAACAAGAAACTGTTTGCGAAGAAGTTTGATGATGTGGTGGTGTTGATGAAAGGGTATTTGGGTTCACGGGATGCTCGACCTTCGCCATATGTCTTTAAGTTCTGTCTGACAAAGACAGAAATCTCAGTGAAGTAAGAGAGGAAAAAAAAATGTGGATGTGATAAGAGATGGAATATAAAACGTACTCCAGTCTCTCTTTTTTTTTCCCTCAGACCTCCTCTTGTGGCATGTGGGTGAACATGTGAAGAGGTTTGTACTTTATCCATTTATATTCGCTGTGTAAAACGGTGAACATTGTGTTCCACGGCACTCGCTGTACTTCTGAGTCTGAGCCTCACAGGGGAGGGGAGGGTGAGGAGGCAGAGTACAGAGGAGGAGAGGGAAGGAGGACATGATGGGATGTGAAAACGGGTGAGGGAAGAAAACTCTGTGTGTCAACCAACGAGAAGTGAGAGGAAAGGGATATGGAGAGGAAGCGAAAGAGAGAGAGAGAGAGAGAGAGACAGTGGGTGGCATGGGGGGAGGAAGGGGAGCTAGAGGAGGGGAGGGAGTGAGAGCTGACAGGGTAGCGTGACATTTTCCTGTGAGGACAAATTGTTCCGAAAAAATCAACAAAGAGGCAAAAGAGAGGCAGGGTGACACTGCAGCACCGACTGCAGAAATGCTGGAGCTCTTTCTGAAACATTTTATGGAGACCTGCAGCATTTCCAGCCACTTTATTTTTTTTGCCTTTTCAATTGGCGTCTGCCCTGCACACCGAACTGAACCTAATCAAGGATTTCCTAATTGGCTCATGAGCCTGGTCATTTGTCGGAACACAACGGCACATTTCACGTATGTCTATTCCACATTGCACTAAAAACCATCATATGAGCTGGATTTTCACAGACTCACACAAAATTAAATCATCGCCATCTGTCCGCGGCCGTATCTCCTATTTTCATTCACTGAGCTCTCGTAATGTGAAACTGTAGCAACGTGGGGAGACTGTTATCCAATTTCAGCTGGTTTACTAACCTCTTTCCCAGCCACGCCGCACTGCTCATCCTCTCCTCTCATCCCTGCCTCTCCCTGCACTTCCTCTGAGGCTTTTTAAGGACACGATGTACCCAGCGCCCTCCTGTCTCTGCTCGCCACTCATCCTTCCCCCTCGTCCTCTTCCTCTTTTTTTTTTTTTTTGCTTCCCTCGTTTTCCCTTCTCCTCTCCCCTCCTCACCTGTCGTATGATTTTGAGCTCCCCTGCCCTCCCTTCTTTTCTCTTCTTCACAATTGCAATGCCAAGCCGCTCTGCATAGCCGGCATACCCTGATCTAACATCTGGACTCCAGAAAGAGGAGAGGAGGGGGCTGATCCTCTTCCTCGTGAATGTTACACCAACGGTGAGGGGTGAGATAGTGTGTGGCAGAAAATAGGCCCTCGCACAAAGGTGTGAGAAGAGGGAGGATGGGTGTGCGCGTGCTTTTCCGGGTGCATAAGGATCCACGCAGCACGCGCAAGTGCTCGGACAGGCACAGATGTGGACCTCTCTCACGTGCACTCGCATGTACAATTGACGGGATAAACCGGGGCCTGCTCTCACGGAGGTGTATATTTAGCCATGACGGAGCCTGTTGTCACCGACTGGTATTTGGTATCTTCTTGACAGAAGAGCCCACGAGAGGGGTCAGCTGACACACGCAGAGGAGATGAGGGTAACCAGGAGAAACAGAAAGACAGACGGAATAGAACAAGGACAACATGTTGTATTCGGTCGAGAACCTTTTAATGCAATAATATGCGTTTTAGTTCGGCACGGGGGCCCTGCTAACGTGATTCACTGTACCCAGTCTGATCAAGGCTGACAGAGTGACAGAAGCTGAGATAGGAAGAGGCTGGGGGGACAGATCTCACAGCTGTTGTATTCTGACTTGCAAATGTTTAAACAGATCTTCTATGCATAAATAATTGCAGGACGTATGGGACATGAGACTATGAAATGACTTTTGTATCTGCCTGAAGTGCCATTAGACTCTATTACACAACTTGTATGTTTTCAAAGTTTTCTAAAACATGGGGTCGTGTGACTAATTTTGAGGCTATGATGCTTTTTATTATATTTTCTTGTTAATTTTCTTATAACATACCGCACAGCAAAGAGAAGAAGTGGCTGACGTGGAAATATTACCGTGGCCACAGCGCTTACCTCACCTGCACGAGAGCTAGCAGGTGTGTGTCCACAACACTAGCATTGCTTCAGTCCTATTTTTCTTTGACAATGTTCAGCAATAATAGCTACCGAGCTTTATCTGTCATTAAAACGCAAGCCGGCACCATTTCGGGAAGGCGGTGAGTGCGACACGCAGTGCGTAAACCCACCACCTTGTACCATGAGGACTAAAATAAATAAATGAAGAAGCACATCTGGGACTCTGACACCATCTTTCTGTTCATTTCTCAAACAAACAAAAAAATTTCGAGTGCTTCTGAAGAATCTATTAGGACAACATAAAGGAGGAATGACTACGAGAGAAAGAGGGATACTTGGCGACTATCCACAGGCAGCCTTCTCTGTCGAGCAACCGCAGGGATGCAAAATTATATGTTGAATTGTCTGTGAGATTTGTGGAATGGCGTGCATAGAGCAGAGGTGGACTGACTGGTGTCACATTATGGGACCCTTTGGGAATTTGTATTGGGCTGTGATTTGGACTTTAGAGATAGGGCAAGGAAGAACTGATCGCGAAAACTGAGAAAATTAGGGGGAAGCAAGAGAAATATAAGCTGAGTACACAGGAAGACAGGTGACACCGCAAATGGGAAGAGAAGGAGGAGATGCACTGCGCTTGAACAACCTGCGAGGCGTATCGTATTCCCTGGAGAACCATTTATTACAACATACGCACAGTCACACACGAACACACATGCAGCATGCCATCAATATTGTCCCCTCGCAGTGGAAGCTATCATGGTGGCGTGCACCAATTACTCCGCCCGGAGCAGCTAACGTGCGGTCGCAACAGCTGAGGAAGAGCTACACGGCTTACAACACTATTGATCAAAACCTGTCCACCTGTCTTTTGTATGTATGTATGTATGTATGTATGTATGCACGTATGTATGTGTAGCGGTGTGTTTTCTCATTTAATTATCAACAAGAAGGCAATTTTCATCTGTGATTTAGAAATGATAAGAGAGCTGCAGTCGCAGACTTCAGCCTCTGTGAAAGGTGACGCCTTCTGACAGCAGTCTCATGTGAACGGGGTCAAACACGGATTGCTAGAGCAGGCAGTGTGTCCTCACATCTTCACGGGTCTCCTGTATTAAAACAGGAATAAAGCGTTTAGCTGGGCACAGCCAGTCTATCCGCTCACTAAAATCCATTTTGGATAAGAACATTAACTAAATAAGTATAAAGGAGGCCCTTTGATTGAGTGAATGTAGCATTGTTTTATTCGGGGAAAACATTTGCTTGACTGCTGACGGAGAACAAATAATTCACTCAGTCAAAAACAGTAGCTGGAGGTTCACTTTCAGCAACACTTACAATTTTGATTTTTGTTCATTTATGAAATATTGATAATTTTGCAACACACCTTTTAATTTCTGAACGTAATCTCCACCGGGGACATGACAGATTATTTAAACAACTTCGTTGAATGCAAAGAGGAGCATGTGTTTAGATGAAACTTGGGAAAGCAGAAATTCAATTTCAAAAGAGAAACATTTTTCCCAGACTGTCCTCTAATTCACGTTGATGTGTGCAACCGGTCACTTATTCTTGTCGACTGCATGGAATTTGATAGGTAGTGAGCTTTGATGAGCTCTGCCTCTGCCTCTAACGGTGATTAAAATGGAGCATGTTGCAGTACAGTCCGGTGATTGACAGAACAATGTCATTCAGTGTGTGTGTGTGTGTGTGTGTGTGTGTGTGTGTGTGTGTGTGTGTGTGTGTGTGTGTGTGTGTGTGTGTGTGTGTGTGTGTGTGTGTGTGTGTGTGTGTGTGTGTGTGTGTGTGTGTGTGAATGCAACCAAAGGAGAGCACACATGCACATTTGCAGTGCAATGTCTGTCTTTATTTTGTATTCAAACAGATGTACCACACACAGTAGAGTACACTGCTCTTAATGAATTGCATGGAGATTGCATGGAGATTTGTGAATGTACTATACAGTATGTGTTCGCTGGTGTGTTGTGAAATGTTTGCATGGGCATTAATGAGTTCAGATGGCTCTGATCTTGGCCACTCTTTACCATCAGTCTCTCTCTCTCTCTCTCTCTCTCTCTCTCTCTCTCTCTCTCTCTCTCTCTCTCTCAGTCTGCACCAAGCCCTGTCTGACAGCTTTGGCAGCTCCTCAAGTCTACTTCGCACACATGCCAATCAAATCCCGTCCAAGCAAATAAGCAATTAATCATTAGCATCCACAAGCAAGGAAAGTGAGGAGGAGGAGGAGGAGGAGGAGGAGGAGAAGAAAGAGGCATCAGGGTTCATTTGGGTTCAAATATGACCACACCCCCTTCAAGCACACACACACACACACACACACACACACACACACACACACACACACACATGCACACAGTTCCCTCGTGAATTCTGCGGTGGCAACTGTATAACAAGGGGATTATCTTCTTAGTAAGTCAAGTGATGAATTATGGAAATGAGTATGGGATGGAAAAAGAAAAAAAAAGAAACAACTGGGCAGCATCTGTTGACTAACAAAACAAACAATTGTCCCTATTAGGTTTTCCTCTCTACTCACAGTAATGGCGATTAGATGATTAGTTTGTGATTTGAAATGATTAAAAGGCGTGTACGAGAGGGAGCGTGCATTACTGATGGTAATTCAGTGTCAAGACAAACTGGCAAGTGTTTACTATAAAAACAGCATTTTAGGCGGAGCGTCAGAATTCCTCACAGCAGTTGTAATGTAATGTTTTTCTTCATGTCTGCAGCTAATTTCAACCATGTCTCCCTAAAGGTTAATATGCTACCAGTTTGCCCTGCTTTTGCAAAATGTTTTGCAGGTAATGTAGCCCGGTGTGATGTCACGATGCAGCTGCATACGATCCTGACAGTGAGCATTTCACAGAAATTGTCTGTTGTTTTGACACTTTGTATGGATTAAGCAAATGAGATATAATGTTTGAATAAATTATCCTTAAAGGTTACCATGCACGCAGCTGGATTTTGAGGTGTACCTTGAGGACCCAGTAGCAGCTACGGGTGTGTTTTAGGCGTGACGACCTAACCCAATAATTAGGCGCCCTAGGATCAGGCACCAAAACTCACATGGTGAGATAGCTTGAAATAAAATGTGTACTTTTCCATAAGTAACACTACGTACATTATGTTGTCTAAATTACTTTACATGTGTTCTTTACACACACAACTTATATACGTTTCGTAAGTTTACTTGTGTTATTCAAAATAAATCCACGTTGACTTTAGCTTTCTCAAGGACTCAACCCACTCCAGTGAAAATACAGTTTTTAAGCTTGGTGATTTTCCCTTTTTTGTTGTTGTTGTTTTTTTAAAATACATGATAGACATATCATGAGCAAAATAAGTAGGCAACACAATGAAAGAGTATTTCCACTTTGGAACTACAGCATACCAATGACAGTCCTGAGTAACCCACCCGACCGGACGTAGGTTTCCAGAAGAGCGGTTTTGAAGCTCAGTGTCGGGGGCTTCAACAATCGTTATGTTGACTAACTCCGAGCAGGAGTTCCTGACAATGATACTCACCTGTCACTCAAACCAGCCCCACCCTTAAATAACTTTAAAAAAAAATGTTAATACAATTTTAAAAAACTGAGTTTAATAAGAATTAACCTAGAGGTAAACATGTTTTTTTCTGCTGTAAAGTTGAACATTTTAACATGGCAGTCTATTGGATTATCTTGCTTGTGGAGCCCGCCTCAAGAGGCCATTCAAGGAACTGCAGTTTTTGGCACTTCTGCATTAGCCTAATTTTTAAGCCCCAGAAGTTGCCTCTTGAACCAACTCTGTCATAATAGGTGGTGGGACTTTCCATATCGTCAATCAGGCATAGACTATTTGCGGGGACTATTTGAATGTTCATAAAACTGAAAGAAAGCCAAGGTGTCGAGTTACATCTAAGCCACCTTTATTGGGTGATTGCTTTTTTTTTTTTTTTTTTTTTTTGGGCTTGTAAAAAAAAAAATTGTGTAATTTGGAGTTTTCTGGAGTTTAATCAATCAAGTCTGTCGTTAAAGCTGATTAAACCAAAATTTAGCAGATATGGTATTATTATTATTACAAAATACAGTAATTGTTAACCGCATTTGACCAACTTCACTGTGAGTGTTTGACAGCATGATAGCTCACAAGTCTCTTGCAAGTTTATAGTAATACAAATTGTTGTGTGGAGTTTATTACCCTAAATTGTTCTTTTATAATCTTTCTTTATAGCCTACATGGTTTCCGCTGTGTGTTTACTTAGAGAGATAACAGGTTCCGTGATACCGGCTGTCCTTCCTGTCTCTATAATTAGTCAGGAGGAGTTGATTGTCCTCGCTTGCTATCAGCACATCTTCTGTCATTCACCAAGGTGCCCAGGTTAACCTCTGACCCCTGCAAATAATGTCACATATTCAATTACCTGCAGGATGCAAAATGTTAGATTTTTCTGTCGTGATTCGTTATGATTTAGTTAATAATGTCGTTTTGAAATGAAGGCGTGTAGCTGGATTACATCCTGGAAGACCGTTGCTGAAAACTGTGTTTTTATGAAAATATGAATGTTTAAATAAACTCTATGAGATCATTTACCCTAACTGAGAATGAATCCGGTCCCAAATCTGACTCATGAAAGAACAACCAAGCCCATAAGTAACATGCCTCTCCCCTAAAAATTACTTTATTTACTCACACACATAAGCCACCTTATATGACTCCAACCACCCCACCGCTCCGCTAACAAACATGAATGAATAAATGAGTGAGCCAGCTGTCTGCGCCAATGCACTCTTGGATGTGACAAGTTGTGATAGCTGGGTCGTAACAATGAATGAATGACTCCTGTACTTCCTCCTAACCACTGTTGCTCCTCGAGTCATGCCCATCACCCACTGGGGCTGTATACCACGTGTAGGAAGGGAGAAACTGAGAGACCAACAAAGTGAGAAAAATTGGGAAGCAAACAGACACAGAGAGGTTTCTGGGAAAAGAAGGAAATGGACTGACAGATTTTCTGTCCTCTCCCAGGGGTCCTCTATGGGATTTCACAGCTGGGGGGGCACATGGCTGTGCCAACCCCCCTCCACACACTCTCTGTGTTTGCAACCGAGTTGAAATACTGTTTCATTTGTGTTAACGTCCCTCAAATTTCCCGACACATGTCACCTCAGCCAAATGGCTGAGTGCCTCCCGAAGATGCAGACGGATGATAGCAGGCTCAACCTGCAGTGAAATGTATCACAGCTCCAAGCTGCTTTTTTTTTTTTTTTTCATAGGGGTATCTACTGCATTGCCAGTGGCTGTTGCATACGTAAGCACAGTGGCATGCAAAGAATGAAGCTTTGACAGACAGACAGACGGCCTCCGGTTTGTATCAGATTCATTATGACGAAGCCTGCAGATAAGATGTGGCATTTTTGATTTGACATGCAGTATGAACCCCAGTTAAATTCCAATCAGACAGTAGGAGCCTATTAGGAGCTTTACGCAATAAAGATAAGATGCTTCTTGTGTCCTGTTGTAACCTTTGGTTATTCACTTATAGTTTTTAGAGGTATTGAAACAAAAGTTTGGTGTTTATTTTTAACTTCTTGCTTGTCAAACTGTTGCTTTCGGAAAAAATATGTCGGACACATGCATCCCCATGGGTGCTTGGGGAAAGCATTAGTGAACCGTACTTGAACAAAGCATTCCAGATTATTCAAACTTATTTAGGAGAGAGAACAAAAAGTGAATGTTAAAACAATTATGGGTTGTGACGTATCACAAAAATGCTACCAGTTCTCGCTCTGGTTTTACCACACACTGGTGTCAATGATCTGTCTAAAGTCTTTGCTTGTTTACAACCTCCTTTTAAGCAGCGTCTTCTCATTTCCAGATTTCGGCAAATTCTTTTGTGAATGCACCGTGATCAAAACTGATAGAAATGATGACCAAAACTGCAAAAATGTGACCCATGTTGTAATAAACCAAAATTATACTTTAACAGCCACTGACAAGGGAACGCAAACATAAAGGTAGAGATCCACTGTGATATCAAACGTCAATTGACAGTTCATTACCTTATCAGAACAAGTCCAATAAAGATAAAATGCCAATCGTGTGTTGAGGCAAGTAATTCCTCAAGGTAACTTTGAAGTTGCTTTCTGTGAGATGTCCCACTTAGCTTCTTTTTTGTCACCTCTCGCTGTACAGAGTTTATGTTTACCTTGTCGGCTCCCTTGGACACTTTGCCCTGAAAGCTGTCGACTGAAGGTTATAACACCATATCTGAGTTATGCTTTTTTATTTTCACTGAACACTCCAGCTATGACGTATATCTGCGGTAGCTTTAGCCTTCAACCTGCGGACAACCTCCCTGATGTGTTTACACCAACATCTGCACTTTCTTAATGGGAAGCCACGTGTTGTATTGTACAATCGGTGCAACAGTCCTGTCAAAAGGGAAAAATGTCACCCTGCCATTGTGAAAAAGGTGTTATGGGTGATAATGTTTGATCATTGTCGAAGTCCAGTGCGACTTTGTCGGAAAATCTGCCCAAAATGTATAAGTCGGTTCACTTTAATGTTTAAAATTTAAAGGCAGCACTTTAAATTGAAAAAAAATGTGGCTGTCTACATTTTCCGCTTCTCTGCTTTCCACAATTATTCCTCTATATCTCTTTTCTTCTGCCCCTACTGCTTCTGTTTTTTCTTCTACTCCCCCGAGCAAAGGGGACAGCTGCTTATCCCTGATAAACGCCTGGCATTTGGCACAGTGAGAGACGAAGAGGAGTGAGGAGGAATGAGAGGGGGGTTTGAGGAGGGGGGGGGGGTCAGATGGGTGCGGCACATCGATTGAGAAGGCGAAGAGTGAAAAAAGGCAGTAAGGATTAAAGACCAGGTTTTTTTTGGCAGTGGTCACTGTAGTGGAAGAGGAGAGGAGGGGAGGGAGACAGAAGATGAGGCCTTGTCGTGACCTAGATTCCAAGACGCCCAGACATAATAGGCAGAGCCTTACCCCACGTGGAACCCCCTCACCCCATGCCCTCCACCTCAGTCAAAACAATAACAGAGAGGAGAGGAGCTGCAGGAGGAGAAAGGGGCCCAGTTTGGGGAAGGTCCCCCCCCCCCTCCCGGCCATGTAGGGAATGCTGTGGTAATGTTTGGATAAACTTCTGCTGGGGTCTCTTGAACAGACTCCAACTTTTATTAGGTTCTGCATTGTTTCCTCTGACATGAGAAAAGCAAAAGACTCCTGGAAAGTGGTTTAATATGGGTGTGCAAAGCATGTACAGTATGTGTTTTCAGTCAAAATGGGCTGAATTTGGAATTATTTTCAAGGGATTGTGTGTCCTTTAGGGAAACATGCTTACAGTAGGAGTGAGAGCGGTGTAGAAATGATACCTCCTGGTCCTGGCCAACAAATAGTGAAGGACATACCCTCCTTAAAATTAAGGAGCCTTTAAAATTATAGAAGGTATGTCCTTCACTATTTGTTGGCCAGGACCAGCAATTTCCTTGAGTCTGCTTGTTTTCTGGCCACTATTCTGATCCAAGAAATAGTCCGGCACACATACATTTGTGTGAATCTAATAATGCTTATTAGTGAGCCTTAAAAGCACTTAACTTTGGGAAAACACTGAATAGTACTGATAGACAGAAATGGTGAATATATGTTATAAAACCATTTTAATCAGCCTGTAAAAGCTTTATCTATGACTGGCCAGTGAGATTCTTTTCTTTCTTTCTCCAGAAGTCTGAGCTTTTATCTCTACATCAGGATTATAGCATAGTTTTGTCTGTATTTATCTCTCTGTTTCTCCTCTCTGTGTCTGTTTTTCCGTCTCTCACTGCATCTTATCTTGGACCCGTTGCCCCAGTTGCAGAGTTCGACCCAGACAGTCATTGCATGTGAGATGTCTCACTGGGACATGTCACGTGACCCAAGGCTGTCCCAGACAATGTTTTTCTTGTTGCCTCTTGTGAACCGGCACAGTTACAGCCATGTCATACAATACATGTTAAATGGCCGTTCTCTGTTGCCTGCGTGCCTTTTGATGAAATCAGCATCTAATACTGTATTTCTATTTAGTATGTGTCAACAAAAAAAACATTTAAGAGAATATGCTTTTCTTTGATCTTTTCAGACAAGATGATCAGGATCAACTGTATCTATCTGCATACCTTGTTTAACTGAAGAAAACAGCACAAAAGAAATTCTGTTTGGAAGTTATGCAATTGGAGCTATTTTTTGATACCCAACAATATACTCATCCAACTGTAGCTACTGTAGGTGTTGCCATGAAATTCCCTGCAGACAGCCAGTGTGCTTAGAGGATGTACAGTAAATTCTAATGACTTTGGACAAACTTTTTCACACATTTTGTGAAACATCTCAACATCTTCTTTTCGAATTGGTGAAAACAATCATTGGTTTTGAGTGAAATGTCTCCACAAATTTAAGATTTGTTTTTTTTTGCCATGATGTTTGGCAGAGATAATCATGCCCCCCTTGGAAGGAATTGAAACAACTTTGGTGATGATTGTGCTAAATTTAACTACAGTGTAATGCATTGTCATCAAGTCAAAATGTCAGTTCTGACCTTGAATATCAACAACTGCGTTGAACTATGAACTGCCCTTGGCCATAGCTGTCACTGTCATCATATTTCAGGATTCTTAAGGGGAGGAACATTTGCCTAATCTCTCAAATCCAGAGCCATCTGACTCTAGGAAGAGTGAAAAAAGGCTAATTCCCTTATTTGGTAGGATGCAACTGATGCTAGCCTGAAACCAAAATGCTGGTTATTGGCTAGATTACCACAGGCGGATCACAGGAATATTTGAAAAGCCAAGGTCAGTGGGTTGGTTTGGGTTAAACAAAATTTGGTTGCAGTCAGGGACGAAGAGTTAGTGAGTGCAAGCGTGGGAGGATTGTGGGTTTGCTGCACAGAGAGAAAGCAAGAGAGAATGAGGGAGAGGGAGACTCATCCCATAGCCACCAGCAACAGTGACCAGCCATTGGATTTGCAATCTGCAATCATTCCAAATAGATGCTGTGCATCCATAATAAGCATTTTGCACTCATGCAAAGTGACAATTTGCACTTAAATACCACCGCTGGACAATATGGTGGTCTATTTTTGACTTTTGGTTGCACAGGGAAAAGGCTAAATGGTAAAAAAAAAAAAAAAGAAAAAAAATGTAAGAGTGCAGAGCTTTGTTTTATTTACTTTGGATGGACACAAAATCATTTATACAAGGCTGAATTAAAAGAAGACAGTGTGAAACAAACCTTTTCCTGTAGCTTCTCAAACATTCCCAGCAGCACAGCTATTGTGCCACAGAGCACAATACAGTCATTATGCAACTGGGAGAAAGACTCTATTAAAAAGTACAGGAGACTAAAAAAAAAAAAAAAAAAAAAAAAAAAGTGAAGAAAGGTCCCATGAGGAGAGCTGAGAGAATCTGCCAAACTGGCTGGTACAGTGAAAACATACAATTACCAGAGCTATGTGTTCACCCTAGGCCAAGTGATTGTAGGTGTGCTCTCAAAACAGCAAAGTCCTCAACAATCATCTGCTAAAACAGCCTGTGGTTTCAGCTCTAAATCTGGCTGAACGGGCGACTAATATAACCTAAGTGCTAAATATAACACAACACAGCCAGGATATAAATAATCCCAGCAACTAATGTCAGGGGCACTTCCTCCCTTTGTTCCATGTAGAGAAGGGACTGGGAGTAAAAATAATGAAAGTGAGGAGAGGGAAAGGAAAAAAGGAGAACGGGATCACATTCAATAAAGGGGATAGAGACAATGTGGGTATTGAAAAAGAAAGAGTGTGAGACAGAGTTCTGAAACACACACATGGTGGATTATGATGTGGCCCAGTCATGGAGAAGAGGAATGTGACAACTTTCGCTACTCTTCCCTCAGATAAAGAGACAAGTGGCTTGGGGCCAATGAGGCCAAGCGGATGCTTTAATTACACAAGACAAAGGAAAGCATGGGAGGCTTGGATGGTGGTGGTGTTTGTTTGCATGGGGGTCGTTGAGTGTGTGTGTTTGTGGTGGTAGGGGGAGTAGAGTGGGAAGATGACTTCTTAAGCATGGAAACTTTACTGTTTTTAAACTGCTGGGTTCAAAACTGTCAGACTTATCATGTTGAACATATATTTATCCATTTAAAACCACATGAGCACAGAAATACACACACTAAGAAGCATACAGCTCATAAAGCTACGTTTTTTTTTTTTTTTTTTTTTTTTTAAACATTAAAGGTTAATAAAGCTGACAAGGATCTTAAGGTATTCAACTGACAACATAATTTGACCCAATTTGAAACTATGCAGCTTGGTGACAAATATAGCACCACAAAATACCAACTGTGTCTAAAAATATTACTCCAGTGACTTCTTGAAATCAAAAGTGCAGTCTTTGGGATGACACCTAATCGCAATCCATTTTTTACTAAATTGGGCCACCGATTGAAACTAATTAAAGTTCATTGCATGCGGGAATATAATAAGGTTTCATTTCTGTAAATGAAAAAAAAAAAAAACTCAGTTGACTTTGATCTATTTGGGACGCTTGGAAGCAACTCAGGTCCATGACATGGCTTGACATGGGGTTAGAGTGGACTCTCTTATTACAGGGTCGGAGTTTGCACAGGCTGTTATTGGCTAAACAGAGGTTGGTGGTGGTAGTTGAATAATGGATGATTGGCCCCATGTTCTTTTTTTCGAGGTAAAATGGGCACCTCGTAAATGAGGGGCTGGTCAGCGCTTGCGGCCTCTGTGACATATGATACAAGGCTGCAAACATCACCAACACACATACAAAGACCAACACAAAAAGATGAACCTATCAGAGGCACACACACACAAAACACAATATAAAGCAATTTGACAGTCACTGGTCAACAACCAGCAACAGGTGCAACTGGTTGAGGGAGAAACCGTTTGTGTGTGTGTGTGTGTGTGTGTGTGTGTGTGTGTGTGTGTGTGTGTGTGTGTGTGTGTGTGTGTGTGTGTGTGTGTGTGTGTGTGTGTGTGTGTGTGCGTGCGCGCGTGCGTGATTGCTAATGTGAAATGGAAAACCAGTCTGCTTTTTAACTGCTGTATGCATAAGCCACGGTAATCTGTCCTCTCCCCCACCCATACATTAGGTTTAAAACAGGAGCACAGGGGGACCTCTCAGTCAGCATGAAGGAAAACCTCCACCAATCCCACCACCACATGAAGAGAGGAGAAAAATAACTCTGCTTTTCATCTAGTTTCCATAAGACTCAGAAACACAAGACCAAAACCAAAAGCTGGCTTCTTGATTGCTTTAAAGATGGTTTATAGACAAATGAAACATATACACAGGCTTTTGGTCGTGAACTATATACATTTTAAGAATTTTCCTCATGATTATTCACAGAGGTGATCCCACTGAAGGACACAAGAGTGTCCGTCTCAAAAACACTTTGTTATTGAAGGACACATTTTCTGTTCCTGAGATCAAACCGCTGACCTTTTGGTTCCAGGTCGATCTCAGTAACTCTTCTCAAACCTAATTATTTTATCAGCTTTCTATCAGCTCGTACTTGCCGAAGCTGAGAGGGCTGGACTGGCTTGTGCTGATGCACGTCTTGAAACATTGCCAGCACAACCTGAACCTCTTGGTATGTAAAACCTCTCCAGTCCTCCGGGTCAACCGGTGTCACAAATAAACATGGACTGGGAGTAAGGTTGCCTTTTGAAAGTTTACAATAAGCATGGCTGGGGACACTCCTGAAATGTATGTTAATTTATATATTTGTGTCTGTCCATTAATATGAGGCTATAGGCTGGAGATGGTTACCTTAGCTTGGCATAAAGAATAGCCGCAGGAAGACGCTTACACCAGCCAGCACTGCTAAAGTTACTAACACGATAAATCTTTGCTTGATATGTGAAAACGAAGTGTAAAATCAAGTTGTGGTTTTATGGGAGGTTTATGCTAAGCTAAGCTAAGTAACAATTGTTTTTGGCTTCTCATTTAAAAGGGAACTCCAACAGTTTTAAACTAAATCTGTTATAGGTGTTGAGGAGTACTTCTGCATATGTGAAAAATGTTGTATAAAGCCACTGTTAAAATAGAAAACGAAAGAAGCTGCCACTAGTGAAACCCCCCAGAATCTCTGACCAGACTTTTGGTAGTTGAGTGGCATTGTGGTAAAGTAGCTGGCTGGTTTAGACAGGGAGGAAGAGGAGTGTGTGGAATAAACAAGACAGTTTATCTGGTTCTGTAGGGTCAAACAATGTCAGTGCAATACTAAATAGGTGTTGGACTCTTTCACTGGACAGACATGACAGCTGTACAGATTTTTGCATGAAAGACTCAGGAAGAAAGTGAATGTGTTCCTCCTAAAATGCCAAATAATTCCTGAGTAATATTATACTCAAAAGTTATTTTCACCCGTTTCCCTTTCATAGTTAGGTCAGAGGTGTGGTTTTGCAACTGAAAAACTAGTTCCGCTGATACACAGTGTCACCCTCATAATTTCACCTCTGTTTTATTAAAGGCGCCATATTGTGTAAATACAAACTCTCTCTTACTTTTTGGGTTTTAAAGCAGATGTAGGTGATATTATATATAAACTAAAATCAGTCAAAACACTCAGTCCACTAAGAAATGCTCACAACTGTACTGTTTGGGCTTCAGTAAGTTTCTGATGTCAGAAACTCACGCTCATGTCAAATGTCCGCCCTCAGCTCGGCCCACTGTCCAACCTTTACTGTGGAGGAAAACACAGAGTGCTCATTCCATGGCAGCACTCGTAAGCTACAAAACTGAAGAAAACCTGTGGTTTGTCTGGCTGTGTCAATCAGAAAAGAGTCAGCCAATCATAAGAGAGGGTCATTTACATTGAAGCGCCTTAAAAACAGACAAACAACCCTCTGTTGTTGGTGGAGCTCCAGAGAGAAGCTTAAGCGATGTAAAACTATATTGAGATGTTTTTGATACTTAAAACCACACAAATATTTTCTCATGGCTATCAAGACTGCAATTCAAACACCAGAAAAGCAGAAAATATGGGACCTTTTAAAATAAAATATTTAAACCTGAATTGGAGCTATTTAATATTGGTTTTGTTATTAGGATGACCATAAATCATGACTTTTCTGACATCTGTTAAAAGGTCATCACATGACACCATTTCAGTCCGTGTGCACCAGCACCTGCCAAGTCAATGACACACTCCTCACGTGTTCAGTTTCAGACCAACCTGTACTATGTGTTTACTGCTAAACAGTGGCACCCCGCCTGTTGTCACTGACCCAAAAGGTTAATCTTTTCCTTGACATTCAAGTTTTCTGCTCTGACTCAGCTTAATATTGAAAACAATGATGGTTTAGAGAAGAGTAAACAAGTAGAGCAACAATGCAAGGAATCGCATTCATGAGGGAAAACTGCAGCGCTTTTGCTCCCGTGTTGCTCCCGTGTTGTTCCATTGACCTTGAAAAGCTGGTGGTATTAACGATTCCCACGGTAAAGGTTCAGTTATTATTATCTGCCACGGTTACCAAAAGTCTGCGAACGGCATAATCAGGACATTATGTTAATCAAATGGAGGTTCACCAGTCAGGGGTGACATTAGGCCTTACCCTGGTTTCACCTGCCTAGGCTGCAGGGAAGCAACCATGCATCACATGAGTGAGTGATCGATGTTGATTGAAGGTCGTTACTTAGCACCGTGCTGAACTCCCGACCCCAATGCGAGGAGGGGGGGGGGCGAAAGCCCCTCGACATGAGGTCGAAAGCGGCTGGTGGATCATCACTCGTATGAATCGCCTCCACACAGACACATATAGACACGTATACACAGGCAGTATTACGCACAACAAAAGCTACACACACTCACACAATGGCTACAGTCCAAAGAGGATTCAATATCATATGCCAAAATCGGCCTCTAAGCCTGAACAGAGGGGGTCTCTGCGATAGATGAGGTTAGTTCACTGCAATCCTGTTTTATCTGCTTATATTTCCTGCACTCATAACTTCTAGGACTTAAAACAAGCCGGGGTCAAGGTAAGTTCAACCTTAGAGGACCCTGGGAAGGTCTGTGATATTTTTGCGGTGATTAATTCAGAGGATAATACCTTCATGTCATTTGTTTTACCCCTTCAACCTTGAGGAAAAAGATTTTTCTCTGAAATTTTCACTCATCAGTGTGGAGTAATGCAAAAACTCCTCATGACCACACACACACACTCACACACAAATATGCAAGAGATCCATTTACAGACCCGGGCTACATCATCTCCTGGGAACCCATTTAAACAAGCATAGAACAAAACACCGGCAAAGAGAAAAAGCTGAAAATTGGATCACAACGTCTCACTCGTCCCCCCCCCCCCCAATTCCTCCCCCTCCTTCTCCCCCATTCCCCCATTTAAGCTTGCTTCACGTGAGACAGCAGGGCTCCCTTTTGCAGTCTTTTGAGAGATGGGCTAATCCAACTGTGGACCCCCACGAGGAGAGCGGGAGTCTGTTGGAGGGAATGGGAGGGGGGGGGGGGGCTCCTGCCTTGGGGAGGAGGTAAATAGAGAGACACAAATTGTGTGTGGAAAAAGATGAGATAGGATGAGATAGGAAGAAAGACAAGGGAAGCCTCCCGTAGCTGTTTTATTAAGGGCACATGGTGTCTTTTAGGAATACCTAAGGTGTGTTTAGCAAGTCTTTATTGTACCGCTTCTCTACCCAAAGGGAGCAAAATTCTTTCCCCTAAATAGACAAGCTGGCTCCTTCACACACACACACACACACACACACACACACACACACACACACACACACACACACACACACACACACACACACACACACACACACACACACACACACACACACACACACACACACACACACACACACACACACACACATTTACATCCACGTGCCGGCCACTGCCAGACCTTGTAGCTGTATGGTCAGATACAGAAACAACAGCTTACTTCTCTCCCCTGAAACCTTCCTGCTTCCTTATATGGGGGCGTGAGCCACGCTTTCCGCTTTAACAAATTGCTCCCTATATGTATTTCCCTGCTACATGGGATACAAACAAGGTGCGACTTCTGCATGAATAAATCTCTGGAACAATAGCATGAATACACAAAGAGAAGCGTGTGAGGGGTTGTTGTGAAAGACTCAACATCGTAAATATCCACGAGCGCATGTTGCTGAAGGGCTTTGACACTTTCCCTTTAACAAAATAGATCCTAAAGTTACCTCAAGTTTGGGACAGAGACAAAGAAATGGGCACTATAAAGGAACAGGTGAATATTACAAGGTTGATATGTGCATATATCTGTCCACAGTATGAACGGTATATGCATAGACACAGCATTTCCTTTTCTAGTCTTACACTGCATGCCAGAAATGCATGTGTGCTTTGCTTATGGACACATGTTTTAGACTTTCTAAATTATACAAGCATGTATCAGCAAATATTCTTACTATTATTGTTATTTATTCATCATGACAATGTTTCAAAGTCAATAAATTGTGGAAAGGGAGCAGATTTCCTTATCATATGTTGTACAGTGTTTGAAAGATTGATTTCATTGATAAAATAACCACAACATTTGACCTTAACATGCTAGAATGTTCCCTTATGTTTCTCCACTGCTCTGTATAACTCTGTCTCACTCTAATTTACTAACAGGAAAGGCCCTAATCCTGACCCAGAAGAACATATGCTAGAAGGTGGGGGGTAGAGGAGGAGAGGAAGAGGAGATAGAGAGAGGGAAAAAAAGAAAAAAAGAAAAAGAGCTGTATAGGATTAAGCAGTAAAATAAGGGTGAGCAAGAGAAACAAAGAAATTGTTAAAGAAAAAACAGTTGATAACGGGAAGAAGAAATACAAGCAGTAAGAAAAAGCCCAGGATGAAAATGAAAATGCCTGGAAAGAGAGTGAGACAGAGAGACAGAGAGAGAGAGACAGAGAGAGAGAGACAGAGAGAGAGAGAGAGAGAGAGAGAGAGAGAGAGAGAAGGCAGTGAACTCATTAAGGGCTTATACTTGTGGATAAGGCCGAGCAGCAACCTGGGTGAGACAGGGTTAACTAATCCAAGCCACAGTTCCTCCCCCCCGAGATCTGCAGCACACTCTGCTCCATGCACAGACGAGATCTGCTGAACCTAACAAGATTCCAGGTGATTTCTCTCCACTTCACTCTCTCCTCCAATTCATCCAAGACAGGTTCAGGTGTGCTGTTGCTGTCAGGACTGCCTGCAGTCATACTGAAGCTTCAGACCTCTGGATTCATTTAGATTCCAATGGAATTTTTAAGGATTTGGTTCAGGTAGCTATTTTGTCAGAACTATAAATAGTAAACAAGCAGGTTTTATTTAGTGTTTTATGCCAAAGTGCTTCATAGTGTGCCACCCAACCTAATTCATGTTAGGTGTCTGCTAAAAACTGGCGTAGAGTAGAAGTATTGTCTTTACTCAGAGGATAAATCAGTTTTTTTTGACAATTTGATGAGAATGTTTTTTTGGAAAGCTGCAGGACACTTGAGTTCCTTACAAGGAGCCATGTTGAAAATCTCAATAAAAGAAATCTCAATGGTCAGTAAATGATAAAAAAAAAAAAAAAAAAAAAAAAAAAAAGAAGAAGAATAACCTTCATGGTGATAAATATCTGTCTCTCCCTTTAAATTCACAGGAGACAATCATGTGCACTTTTTGCCCAGCAAGTAAAAACAGTCAAATGTGACCTCTATTTCAAAGATATAACATAATTCATAGTCTTTTGCCTTCGATGATGCCCACGTGTACAAATGTCAGTGTCGGGTGTGCAGAATAAAACCACTGTGTGGTTGTGCCCTTTCGAGGAAATCTTCAAGGTGAAGGAAGCAGAGAAATGTTTCCTCTTCTGTTTAGTCATGTGTTGTTCCCCACTGGCTCTTTCTGTAATATATCTGTCTTCGTTATGTGTCTTTTGCATAGGCCTATGTGTCTACTTTGTTCTTTTTTTAATTTTTTTTTTATTGGTCCTCTTCCACTTTTAGTCTCCTTTTTATATCTCTTTTCCTTATTTTTCTGCTCTCTTACTGTCTCTTTCTCTCAGTTTTTCCAGACAGTGGGCTGTGTGCTCTTTACTACATGTTGACACTCCTGCTCCGCCTTGCTGTAGCCATAATTGGATGCCTGGCTTCATCCACACGGCGCGCACACAAACACACAAGAGAGAGAACACCAGGCACAGAGGGAGAGACAGAAAAAGGCACAGCAAAAAAGCGAGACAGGGAGAAAGGAAGGGGAGTGGTGGCTGCCGGGCGCCTGGGCCTGGTCAGTGTCTACTGTTGATCTTGGTGTAATAATATTTAGTTGAAACACCCAATAGCCAACCACATGTAAATGTCAGAAAGCCTCGGACAAGTGCCCTGCTGCATGAGGGCTGGAAAGCCACAACTAAAAGTCAATTAAACAGCAGACGGATGCAGAGATAGGGGCACAGAAACACAAACACACAGATGCACTCATACTGTACATACTGAATGAGGCTAGGAAGCTGCCAAGCTTTAGTCTGTTATTTTGTGCTGTTAAAGTTGAAATAATTCCCAAGCGCTATATTTGCGCTCCATACAGATAGCACTGGGCAAATAACATTACAGACAAGCTTGTAATTGCAGAGGGAATACAACATGACAGATGGCTGCTCCTTTTCACCGTCCACGCTGATAAATTCAATTGCAACATAAATGTTTTTTATTGGTACTAAATAGCCATGTGGAGCTACACAACGAGCATTGTCTTCAGTAAAATACACATTCATCTGCAGAAGAAATGGTCTCCAATTGGAGGTTTTCATCATCTTATCCAAATAAATGTAACCTGAAACAATTCAACCATAATGGTTAAACTTCCGATTTGACTTTTTGCATTGTAATGCTTTCTAAAGTTCCCAATATGATTTATTTTCCTCCGGAATTGCTTGTCTCCTCTGTGGAGTAGGAGGGTTGCTTGGCCTAGATTTGTCTGCCCTGGATACTCTGGGGAGCTTTAATGGGAACATAATGATATCTGCCGATTTACCTGGGCAGAGTCCTGCAGATAAATGGGTCAAAAGGATGAAAGGATGATGGAGCTACTCAGCAGGAAGGAGACTTGACCCTCAGATAAGGGTGGGGGTGGTCTCAAGTGGGGAGGGGGGGGTGGTTTAAAAAGTAATGCCACACCCACAGGAATACGTCTTAAAATGCCTAACTTTACACTTACAATACTCCGGTGTTTTTAAACCACAAAAACTGAGACTTTTGGTAACAATGACGTAGACACCCATGTTTGATTTCTTAATGGGTCTGATCAGTCACAACCATAGAGTGTATATATAAGTGGACGTAGCTTCCGGGTCCAAAAAATGAGGCAGATTCAGAAGAGCAAAAGTGAAGAATAATTTCTGCATTTGTTAATGCTACTACTACCTACATGCACAGGAGGCAATCTATTATCCTATATCGATTTGCATCAATTCCAATCTACCCTATGTGTAGTGCTGGTGTTGCGCCATATTTGGTGAGCCATCAAATACTGTGACCTATCCTGATATTCTTACATCTATTCTTGCCACTCCTCATGCCTAAACCTGATAAACCTCAACAACACTGCAGGTCGCAGAATCTGATGGGTCACCAAATGCAGTGTATTACCAGTTTTAGTTGGCATGCTCAGTGTACATGAATGGCCATGCGATGTAGGTTTTCAGGTATGTTAGTTTGGTCAAAGATTAGTTCTGAAACGGTGCTTAAATGCTTGTGTGGAAGGAGATCATGTTGCTTTTAAAACACTGTTTCAAAAAACCTCTCTGAGGATGAAGCCTAAGTTGTTGTAGTTGTTTGCATTGGATTTATATATTCATATCCTAACACCATTTGAATTAGTTTGATTTGATTCTGTCCATTTTACTTAATTTCGCAAAACTTAATTTCTGGTTAAGTTGATGATACTGTGATTACCTTGGTAACAGCAACTTGCAAGTACATCAGAATTTTCACAGAACAAAAACTGGTGTATCTATTTAACATACAAAGCCAAACAGAGTCAATCAATATTAACAGCAGTTAATATTGCCCTGCTTGTGCTACCAAAAAAATGCCAAAAATGATCGCTCTAAAATGTGTCCACAAAACAAGACATCAAGGACTGCAAGCAGCGCTAAGTCTAGTGACAATTACACTTCATTTCCTGTGTCAGTTATACAAAAAAGTAGGGCATCTTTCATTTGATTCAGCAGTAACTTATTACGGCTCTGATAGCTGCGGGACAATGAACCGTAAACAGTGAGACGTTGAGATGTTAATGAGATCGAATTAAAACATTAACACAGGTCTACGTGCATTTATGATGGCAGACTACACTGCTAAAAATGACCACTACAAAATAATTACACTTAATGTTTGTCAGAATCAACACAGTTTAGTCCACATTCTGCTCTTGAGAAGTCTCGTTCCATTTGATTTAATTTGATTCGATTCAGTTTGGCTCCAAACAATTCTGCCTTATATGCCAGCCAAAGATAGCGCTGTTAAAGTTGTGAATTCAAGCCGCAGCACACAGGGGGTCCTTTATGCAACGCAATCAAAGCCTCTGACATGTCAGTGCGCCTGTAAAGTCGGTCCATCTGTGCTTGGCCTAGTTCTGGTTTATGTGGTGGCATTCCAGACCCCATTCTCAAAGGGGACAGACAGAGACACACAGTGTGTCTTGCACTAGATAAATATAGCCATGACATTCAAACAGCCTGTAGTTTGGCTCGTCAATTCATTTTGGCAGGCGCAAGATAATCAGACGCCCCAGCAGTGTGTAAACTCACAAAACCAAGCCTAAATGAACAAAGTGTTTGTTTCAGTATGGTGGGTTACATAATGGGTAGACTCAGCTAGATCATGCACACAAGAAACAAGCGCACACATACACACAGGGCGCATACTGTGCATGTAAATTACTCGCACACTTACATGTACAGGCCTGCCTTGAATCAAGGGAAAACGCATCGATTGTCGTTCTCATCGTAGAAGAAATCTGACATCCCTTAACCGCAGAGCAGTTCTCACCCACTGCTCCGGGGTGTCGGCTTATACAAGGGTGTGTGTGTATTTACATGTGTTCATACCAGCCAACCATAATCTGGATTTATTTGGCACAAGAAAAGACGGCACCGTTACGCCAGAGGTTTTATATGAAAATGAGCAAGAACATTAATGAGTTACCTGTGCGACAGCAAGAAGAAGTTCATGAGAACGTAGCTTCAAAGGCAAGACATAGGCCTTGAACATACAATAATTACTGTACATGCTGGATATGCACAGAGTTGTTAGAGAAATGCTTTTTTTTTTACATTGCACACCTTACATATGCGTATGCGTGTGCTATGATTACGTTTTTGAATGAGTGTTGGGTCAGAAAAGTGTCACATTTCCTCACATTTGCCTTAAAGAGTCGATAAAAGGTTGGTTTTTTTTTAAATACATTTGGAAAAAAATAGAAAAAAAAAGGCTGTCAAGGTTTCAAAAATGGTTTTACCTTCATGGTATGTTAATTTGCAGCAACATTAAATAAGCTTGGCAACAGTCCAGCTTCCCTTCAGTCATACAGTTATAGGCTACACCCAAGGGATTAATAAAACATTATATAAAACGAAACAGTTATCCCACTTGTCAGCCTTCTCATAAATCTTTCTGAAAATGTTTTGTTGTTCTCACAATTTTATCTTAAGTATATTATATACAACTGTCACACTGTATTATGAAATAATTCAGGTTAGTGTATTCACCCAAAGACAGGACAGCCTCTCTACGCCTGACGGGGTGTTTGAGTAAGCTGAATGAATGCGTAATGTGTAAGGTGAGCGGCCTGGGCCGGATTGAAGCAGCTGAGTGGGGGTATGAATAATGGAGACTGAAGCAGTCGAGCCACGGCTCTAAAAGCTACCGGTGTTGGTGTGGGCTTCTTCTGACGATGGCCTGGCATTTAGAATTCCTTCAAAGCCTTAAAATGTATATTTTTCAGAGGTTTTATCCTCTTTGAGCTGCCGCATTTAAATTCAGTCACTAAAAAAGGGATTTCATCCCTTTAAATGGCAGCCGGGTATCCCATTTACATTTGGATATTATCGCTGATTTGATCTACTCGGTTTATGAATCACTGGTGATTTGCATTAGCTGTGGAAAGTGTACGGTGGTGCGTCATTGTCGGTAAAGAAACCATAGTTACAGTATATGAGTCAGAGCTTAGCTGCTGTATGTTTACTGAGCTTAGACCAACACTACACAGGGATATCCCAGGGAGTTAGGACACTCCTTGGGCCAACTTCGACTATGGCTTTAGTGTCTTTACTTCATCTTTATTTTTCCAGGGAAGATTAAGAGTGCACACCCTGCACACTCACTGTTAACACACATTCACACCTGGGAGCAGCCTGCCACAGTTCAATCAAGAGAGAAGTACTTTATTTGAAAAAGGTTGCGGAATATAGGAAAAGCTGAAGAGATATAATAAACATATTTGGCAATTAGTGCCCAGAGAGTGTACAGAGAGGTTGTAATGCCACGACTCACAAAGGACTATCTCCCAACGAAGTCTAGACATGGGATGGGCGATGAAGAGCATGAGTGATTATAGTTTTGACCTTTGTGGTGTGCTACGAAGCAAGTTCAACATACCCAGTCTTTCTTTGCCTGAGCTGGCTCAACAAAGCGGAAACTCGCCGTCAGAGATAATTGGTACAACGACGGTGGTTATCAGCTTTCTCTGTTAACTCAGCCTTTCTGCTTTCAGCTCTGAGCGCGCTCACATAAAGGATGAGGTGTTTGCAGTATCTGACCAATCACAAACATTGTCAAGTGTACTGACAGCAGAGCCACATATTTTAAAAACGAGGTGCAAACTATAATTAAAAAAAAACTATAATGAAGTTAAACACATAAGCCAGACTGAAAGCAACACATCTGCAGCTGCCAAAGAATGGAAGGATGTGCAAAAAAAAAGTTGCCGAAGTTGAAAGACAGCCTATAATATCACTTTACCAAATATGAAATAAATATAAAATCATAATTCAAAGCGAGGTTAGGTTTACTGTCAGATCTTATAAGTAGGCAACAAGTGCAGCGCTTTAGTGCTTCAATCAGTCCCTGTTGTCAGATGATATTAGTAAAAACCAGTGAAATTAACCTATAGGTGCATTTAATAGCTGTGTTTGGGCTTTTTAGTAATATTGCATGATCTTCAGCAGCAGGTGGAGTTGGTTTGATTGTCATGCAATTGTAGATTCACATTGATATTAGCTTAAAGGTTCAGGAACATGAATGAGAACTCTCCAAAAGAGTTACTAAATGTAGCTTGAAGGGAGGTTTTGAGATTTTACATCCTAACATGCCTCATTTGAAGGGATGGATAGCCATGAAATTATGTGCACATTTATGATCTAAATGTCTAGCAACAGTATCAGGTCTACATTTAAATGTGTCCAATACACTGATTTGTGGCCAGAGATAAAACCGATGATACTCCCATAAGCTTCAACTAAAACTTTGCATTTTCTGCCAAATAGCATAACATGCTGACACATTAAACCTAGATTACGAACATCAGACTATACCTGCCAAACATTAACCTGTTTGCATTCCCCATTGTGATAATATTAGCAAGTCAGTTGGCATTAAGCACGAGTGCAAATGAAGTGCAGCTTCGCAGAGCCGTTAAGCATGGCTGCAGATTTTTTTTGTCAGGATTTGACAACAAAATGAAGCTTCATCATCCTTCGCTTGTTAATGTATGCTTTAAATGTAAGTTGTCGGTCTTAAGAACAGCTGCTGATGGAGAAAAAGTGCTTCTCTTTCACTTCCCCGGTGAGCATTTTTGCACCTCCTCCACAATTTATATTGGCATCCTTCCGATCCTGCTTGACCTTTGACCTCTCAGCTGTCTGACCATGACACCGTTGACTGTCAGTCGATCTTACGGTTGATTTGTAATAATTGCTGCAATGTGTTGCTGATTTGCGGAGGAGCCATTTCTTGTGAGCAACTATCAAAGGGAAAACAAAAGCAAAGCAAACAATGCTGGAATTTCCTTCCATTTGCATGCGTGTAATGTTGTCAACAAAAACTATTATGGGTCCACTCGGCAGGTGACATGTGACCATATCGGTTATCGTAACCTACGTATACTCTCTGCCGTGTTTGTTGTCACATCAGAGTTGTGGACTGTGTCGTATTGACACTCAACAGAGCTTGTCGTGGTCACTTGTCAACAGGGAAAGATTCTTAGGAGGGCAAAGACAAGAATGGACTGGGAAATGCATGAGGGTGTTGCCTAGATCTTCCTGTCCTGTACCCTAAAGGTGATTGGTCCTCCAAAGGTATGTCCTCCAAAGGCAACATGTCCTGTGAGAGCGTCCTTGAGGGACACCCCGAGTGTAACATAGATCTATCTTTGATCTTTCTTGCCATGCTGCCTCTCATCACTTCTGCTCCTCTGTTAATCTTGTGGTTTAGTTTTTGGGTTCCCTCTCCTTCCACCTCATTTCTCCCCTCCCTCCATTCTGGTACATTTTGTGCGCGTGAGTACCATTCCCTCGAGGATGCCGTAGATAGCACAGGCATGCCACAGCAGTATGCTGTCTTCCCCATAACACAGTTTTAGATGATTGTCATTGTGCCAAGGCTATTCACATTTGAGAGAGTTTGTTTAGTGACTTATTATGGATGTTCAAAGTATTTCTATAGATAGAGACATGAGAATAGCTGTAGTAGATAGGTCACAGCTGCTGCCTCTTAGGTAATCAGTGGCTGTGTGATTAAGATTTGACAAACTGAAAAGGTCATGACTGCAGTTAAACTTAAAGCTGCACTAATCAATATTGTTAATGTTAACAGTGGATGAAATAACTATATATAATGTAAAAGGTGTCAATTGGAGTGACCTACCCCACAGAAACGTATTACCAACTCTGCAGGTCTGCGGAGCTTTCTAGTGTCTTTCATGTCATTGTTTTGATTTTACAGGCTGCAATTTTTATTTTCTTGTTCAGTAGGACAACTCTTAGTTTCCAGACAGAGTCGGCAGCTTTTCTCAGTAAATAAATTCATATAAACAAGCAGTTTAAAAAATAAAACTCTCATAAATCCACTCGCCCAGCACGAAACACTACACCGGCAATGCTAGCAGCCGTCAGGAAGTGGTGGAGACCAAAATCAGAGATAAATGGCAATGAATGTTGGAATTAGCACTTATCAGGTGGAGAGACGCAGGACCAAATGGTTGTGAATATTGTTTCACTTCTGCTGGATGTATATGTGGGCATTTTCTTGCTAATATATTTTTCTAAGAGTCTATGAGTTTTAGTAGATTCTGGTCTTATCAGTCTTACGTGTATTATAATTATAAAACAATTTCCCCTTGGGGATTAATAAAATAACTACCTAACCTAACCTAACCTAACCTAACCTAACCTAACCTAACCTAACCTAACCTAACCTAACCTAACCTAACCTAACCTAATTTGACTACCTTTAAACTAACGTAACACTGGGTATTGAAGTTTAAGTGAAAAGTAGGTCTTGTCAATCATCTATGATGCAGCCCTGTCACAAAAAGATGCCTGGGACCTTTGCCAGACTGGAAAGAGCAAAGCAAACTTGCAGGCTTTGATTACCAAACTCTATGTTAGGAGCCTCTCAAAGTATGTAATGAATTTTGCTGAAGGCTAATGTCAACTTTTAATAAGATACTTGATGAGCTTAAGACAGAACATTCAGACCTGTTCTGTTAAAATTGAGACAAATTTAACTTTTCTTAAGCTTTGTTCAATTCAGCTAAAAATACATGCATGGGAGGCTCAGGTGTGAAGATCTAAACCTAAAAGAAAATTTAAAATAAAATACAGCAGATAAAATGTAACACAGGCAGCCAGATGTTCCCTCTTCTGCTTATTAAAAGCAATAGCATTAAGTGGAACATATTGGTACAGCCTCTATGAAGGGAACTGATAAGCATAACTCATGATTGTGGTGATGCTCAGATGATACTTAGTGACTGGCTTTCATTGTGCAACCAGGGCGCTCAGCATCACATGCAATCAGGGAGCCCAGCATGATTAATGCTGTCTTTCGCAGGACATGTTTATAATGCACATGTATGCCAGAGGGCACGTGTATACCCAGCGACACACACACACACACACACACACACACACACACACACACACACACACACACACACACACACACACACACACACACACACACACACACACACACACACACACACACACACACACACACACACACACAGATAAATAAATGTATTAAGATGTGAGCAAACTGTCACACAATCACGTGCTGAAGAGCTGCTTCCAGCGACACGCAGAGCCACTCGGGATATTCACACCTTCCAACATGAACTCCCTGTCAAGCCCGTTGTGACAGCACCAGAGGACTGACAAGGGACACACTGAGAGAGACATAGAAAGAGAGATAGACATCATGTGTATGTGTGTTCTCTCACACGTGTTCACACCAAGGATGGCACAAGGACACTGGAGGTTAACAGTGTCAGAACACCCTTACCAGTGCTTTTTTTGGGGGGGGAAAACTGGATTGATCAACCAATCTGTGTGGTAGTGGGCCATGGTTTGTGGGTCAGCTACAGCAGGGAGAGATGGTGGGAGTGGTTCAGGGAAAGGTGCAAGGGAGGGAGATAATTAGCTCAGGTGTTTATTGTTCACTGATTTTCTCTCTCTCCCCCTATATAGCAGCTATAGCGCGCTGGAACAAGTGGCTCACACATTGTACTACTAAAAACGCCAGGATGATGCCTTTAAGTTTGTGATGTGTGCAAGTCCAATAAATTGTTCTTTTGCAACCATAACTGGTTGTTGTTGGTCTCCACGCTGAAGGAATCCACAGCGGTAACAAAGAGCTGTGTAACACTACGATTGTCCAACATCAGTTTATTTCCACATCTGCTAATTTATATCTTCAAATATGAACATTGCAAATGAAATGGAAAGGTGTCCTTGCTGATGAATTTATCTGCCAAATGTTTAGCTAACAGGTAGTGCCCTTGCTTCATTGCTGTTACATATCATATTTTGTTATCAAACATCATCAAACCATATAGTTGAAAACTATGATAGATTTTGTGGAAGTGACACTGGGCTGTGATAGATTGCGTTCAAATGGAACTTCTGAACTCGTGGTTACAACATAGGAAGTCGTTTGCACCGTATGCTTGCCGTTTAGTTGAGGAAGTGGAAAAAAACACAATTGCTATGCAATGGCAACATGGACGGCGTCTAGAAGCCACAGAGGCTAAAAGATTTAGCAAGCTAAAAGGTGGGTAACGTAATGCAGGAAATGCAAAAGCATGGAGGGAAAAGATGAGGCCACTGGGAAGATCAACATTTTCCTCAGACGTAGGCTTTTATCTAAATTATGAAGAGAAGCTCTACTATTAAAATTACAATATATTAGTTTAATATTAAATTAACTTCCATGGCCTCTGTAACCTCCATAAACGTGAGCAAACACGTCACAACTCGTGAACTCTGGGCTTATAGAAAATCTCGAGTTCTGACGTTGTGAATACAACATGAGGGTTAGGGTTAGGGTTAGGTTAGGTTCATATAAACTCTTCTTGTGTACACGGTAAATATGATCCCATTTGAATGCAGCAGGAGAATTCGGTTTCCCTGAAATGTAGTCATCTTTGTTCAAGGCAAGTCATGAAACCTATACAACAAAACTGCAATGTTACAGTTATACATTTAGATAGTTACATTAAGACATATTTTTACGTGTATCTAATTATCAACCTGTCAATGAAACAATTATGTTCTATATTATCCTCTGCAAAGTGTGAAAAAATATTGTCTCATCATTTCACTGTCAATCATTTCAAAACGACTCTCTACATATACCTAATTAGTTTTGTGTTCGCTTACATGCGTGAGACATCTGTTTGAATAAAAAAAAAAAAAACAGATAAAAGAAAGGTCATTTGATCACTTTCCTGTCATCTAAAGAAAAGCATTTTGCTCATGTCTCTCCATCATTACATCATCACATTATCAGCTGTCAGAAATACCCAAAAGAGATGTGATTTATATGAAGGAAGAAGTGGGTCTTTATATTATTAAAATGCTTCGCTCCGGTTATATGACATTGATGTATTCAGTCAGTAATTTCGGTGAACATTAATTGAATCACGATGAGGAATGAAGGCGCAGTGGAACAGAACAAAGCATATGAATAATATTTCAAGAGCTAATTATGTTCGAGGGGTATTATCTAACTGGACTTTCCAGTTGCCATTCAACCAAGTCAAATGGATTCTGCATGCAAATATGATTCTTTCTAATCAAGAGTTCAAAACATATATCATAAATGAGCTAGTCAACTCGTTGGCTCTTCACTTTCTTCATCTAGTTTTCATTTCAGGTTGCATTGGCCTCAGATTGATGTTTGAGAGCCTTCCTTCGGAAAGGGAATATCCTTTATGCATGAGAAAATTCAGTACAGGTGTCCTTGTTTGATTTTTTTATTTGTCTGCACACAATTTTCATCCCAAGTCAGCAGTAACTAATACCTACCGCGTTTCAATCGCGCAAGTGGTCATGCAATGTGTCTGGATGGTGAAATATGATACCTTGCCACTGATGTGGCAACAAAAAGTGCAACAGTGTAATATGTTACACTATCCGAACTTTACATTCTTTCAGCTTAATGCGCGAGAAGTGGCTTTAAACGGCAGTTTTCGTTGTGACGATGCTGAATTTCAGCTGCTGTGTTTAACGACTGCTGATGTAGCATTTTCTCTTTGAGCTGAAAGCTAAAAAAAAAAAATTCAGGAGGTGTTCAATATTGCTTTACATAATTTTATTTTGGACCAGATCAAATTTAAAAAGATAGTTTTGCAACACATTGTGAAGATGGCAACTGTCTAAATTGGGAAAAAAAAAAAAAAAAAAAAAAGGAACTCTATGTATTAGTTTGACATTTTCGCAGTTGTGAAACGTCCCTGTTTAGATTAGCACAAACAGGGACATGCTAGCCTGGCTCTCTCCATTTTTCATGTCATTTTTATGCTTCTATTTTGAAATGCACAGAACAAACAAGATATTGTGAGCTTTAGAAGTGCTGATAGACAGAATTCACGTCAGGCTAGCTGTTTTGCTAAAACTAAGCTAAATAGCTGCCGGCTCTAACTTCATAGTTGAGCCAAGCATTAATCTTCTCATCTAATTAAATGGATTTCCCAAAATATCAAACTATTACTTACAGTATATGTTTACTTTGTCTTAAAGAAATTATTTTACAATGGTTGTAAAATAAATCACAATTTCCCTTTTTTGAAGCTGCCTCCGTGGATTTGAGAGTCATGGAGTCTACGTCCTCCATTCTCAATATGTCATTTTCTTGACTCTATGTCGTTATGTATGTGCGAGAGGAAGGTGCTCATTCCTTTTGCTTATGCAATGAACATTTTCATGAGTTGAGAACTTGTGACGTTTGAGAAACTCTTGCTCACATGTATTCTGTCTTTCTGCCCATACAGGTTTTCTGTTGGAGGATTTGAACTCCCTGGCCTTACTAATGTAATGTACGAATGTACTTTCCCCTTAAAGTTTCTTTGTGGGTGATATTGTTTGCTGATCTCGTATTGTTGTTATTAGTCATTTCCAGAGAGGGGAATATTTACTTGAGTGACATTTTCAAATTTTGATTGTGCCTCTTTAGTAGGTAAATTTAATTAATATTCTTGTAAAAGTGCAACAGAGTACCACACAACACTGGATTGCGACAGACGGATTCCACCTGTGTCTGAGTGGCACTAATTCCAGAGAACCTCCCTGATTGGCTGCAGACAGGAAGTGACGGGATATAAAAGTATTTTGTTTTTTTGGTTGTGTATGAAAATGCAAGTGCATCCCATTATGTGCTTTGTTTGTTTGTTTGTTTGTTGGCTGTTCTAAATAAATGTAATGTATTTTTATTTGGGGGAAGGGGATCACAGCCTGCATGCTGGTCCATTGTTCCCACTCACATAATCAACCATCACACCACCATGGGATAATTAATGAATGCATGAATTAATGAAGTCAAGGACAGACAATGGGGTTGCAGTGTATGTCGTTCTTTGACCTGTAAAACTAACATTGTCATGAAGGAAGGGTGTGTTTCTCGAAAACTGAAAGTGACATAAGAGATATTCAAAGTATAAGTAGGCCCGTTAAGCCTGTTTTACACACTTTGTTCAGTTTCAGTTTACTTTCAGCTTGACTGCAAATGTGTCACAACTGTGCAGAATTTTTTTTTTTTTTTAATGTTTTCTGTGTAGCTTTAAATTACCGAGACTGCCATGACGGCAGTAGACTTCCAGGGTCTTGCTAGGGTCTGTCCCTCCCCTTCCCACCAGTCTGGTGAAGGGAGGGGTTGGCCTGGCCTTTATGAAACTGAATGGATGAAGAAATCAAAACCTCAACAGGCCCTATTGTGCCACAGCATCAAAAGGAGCAGTGGCACGGCAGGGGCTTTGATCATGAGGCTAACACAGGAGGGGAAAGGGGGCTGGTTTTGGGAGCAGGGTGGGAGGACACCCCTGGTCATGAACTCATAAAACAGCACTAACACACAGGCGCAAGGACACGCAGCATAAATGTGTGGACATAACCGTGCACACACAGCCATGTCAGCATTGTCACATGAAGAACATGCACCGCTGTTCTCTTTGATGCCCATCTGTGTTTGTACCTGAGGCAAAGTCACACGGTTACTCTGCATTCTGGTCGCAGTGTAATGTTTCACCTTGAATGCCTCTGAAGGCTGAATGGGATTTATCACGGCTGGTTTTTCGTAGAATTTGACACTGCGTTTGCCAAATTGAGCACCACTCCCAATCGTGAAGTCCCTCTGAAAGTGCACCTGAGCAATCCAGGTTCTCACCAGACACTACCAAAACAGTGACTTGTTCATTGTGATACACACTGCAAGTTTTATGTTTAGCTGTAAAAATGTAGATGTCTCAGTTGATTTTTTTTATTTTTATTTTTTTTTAATTAAAAAATCTGTAAACTATGCTCAATAAGGACAAGCCTTAGCCCTAACATTGAAAGGAGGCTAAATCCATGTCTACAGATGCAGTGTAAGCAGCAGGCTAGTTGTAGTATTTGGTTAGGTCACCTGTTTTGGAAGCAGTACAATGCACAATCAAATTAGTTACACAAAACACTGGAAATAGACATGAGGGTAAAAAGTCAGGGCATTAAGCATAAGAAATATGCATGGCAATATGGCGCCTGTTTTGACAGCTGGATTAGTTATTAAGTGTCATTCTCCCATGACCTGTCAGATGGAAGATGGAAATGTAGCCAGAGTGGTGTTTTGAGATAAACATTAGCGTGCTCCCATTGGTGAAACCTACTGATGAATGGCTGGTATAATATCAGCCTGTCCAGGATAACATGTTAGCATGTTAACAGCACAAAATGCAAAAGGGGTTGATGAAGTCATTATTTTGACGTATTTAACCAACAAGTATTGGACATGGTGGAACTACAGGACAAGTCGAGAGGCCAAAGTCCTGAGAGATGATCCTCTGAGATATAAAGATGTGCCTTAATCCATACTGTACATTGAAATTTACTGTATAAGCAATGTTGAATTGTAAAAGAGTGATGTTACCTGTTTAAAAAAAATAAAAAAAATTGCATTATAAAATTATTGCCCTTGTTCAAAGAGACCTCACACAGCCCTCGTCTAGCGATGGGCAATTTCTTGATGTTTCAGTCGGCCAGCAGCTCTGAGCTGCAGCTTATTTCAAACCACTTTGATTTCAATTACTTTCTGATGCATGAAACCTTGTCAATCAGTTGCCTGCACAAATCCAGCCTCTCCTGCCCTTTTTCATCTGTGACCAGATATAGGCCAGCACTGTTGTTAGTCTGTACCAAGTTACTGGGCTGAAGCGTTTGACGAGCACAGCGACACACATTTCCAGGTCTCGTTTCAGGGTGTGTGCAAATACTCAGCAAGAGATCAAGATAGTTTTCTCTGTAGTTTTCCACAGACTTTAAGAATGGAGAAAAAAAAATCCAAGAACTTCCTGAAACTCACCAGGTGACCCAGGATCAAAGGAATTATTCTGTTAATGATTTCACCTCTGAAACAAAGGACACAATAACGAGACGTTCTGTACTGCCGAGAGACTGTGACCTGGTTCAGTTTGAGGTTAAGTACTTTTCAGCGAGTGTCCTGTTCTGCCGTTACTTCTCCTGCCCAGGTCGCATGTGGCGGAGTTCCCAATGGAAAAAGAAAAAGATCAGAGGGGGAGTTCGACGTCCATCGACAAGCTGGTGGCCATCTTACAACAGGGTGGTCAAACAGCGGAAAGTCACAGCCTGTCTAAATCGGGGTTCATTCTGTGCACTGATAAGAGATTCAGTAAACCTGCAGTACAAAAAACACTGTGACAAACCACTACCACTTTGTCCGTTAGGATTATTTGACCGAAAGAAACCTCACTGTAATCAAAATTGCAAATTCGTTGACCTGTGGAGAGAGACTTGTGTTTTGCAATCTTTATTTTTTCCTTTTAGAAAAAAACCTTCCACCAAAAATCTCAAATTAAAAACGCAAAGAAATCTAGTTGGTGAATCCCTCTTTAAACATTTGATAAAGTAAAAAAACAAAGATGCAATTTACCAATGTTTTAGCAGAAATTAGAAATTGATCATCCTGTCATGTCAAATCAGATTTAAATAAATAAATAGTTTATATGTACGAGATTGTTTCTTTTTTAGTATTACTGATCCAGTCTTTCATTTAAATACCACAAAGTTACATCTGTTTATCTATTACAGTTTTAACTCCTGGATGAAAAAAATACAAAGAAACAGCAGCCTGTCTTGACATTACTGTGTTTTTCCATATATATCAAAGGCGAGGACCAGACTCACTGTCTCTGCTCCAGTTCATGGTAGTGGGTGGACTGTTTTTCTGTTGCATATCTGAAATGGAAAATTCAACAGGAAAATATTGAGTTGGGGACTATTTGAAGACCAACACACATCTGATGAAGGACAAACACAGCTCAGGAAAATCAAGGTGTTTCTCCCCGTCGTGGAAAGTTTACGATAACCTTAATCATAGTTTCCTAATCAGCTGAGAGGCCCCTGGAAATAGTCGGCCCCGGTCAGTGTGGTCACACACCCCTATTGGTTGTTTGCGTGAGTGTGTGTCTGTGTGTGTGTGTCTATGTTCATGTTTGCGTGCGAATGTGGATGTGTGCAGGCATGTGTGTGTGTGTGTAGAGGGTCTTGGACAAACAAAGGCAGGGGTCCAAAGGCGGGGGTGACGAACCAATTAAAAAGCAGGAAGAATGGGGGAGGACACACCGACCCAGCATGCTTTGACCATCACTCAAATTAGAGATGGCAAGTGGAGTAACTCCAGAGAAAATCTTTTAACTTGGAAAAACACTTCCTTCTAGTGCTGCAACTGAAGGTGTTTGTAGCACTTTTTTTGATGCTTAAATGCTTGTTTTTGTTCCATTAAAAAGTCTTTCAAAGTTCTTTTTATTGATTTAGAAACTTGTCAGTCTTCAAATTGGACCTAATGAAAGCTATGTCTCTCAGTCAATCTGATCTTTTCACGTCAAATGTTTGTGGATTCCTTCAGGATGTATCAACTTAAAGACTTGTTTACCCGTTCTGACCAGCCCTGTAACCGATTGTCAATTTGGCCCTTTTAACCTTTGACCTTTCTATCAGTGTCAGCACTACAATTCATTCATACATAATAGTGCACAAGCTGTACTACTTTCTAATCCAGTCATTGCATGCAGGAAATGGAAGGGGCTGTTAAAAACTGGTTGGTTTGTTGTTGAAACTCTTTTTGGATTTTCCAAAACATCTCTGAACAACATGAATGGGGAATTAAGGGTACTTCCAGAAGGGCAGCTGCAAAACCATGTGTGCATGAATTCTATCTGTACAAACCCCCCAAAAACAGTATTGCTGTTATAGGAGTAATACCTTCAACATAACAGCTTCATCCCCATTGCAGGGACTTTCCCAGGAACCCTGGAGCCTTCTTAGCCACATAGATGAATCACCTGCATTTCAGAAACAAGAACTCATTTTAGTTTGTGATCTGCCTACTGGTGAAGTGCTAAACTTGTGTGGCAATTATTCTTTTAGCAACCAAGCAGTGATTTTCAAAGATGCCAACGTTACGACAATAACAGGTCCAATGCTTGATAAGCGTCATTGATAATCAATTTACTTCCTTCTTGATGTTTTTTCTGGAGATACTTATTTCTTTAATTTACTTCTTTTACTTCAACGGTGCCGCGCACCTTCTAAGTTTTGCGGCACTTGTGAAAAGATCACAAACAAAACAAGACTCACAGACACACGGAATAGAGTAAACAAAGGTTTAGAGGAAAGGAGAAGAGCAGGGGAGGGAAGGAAATATTTTAAAATACAGGGTGCGGTAGAAGAAGAAGAAGAAGAAGAAGAAGAAGAAGAAGAAAGAGCGAAATAAAAAAAAGAAGGAGGGAAGGGGGGGCTTCTACTCACAGGTGTTTTTTTCCTTTGAAGAGGGGATTCCTTCCTCACATTTAAGGATGAACATAATTAACACCTTCGCGGTTGCCATGCCAACACACAGTCTCTCACTCTGCTCTCAGCTGTGAGCATTCCTGGCCATAATTACCCACAGTTCAAGGGCCCTCCATAATTACCCACAATCCATCTGCACTTCCATCTGAGTAAAAGTGACTGAGGAATGAGAAACGGAGAGGCTCAGGTATTTCTCTGCATATTCTTTCTTGTAAGATGGCGCATGCCATTTGTTGCATGTATTCAAGAGCAGGTGTGGCGGACGCTCACCGAGAACCTTAACATAACATTTCTTGTGAGGAATACATACCTGTTACTTCACTCAAAGTCTTTATATCCCTCCCACCTCTTGCTTTCTCACCTGCCATTCAAAATTACACAAAACTTTTTCCCGTTTTAAATATGTTACCAATATATATACATACATATGGGAAACTTCTAGGGAGCAAACATGTCAATCATGTCCTGCTGTTTCCTGGATATTATAGAAAGAAACCAGCTATGTTTATTGGCAGCTGGTACTTATCTATATGCAGTATCATGATAAAGGCATTACTTTTTCATAGTAATCTATAGGAATTCCTGTGCCTTTGCATTCAGCACAAAAGGCAATGAGGACGAAACAGTAATTATTTCTCTCTGTAGATACGGAATGGGATTTGTTAATTAGCTCGTGCATTTGCAGGTGTAATTGGCATTCAACAAATATACATTTGGTAATTTTTCTTTAATCATCAAACAGTGCTGCCATATTGTTTTCACTAATCATCGAGAGTGATGAATATTTGAAGACTTTCCAGCAGCATCATCTGCCTCGCATAACAATGAAATTAAACATGCCAATATTGAAGCCTGCACATAACTGGACATGTTGTGTATAATTATTCAATAAGCGCATCATTTTCGATAGAAACAGCTCCGGTTTGGGAAGTTGTGATTACTACGCAAAAGCTGACCAATTACTGCAGAGCACGGGAGTCTTGTATTTCAAACTGCTGAGCGTGCCGATCCTATTGACATGTAATTAGTCGGACCATCGTTAGGAGGCATTTCATCGCTGACGCTTCTCGATTAATTCTCATTACCCCGCAATTTGTGTGTCTGTGTGTGTGGCTTGGAAAGAATAAGACAAAGTGGAGTGAGACTTTTCAATGCAGAAGGTCATTTATGCTAATCTGTATCATTACAGAAGGCCAAACAACCCAAATGGAGAATTTTCATGGCCAAAGACCTCCCTCTGCTCCTTCTGAGATTTCTCAGATGCTGTTTGTTCCTTAAAGAAACGCTAAACTGATTTTACACATGTAGATTCATTTTACACGTGAGTCTGTAAACATTTTTATAAAAATCCTCTTGCTTCTGATGGAAGGGTCCAATATTTTAATATATACTGATGAAGAGCCCTTGATCATGTCATCAGGTCCTTGTATTTCAATTCTTTAACAGGGGGTGCGTTTTACAAACTGGAGGTGTAGGTTTTCAGAGACGTTTAGACTTAGACTTGGACTTTATTAATCCCACAGTGGGGAAATTTAGTAAAAGGCCAGGGGGTTTTGCATTGTGGTAAATACAGGATTATGGAAAGAAAGGATAGTTTAAGCCATCGAAGAGTGCAAGATTTTGCCCTTTTTTAAAGTTTGTTTGTTGTAAATCCGTCAACAATATATCTATCGAGAATCCCTTTAAACCAAAGAAAAGAAAACAGAAATGACATTTTCATATAAAGAACCTGTAGGGAATACTCCTTTAAGATGCTAAACTGCTTCGTTTACCTCGGAAGGTAGTGGTGGTGATGAGCTGCCAATCACAAACCCACCTTTTAATTATCCTCATCATGTCAACCTAAGCAGAGCCAATTTGAGTTTGAAGACCTGATAATGCAGACTCCCGTCTCCATTCTCCACTCGCCATTTAGTTCATTTCAGAGTGATCGCCCAGGTGTGAAGGATTTGAGCGTCGGGGGCCGGCTTTTCATTGTGCTGGTGTTATAGGTGTCGTGGCGAGGGGGTCTGCAGCTGCTTTGCTTGTTATTGTCACTGTGTCATATCATCAGGACCTATGGATTAGAGCCTCTGAGGGTTCAATTTCTGCACAATGTGACAGAGCTCCGCAGTGACATGGGGCTTTTAGCCACGCTGGTGAATAAGTAATGATGTGACCACAGCAAAGATAGGAAATTAAACATAAACACACTGCGGCCTGTATGGCTGTATATAGCTTGTGTGTATGGATGAGCAGCTCAATTGTGTGTGGGCTCGTGTGTCTGTGTGTGTGTGTGTGTGTGTGTGTGTGTGTGTGTGTGTGTGTGTGTGTGTGTGTGTGTGTGTGTGTGTGTGTGTGTGTGTGTGTGTGTGTGTAGTGTGTCTATAAAGCCTTTTGCACATGCATCTTTGCACACACTTTCTTCTAACCACTGTGTGTTATTGTAAGTGTGTGTGTGTGTGTGTGTGTGTGTGTGTGTGTGTGTGTGTGTGTGTGTGTGTGTGCGTGTGTGTGTGTGTGTGGGTGGGCAGGCGGGCACAAACTGCTGATCAGGCAGCATATGCCAGAGCTCGGGCCCTCAAAGACACACAGTCAGCACAATGCCTGTCACGGCAACCAGCCAATCAGATCACTTGAAGCGTGGGCCAAAGGGCAGGCAGGAACCAATTGTCGTGACTGTGCACTGGTGTTAACTGATGGCTCAGATCAACACCTGCAAATAGCTCTTATTCATGCTGACGGCTTCTGATAGATAGTCAATGCTAGAAAATAAAAATCACTTTTCTTTCTCTTAAACATGTTTAACAACCATTAGGTTCTTTATCAATGCTCAAATTGCTGTAGTCGGACTTTAAAACATTTACTGTATAGCTGTAACCAGGATGTAGAAATACTGAGGTCTACTGGTGAAAATCAACTAATGTTCGAGAACTTAATTACATTTCCATGTCTCAAAACACAATTTTTTTTTCCATATAATCAATATCAAATCTTACTTCTTAAAACCTTACTAGAACATTTTGGAGCTGTAAAACAAAGCATAAACATTTTACTACCCTCCTCAAAGGTCTAAATGCTAATTCAAAGCCCTCTCCTCATTCTGCTATATGAATTGAATTCTTGATTAATTAATTGTTTTGGCCTCCAGCCTAAAAAATGTCAACCATGTTAGTAACAGCCCCACAAAATACATCTTTAGTGTCCCCATTGGTTACTGTGGACACAGTAGTGGTAAATTTCAAAAGGGAAATGCACATGTTTTCAACAGATCACAATCACAATAAACAGATTTCTCAAAGAAAATAACCCTTGTTTGTGTTTGAATTTCAGACAAAAAATACATACACAATTACTACAGTATGTCTTCCGCAGCCTGTAATATGGCTTTGGTACACAACATTCAGGTGTACTTCTACATGCAGTGATTGGAAAGTCTTCTTCCAAAGTACAAAATGTTCACTGTTCATAATATTGCATTCTTCTCTCGAATTTTGGTTCTGCAGTGACCTTGAGTATTTCCCTCATTGTCAGACAGGGGATGAACCTCCTCTTCGCTCTGTATCAAAATATTTTAAACTGAATGTACGAAAACATCAATATCAATGTGATTTTGAACTGCAGCACTTCTGCACAATGTGTGTTTCTCAAACCATAAAATAAATGCTCATCTGTTTCTTTTCATCCACATCCCCACTTTTGAAATTGGTACATATTTAAAATGAGAAATCAGTCATAGGATACCTGAATTCCTCTCATTAAAAATGAGAAACTAGCTATATTTAAAAAAAAAAAAAGGCAGGGTACAATTAGAGCTCTGTGGACCATCTCTAGCCCTGTGGCCTGCCCCTCCCAAGGTCATGGGCCTGGGGGATTTAAAGCTTTGGTCTCAGTATCCTCTTAAGACAGGGACGAGCAGTTAAATGGATCAAGTCACTGGAGGGAAGTGAAGTACTTAGCTAAAAACTTTCATATATACAGCGTGAGGACGGTATATGCACCGGCTCTGTAGCCAAGGATTAACTACCAACGCAGCTGCTCGGGGAGAGGATTTCTAAAACAGTTTGAGCAATAGACTTTGAATGTGATTATTGACTGGTAAATAACAATCGCTTAACAAGGATAAGAGGTGAAAACTCCATTTGGAATGTAAAGTGTTTATGTCAACTGTTAAGCAAAACTTGGGATTTCACTTTGATAGCTAAAATTGTGTCCATATGGTCGCCTAAGGAGACCCCATTAGAGGGAAAGCAGTGAAAACAAAGCACCTGTTTTGAATTTTGCCATCAAAAACTGTGCTAATCTTTCCTACTGCAAAATGTTTTACTGCCTTAGCTCCGACTTGGGCAGCGCGCCAGCCTTTTTACATGGTCTGCTCAGAGGCCAACCCGAACTCAAAACCTGAACTAACGCAATAAAAGCCTGTTCCTATCCAAAATGATCAAATGGGATTTGTTTTTATGAAATCTCCTACACAAGCCTGCGGCCTGTTCTGTCCCCTCCTGCAGTATGTCTGTAAACACACATACAGACCGACCATGTGCACACAAAAGATGGAGAGCTCAGATATGATGGAGCGAGGCTAACGTGGACGTTTTTTTATGATGAAAAGTGTCAGTGTAAAAGAGCTTCGCCAGTAGGAAAGAGTGTCCAGTCTTATTTGTGCATCTGTGTAGGTGTGTTTGTGTCTGTGTGTCCAGCAGCTTATTAACTACTCGTAGTTACTCTGAAGTCAGTGAGCCGGCACACATGTTGTCTATGTCACATTAAGAAGAATAAACACCGGAGCATGTTCAATTTATCGCTCATCAAAATAAAGTTATATAAAAATAAAAGAAATGCTAAAATAGCTGTAAACAAATGTTTCATAATGACAAATGAAGAAATATCACCTAATGCTATTTAAATCCAACCATGTTTCACTACTCTTTGCTTTGTCCTCCACTGACTTCCTTCCCGGCTACACTGGTTGAACACACAAATCCACACACGCATCCACACTTGCATACAAGTACGAGCCTGGGATATCAGTCCCTGTGTTAACAGCGGTCTGCATCTGGGAGCAATGTATCCTGTATACATGATCAGGTAAAAACATAAATATATTTCGGAATATACTGCACGAACAAGCGTGAGAGTGAAGGTGTAAAGGAATGTGTAGAAAGAGCTAATGAACAGTTATGCAATGTGGCTGCCAGATTACCAGGCTAACTAGGGACCTAACGTTGTTACATAATGCTGAGTCCAGACAGTAATCCATACGGTGACCTGGTGGACGAGTTGCACGCATATGACTACTAGCCTTAATCTGGCCATGACAGCGAGTGCTGTCACTCAGAGGACTATTAAAAACGTGTTTTGTATTTTGAGACATGTATTCTTACTGCCGAGAAAGTTCTGATCATATCAGCAGGACAGAGAAATTAATTAACCCTACTGTAGCAGCTCATAAAATACACGTCATTTAAAAGATTAGTGTTTGTTCTATCCACTCTTATCTCATAACTGTCTGTAAACCATTCCTCTTACATAGCCGTTTTATTGCACCAGAGGAGGGTGAAATAAAAGAGGATGGCGCAACACAATAAGCTATACTAGCTTTGTGATATAGTTCCAAAAATATTGCCATTTTAAATGTGACTGGGCCTTCAGAAGTAGTAAATGTAATTCTTGTATGAAATTCCTAAAGATCTAAGAGGTCTTTTATCACACAAAGGCAATTTTCCAGGCAGTCCACTCTTACATGTGGACACTGCTATGGTAAACATGCTTGCAGAGAGCATAATGCAAGTATATCCTGCACACATGTTAAGGAATCTAACCCCAGCACGAGGCGTGACAAATTCAGTCCCTCAGATTTCCCTGGCAGAGAGCATCAGCTCAACCAAGCAAGATCAATTTCAATCGGCGGCTTACCAAAACGATGCGGCTGCCACCGAGCTGGCGTGATGGGGCTAAAAATAACCTCGGCCGACCCCGGGGCTCTGATGTGGGCACGTACCCTCTGGTGTGTCTGTTTTTACTTGTCCCCAATGAAACCATCAAATTACAGATGCAAATGCAGCTGGACCCCTTATCAAAACTATTTCCCCGCGCTGACAGAGCATACGAAGGCAGAAATAAGAGCAATGGAAAATGGGAGGCATCCCAGGCATGCAGGGAACGAGAAGGGACGGCAAAAATGAAGAGAGGCGAGAGGAAAAGGAGGCGGAGGGTGGACAGCGTCGGCTCATCAGAAGGCCACCAGCCATTTTTTTTCTCTCTCTGCACCCCTCCCTTCTACGTGTTCTCCACATCCACAGACCAAATGATTGGTGAACATAAATACAAGCCCTGATGATGATTTCCCATGAGAGCTGGGAACAACTGCATAGCACGCGTTCATGTCAAGCTACAGCAAAACAGCTGTCTGTGCTACCGCTGTCAGCACGCCTGGTTGGCCAATTGCCTGACTGCTTCACTTGCTCCTCAACTGGTTCACACCGCCAGGTGTGATAAAAATGATTGCGGTCATGAATACTTCATAACAGAACCGGTCCTTCACCGAGGCACAGCGTGGACTTATCGATACAGCACGCTTTTGATAATAGGATTGAGGGATCCATACTGTGGGTTAAATGCATTAGGCTATTTGCCTGAGAGGGGCTTGTAAAGTGAAAAGAATTTAAAAAAACAAAAACAAAAAAAACAAAAACATATCTTTCTTCACATGTTGCCTGTTGAGCTTTATTTCAACACATAACCCAGAACTGTTCTGTTCCAATTAGACATAGTAAGGCCCTGAAAATACCCAGCCCAGTATCACACCAAAGCCTGTAATCCACCCGTCAGTTCACTTGAGGATACTGTGTCATAGTCGCATGTTGTGTCCCGGGGGTGTGAAAAAGTACCCGCACGTATGACCAGGGTTGAAAAAGAAGGTCGAGTACGGAGTCCAGAGAAAGAAGTGCAGAGAGTGGTGAAGCCTAATAAGGTAGGTAGGTCGGGGGAGGCTGGATGGATCAAACACAGGACTCTTACCCAAGAGACGAGGGTTCAGATCCGTGAGAAAGTGACATGGATTGCTTTAAAAAAAAAAAAAAAAAAATGTTTTAAAACGACTTCCAAACCGTGTGGTTGCTAAGCATAAGGCATCTAATTGAGACTGCTATAGGCGAGGCAAAACGCCACGGTTTCCTGTGGTGGACTGAAGGGTGTATTACAGGCTTTGACGTGATACCGGTTGAAATACCCCCTGACAGACGCATACATAGCAGATGAAGCGCCGGGGATACAAAGTTCTGTTCATGCTACTTTCTGCAGTAGAGGAGGCGTTCCACACACGTGCAGTAGATCGGTGCCTGTGGAAAGATGTATTCCCAATTTCCTTCCATGAGCTAAAACATTACAAAAACAGCACATCTGATTGTTTTTGTAACGTTTTAGCGTTAAATTCTAGAAATGGAGGTCGCCCCAGATTTGATTTAGTGCCCGTGTAGTGTAGTGTAGTGGCTGTGCTAACAAGTTTGAGGTACGTGGCGTCCGCACGGAGCTGACGCATGCAGAATTTACGACGACGAAGTTTTGGACCCGAGCGACGTTAAACATATGAAACTGGTGCAGCAGTTGCGCAGCTGTTTTGTGTAGCAGAATGTCATCAGCGACAGACGAAGTGAAAGAGGAGAGATGATGATGATTATTTTGTACGGGTTCATGATGTCTTTTTCGTACCTAGGATGGCGTGAGTGCCGGAGCCCGTCTCAGCGCACACTGGGCGCAGGGCAGTAGACACCTTGGACAGGACACCGATCCATCACAAGACTCGCGCTCAATTCCATTCCAGCTGCTGCACCTTTTGTCCGATTCCTTCCCTCTCCATTTGCACACTTGCACGGTGGTGATGCCATGTTGAGGCCATCGTTACTTTGGTCCACCTGTTTCAACGGCTTATGGAGGGAAATGGTACATACCGCTTTTCGTACCTTTCTCCTCCTCAGCTCTCCGAGCGACTGCACGTGTAACGACACTCCTACAATTGAGGACAGATCAGTTTAGAAACAACCACAGACAATAAAAACTCAGTTACGCTCATAACTGCAGATGATTTAATTGTTCCAAGTTCTCGTGTGCCGATCTGTTTGAACGGTTTGGGAACGTGCTTGTAAAACATGACATGTGCAAGATATTTTGAAAGACTTCAAGAGTAAAAGAAACAGTACAAGATCGACAGTGCTGAAAGCAAGTGCATGGGTCAGAGCTACTCTAAAAATATATCCATGACGATGGAAAAAATAATGAACTCATCATACTTGTCAAATATTGGTCTGTCTGTTGCACAACATGGTTCTATAGTCTCAGTTACAACGTCTCTGTGCCTTTATCTTGTGACCTACGACCTCACTCAGTACTATATACAAAATCAGATACACAGAGGAAGCGGGGGTGACTGTCAACTGTTTGTCACACCTGCACATAAGCTGAACTACGGAGGAGAGACTTCGAGCGACGCCGGACATCCTTTCTTTGAGTGTGCATGTATTTGCTCCTTCTTGCAAGAATAAATGTCCGATATGTTTGATTCTGAATTCAGCCTCTGAGTCATTTTTCTAACATATGACCACAGAGTGATCATGCAGGAGAAGTGGAAGGTGTTTCTGCAGGGAATTGCTAACACTGGTGCAGGGATGAGTGCATTTTCTTTGAAGTATAATCCAATGAACCATTGAACTCTTTTATGCAAATGTTTTATAAGATAAAAGCAAATCAACCCTTGGGGTTCTTCCATATGCCTGCACACAATCTGCATGTACATGGTAGTATGTCCTTTAAAATGCAAAAGCCCGTTTCGTTGATGTCGCCTCTTGACACGTTTTCTTTGGGGAAACACAAAGCTTGATTACTTTTTTTTTTTAGTGTATAGGCAACCTGTCCATCTACTGTAGAGTTGTTCTGCTGCACAGAAAACATACAAGTGGGCTCACGGCTTGCGTTTATGAGTTATTTCACATTAAGCGGTGTTCGATATCACATGTTGAATGAAGAGCATCACTGCAGGTTAGGCCGCAGGCGGTTACTCTGTCTCAGCTGTGTGCGTGTGTGTGTGTGTGTGTGTGTGTGTGTGTGTGTGTGTGTGTGTGTGTGTGTGTGTGTGTGTGTGTGTGTGTGTGTGTGTGTGTGTGTGTGTGCATTTACATAACTTTGCAGTTGGCGAGCCTAAAGCAAGATAACGTTCCCTGGAACTCTCTGATGCTTCTATTTGGCTAGTGGTCACACACACACACACACACACACACACACACACACACACACACACACACACACACACACACACACACACACACACACACACACACACACACACACACACACACACACGCATACACAGAAGGTATTAGAGGCAGCACGAGATAAAGTTCACTGAGAGCCAAGGTCAGGTCACGTTAGATGTGTGACAGTAGAATTGGAAAGTTTACCCTCTGAAATGGAACAAATGGCTCCACAAACCTTGACCATCTGATTATGTTTTCATGTGCTATTATCGTTGTTGTAATGTGATACTGTTTTGTTTTCATACTTATGTCAATGCATGACATGGCGTTCTCATGTATCATCCTTCAAAATACTTGCTGTGGATGCAAAGTGTCATCCGTGACACTCATTTTTTTAAAATTTTTTTTTTTAACAACTAATGCTTAATGTCTTACTTATGCTGCTTTGGCAATACTGTGTTTCGTTTTTATAAAATTGTAATGGTAATGTAATTTTATTGATTTAAACTGCCATTTCTTTGTAATGCTGATTTTGACTTATTATTTGTCTGACATTAATGATAATAATAAATTATATTTGTGTGGCACCTTTCACACATGAAATGCAGCTCAAAGGTTTTTACAGCCTGAAAATAGCACGCAGTGTTTCACATAAAAACGGATATAAATCAACAAAAACGTGTTGAAATGCAATTTAAAAATGCAACAAGAAATGAAATGTGAGAACAGATCAAATCAAACACAAGACAAGACATTAAAATAAAGTTAAATTATAGATCAGACATTGCTTAAATTGTTGTAAATGTTTGGAATCCTTCCAAACAAATGTTTTTTTTTAAAAAAATTTTTCTCAAGATTTAATAATATCTTTCTGGTTAAAGTAAGGTTAAACAAAAATAGAATTAGCCACACTAAAAGTTTTAGATCAATAAATCATTATTGGTCTCCACTATTACAATAACAAAAGTCAAACTATGCAGGGGTGTAAAAACAAAAGTAAACAAACAACACAACTGAGTTTTGGTAGTAGTCCCTACATAACAGCATGTAAGGGAGTAGTCAGTAGGCCGAGTTGTTGGATAACACTTTAAACTGAACTTTCGCCTCCAACCACAGTTTGTGCGCGTCTCTCGCTGCAGAGCCGCAGAAAGGAAAGGGAGGGGAGAGGGCCTATCAGGATTGCCGCCACGTGCGCTCAAATGCCTGCTTTATTATAATGACTTCGTCTGGATTGGTCCAAAAAGGAAACACGGTATTTATAGATGACATCTAATTGGTCGTCGCCTCCGAGTCGATAGTGAACACAGCGCAAAGCTCCCAGACAAGGGATTCTTGGGCGTCTCGTACTATGAGAAAATAGTGCCGCCGTGAAAACGATTATTTCACAGGTATTTTCGAATAAAATTCGGATGAAATCGCCGACGGGGTGCCTGTCGGTAACGTACAAACGCATACCTAGTCCAAAAAAAAAAAAAAACAGTTTTACGGTGTAATTAAACGAAAGAGTCGACTTTGTATTGGTGGCGGAGGGATACCATAATAGTACTGCGCGTCAAAATATTGGCTTGGGAAGACCGCGCCAAAGCTCAGACAGCGGCCACTCTTCAGGACAACAACACTGCAGAAGCCCTTTAAACGCACTCCTCTGTCGCTACTCTACACATCGGAGTGTTCGGCTCTTTTTTTTTTTTTTTTTAAATATATATATACATATACATATATATATATATATATATAACTTAAGAGGATTTTTTTTTTTTTTTTTTTTTTGGTCGGAAATACTCGAGTCAAGACACAGAAGTCAGATTTGATGCCGGTTTTTCGGGAAACGGTGGCCGACTTCGTGGTCGTGACACGACTCTGACGGGCGCGGTGCGGCGGAGTCGGTGCGCGCTACCGGACTGGATATATTTTACCGAGACGGTCCGCGCCGGGCATTTATAACACCGCGCTTTGAATCCGCTTCTCCTTTTCGCCGTATTTGTTTGTTCTGGCTCTCAGCGGTTGAACCGGGATCGTCTTACACGGGATTTTCATGTCGAATATGTTGCTGTCAAAGTTTGGTTCATTTTCGCATATTTGCAATCCCTCAAGTATGGACCACCTACCAGTGAAAATACAGCTCCAGCCGGGTAGGTCACCGCTACGTAACCTTTCTTTTTTTTTTTCTTTTTAACCTCCGTTAAGTTGGGTTTGTAATTTAACAACAAAGAAACGGGGGGGGAAACGCGTTTTACTCCGAGCTGGTTGAAGTGATAGTGAGCTGGCACGGCTCGTAAAGCTCGTAAACCACAAGCTGGAGGAAGTTGACCCCGCAACTAAGCGGCTGTTTGCTGTGTGAGGGTACAAAAAAAAACAACACAACCAACGCTTTACTACGCTTTTTAACATTTTTTTTTAATTTATTTCACTTTTGCTTGCAGTCAAAGTGGAGAAGGAGCCCTTCGAGAAGGTTTACCAGGTGGGCTCGGTGCTGGGCAGCGGCGGTTTCGGCACGGTCTACGCCGGCAGCCGGATCTCTGATGGCGCACCGGTGAGGATGTGGACGGAGAGATCGGAGCGGTCTCTTGTTTTGATCTTACCATGTGCCTCTGTAACGTCATCTACTATATTTCCTTACCGGGTTTTCTTTATTTTGTGTGTGTGTTTTTTAATCAGGTTGCTGTCAAACATGTTGCAAAGGAGAGGGTGACGGAGTGGGGCACAATTGTAAGTATGGGTTTGTTTTGGTCCCCCTCCCCTCCCCTCCTTCCCCTCCCTTCCCCCCCTCCAGCCTCCTCCACCACCACCACCACCACCACCACCTCGGCTGTTGCTATTAATTTGATACGGGCCGTTGTAGTTATTAAATCCCCCTTTCTTCTTCTTCTTCTTCTTTTTTTTTTTGTGGGGGGGTGCAGAACGGAGCTATGGTGCCTTTGGAGATCTTGCTGCTGAAGAAGGTCAGCTCGTCTTTTCGCGGAGTTATCAAATTGCTGGACTATTACGAGCGGGCGGACGGCTGGCTGATCGTCATGGAGAGGCCGGAGCTCGTCAAGGACCTGTTCGACTTCATCACCGAAAAGGGCGCCCTGGACGAGGACACGGCCCGGGGCTTTTTCCGCCAGGTTTTGGAGGCGGTCAGACACTGCTACAGCTGCGGTGTCGTGCACAGAGACATCAAAGATGAAAACCTGCTTGTGGACCTGCGCACCGGGGAGCTCAAGCTTATTGACTTTGGCTCAGGGGCGATTCTCAAGGACACGGTCTACACCGATTTTGATGGTAAGCAAGCCGACCCCCCACCCCACCCCACCCATCCACCCATCCTGTTAAATTAATCGCCATTACGCGATGTTAAGAGTGCTTGGATTTGCCATTTGTTTTTCGCGCATACGTCTTCCGTTTTTGTTATTTTTGCCCTTGATACTCCCCGCTGTGCTATATTCGGAGATGGAGGCGTTCACGGGCTGTGACGCAGCGGGTCTGTTTTTGGGTTGGAGGGTTTTCCCTCCGTGCCAAAGTCTCGCTGGCTCATCAATCGGGGCCGTAAAACCGATGCTTGCTAATTCACAGATATGACTCAGGAGCCGTATTAATCCGATCGGTGGTGTCCTCCCCGTGTTTCCCGGTGGTGTTTTTGTCGGTGCAGCCCTGAGTCACCAGTCGCAGTTTGTGGGTATTAGGTCAGTGCCACGTAACATCTGTTTGTTGTGAAACCTGAGTCGGCGCTTCACGTGATGGGCTCACGTTGCCTTTTTTTTTTTTTTTTTTTTTTTTTTTGGTATCCAAGTTCCTCCTTCCAGGAGGGAGGGGGGGGGGGAGGAAAAGGAGACAGGGAGGGAGGGAGGGAGGGAGGGAGGGGAAGGAGGTTACCCAGTTTGTGTTTTGTGGCTGGTGGAAGATGGAAAGCATTTCTACTATGACTCAGCTATTTCAGACAAGTTCTTCTGAATCTCTCCATTGTGTGCGGATGCTGTTCTCCACGTTGGTGTTGAATTAAACGCGACCCGCCCCACCACCCGGATCCTGCCCGTATCTCGCAGCTCGTCACTCACCTCCCACCTTTTCTCTCTCTCTCTCACTGTCTCTCTAACAGGTACGAGAGTCTACAGCCCACCGGAGTGGATCCGCTTCCACAGATACCACGGTCGCTCGGCGACGGTGTGGTCGCTAGGCGTGCTGCTGTACGACATGGTGTGCGGAGACATCCCGTTCGAGCAGGACGAGGAGATCCTCAGAGGGAGGCTGTATTTCAGGAGGAGGATCTCAGCCGGTGAGTCGACCACAGCCGCACACAAAACGCAGGAGTTGACTCTGTTGCCCTCTAGCCACCGCTACCGGTACAGCCCAAAGTCCACTGCCCCATTATGAATCGATTGACATTCGACCTCACAATCAGAACGGATGACCTGCTGAAATGGCTGTTAGACGGATTTGGTTTTTTTTTTTAATCTCGAATTAAGATTGAGATTTTTATTTTTTTTTTTTTTTTCTGTTTTGATTTCCCTCGATCAACGCGATAAAAGGACGTGTGCTCTCGCGCCGCGGGCTTCGTGCGTAGCTTACACATCGGGGGGAGGGGGGGGGAGGGGTGTCGTAGCGCCACACGAAACGGAGTCACGTGCGGCACCGTCAAAACCGGCGCGGCGATTTGTTTCCCGGGAGTTCGTCGCCTCTTATCTCCCGTCTTGCTCTTCTCTCTCCCTCCCTCCCTCCCTCCCTCCCGTGTCCAGAGTGCCAGCAGCTGATCAAATGGTGCCTGGCCCTACGGCCCTCGGACCGGCCCACCCTGGAGCAAATTTGCGACCACCCCTGGATTAGGGCGACGGCAGAATCCCCCAAGTCGCCGGAGGAGCCGGTGGCTGGTGAAATCCGCCTCAGGACCATCGACACAGACTCTTCGTCAAGCACGAGCTCGAGCAAGGAGAGCCTCTGAGCCGCGGCTCCGACGGACTGAACAGACTTTCTGAGGAAAGATGGGGGTGGGGACGGAGGGAGCGATATGGACTTAGGACCAGCAGCCTGTAGCCCAACTGGCCCGTCAGCGGCCGGGTGCTTTGACTCAGCTGGCCCGGCAAGAAAAAAAAAAGTCCTTTAATTTTCCTCTTTTGTAGGGAATTTCTAATTTATTACTATTTGTTCTTCTTTACCTTATTTCCCCCATCCCCTCGATTTCCTCTCTGTTGATTATACTTGTTTCCTAATGGGGAACACTTTGCTGTTTGGGCGGTCTTACCAGCGTTATTTATTCCCCCCTCCCCCTTTTTTCAACTTTATTTTACTTGTTTTGTTATTAGGCTGGTATACTCAGCTGGCAAGGCCCTCCTACTCAGACATGGCTGCTCTCATAGAGCTTGGAGAAAACCGTTTTATTTAAATGTTTTAATTTTGATTTTGGAGTGCCTTTTTTTTGGAAAGCTGCTTTTCGGGGGGGGGGGGGGGGGGGGGGGGCTTTCGTCAACAACTCTTTGTTTTTTTGGGGGGGGGGATTTGCCCGCGGCATGGAGGTTTAGGTTGTCTGTGCTGTGATGGAAGGGGAGTTTCGGCTTTAAAAAAAAAAAAAATATATTATTATTATTTTTTTTTATAACCTCTCTCTCTCTCTCCATCACAAGTCAACCAGCCACCAGCCAAGAGGCTGAGTTAGAGTTAGGTAGGAGAGAAGGAGGTGGGGGGGCTCTTCCTGACAACGAAATACTTGAAACACACTCGACTCGACTCTGTGTCGCGCTCTTTAACGCTGCTCACTCACTCTATAGCCTGAACAGGTGTTTGGAAACTGGATCCTGTCTTTTCTGAATGTCTACAAAATGTCAACACACACACACACACACACACACACACACACACACACACACACACACACACACACACACACACACACACACACACCCCTCTCTCTCCCCCACCCCACCACCTTGTTCTCCCTCTCCTCCCCCCTGATGCCTGTTGCAGGGTGTTTGGCCCTCTTCTTCTTTTTGTTTTTTTCTTTTTTTTTCTTTGTGCCTCCCGCCATCTCACTGCTTGACACTACATGGCCCCCACCCCCTGGCCTCCCTCAGGGTTTGGGGTGTGAAATGCACAATCAATGCAATATTCATGGACGCAATTATGTTTTTTTTTTTCCAACAAATATTGTACAGCATGTTTTTTTTTTCTCTCTCTTTTTGTGTGTAATTTTTTTTTTTTTCTCCCCCGTTTGCATTTAATTTATTCGTAAACATGTAGACATTCCACACTCTGTGGCTATTTATTTATTTATTGTCTATGCTTAAAATCTCCCAGAAAATTTTGCATATCCTACTTGGCCTTTGGTTTGCATTCCTATAACTTATTTTTACATTTCGACTTTTTTTTTTTTTTTTTTTTTTGAGATGTGGAGGATGCACTGAAGATCGATGTAAAGCAGAATAAAACGTTTACTTAAATTTGAAAAGAGCATTTGAATGTTATTTAACTACTTTAAAAAAAAAAAAAAAAAAAAGTCTGTCGGTAATGTTGAATGGCTAAGTATCAGAGACATCCATCTGTACTGTCGAGATTAATTTTAGTTCTATGGGAAGCTAAACAACAGGTGGAATGGCTGTCATAGTTGTCACATAGCCTCATATTGAAGACCTTTCAGTTTAGCTGCGTGACCTGTGAAGGATGGATATTGCTATTTTTTGATACAAAACATTTCAATTAAACACCAATTTTATGTACAGAAATAAGTCTGGTGTCTTGATCCTTTTCAAACTCAACGGTCACACAAGCACCCGCCGGGGGGAGGTGTGGGGGGCGGGGGGGGGAATGACACATTTACATCGTATTTAAGAGGTATTGTGTGATGCAGTACATCCCAGCATGAAATCCCTATAAACCAATACAGTTCATCTGCTGGACAGCAGTCCCTCGGGAGGTGAGGTGAGGCTAATACACATGTCCTGACAGAGCGCTGCCTATGGTAATAATAATAACAACAACACGGCTGACGCGCGGTGGGACTGTCGGACGTGGCTGAACACAAACATCACAGGAGCCACCGACTGGAGGACAACCAACCGGCCAGCGGTGGCTAATAAAGAGACAGATGTGCTTTCTAGAGCTTTAGGGGAGGGGAAGGAGTGACGCTGGCGTGACGGGGGAGAAGAGAGCGAGACTAGGGGTGACACGCGCATCGTCAACACGCGCGCACACACGCGGCCTCTAAAATGTAATGAATTGCTTTTCCATTTTCTGCCTCCCGCTCGCTCGTCTGCCGTACGAAAACGCCAAGTCATTCCGTTATTGGGCTCGGGGAGGCCGTGAGCAACACAGGCTTCTTGGCGTGCACGTGTATGCTGTGTTTTGTGTGTGAAGGGTTTCCAGGAGGCAGCAGTGAGTGGGGACGGGAGTTATTTTTATTTTTTTTATTATGTTGTTTTTTTCTTCTGGGGAGGTGCTGCCCCCTCTGGTGAGTCGGTGCCGTTGGGTTTCACCTGTAATCACACAACGCATTTGCTCCATCGTCTTGTCAAGCTTATGTCGTTATAATATGTTGATTTCTTCGGAAATAAAACGGTTTATACTACCGAGGTTGACAGAAAAACAAACATTTTACGCCCCCCCCCCAAAAAAAAAAAAAAAATCCTCTGCCTCTTACAACGACCTCGCACCTAAAATCGCCATCGCTGCTTTAAAAAGTCACCCGAAGCGCTCGCACGGACGCCTACACACGTCCAAGTTTTACTTGACTGGCTGCTTCCAATTCGACTGGAGTGGAGACATATGGGTACTTGAGGACTTCATAAGACAGCTGGTCCTTAAATCTTCTCGGGGATATAATTCATGATGCAGGGATTGATTTGTATGCTTGGGAAAAGGAGTAGGCTTTCGAGTTTTTTTTATTTTTTTAAATTACCACTTGGAGTATGCTTCTTGATATGTGCAGCGGATAAGTTGAAGAATTTAAAGCAGCCGTCCCTCATTTACAAAACCAGCATCTGTGGTCTTTTATTTGAGAGAAAACATGCACGTCAAAGAGTTCAAATGGATTGAACAAGCATATTTCTAGTCGTTATGCTGCACTAGGTTGCGTCGAGCTGCATGTCAACCACGCAAATATGAGAGTGATATTAATCTTCTAATCTAACCCTTGGCCAAACAATACATCATGTTAAAACAATTCCTTTAATGTTACTAATCGAGACGCAAAACTTGAACCAGGATCATGTTCAAGCTGGAGACGCCTTTTTTTAATCAGTCTGAAATGTCATTACGTATGAGCGCCCCTGACATAAAACACAACGGAGCCATAAACGCTCGCTGGTGTCAGACTCAATACGTTGACATCTGTGTTTCTGTATGAATCCCCGCCAGTCTTCTATTGTCTTTGTGTCGCTGGGCTTTTTAAAAAAAAAAAATTATATGCAAATGACCGGCAAATTGTCTTCATCAGAATCCCGTCTGCTCCGAATTGAAGGCTATAGCGAGGCCCTCATTGTCTCTCACCGTGAAATCCTCATTAAATGTAGCGGGGCATATGCCACACTGTTGTACTCCCTCAGTTGAAAGTCTGATCCCACAGGCTGGTTAATATCATCCGTCACTGCCACTTAGTCGTGGCAGCTAGGGAATATTTGAATAGTTTGTGTCCAAGATAAAAAAAAAAAAAAAAAAAAAATTTTTTTTTGTACCTGAAGATGTGTGTTGGGTCTGGTGTTGTCAGGGTATCAGAAGAAGAGCTATCAGTTGTTTTCACTTGGCAATTTTGCAGAACTTTCTTCTCTTTCACTTGATTGCATTAAACCATATGGCAGCGAGGATTTAGACGTGATTTCTTTCATCTTTGCTTTCGCTGTTTTCGATTTGCGTAGTTGCATTTTAAAACACAATTTACCTTAAGCACCAAAAATACTTTAATATCAGTGAAGAGCTCCTCAGGGTCTGTATGCTAAATGTGACCCTTCGTCTTGATGCGTTGTCAAGTAACCCAGGTCAAAATTCACAGAAAGTAGAATCAGTTCACCGGGACCCAAAGTTTACTGGGAGAAACGTTTCATGACTCATCCAAGTGATCTCGTAAGTCTCGGCTGACTGAAAGTACTCCCGATCTAGCAGACGGCACAGTTACATAACGACCGAAACCAACATGGTTGAATAGCCGGTTTCTTATGCAAATTGGTGACCATTGATTGCAATGGCCTCGTGTGCTATTCACAGAGGATTTGGGAATGGCTGCAATCGCATTGTAAGATATACATGAAGCTAGAGATAGCAAGCAATTAGCCTTGAGTAGGTGAGTTGGCAGCCTAGCTTTGTCCAAAGTTGAATCGCTGATTAACACACTATATGCTTCCTTTCATTAATGCCAAAAACAGAACTCCCGGAATTAGTTGTGTTTTTTGGGGGAATTATGTGCCGTGACTGTTTATTCGCTAAGAGCAGTGGCTTCCTGGAGTCTTCGCTGGTTGCTTGTCAACCTTAAAGGGAACAACCACTTCAAAAAGACGTACTGCCTTCAAATGGGCTAGAGGTCACCACATGGAAAGTCCCGTTCACTGTATACTTGGCGTTCAAGTGTTGGAAACACTATTGATAAGCGAGGACAACGTTGGCGGCGTCTAGAAGCCACAGAGGCTAACAAATTAGCAACCTAGCGTCCGGGTAACGTAATACAGGAAATGCAAAGACATAAAGATGGAGGGAAACGATTAAGCTGAAGAATTACGAAGAAAACCTTTTTTATGACTACATTTCCAATGTAAAAGCTCAACATCCAGCGAAAATGAACTTCCACGGCTTTCGCTGTCTCTGAACACGTCAGTAAACGCGTCACTACTCGTGAACTCTGAGCCCTCGATTAATTCTGAGGTCTGACATCGTGACTATACCACAAAAGAGGGTCGTTTCTATCGAATCGTGAACATGGTAAACATGACCGTATTTGAACGCAGCACTCGTTTGGAGACGTGACAGTAATATAAAACTTCTCAGCAAATAAGTGCACGTCCCAAAATGTTGAACAATTCCTTTGAACAAGTGTTTAATTATGCAACATTTTTAATCTGTGAAACAAGCATCAGTGGTGCTAGACAGTTATGGTGAGTTTAGAGAGTTGGAAGGGGAAACAAGAGGGCTCTTTGTGCAAAGTTTAAAAAGGAATAGCGTCGTACATATTTGCTGTTTAGAAACTTTTTTTTAAATTATTTTTTTACTTTTGCCTTTACTTTGATACTTTCAGAAACGTTTAAATCCATTTTGAAGCCTTAAAAAGTTGCGGTCCAGCATCCTAAAACTCAGCTCAGTTACGAAACCATTCTGTCTTTTTTTTTGTCCTTTTTTTTTTTGTGTGAACATATTTTTACTATATAAATTTGCATGGCACATAAACCCTCCAGTTTAAAGCTTAGGTCACCGTGTTTACAGCCTGTGCAGTTTGCGTTAAGTCTGCGGTCTCCGAACAAAAGTGCACATTGGCGGGCTAAAAGTCTGTCGGTGGTGGCCGGCGCAGGTGACAACTCGACAGACACGGAGGAAGATATGCCAGATGGACTCCGGGGCCCGAGGGGCCCCCGACGGGCACAGATGGGCGGGTGGGTGGCACCCACACAGGCAGCGCAAGGCGGCAGCGCCAGCAACCAAGACGGGGAGGAGAAAAGAGAGACATCGCACTGACGCCAGTGATACTACACTTCACCCTACTTTCTCTTTTAAGTGTCCTTGCGTGCGCGAATCTGACCCTCGGGGTGAGGACGCGGGGTCGTTTAGAAATCTTTAGAAATACATTTCAGCCTGTCTGCTGCTCCGCATCGGTGTCCAAGCAGACCAAAACATGAAACCTGTACATCCCCCCCCCGGCTTTGTCCCGAACTCACCTGGTCAGTCAACTGGACTTTTAAAGGCTCCGGCCCAGCTTATTTAACGGCGTGTTCCCGCTCACCGCGTTGGAGGTTCGACTTTCTCTTTTTCTACTTAAAAAGGGTGGCGGCTGAAAACACCGAGTAATCTCCGGTGTGAAGTAATGGAACCCTTTGCGTCTGTCAGTGTAGAAATAATATACACATATTCTCAGTCGAAACAGAAGTGCGCGGACCAAAGCAAAATTCAGCATATGGCTGGGCTGTGTATAAAACGCCGGAGGGCTTTTCATTTGAAATGAGCGCTCTTAACTGTGAACGGCTGGTGCAATATTGGATCACGAGCTGCAAGTAACTAGCGAGCTTTTGGATGGAGACTCAGACATTTGTGTCCGGAGGGCTGGTTCTACGGCAAAACATTACTAAAAGCAGAGTTCGCTGGCTTCTCATCGCCGCAAAAGAACGGTGCAGCGTATTTTAGTCCAGGTCCGGTCATGGCAGCCCCGTGTTGTGGACTCAGATGTTTTAGTAATTCTTTGAGCTGTATTTACAGTGGACATTTTTTAAAATTTTTTTTTTTACATCTGTCGTTCACGGTCGGCGGACAGCTGGAAATCTTGCACGCGGGAAAGTGTGTTTCGTTCGCGACTGCCGTTTTAGCTGTTTCACACCTTCTGTAATGTGGTGATTTCAAAATTTAAGGCTCACCTCTTCCATTTTGATAAGTTTCAAAATGTAACGTCAAACAGTTGTCGGGTGTGGCGAAATGGTCAAAAATGACGATATTGTTTTGCCCTGTGCTGAACGCGTCCTTTTACCCCGACGTGTTTGTGTACTTGTGTTGCGTGTACGTCTTTGTCGTCGGCCCTCGGGGCGGCAGGATGCCCCGACTGCCTTCTCTGGAGGCCTCTGTTACCCGGAGCCGAGCCTCCACAGGGACTTTCCACTGGTCTGGCTCAGCGTTCATTAAAAGCTGCGCCCCTGCCAGAGAGGAGAACCTGGCTGTAAGACTGGTGGGAACCTGCTGCCGTCACCGCACACCGTGAAGGAACACATTGTTCTGGGTCAACAGGACTCGCTATAAACACGAGGGTAGAGTGTTGTTTTTTTGGTTTTTTTTAGGGGAAAGAAACAGGGAGACCCATGCAGAGACTTACACGCGCACATGAAAACACACACCCATTTGTATCGGGACGTTCGAGCACATTAACAGATTCCTGAGATGAAACGGAGAGAGCTGCAAAGCAAAGGTTCTGTTGCCGAGCTCCCGAACAACAACAACAACAACAACAACAACAACAACAACAACAACAACAACTGTAGAGCTCAGCAGGTGAACCGAGGTGACTGCAACAGCTTAGAGTCAGAACAGTTTGTCCTCTGTGTAATTCTGAGCGCTGCCGGAGAAACAGAGAGGCGGTCGAGAAGGCGATAACGGGCACAAAAACTGAGAGGGAAAGCGGAAAGTAACAGGAAAGGAGGGATTAGAGGGCATGAAAGTGTGTGTGTGTGTGTGTGTGTGTGTGTGTGTAAAGAGAGGAAGAGATAGAGATCTTAATCGTTTCAGTCTTTTTACAAGCTTGTAATGTGATCAAAGGAATCGTTGACCTGGTGCTCATTTTGGCCGGCGGCTATCCGTTTCTGCAGCATGATGAGAAGAGTCTATTCTGCTGATGAAACGTGACACTGTCTTTGGAAATATTGGTACAAAAACAACATATCGTGTTGTTTCAGGTTGTACTGTAACAAGAATCAAGTCAACGCCCCCGGTAAATAGGAGCGTGTTTTAAGTTGGGGTAGGCAGGTTTTGAGTCATTGGGCAAAAAAAAAAAAAAAATAAATAAATTCTACACCTCTTCTTAGCTCTGTGTTTAGACTTAGGAAACTCTAAATCGTGACAGGTGGCCAATCTCTGGCTAGTTCAGGGAGAGGGCGTTCCCCGTTGGCTGTTCTGTACTTGCAGATGCGCGTTTGAAATATTTAGCTTCATTCAAACGGCGCGACGTCCCGAAGGAAAAACCGCTGTTCCAGCAGTCGCAGAATCTGTCGCCACTGCCAACGCAGTCCCGAAAAACAGAGGAAGACGGGACTCTCGACGGTCAACGCAATGAAACAACGCGTCAACATCAGCGTTAACATGAGCAGCGTGTCTGAAACGTGTCGTTTCAGAGCCGGCGAGAACTTTGCAATTGTATCTGGACTCAAAAGTCGGATTCCCGAGCTTTTCATTCTTCTCCCGGACGTATCTGGCAGGAGAAGTTTAGGGCGTCGGGGAGAGCTGCAGGAGAAGAGCTGTATTTTGAAATTTTTTTTTTGTGCCTTTTCCTGCTTTTACATGCAAAAAAAAATGCTGAGGTGGTGAACAGTGTGTTAACTTGATACTATTTAGTTGTAACCAATGAAGTGCTAATCATGCATTTAAGCAGCTGGGGGTTGGGAAGGTTCCCATTTGGGAACGTCTCATGCTCTAGTCGAGACCGTTCGCAAAAAGGTAACACAGCTTCCCCTAGAAAATCTGCCCCACCGTGCTTTATTTTTTCATTTTTATCGCACAAACGCGTTTTTTTTTTTTTTTTTTTTACAAATTTAGGAATGGGCAAGTTTGATTAACTAACACATACGCCTTAAACAGAAGCGAAACCATGAAATTCACTGGCGAGTCAGCGGTTAAGTCCTCGGCTTTGTCCCTTCTGTGAAAAGTTTTCAACCCCTCACTTGGTGCTCAGGTTTCTATCACACCATTCAAAGACATTCAGGTCAAGTGTAGCAGAATGAAGAGTGAGCCCCATGATGGACGGCGCCCGGAACGGCGTGTTTCCTTTTGGCACAATGCATGGTGGGAAAGGCCCCAGCACCCCTGCGGACCCACAATAAACAGGTGAGGAGAGTGAACGAGTGGTATTCTCATGGTTGAGCGTGCTGTAGGTCTTCACGTCACTCAGGTTTACAAAGTGACAGACAAAACATTGCCCCTGCAGCTGTCGAAAATGAATTGGAAAGAGCGACGACCTTGCACACAGGTGTAAAAAAATGATATTAATTCCTGCTCCTTTGTTGCCGGTGAAAGCTGCGCCCGCTTTCTCAGCCAAAAAGCTTCGATGAACTCAATAAATCCAGGTTTAAGTGTCCAAATCTTCTTAAATTCTTTTACTCACTATCTTGCCACTCCCACCTGCCCTGCAGTAACCCCAGCTTTCCCCACCATTCCCAGTCACCTGATTCCCCACACCTGTCTACTCACCTGTTCCCCATTCCCTCGTCAGCTCCTTCCCTCACTATTCATACCGACCCAGTTTCACTCATTCCCTTCCAGGCTGTTCATTGTGCTGTACCTGCTGAAGCTTTCCAGTCGGTCCAGCAGCTCAGTCTTTGCTTCCTTGTTGGTATTTTAGCCTTTAGTTTTTTTTTACTTCCCTTTTTACTCTTTGATTTCTGCCACCCAGTTGTCAAACCTAAGGTCAAACTTCTCCCCTTGCCTAGTCCACTTTGCTTGTTTGTTTGCCTGCAAGCTTCCAGTATAGGGGAATTGTTAAAACATTTTTTTAAGAGTCATGCATTTGAGTCTTGCCTGACATATCCGTAGAGCTGGTACCTTCCAAACTGACTCTGGGCACACCCAGGTCATTCAAATGTCCACTAAGGTCCATGACCAATTGAATCCAAAACAACTTTACACCTAGTGTCCTTTCTACATCTTTTTTTTTTTTTTTTTTTTTTTAAACTCCAAACTGTTCCAATAAAAGAAATGGCCGTCAAATCTTTCCAAATGTAAAAAAATGTTTGAGCTTTTGCAGAAATCCCAAGTCCATTTGTGTTCGTATTTGTACCCACTGATATGGAGTTCAATTGAGTAAAGGCTGAATGTGTCTGCCTACAAAAGTGGACCAGTTTCAAAACTTATCCCTATCAGTCCCTTTGACCCAAAATGATTGGAAAATATGGTCCTCGTTGAATAATACCCAAGTTTCACATTTTAGTGTAAAAATACACGGAAGAATTTGAACCTCCGCATTATGTACGCTCGACCTTAAGAAATGAGTAACTTGTCCTCATGGGTTGCAGTAAGAGAAGACTCATTGCTGCAGAGAAGTCCAGCGTGTGGAGACCTACATTTCAAGGAGTATTTTTGTTATGACTCACAGCTCCCTTGTATATAGCAATCAAGCTAAATTGATCACTTTGCAGGGTCACCAGCTTTCCGTTTTCTTCCTCGCACTGAATTCTAAAGCTTCGGCAAGACGCAACAGGCATTTTAGATCTCCAGTTCTTTCAGACTAATTTCAAGACCTTCATCTTTAATCCTCTTCTGGGCCCAGACTGTCTCTCTTCAAGAAAAACAAAGACCAAAGGATTACAACGCAGCAGTGAAAACAAATCTACTTCCCTCTTATTTCAACCGAGTAAATACTCCGACATGGTAGACGGGACGCGGTTTATACAAGCAGAGGCTTCGATAAAAAAAAAAAAAAAAAAATGTAAAAAAAAGCTGTGAGAATGGCGGGACGTTCATCCCCTTATTCGGTACTTGTCACAAAAGCTGGCGCGTCTCCTCGATGACTATGATTAAAGGGCACGTGTTCGCCACAGGTATGTAACAGCCACTTCTGGCTGTGCTTAGCGTCCCCTCACGCTACCAGGAATGTATGGGAGCTGCGCGGAGAGGGGAGAAAAGTACCACTGTGTGGGGAAACTGCTCCTTCATTTCTGCCCCTCCGGGCTTCGCGCTCAACCGCACGCAGTAGGTGCACCATCGGGCTGCACTTTCACCGCCCGCTCGGCCTGGAAGGACCCTGGGAATCGGTGGGAACAAGAGACGATAGAAACATGGGCGGCGTTTTGTTTTTGAAAAAGCAAACGTGCTGAGAAATGAAATGGAGAGCTTTTGATGACGCCCGCAATAACCAAGAACAGATTGTTGTAGTGGGTTTTGAAGAAACGGCCGCCATTTTAAGAAGGCGATTCCTTCAATGTGATTGATAGCGCGTACACGTTTTTTTTTTTTTTTTTTTTTAAAGAGGAACGCCACATTGAATCATTTTTCACGCAGATTTTTGTGGGAGTATCTTTCGAACGAGGATTCATCCAGCTTCAATGCCTTCGTATGACCCTTGGAGGTCTGTTATCTGCAAGCCACTAAACTGTTTTTACTTTACTTTGCCCCAATCCGCACGTGAAGTGGACTTGTTTTTTTTTTTTTTTTTTGGGGGGGGGGGTCATTATTAACCCTAAATCCTCCCAACGTGACCCACACTCAACATTCAGGACCAATAGATCGGTTGCCTTTTTTTAATTTATTTTAAAGCTCACTGGCCTGAAATGTTCAGCATGCGCGTAGTGAAGTAACTCGTGCGAATGTTCGTTGATAATAACGTCTTTACAGAAACCTGTTTTTGTAGCTTGAATGGCCACATTCTAGTCAATGCTCAGATTGAAAGCTGACCTTGAGAGAGCAGTTTAAATGTTGAAACTTTCTCACCTTCACACGTCTTGGCGAATCGTGGGTCTGAAGTGAGCGGGGCTGTCGGTTTTGGGAAAATGTGTCAGATGCAGCCTGCGCAATTAAAACACCACACCTGGAATTACCGCTTCATGGTTGTATGCCTCCACCAAACAGGCAAGACCAAAATGTGAAATATGGTCACAAAACAAAGAAAAGGAAAAGCGTTTTTGCAGAACACTGTGTCATGGTGTAGTTGACCTTTTCATATATATGAAATGTTGTCATCAAAATTGTTAAAAACATAATGGCTCCAGCCATGGCTTAAAGATATGGAGGTGTGGGGTGACACGGTGTACACGCAACCATACAAACTGGAACCTATTGGGGTTTGACCTTCTTGGTGAGGACTTGCCAAAAAGGGCCCCCCGGCTAGATTCAAATACATAAACGGGCAAGATGTACCGTATTGTGTCACAACGAAGTCACTCAATTCGGCTTCGATGGCCCGGCCAACAGCACACAAAGCCCATGGGGTTTAATGGCAAACTAACTCTTTACGTGGTTGCTTTCGCTAATATCTAGATGAGTGCAGCAAAATATGTATTTTGGATTAAAAAAAAAAAAATGGGAAGATCTTCAAAAATCACAAGCCGGAGGAGGAATAAGTCCGGAAAGGAGTACGGCAATAAAGTGTGTGTTTGTGTTAGATTGTGACCCATTTAGCCAAGGCCCATGTTTCCAGATGGTTGCGTCAATGCTGCACTACCGGCCTGTGCTTCGGAGAGCTCTGTCTCTGACCTTAAACAATATTGCTGACATAACGCGCTGTGATGCATTAACCTTAAACCTCAGACATCACTTAAACCTGTCTCGAGTTGTCTCTAATCTTTTTGACAGGGAAATATTTGTATCCGCTTCACGACTGCATGCGTTGCATGTAAAAAAAAAAAAACCCAACCGATCAAACTTGGGACAAATTATTAGTGTTTTAATCAGAACGCTTATAGAATCACGCGTATTTTAATTATTCAAAAAGCAGTTAATTAAATGAGTCAAATTTGGGATTCAGAAAAAAAAGGGCCATGTTGCGCGACATGTTCCTGTCGTCTCAGTTACAACGTCTCTGTGCCTTTTATCTTGTGACCTACGACCTCACTCAGTACTATATACAAAATCAGATACACAGAGGAAGCGGGGGTGACTGTCAACTGTTTGTCCACACCGCACATAAGCTGAACTACGGAGGAGAGACTTCGAGCGACGCCGGACATCCTTTCTTTGGGTGCGCGTGTATTTGCTCCTTCTTGCAAGAATAAATGTCCGATTATGTTTGATTCTGAATCCAGCCTCTCGAGTCATTTTTCTAACAAAGTGCGCACTCAAATTGCACGTTTCCAACCACAAGCAACAGCGTCTTCATATTTCAAAGCGTTGAATCAAATGCGTTTGTGCCGTCGTGCGGTAATTATTGAAAGGGCTGCGCTTAATCTCAGCCGCCGTCAACACGCCGTCGCGATCTGTCCCTTCCGCTCTGCTCAACGTCGACTGTGTTCACCTGAGCGTCGGAGGCTCCGAGCGTGACTCAGCGTTGCTGCGTGTCAACATCGGCCCCGCTTCCTCTCATTAAAAAACAAAAAAACAAACCAGTCCATCATGGAACAACTCTGGGACAGCGTGACCCTGATGCAGTGCCAGCGCGTCACAGATAAAAGCCCCAAGGAGCTGGATCAGTGACGAACACAGCTGCTTCCTCTGGCCCCTCACCAGGGTCCATTCATTCGCTTTGCCTCATTTTGAACTCAATTCAGCTTACTCTAAACTTGCTCCATGTCCTCTAAGGGTTAAAATAATAATAATAAAAAAAAAATACACTGAACACCGCACACAGAAACAAGAGAAATGCTTTTCGCGGTGCGATACCGACCGCGTGTGCTCGGTGCAGAAAAAAAAAAAAAAAAAAAAAAAGGGCTTAAGAGTGTTTCCAAATTCTTTTGTTGGAAAGAAATATGAGCGCGTTCTCGACCTCGGGTTATTTTATCAAAGCGATCAATTTTATTTTTTTTATTCTTTTTCCTTCAGAGGTTTCCCAGTAATGCCAGCCCCGGTTTACATAAGAGGGCTAGCCCTATCATGAGAACATTTCCACCCCAAACAACACATGGAACATGAGAGCCAACAGGTTTCGGGAGATGAAATTCATAAACAAAGGTTCTTTTCTTCTTTTCCCACCACTTTTCTTTTCTTTTTTTTTTTTTTTTTTGCTGTGCGGGGTGAAACAACGGTTCATTTAACGTGAAAAGTTTACCGCTCTTGGGTGACGGCTCGAACATTTACCCGCATTTATAGCTCGTTTACCCGACGCCTCTTATTTTCCTCATTTTGCGCGCACAGCTACCTTTTTCCTGCCTTATTTCCTTCCCTTCCTTTAACCCCCGTCCTCCTCTTCCTCACCACTACCTTGCTCTTCCCTCAACCCGGCCCCCCCCCCTCCACCTCCACCTCCACCTCCCTTCTCCTCCCCCTTGTTTACCTGTAACTCTGTAGCGACGGTGACGGCTACGGTTGTCGCGGTGATCGCGTTACAACTAGGACAGCGAGTTCGGAGAAAGGGGAAGCAAGGGATTCCCAATAATAAGCCTCTATTGTTCCCCGAAGGCCCTCTCAGTGCCACTCTACTCCCAAAACGCACACCCACGCACACACACACACACACACACACGGTTACACCGGGGAAAGGACATCAGACACACACTTTGAACGTGAAAGGCCCAAAGATGTGCACACAAATGCAAGAAAATGCACAAACAAACACAACAAAGAACGGTGGCGAAAGGTCAAATGGGTGGCAATCTGCTGGATTGTTTATTATTTATTATTGTTTTAATTTTTTTTTTTTTTTATTGTTTATTCACGATCCCTAACTTTTACCGTCGAGTTTTTGGACACTTTCGAGTTGCCACGGACGCCCCCCCCCCCCCTACAAACAAACAAACAAACACGCCGGAGTAACGCGCCGGAAAACTCTGGAAGACGACCAGAGAAAGATACAGACGCGGGCGTCACCGTGGACGACGAAAGGGCGATGATGCCGCCGAGGCCGCGGACACTTCCACACTTCTTCTTTTTACTTTTTTTTTTTTTGTACTTTTTTTTTAAAGAAATGGAGGAAGCAAACGGGCCGTAAACATTTTATAAACGTATTTAGAGGATCGGCTTCGGCGTCGCCGTTCGGAAGAGAATAGTTCAGCGAGTGTACATATTTATCCACTTTCATGGTCGTCATTACTGCGGTAAAACCGACCCGGAGGCCCGTCCCGATGTTTGTTTGAGCGACGCCGAAAACCTTTTTTTTTTTTTTCCCCCCGAACTTATCTCCCTTCCTTTTTGTGTGTGTGTCTATTCCATTTTTTTTAAGTCGGCGTTTTTGTCTGCGCGATCAACAGGAGGCTGCGAGCAAATTCAAAACGTCGACGTTTAGAGACACGGGTGAAACGTTTACCGCGACCGCGGGTGTCGTTTCAGATTTTTTTTTTTTGGGGGGGGACTCTAAAGTGGAAAAAGTGTTGTTGTTGTTGTTGTTGTGGCTAAAATAAAATAAATAAACACGCGCTCGGACGACCGAGTCTCGCTACCTCAAAACAGGCTTTTGGTCCCTTTTTTTTGGTTGTTTTTTTTTTGTTTTGATTTGCCTCGTGGTTCGGCTCCGAGCGGAGCGACGTCACCCGCCGGTCAACCGTCGGTGACTTTGGTATGCAAAAGACCCACCTGTCGGAGGCCGGGGTCACGCGGCGAGCTGGTGACGTCGCGGAGAGGCAAATTTTGTGTGCTGTGTGTTTCTAAGACGCCGGAGTGTGTCAACATTCCCTATCGCATTTCCCTAGATTCCCTTGTCGACCTCGAGCGCGCGCTCTCCCTCTTTTATTCAGACTCGTGTTTGATATTCCGCATGAACCCGCGGAAAAAAAAACAACAACCTCCGAAGCAGGAGTTTGATAAGACGCGATATGGCAGCATGGATCACGATGATTACTGAAGCACAGAGGATAAACGGGAGGCACAGTTGAATAGACACAAAAAAAAAAAAAAATGATGAAGAAATTGCACGATCAGCAACTTTTGTCACAGAGCTGGGACTTGATAAGAGATTTCTATATGTATAGAACATATATACATATATATATATGTATATATATCATCTCATGCTGGGATTCTTACCCAGCAGGCTTTTGGGGTTCAGCAGGAGGCGAGAGTTACACATGCAGGTCGCAAGAAGCTCGAAAGGAAAAGGATATCTACATGAACCATGTAAGCAAAAGTCCCACGTGGATGCATATCGTCCTCAGTGATTCATAGCCTGTTACGGTTTCACGCACCCCTCTGAACCTTACGCACCCGAGCAACCGTTTTTAGTTTTAGGTCGAGTTCAAACGGGTCTTAAAAGAGACAGACGACGCGACGACCGCCGCGAGCGGCCCGGCTTCCATTCAGGACATATCGTGTTACCGGTCGGTTTGTTGACTGGAGAGAGGCCTGCGAATCGTGACCTTTTGACCTCTGGCGGTTCACCGGATCTCAACCCGGAAGACTGTCGCCGGTGCTCCCCATCCGCTGTCATTGAAACATCGAGTGGGGGAGGGGGGGGTTGTCCAATAATGTAACAGAGATATGTAAGCGATCGTGGCTTTGTCTTTACCTGCGCGTTTTTGTGTTACCGAAACATACAAGAGGCTTTATTCGACCTCCTCCGTGTTTACCCCCCCGACTAATCGCAGCACCCTCGGCATAGCTGCCTCCGCGTACAGCAGACGGGGTGGGGAGGGGGGGGGGGGGGGCAGAAAATCAGGCGGAGGTCACTCGGGGCCGTTCACCGGCAGCGTCCGCGCAGCACGTTTGCCCCCCCCCCCCAGTCCCACCCACACACACCCACACACACAAACAAACGCGTGAACCCCCCTGAACCCTCTGCCATATAAACAGGCAGGCATGCAAGGAATGCCCACGTGCATTTACAGACATGTTTTGTGCCACCGGTGGCATTTGTTCGGTTAATCGGTCGGAGCAGGCAGCGGGGTCTTTTGTTATTGGGCGCGGGGCGGGGCCCGATGGCTGAAAGAACCTATGAGCATCAGCAACATCCTGCTTCTTTCATGGGGAGGGTGGAGGTAAGGGTGGGGGGGGGGGGGGATACAGGATTTATTCTTGTAACATGGAAGCATTGTCACCTGGTGTAATACCAGAGAGAGCGGGGAGGAGAAGGAGGTAGAGCCCTCATCTTTCCCTGTCACCGCTTCTCTCTTCCATCCGGGCCCCTGTAGTCCCAAAGCTGGGAGGGGAGGAGGGGAGAGGGGGGGGGGGACTCATTTGTTGTCTGAAAATAAATTTGGATTGGAGAAGGGACAATAGATTTCATATAACTGAAGAGTTTTCACACTCGCAACATTCGCAAAATCTGCACTTCAAAACCAATTCAGGTAAACATTTCAACATATTTTTTTTTTATTACAAATCACTTGATTTCAACTTTTTTTTTTTTGGTAGTTTTCTGACTGCTACACTGGTTTTTAACAGTGATTTTTCTTCGTTTCTCCATTTCCTTCCTCTTATTTCACCGATCTGTTGAATATAGTGCGGACGAAGGACCGAACGCTAAACTGATAAACAACAACGGTAATGGCCTGTACAACAGGATGTACAACTTAGGTGGAATTTGCTTCGTAAACTTTATCGGGGGACATAAATATGGAGACGGTGAAATTTGGCCTTTTGCTGCCACTTTTGCACAAAGTGACTCGGCTTTTCCGGTCTCACAAACCCTCACGTTACAATGCCTCTATTTCATCAGCATCTCTTCAATTCAGGACGAGAATAATTTAAAGAGCTCAAACGCAGCCGGACGGCAGTTTTGTCTCTGCCGTCTCTTCCACTTCGCTCTCCTCCTCTTCCTCCACCGACTGCGACGAAGTCCGAGGCATTTTGACCTCTGCGGGTCACCGACGCTTTGATGTCACATGAGAGTCATTGAGGTCAGATGTGAATTGTTTTGGGTCAGATGGCACTCATGTGAGAGTCATCGGAGTGGCAAAAACGTCTTCGCGGCCTAACAGAAAGTCCAGAGGCCTTGTGACTTATCTTTGTGACCTTTTATTTTATTTATTTATTTTTTTACTTCCTTACTGCAGGGGAGGAGACTTGAAATAACCTCACGATCAGGATGCCTTTAATTTAGTCCGGAGAGGCCAAATGTAACCCCCGTGATCTGCATGCAGGAGTTATATATATATCTAAAGGAACGATTGTTCAGATTGCAGTTTGCATCAGAGTCGATTGTAAAAAAAAACCGGGAGGGGGAGTGCAGAGAGAAATAGGGAGGAGGAAATGACAGCAAAAAGCCTAGTATCCCCCCCCCCCCCTCCCGAGCAATAGTGCCCGCACAACAAGGCTATTGTGTCGTCGCTTCTTGTCTGATGTGGCCGGGGGGGGGAGGTGAAGCGAGAGAGGGGAGACGGGGAGGGAAAATCCACTTCAAACAACACCTTACAATGTTATACCCTTGACAACGTGAACATTGTTCAACCCGCAGACAGGTGCTCGAGTGAAGGCGCGTTATACAGGACAGACGGAGAAAGAGGAGGCAAGACAAAGTAAGACAGAAGTAGCTTTTTAGAGACTCGCACGCGTCTCCCGGGTTGCGTTGCTGCTGCGCGAACGGGAGGGGGGGGGGGAGGGGAGTCACGTCGGCAGGGTGGCCGGCGTCCAGCGCAGTGGACGGGGGGCCAAGTTGACGCCAGTGGGTCCCCGTCCCCCCCCGACCCTGTTGTTTACAACCTGAGCACGAAGAGCGAGAGCAGGGAGGGAGAAGAGGGTGTACACGGGGGGGGGGGGGGGTAAAACGTGAAGCAGTGTAAGCGAAAAGGAGAGAGAGAGAGAGAGAGAGATGATCTTCACAACATGGCGTGAGGGGAGGACACGAGTGAAGGGAGAGCAGGATCAAGAGGCGTGAGCGCGAGTGCGTACGTGGCAGGAGTTACATCTGTTCCCAGTTACCCCGACTCCAACCCCCCCCCCCCCGCCTTTTCCTCCCCCAGCTTGTAAATGGTAGCGCTCTGCCAGCCATGTGGGGCTGTGAAGGGGACCTGGGGTGCGGGGGGAGCGGGGGGGGGGGGGTTTGCGCTGCTTGGCGGGAGATGAGGCGGGATGCACTTGATTAACAGTCAAATCTTGTTCCCCCCCGTAGCCTCCGGTTTGCGTCACCACCTCCTTGACGGGGTGAACGTCCCCGAACCATTACAAATCCCGTTTGTTACGTCGAGAACGAACACCAACAAAGTTTTTTTTTTTTTTTTTTTTTTTAAACAATGTGTTTATAACACCTCTCTTTTTTTTTTTTTTTTAAAGCTGCACTCTGTCCCTTTGCTGAGAAGATACAGGTACAGCAAGTTGGTGGATGGCGCGAAAAGAAATGGTTTCAATTATGATTGTTAACGATCATAACTAGTTTTAGTGCTCGGTTAAATGATAAGTATTTCAACTTGGGTCTTATATTTGTAATTCTGGTTTTGTAATTGTGGAACATCATTTTCCTCTGAAATATTTACCAACGTTCATTGGTAACTTCACGGCTAACTTCTGCAGGCCGACAACTAACTTTTCCACTTGCGTGAAGGCAATTTTTAAAGAAACACGTAGGACACGATTGTCCTTGATTTTTTTTTTTTTTAAACGGTAGCGGATTAAAACGAGTGAATCAATGAATATACTTGAAACGTCAATATGAAAACTTTGACCATTACATTTGTTGGGTTTTTTTTTCTGGCTCATTTGCGTGACATCATATTTTGTGATGATTGGATTTTAAAGTTCTTAAAAAAAAAAAATGGAAATAAATTTCAACCGGATATCGAGAACTGTAAACATTTTATTTCTTCATCCGGAGGAAAAGAAAACGGCGGGGCGTTAAAGCGCGACACTTATTGCTGCCTGCGCTGCTGCTGGGATGGAAACACACATTTTGGCCAGATTGTAATATTTTTTTACCCAAATCGATCGACCGGTGGGGCGAGGAAATGCCCGCTCTGGCACAGTGAGCCCAGCAAAACGTGGTGGGTTTGTTTACAACCCGTCTGACTGCTCATGCTTGACTTTGTCAGAGGTTGCTGTATTCATTTCAGTGCAAATACTTCGGAGCGTGCGGTGACAAAAACGGTTCCCAAAACGATTCAAACCAGACCCAAAATTTGAAACTGACCAAAATGAACCTTTAACCTCAGCCTTGACGCTTAAGCCGCAGTGCAGAGGTGATCATTTTTAAGCCGGGGGAGCTCATCGGCAGTGGATGGCACGAACGCGTCTTCGCGTGGAAGAGAGTCTTCTCGCTGCGCCTCACCGTTCAGAGTTTGAAGTTTGAAACATGCTTTTGTTATGTAATCCCTGCTCTGGTAGTAGTCCATCTGGGAGTACTGTATTGGCATGTACAAACGTGTGTGAGAGTGTGTCAGCGAGTGGGCGGGAGCAAGATGGAAAGAGTCATGTGAGTGAGTGTGTGTGTGTGTGCGTGTGTGTGCGGGGGGGTATCTAACGGCTTTTCATGCTTTTAATGCAATCAATTAAATCAAAATTCCTTTCACGATGTCATTTTTTCATTTCTAATTTCCCACCTGATGATCTGAATGACTGCATCAGAGCCATCCTCGTTACCAATACAACGTTCCCCTGTTGTGTGTGTGTGTGTGTGTGTGTGTGTGTGTGTGTGTGTGTGTGTGTGTGTGTGTGTGTGTGTGTGTGTCTGTGTGCGGGGGCAGCGGCAGGCTGGTGAGTGGGCTGATCACTGCCTCTCTCCACAACCAGAGACACTTCCACAGTGTTTTTTTTCTTGGTTTTTTTTTTGTTTTGCTACCAGAGCCATTCACAGCCATCACTACAGAGCCCCAGAAACAGGATGTAGGCCAAGCTGGAGCTGCGATCGCTTGGCCACGGGAACCTGACTGGGATCCAGCATGAAGTAAACCTGCCAGATCAAGCTGTGCAGTCATTTGGTCACGCGCTTAATTTGCAGTTTGAGCGGCGGAGCGAAACACCGGAAGCTCTTCTCCTCTTTTTTCTCCTCACAACTTCGGCGGCTTACGGCAGGCTGGAGAAAGGGTAAATACCTGGAAATGAAATGTCGCCGTCGTTTTATCGGTCGGCTATCGGACCGGAATAACCTGCCACAATGCTCCTGTGGCGTCAAGGACTGGGGGAGGGGAGGGGAGGGGGGGGGCACTCACTGACTTTACGGACCAATGTATCCCAGAAGGAGCTGCTAAAGGAGCAACGGTCATGTAGCTGCAGTCGTGGTAACATATAACATCCCGACAACCCCCCCGCCCCCCCACATGCACAATTTTTTTTTTTTTTTTTTTTATGCAAGCATCCATTTATGTTGAGGTCTGCATGATAAAAAAAATAAAATAAATAAAAAAAACGGATTCTGGATCAGGCCCCTTATGTGCGCCATTTGAGACAAACACAAACAAAGCTTATCTGACTCCGGATCGTCACCCGGAGGGCATGTTCTATAACAACAGAACGTAACAGGAAGTCACAGTGTTCTTTACGTAACTGCTGTGAGGATCAATGTCTTTCTACCGGTGCCCATCGTAAACCAAAAGATTCAGGCTCCTGAGGTAAAACAACAACAAAAAAGGCCCACGCAGGCACCAAGTCAGAACAGTAAAATAAGAGAGGCCCGCCTGAAGGAAAACGCTCTGCTGGATGATTCCTGTCTACAGCTGTGTCCAGCCTTTGAATTGCACGTGTGTCCAGATGTTTCTGCCAATTAAGTCGGTGTGTGTGTGTGTGTGTGGGGGGGGCAACAACAGTGGGACGGCTGACAGACTGCATCCCGCGCCACCAGGGTGCCACGTAGTGGTCGATGCTGGAAAGACAGGAGGATGGGGAGGAAGGCCTGCCAGTGGTCGGACCTTGGTCGGATGTTAAAGGAGCACTGATTTCTACCCATGAAGTTCCGTTTACACAAATACGATGATGTCTTCTAAGACTCTGAAGGCAGCTTTTCGACGCGAATATGGTTATTGCAAAACAAGCTGTAATACAAAAAGAAAACAGGGATACAAAAAAAAAATGCTTAACCTGCCTGTAACAGGAAGTGCGGAGTTTTGTTTAAGAGAGCATATACTGCAAATATGAATTGCTCACAATGCATTTCTTCTTCTTGAAAAATAGAAAAATTTAAAAGGAAGCTATAATGAAATGAAATTAAAAGTAAATATACTTTATTAAGTTAAAGTAACCACTTGATGACCGCTGATTTAAAGTTAATGGGATCGGGAGAATGACGGTCATGGCAATTAATGCAATTATTTAGTACTATCTTCTTAAGTCTGTCCTCTGTTGTTATTAATATTAATTTGTCCAATAAATGGCATATCCGTCTATACATGTTGCATACGGATGCCTTATTTAGAGGAGACATTAAAGAGATAGCAGAGTCCGCTCTGAATCATTTCCCTATTATTGTTCAATAGCAGCAATTCCATGGAAATGAACTAGAGGAAATGAACTACAGGTTGTTCTGGTGGCGGTTTTTATACCTTTTTTTTTTTGTATTATTTTGCGACTGTAAAAAGTTAATAGAGGGAGTTAGGAAGTAAGAGGCTTTAGCTGCACTGGCTGCAGTTGGGAATGAGTGGCATGTCGCCGGACCAGCAGCTCTGCATGCCAGATATATATGTCCAAAAGTGCTGAGCTGACAGGGGAGGTGACAGGCAAGGCTTAGCTGACCCAGCAGCGCTGCTCTCTCTCCCTCTCGCTCCGTCCGACTGCAGACTCATCAGCACAGCCTTCAATACAGAATGCACTCTTTCCCGGAAACCCCCGCTGTCCGAGCTCCACTTTGCAACGAAAGACCACCAAACCTCCAAATTAATGTCGTTGACTTTTTTTTTTTTTTTCACCAAAGCTGCGATCACAAAGGTAGGTTTTTTTGTTTTTGAGTTTGTTGAACTGAACCCGAATCGACCCCTCGCGCTGACCGAAAGTAGCCCTGTCGGTTGCGTAACGGCCATCGCCGGGGTGGTCAGCGTGGCTAAGCTTGCTGAGCCCTCCCCTGATCGCTGCTCTCTCTTTTCTAGGGTTCCCGTCCAGGAAAAAACGAAGCCATATGAACCGATAACAGCCAGGAAATGAGTTCCATACAAGAGCGACACAGAAGCCCGGGCCTGTTTCATATCCAGTCGATTATAATAAGGGGGGAAAAGGGAATTGATGTCTGTTGTTGTGGCTGCGATAGGCTTCTCATTGCTTTCATGTGGCCGTGTGGCTTTGAAGGGTTCATAAGAGACTCATGTCCTCTCTTATTACGCTGCAATGAAACACATCTACTAAACTACCCAATAAAACGCGGATCAGACTAACTCACGTTGAGGAAGCTGGACGGAGATGTGAGACCGTTTTGGTGACCCAGCAGTAGTAGGGTTGCAGTTTGACTGTGCGACTGACTGCCTTTTAAGAGCTAGACGATGCCGCAAATTGAGCACTTTTAAAACGACAAAAACAAATACTTGCAGAGTGAAGTTATATATACATATGCACTTATTTAGCAACCCATTCATCAGCCAAGAGCCAACCTTCTACTTCAGCCTCCACAACAGCATGCGAGTCTGTCACAGTCTGCAACTCAGAGACAAAGTTGTTGTCTCGCATGTATCCGATCTGTTCATGATTCAACACTGAGCACTTCTTCATGTACAGTACCTTCCATTTGGACCCATTTCATTATGTGGTCTAATTCCTGCTGCTAAAGGGCTATGTTGCCTCTTAATGTCACATCAGAGAAGTTAAGAGACCATACTGCATTTGTATTATTATTATTATTATTATTATTATTATGTACTTTAACATTTCTAGTACTTTCCTTTTTTCCCCCAAATTCGGATTGTCCCGTTCTTCTTTGCCATTTAGATTGTCAGCGTCCGCCTCTTACAGTGCAGATACAAGGACAAAAAGTCAAGTTAAAAGTATAAAAATCATCTGCAAACACACCAAAAATACAGAATTTTAAAACTAAACCTGCAAAATGGCGAAATATCTCTATTCAAATGAGTACATAGAGCGTGAAAAAGGTTGCTAATCGTGACAAACCCACAGCAGATTATTAGCTGACCCTGCACATTTTAGCACCTTTAAGCTCGTCCTTTTTTTTTTTTTTTTTTACTCCCCGCAACTTCAGTTTGATTTCAGTCTCACCGTTCCAACCGGCCTCTTTACCAGCTGCTGTTTTTTTTTTTTCCAGAAAAAAAATAGAACAAAAAAAGCTCCGATAGGCCCACTGAGCACTACCTGTTGTTAGCAATTAGTGAAGTAGCATACTGTTGCATTAAATAGCCCCCCCCAAAAAAACAACGATGATGTATCTCTCAGGTGTTCACAGAGACTAAAACGTAAATACAGCAAATATTTGGACTTTTGTCAGGAGGCCAGAAACATGGCTCCAAATGAACGCTAATGCTGCTATGTCTGCTGCATGTGTAAATAGGCAACCACTAACATAAAAACCTCATAAGGTGAATAATACTGGTTTTAGAGCTTGTTGCTTTTCCCCAACGGGCAAGAATGAATAAACATAGATTCAAATGGCCTGTTTATTAACTATTTTTGTGTGTGTGTGTGTGTGTGTGTGTGTGTGTGTGTGTGTGTGTGTGTGTGTGTGTGTGTGTGTGTGTGTGTGTGTTGAAAATAACAACATGGAAAATGTTGAGATTGCCTGGGTTCAGGCTCGGATTGCCCAAACGAAGCAACGGCGATATGGTCAAATTCTTCTTCTTCCGCCGTGAAATGATTGTCGTCTGATTGTTTGGGCAACTTCGCGAAAGCGTTTGGAAACCCCGAGTCTGTCCGTGCTCGAAATAATCAATCGTTCACATTATCAGCAAATGAAAATCAGTCACGCCGGTTAAGGAAATGCAGCGGACAAACAGGAGTCTTGTTTCTCTAAAGTGGCTAAAGAGTGTGGATTCAGCTTCTCACAGCGGGGGGGGGGGGGAAACACACACACACACACACACACACACACACACACACACACACACACACACACACACACACACACACACACACACAGAATCAAACCGGCGAACCTTCCAGTCTCACCGATCCGCCCCGCAGCCCAGACCCGTCGTCGTCTGCCGGAGCCTGTACGTGACCTGGTCGATTCCCCCACACACCGATGCCTTGTTCCTTCTCCTCCTGTTTACACCCTTCAGTGTCAACACCGCCCGAGCGCCATGGCAACACACGCGCACGCACACACACACACACACACACACACAGAGCGCTACGGGGAGAAACCAACTGGGGCCTCTCCGCCTCCTTCGGAGTTTTACTGCTGGTTTGAGAGAAAAGGTTTGGAAAATACTTTGAAGACGGGTCGAACAGTTCGAGAGAAGTATGCCTTTGATGTGGGAAGTGAGCTGGTGTTTTTATGTTACTGCAGGTGTTAAAATAGGTTAACAATACAACATACTGCCTATTCACGGCAAAAAGCTTTACCCCTCCAGAGTGAACTAGGATATACTATCACCTACATGATACACCTATTTTTAGAGTTTAGGTTTTAAAAGTTCGATTCATTTTTTTTTTTTTTTTTTTTTTTAACTTAGCATGAAAACCAAAGCAGGTGTTGAACATCTGCCTGGAACTCTCTACGACTTGACTTACGAAAGCTTTTTGTTTGGCTCCGGAGGTATCCAGAGACGAGTCCTCTGGATGTTCCAAATCTAAACTTTGATTGCCTGCAATTCATCTTTTGAGCTTGGATGTGTCAGATACAGATGATACTATCACTGAGAAAGAATAGGCTTGATCCCTATAGCCAAAACAAGTTTATACTGCTGGAAGTGTTTATTCCAGATTAGTTTGAATTTCGCATGTTCACAAAAGAAATACACTAAATGTATGGCAGCGGCCAGACACCGGTGGCGTGTGATTGGCTGCCTGTTGTGTATTTGTTTGTTTTTTTAATTGAAGGATATATTTAACATTATAAACCAATGTTATGGTCCATGTTAACAGCATACAGACTAAGAAAAAAGTAGCTAAACTTTCAACCAAACCGATCACGGAGGTGGCGCAAAGTCTGTGCGTCTCCGAAACGATGGTGCCGCAGGAGGGAGGGGGGGAGGGGGTGGGGGGGGGGCTGACGGCCCATCCAGGTCTGATGGCCGCATTGCTGCTTTGAACAAAAGACAGAAATGGAAATTAGAATCTAATCTGATTCTGCGTGCAACAGCCGTGGTTTATTTTTGTTTTTTACAAGGAGGCTTTCGCATGCGAGCGCACGATCTGAAAAAGCCATATAGAACCCCCCCCCCCCCCCCCCCCCCAAAAAAAACCCCCGCTATTTTACATGCGATTTAAACAAAGCGCCCTTTCTCTTTTGACTTCCAGTTTAGCATCTCAAAAAAACAACAAAAAACAAAAACAAAAGATCTGCAGATTTTGCAGAGGGAGGACTGCAGAGTCTCTTTAAAAAAATAAATAAAATAAATAAATAAATAAAAGAAAAAAAGAAAAGAAAAAAAAAAAGTCCCTGGGAGATCAAAGTGGCCTCTCTGTCTCCTCTCATTCCCGATGGGTGTACGAGATCAGAGGCCAGACGATGCAGTCGCACCGTGGTGCTGCACACGGAGCGCGCACAGGCCAAATCTCATCACGCTGTTATGCAGGCGCTGGCGCGCGCACGTGCAGACAAGAGACACACAGACATGGGCGCTGGCTTTAAGATCAAACAAAAGTGGGTAACATCAGTCCGTCCCACCTGTCTGTGAAACCTCTGAGCAGCCAGAGAGCGTGCCAGCTCGAACCACGCCACTCCCTGTCTCCTCCCTCCCCTCCCCCCTCCTCCTCCACCCCCATTCTCTCTCTCCATCTTCCTCTCAGGGGAAATACAACCTCTATTTGGTCGTTACATTATTCATCGGAGGCAGTGCAAAAGTGTACAGTATTAGGCCACTTAAGTGATACTGCCATCTTTTTTTTTATTATTATTATTATTATTATTATTAAAAAGAAAACAGCAAAAACAATCGTGTCACATTCGCTCCCATTTACAGCTCTTGCGGTATAAATACAGAGTACTTACACCGTTTGTCGCCCGGGTAAAGAAAAGCCGATGTTACTTTTTTTTTAGTTTTTTTTTAAGTGGAAGTAAAATGACTATTTTCTCTCCAACTTTTCATTCGCAGCACAATGAACCAGCAGGGCCACATAAGGTGCTGAATAATTAACAATGTTTGGATTGATTCATACTCTTATTGAAAACAGAATAGTCCCAGGTAGAATATCATTTTCACATGTGAAAGGAAAACACCGGTGTTATTGAATGTTTTGCTAATCTATTATTTCGCCTTTGCTTCAGGCCCCCGGTACATGTTGTTGTGAAAAAAAAAAAAAAAAAAAAATCTCATGACCTAAATAATTCAGATTTACATTATGTTTGTTTTCCCATCAGAAGTGAGCCGTATATACCACAAGGAAAGGTGTTCATCAATCTAAAACACGTTAAGGAAATGCAGCGTCGGCATTCTGGCCCACGGTGACAATCACAATTATGTTAGGTGTAAGTGATTGGGGACAAATTCTATTAAATTTGAATCGAACATGTAGCTTTCATAAAAAATAATAAAAAAATAAAATAGCCCGTGCTCGTAGACCGCACATAAAGGATCGAATCGGATCCGCAACTCGCTCCTCCTCCCCAGCTCGTCCAAACATGGTCACTTCCGGCTCCGAACCGCTCCGAGCAAGCAAGGCGGCGTCGGGCAAAATGGGAACGCTTCATCGTGGCCGTTCGCAAACCATGCGGCGATGTCACTGTCGGTTGGTGCTTTGGTGTAACACAAAACCATAAGTCCATATATATATATATATATATATATATATATATATATATATATATACCTATCACAATCGTGACAGGGTGTGAAGCAATGCTGAACAGACATCACAATCAGTTTCTCCAATAAAAGCCGTGACTTGAAAATCTGAAATCCTTCAGCTCAAGTTGCACCAGCCGTGGTGAATGTTGACCAGCGTAACCGTAGATATTAAAGGTTAGCCGCCAGCGGATGGCGCTGTTCTTGCACATGTTGTGGATGACACAAATAACAAAAAAAAAGAAAACAAAAAAGAAATCCAGCATTCAAGGGGTCACGCAAGACTGCAAGGCGCACAGCACACATTTTCAATTTCCCCTCCTTGACCTCGGGCGAGCAACGGGAGCTGCAGCCCCAGCCGCTCCCCTGTCCTCCATCTAACGCGTCGCGGAGCAAGAGCGTCAGTTGCTACACGGTGGGGGGTTGGAGGGGAGAGCGGGGGGGCTCTTTTCGCCTCTTTCAGAGCCCCCGACGGGGAAGGTTCGGGCCCGGCACCTTGAGTAGGTTCTGCAGATGAGCTCCAGCTGGGTCAGCCCGTCAAGAGTTCCCCCATTTGTCGGGCTCGGTCGTTGGCAGTCGAGCATCCAGCTGGGCGAAAGGAAGGCGAACCCAAACCGCATCAGAGAGGGCAGCGAGTTTAAGGAGTGCCTGACATCAGAGGCGGCGCAGACCACTGACAGACAACAAAAGCACATGGTGCCACATCTGGCTTCTGGTTTAGCGTGCAGTTATCCTCAGTGTACCTCGGCACTATGATTATCTCTGTCCCACTGCCTTACAATGGAACAATGAAGATTGTTGTCTAAGGATAGCTTTGGGGGAAAAAAAAAAAAAAAAAACCAGCCCTGAGATTTAACCGCTGATGAACGAGGAGGAGGCGAGTCAGCGCCGCAATTTCATGCCAAGGAACAGAGAGCCGGGGGTGTCCCAGCCAGCTAAAATATAAAGCGCCTCTGAATGGACGAGATTGTGGCGCTGTCGGCTCTCCGCGAGCGCGTTTTCCTTGCTCCGCTTGACGCTTAGGCGTTTCCCGGTAAACCCCCCCCCCCCTCCTCCTCCCGTCGGTGTCCTCGCAGTCACACACCCACCCTCCCCTCCCCCCCCGCGCTCCAGCTGGACCATGTGCTTCACAGCTGAGGTTTACCGGCAGAAGAAAAAAAAAAAAAAAAAAAAAAACACCGCAAAGTCGAGGGAAAAGAGCGGGGTGCCCCTCCGGCCGCGGAGCGCCCGCGCGCATCGCACGCGCGTTACGCACGAGTGCACGCGTTGTGGAATCGGACGAGGGATTCGCTGAGCTGCGCGAAGAGGCAGGCCCGCGTCCGGAATAAACAAAACTCTTCATTTCACGGCAGGCAAGCCCAGCGGTTAGAGCAGCTGTCGAAGACGGGGGTCACAAGTTCAAAACGGTGAAACTGAGAAGCAGGGTCTCGGAGACCTATCCCCCCCCCCCCCCCGCGCTCACTGTAAGACGTGGAACATCGTAACCCGATCGTGTGAAGAAAAGAAAAGAAAAAATTCAACTGTACGAACACCTCTCATTATGACATACGGTCGCTGATGTTATACCAAACTGATAAGAGATGCGAAGGGATTATTTCAGTTGTTCAAGGCAAAAGTCTCGTGTTTTTCGACACGGGTCTTACTTTGAACAGTCGAATCCACGGCCGGACGCGGTTGCTGCTGTAAACCTCGGGGGGGGGGGGGGGGGGGTGCAACTGCCCCTGCAGTAATGAGGGGGAACTCTCGACACTTAAACGTAACTGTAAAAAAAAAAAAAAAAAAAAAAAAAGCCATTTTGACTGATGGTATAAACCGCGTACCACCAGCAGGGGGTGCTGAAGCAGCGCCACCGTTATAATGGAAAGCGGTACGATACTACCGATCAGTGAACTTTAGTCTGAAGAAGGTTCATCCTTAACAGTTAGTTTTGTGACACGGTGCCAACAAAAGTGAAAGTGTCTCGGGCGTGTATCGCTGTGTACACAATCTGAATAAACCAATCAGTCTGAATAAACTAATCGTGTATTTCCTGTGCGCAGGTATACAATTTTCGAATTGTTTTTTTTTTTTGAATGTTTTTTTTTAATTTTTTATTCATAACTCTTTGCAATGCATTATTATTTAATATTTAATATGTTTAAGTAGACCTCGCCCTCGGCCTGAACTCGGCTGGGATAGGCTTCCGCCACCCCCGTGACGGTTCAGGATAACGCAGGCAGCCTCTAGATAATGGACGGATGGATGGAGGTTTCAGTAGCCTCTCTATCTCTGGATACTTGGAAGGAGGCAGGTATGCATAACAGGTATATCGGCGCAAACGGCACAACTTGCAGCGTTTGAATTGAGCTGCAGGGTTGCACAAACGGATTTGGGAAACATAAACTCCGACTGAACAAGTATATTCAGAAAAATTGTGTACATTTTCATTTAACATTCACCACGTGAAAAGTTTTCCCCAGAGTCTAACCAAAAGTAAAAAAAAACAAAACAACTAAATGGCCTTCCGGGTTTAGCTGCTATACCTCCACGTAAAGGATCCACTTCAAAGGGTGCTTGGGGGTTAAGTGCAAAGTCAGCGTGAACCATACAATGCTCATTAGAATAAGACCCAGCTTAAAAGATACTGGAATTTTCCTTTTATGTTTTGGTTCATTTGTAAGGGCCAAGAAATTCTGACACCAAGACGACAGCTGGCCAAACCGCGCACCTTTTGATAAATGAGCTGAAACCCTCTTTCGCAGACCCGCTTTGTGCTTCAGGCTGATAAGACAAGACACTGTAATTGAACTTATTCCTCCAGACTGAATCACAACATCTCCGCTGCTGCACTGCTTCGGCGTGTAGCGAGTAAACCCTGGGAGTAATAAAAAAAAAATAAAAAAAATAAAAGGCAGGTGAATCGACAGCGATTACTCACGGTGCCCAGTCTCTCAGCATCAGCTTGCTGCGACATGATCCCTAAACTCTCCCGCTTGAGCTGTTCTGCCACTGCGGTGGTGTGGACGTATCTTGTTTCCGAGGGATGAAACATCATAACAAATGTATATCCAGAAAGGGCTACGTTCACCTAAATGGGTGTTGCGGCATCAGCAGCAGGTACAGTGACTCGTGTGTTCGTCAGGATGCTGACTCATGCGCTCTCTTGGTTTCTCTGATTTGAGCCCTCATCTTGCCTAACCCCTCATAAAAAAAAACACGCTTTCTCCTTTGAGGTATTGATAAGACATCATTTTTTTTTTTTTTTTTGCTGCTTTGGCACTGCTTATCTCCCTCGTGGTCCTATTAAACTGTTGCTTTAATCATGCTAATAAAGATGTCTTAAAAAGTTTGATACTCTGAGAAAATTGAGAGATTTTGGGTATTCAGATTTATCAGTGTAGCCACGGCAGCCTTTAAAAAAAAAGACGTATACTGCAGTACATTTAAGAGCCTTCGCCCATCTTCCCCTGACAGACCCTTCACACATAGTGGAGTTAACGTCCGTGGGTGAAACGTGGAGGGGTTGGGTGAGTGTCTGTGTTGTTATTGCATCTTCACCGCCTCACTACCAGCTCAGGCAGGTATCAACTGGCGGCTCCTTCCACCTTCAGAAGGCCTGTCGAGTCAAAACAGCTGACATCATCCCACAGGAAGCCAGGAAGCTTTATTGCAAGGTGAGACCTGGTTTAGGAAAATATGCTTTGATCCACGCGGTGCCGGAGGAAGGGCCCCTTTCCAAGAAACACCTGAACACCAGAGTGGTGACGGGGCTGCAGACTTTTAAAAGAGTAAAAATGTCAGCGAAGGTCAGGCCTCGTAGTAAATTTATGGATTAATGTGCAACAGAATCCTTTTGACATTTAGGATGTTGAATGCTGGGGGATAAAGATATAGAATATCATTGTAATAATAAGCCACCACAACGTGGCTGTGCATCAAAAATGACTCGGAGTTATGAGGGTAGGTTGAATAAAAGCAGTGAGACACACCTTCTAGTCCCTCCTGGATCAATTTAAGTAATGCTCTCATCTTACAGACTCACTGTTGAGTGTCCACCACGTTTCATGAGGCTACAGTGCCACCTTGTGGCCATCGATGATCACTGAAACGCTACTCCACGTTTGCTGCTCGGGAAAAAAAAACACAAATGCTGAGAAAGAACAAGAAAATATCACATTTACCAGACCCCTTAATGATAAACTGAACATAATTCGCCTTTATTGAAACACTTCGAGTTTTAAAACCACACAACAAACAAAGACAAGTGGTAGTTTGAGCACACCAGAGGAACAACAAGCGGCAGCAACAGCGCACCGAGAGCATTAAATGTCTCTTTTTTTTTTTTTCCTGTCCGTTCATCCGTGAATAGCGGCTGGAAAAACTCCGTCCTGACGGCTGAGGTCCGTCCTGAGTGCAGCTGGGTCATTAAGTGCATGTAGCTGACAGTTTGTCACGAAGGCCTTCGGGTGGCACAAAATGTCAAGAGTTCCCTCCGAACTGGGCGCAAGATTTGATATCAAAGCTCGCGGTGTGGACTCGTGGTCGTCTCGGACGCTTCCGACTCCTCTTCTTCATCTAACGACAAAGGAAGTCATGTTTGAAAATGTTCACACGTGAACTCCTGTTCGTTTTTTTTTTTTTAACAACAATTACATTATTGGAAATTCCCCCGTACACAATGCCGTCAACTGGTTACGGTCAGACGGCCGAAGTTTACAATCCAAAAGGAAGAAATTTTGAAAAATGACATTCATTTGAACATGATATTTGCGGCTCCTTTGAGAACATCCCCGCCGAGACCTCCCGGAGGTTTTCAGATTGCGTAATGAGCCGGGTCCTCAAACCGAACGGCGATCCTCACCCTGCTGAGGTGTTTGGGCACACTCGCCGTCCCGCTCCTCGTAGCCACCGGGGCACGTGCACACGTAGCTGCCCGGCATGTTGACGCACTCCTGGCGCTCCTTCGTGCACACCGACTCGGCCTGAGAACACTCGTCCACATCTGGAAGACATACGACGGCAGCGCCGATCACGCCATTCAAAGTTAACACCCGAACGATTCAAGAACGGACGTATAGCGGCGCGAGGCGATCCTTTTAAATCGTGTAGCGCCCCCCCCCCCAAAAAAAAAGTACAAGGGATCAAAAGGAATTGGGACACTTTGGTCTTTTGTGTGTCCCTTTTAATGCGAGTTTCCGCACAAAAGAGTTCACGCGTGGCTCAGGAGTTGAGTTGAGATTTGCCCATTGAGATTTGAGTTGGGAGCCGTTGGCCGGTACGAGGGGTAAAGTGGCGGCCGCGGGACGCCGCGCTGCACCCGTCCGGGTCCGAAATGAAATCCTGTGCACCGATCAAACCGCCAAAATGATGAAAAATGTGGAGAAAACAACAACAACAACAAAATAAAAAGGAACCTCGTCTGCTGAACGTGCTGTGTGAATAGCTCTGGCATGTATACAACTGGCACTCTGGCATCTATTCATGACCTATTGGTTTCACTGCTGACAGAAGCAACGGGGTGAAAACAGATGAACTCCAGCAGCACTCCGTGTCCAGATTCGTCAGAAAACACTGGACGACGTTCAAAAAGGGACGACGGCCCTCCGCTGGGCACCGGGAAAAGGCAGAGAGACCTCGCAGCAAGTAAAGCCGGAGGTGACCGCAGGGGAGGTACGACGCGACTGCCGATGTCTGCGCGCTCGAAGGATTTTGCACAAAACGTGAAATCTAATTTTGTTTGACTTCATTAGACCGCGTATTACTTTTTAAACCCCCGACTTCGGGCACTCCGTCGTCAAACAGTTGCTCCCAGACCGACCGTTAAACCCGCTCAAATAAAAGCCGAGACTCGGCACTTTTAAAAGCAGCATTTGTCGTTTTATTTCAAACTGCTAAAGCCGAAACAAAACGTCTTCCGACCCCGTACGTCGTGGGCGCGAATGGCGAATTACTGACTTCGTACCTGTGCAGGTGCCCTCTGTGTTTTGGTAGCCGCCGGCGCAGGACCGGCACATGTCGGGACCGGCTCCGGTGCAGCCGGAGCACACTTCGTCACAGGCTTCCAGGGACGAACACACACACACACACACACACACACACACACACACACACACACACACACACACACACACACACACACACACACACACACACACACGCAGAGATAAATAGATATTAGATAAATATCACAGAAAACTCTTTCAATAAGCAGCGATCAGATGATTCCCCTGTTCGACAGCCGTCGGGGGGGGGAAGTAAAAACAAATATATAAACGACGCGTTTTACGACACCTCAATCGCCCTAACGGTCACGAGTTTTCAAAATCGTCGATTTATTATTACAAATGGCGTTGGGAAAAAAAAACAAAAAAACATGCACTGGTGCAACTTGGATATTTCTGAAACGTTCAGACTAAAAAAAAAAACGTTGCGCAAACAAGAGTGACGGAGTGACGCCCGAGGACGCTGCGTGTCCCCTCACCCTCGCAGGAGTAGGACCCCTCCATGTTGAGGCAGTATCGGTCGTCTTCACACGGAGAAGGTTCTCCGGAGCACTCGTTCACATCTGCAACACGTCAAAGACAGACCCGCAGTCACAGAGAGGCCGCCGTCCGCGCACAAAGTAACAAAGGGGGTGGAGGGGTGGGGGGGGGGTGGGGGGGGATGATTACCGGGCCCTCTTACCGACGCAGGCGTCCCGGCCACCCTCCTCCCAGCCTTCTTTGCACTCGTCGCAGTCCCGGTCGGTGGCTCCGGCGCAGGTTTTGCAAGAAGGGTGGCATTCTGCGGGAGGAAAGCGGAAGCTCGATCTCGGAATCACGGAAAGGAACGACGAGCCCGCCGCCCGCCGCCGCCCTCCCTCGCTCCTTCCGGGGAAGTTTTTGACGGCGGCGGCGGCGGCGGCGTCGTGGGATCGCGTCGTACCTGCGCACAGGGAGAAGGTGTCGTTCCTCTCTTCGCTGAAGTAGCCGTCGATGCAGTCGAGGCAGAGCTCCCCTCGGTAAGCGCGGTCGCAGCTGCACTCTCCGGTCCCTCCGCGAGTCCCGTCGCCGTCACACAGTCCATTCCCGTGACAGGGTCTCTCGGAGCCTCCGGCGCACGCTTGTAATAAGCGGGGAGACAAACTTAAGTCACGCTCCGCTTATTCTCGGGGTTCACCGTTTACAATACGTCGCGTGTTATTATTTTTTTTTATTTTTCTTTAGCTATATAATCTGCCAGAGACGGAACGAATGTGCAGGCTTTAAGTGACCCCGCCCCCACCCCGGTGTGTATTGAAGGATTTTCCTCACCATTGCAGTCGAGTCCAAATGTCCCCTTTGGACAGCACACTTCGAGGGCGTCCACGCAGAACCACCTGTGCAGATCGGGATGCTTTGTTTTCCTGGAGCGGAGCAGAACAGGGAGAGCGCAGGGTTACCGCACCTTGCCGAGCGGGGTGCGTCTTCTAACTGATATTTGTCCCGTTTCCCAATCGCCCGTTCGGCCTTTTCATTTGTGCGCCAAGTCGTGCCGTACCGTTACGAATCTTAAAAAAAAAAAAAAAAAAAGGCGCGACGTGCAAGGTCCCGTCTCGTAACGGCGCTTTCAAGAGGCGATAGCGAGTCTCTCGTTTTCAAGCAGTTTGGCCCAATCTTTGACGAAACCGTTCGATTGTAAAGCCACATGGCGTGGACCCAGTTAGTGGACGGACTGGTTGTAACCGCGTATCAACAAACAAAACAAAAAAAACCCCATAACATATTGACACAGTAAGGTGAGGTTACTTGTCTTTTATAAGCTATCGCTGCATAACGTTACCAGCTGTTTACTTTTCAGTCTAGAAGAAACTCTGCGAGTCCTTCATCAAACAATTCGCGCCGACGGTGTAACTCCTGTTTAGCTTCTATTTTGCTCGGAGTTTCAGCCCTTATTGCGTTTATTGTTCCATTTGTTTCTAACGGTGTCTTTTCTACAGTGACCGGTGACGTCACGCTGTGGGCCGGGTCCAGCTATTATAGCTGGTTACATCGCACCTCTTTTAAATCCAACCAAATTACCACCGGATCGCGATGACACTGACAGTTTTTTGTTGTTGTTTTTTGTCGTTGTTGTCGCATTAACCAACACCCACCTCTTGAACCACCAGGTCTCGAAAGTGTCCTCGTGCTCTTCCACCATTCGGTTGCACTCGAAGCTGCTGCTCTCGCACAGTCCCTCCACGATCTCCATCAGACGGATCTCACTGCGAACCACGACGGACACGCGAGAGGAGGAAGTTAAGAGGGAAGCGGAATAAATAAACTAACAGCAGTTGTCTGATAAAGAAGGAACAAACAAAAACAAACAAACAAAAAAGTAAGATGGTTTTGAGGTTGTGCCTGAACAATCTCTGCAGGTGTTGGTTTGGATTCACACACGAACTGTTTTATTTTGGTTTTTTATTTTGTTATATAAAAAAATAATATGTGTACCACAGGACCAGGCAAAACTTGCAGCTCTGGTGACCTGTAGTTTGCCCTCACCTGGTCTCGTATTTTGACAGTTTCCTCTCCTCCCAGGCTGTGTTGCCTCCTCCAAAGTTCTGCTTTGCTGTTCTCTCAAAGCCCTAAAAAAAAATACAAAAAAATACAAAAAAAATTACAAAAAATAACCAACAGTATAACAAGTACAACAAGAAACAGGGAAAAAAAAAAAAAATAATAAATAAAAGACACCGCATTAGACACTCGAGGCACCAGGAGCATTTAAAGTAGTTAAGGCAACGTAGTTATTCATGTCAATAAGATGAGGAGGGGAAAAAAATAATAACAACAACAACAACAAAGGAAAAGGTTTGAAAAAAAAAAGAAAAGGGGGCTCTCTGACCTTGTTGAAGTTGTCAGTGATTTGCTGGCAGGTTGAACAGGCGCTTTTTAAATCCTTCTTGGCGTCGGTGACTTGTAAAAGTACAAAGAGAGTGGCGCAAGACAACATCCGCAGCAGCCGCGGCTCCGGACCGGTGGACAGCATCTCGGCCATCAATTCACACCCGGTTTCATAACAAGGACGCACGCTTTCAGCCACTCGCAAAGCAAGCTTCCCCCCCCCCGCTGATATTAAAAGTGCAGCGCAGCTCGGACACGTCTATAATTGAACTATTCTTAACATTAAATCAGAGGTAGCCGTATCTATGCAAAGCGTAATAAACTGGTATTTACATGCCGGTGGTTGGAGGGAAGGAGAAAAAAAAAAAAAAAAAAAAAAAAGGAAAGAAACGATGCGGTTCTAGTTTTCCGCGTCAGCCTCTTGGTAGAATTGTGGCTTGTAATCATTGGCTGTGAGCGCCCGTCAATCAAATGCGAACCCAATGACAAGCCGCCACGCGCGGGACCAAAAAAATAAAAAATAAAAAAAAAAATCCAACCGCACGTGGAAAATTCAAGAAGCCTCGTAGTTATATCAAATTATTTTTGTTTTACCTTTTGGATGAAATATTTGTTTAGAATCAAAAACGAAATCTCAACCACACGACTTGTACAAGGATGTTGGTAATTTAGCGATACGGAAGCATTCACTTCCGGCGTCGACCGGACGTGAAATAAAGCTTTCAGCTGTCATGGCTGAAAAGGGGAATGTTTTGGGGCCGCCGCTGCTGCCTTTATTAATTTCCGTGGCTCTCTTGCATTTATTAATTTGTCCGCTTACTAAAGTTGAAGAGAGCTTCAATTTACAAGCGGCACATGACATTCTGTATCACAGACTTAACTTTGACAAGGTAAGCAGCCATTTCATATGCTACTTTAAGATAACTGGACACAGCACCAGAGAGAGCAAAACAAACATGTGGTAACAGATCCAGTGGTAAAAAAAACAACTAAAGGTTCAACCGTTTTAATAGTTTTATCATTTGTAGAGGAGACACGTTTTTAAATATTAAAATTACAGTCACTTAAAAAAAAACAAAAAAAACATAAAGAGGGTAAATGGATGTTAAACTTTGTAAAATTCAAATGCAATATTTTAAAAAATTTTTTTTTTATTTTACAGCTGAATGATGGCAGTCTGTTAAATAAAAGCTAAATGATTGCATTGCTGAAGAAATAAATACAAAAAATATATAACGTTCTTTCAAAAATGTATGCATAATAATGATCACCATGTTTGTTGAAAAAGGTCGATTTTGTTACTTCAAATCAAACTTTGAGCTGATTTCATTTGGACGGCTCCAAATCATACCAATTTATACTTTTGCACAACCGTCGATATTAAGTTCTACGTGTATATTGATGAATGCGCTGCTGCATCGTGCACATCGCGTTCGTTCTCTTGAAATACGCCGAAGTTTTCGTTATTTTTCACGATTTCGAAAGAACCGAGGAAACCGCCGACATCCCACGTTAAGATCCATTTTGCCGTCCTTTCGGCGCGTCCAGTCCCATCGCGCGATCTTCATCTGCAGATTGTTTTTTTTTTTTAATAAAAAACAACAACAAAAAAACAAAGTTCTCCGCGCGACGTTCTGGTTTGGTTGTGGAGAACCAACGAAGGTGCCTCTCCTGTCATTTCAGTACGACCACCTCGAGTTCCCCGGTGTGGTGCCGCGCACTTTCCTCGGGCCGCTGTTCCTCTCCGCGCTCTCCTCACCCGTTGTTTTTCTGTCCTCTCTGCTGGATGCCCCGAAGTTCTACGCTCAGCTTATAGGTACAAGCGATCCGAGAGATACCAACGTCTCGTTTGTATTTTATCCCCCCCCCACCCCTTCCCCCTCCTCCCCCCCCCCCCGCCCTCCCACCAAACCACAGACGTGTTAAAGTCGTTTGTGCTTCTTCTGTAAACCGTACAAACGGACCTTTTCAATGTGTTGTGTGCTCTCTGCAGTCCGAGCTTCCCTGGGAATGTGCGTGGTCGGTGCGCTGTGGCACATGCAGACGGAGGCGAGGAGGCAGTTTGGCTCCGCGGTTGCGGGCCTTTTCTGTCTGACTTGTGCTTCTCAGTTTCATCTCATGTTTTACAGCACCAGGACGCTCCCTAACGTATTTGCATTTCCAATAGGTGAGACGGTCATAACCGTTACCATCCAAAAACACTGGATTTAAAACGTTCTTTTTCCTAAATCTCTGTTGGGGGGGGGGGATGACGACAAAGTAAATCTTTTTTTTTTTTTTTTCTCTCCCCTCCCCTCTCCAGTTCTTGTAGCGTTCACATCCTGGATGGCTCAGAAATATGGCCGGTTCATCTGCCTCTCTGCTTTGGTCATTGTTGTGTTCCGGTCAGAGCTCTGCATCTTCTCGGGCCTCATGTTACTGATATCGCTGCTGAGCAGGAAGCTGGGACTGCTGCAACTTTTCCGCTACGCTGCTCCCGCTGGCATCTTGTCACTGGGTTAGTGGCGAACGTACAGCGTATATACTCTAAATAATACATGCCTAATATTAACCCCCCCCCAAAAAAAACAACAACAACAACAACACCTGAACTGACCTGTGCATCGAGATGGTTTTCATTTCCATTGTCTGCTGCAGCTCTGACGGTGGCCGTCGACACCTTCTTTTGGAGGAAGCTGCTGTGGCCCGAGGGTCGGGTGTTGTGGTACAACACTATTCTGAACAAAAGCTCCAACTGGGGAATATCCTTTTTATTTACTCGCGGTACGCTCCGCTCCCTCTTGCGTGGAGCCATTTGAGATCGCGTGCGCGTTGTTTATCCAAACCTTTCTTGTCCACCGATCCCACTCACCGAGTTCTCCTCAACTCTCCTGCCCAGTAAACCTCTCCCTTCCTCTGGTACTTTTACTCCGCCGTGCCTCGTGCTCTGGGCTGCACGCTGCTCTTTGTTCCCTTCGGACTCCTGGACAGGAGGATGAGGCCGCTGCTGCTGCCCGCCGTCGGCTTCATTCTCGTCTACTCGCTGCTGCCTCACAAGGAGATGCGTTTCATCATCTACACGTTCCCTGTGCTCAGTTTGGTGGCCGCGCGAGGATGCTCTTTCATGTAAGGTCAAACACAAATCCCAATATTTCCGCTTCGCAGACAAATACGACTTTTAGACGAAAGATAAGCACTACAAGACGAGCTGATTAACTTTAAAACTTTTCTTGCTTGAGTTGAGCATTAGGACCTATTATTATTTGTTTTTTTTTAAACGTATTAGTTTGTCCAGTTTGAACAATTTTAGAAAGTTGCAGTTCTTTTAATATGAACCACTTCATTGGCTCACGTTCCTAATCTTTTTTTAAATTTTTTTTTTATTTATATTCTTGTGTGCTTTAGTTTGTGCAACTACCAGAAGTCCTGGATGTATAAACTGGGCTCTGTAGTTGTGGTTGGCCAGCTGTTGATGAATGCAGCGTACTCCAGCATTTGTCTCTACGTTTCTCACCACAACTACCCGGGGGGTCGAGGGCTGCAGGAACTACACGAGCTGCTGCCGCCCACAACAGGTTAGAAGCATTTACGGCGCATTTGGATTCGCAGGGAGCTCCCCCCGGTCATAGAATCAGTTTCACTGCCATTGATACGTTCAACCGTGTTGAAAATGTGAGCCGTAATGTTCAGAGTATGTGATCATTTTCTTCTTTTAGTTTATCAATGTACACATTTTTAATGATACTGTTCTGTCATTGTCGTGGAAAACGTGCCGTACATGCGCAATGTCCTCCCATTGTTACTTTTTTTTTTTTCACTTTCAGATGTCTTTGTTCATATCGACACCTTTGCGGCTGAAACTGGAGTCTCGCGCTTCTTGGAACAAAACAGAAACTGGAGGTCGGTGTATTGTTTTTCAAAATTAGACTTAAAATGCACCCAATATTATTATTATTAAAGTTTTTGCAGCAGTTGGACTTAACTTTTTCCCCACAGATATGACAAGCGAGAGGACGTAAGCCCCACAAATCCCGAGATCAAAAGGTACTCCCACCTACTGATGGAGGCAAACGCCACCACGATACAGCTGCTCCGGGACACCCACCAGCCTCTGGCCTTCATCGAGGGTTACAGGAACATCGCCTTCAACGCGTTTCACTTCCCTCCAATCAGCGTGCGATTAGAGAGAAAAACTGTGCTGATGGTAAGAAAGACCAGAGGGAGACTTTAACAGGAATCTGTTGAAGGAATGGATTTTTTTTTTTTTGATTTTTTTTTTTTAGGTGACCACAAAAATATGGAAGTATCACATTCCACCACAAAACAACTGCTGGGGTTTGCTACGTCAGCAGAGCATTAGTGCCGTCGTGCTTCTTTTCCGCCAGGAGAAAACGTTCGTTATTCTTCACCTCGACGGGATTCGTATATTTTGTAAGATAAGATGGAAGAAACCCCGTGAGCGGTGGGAAATACATTTTAGAACTGAAAGCATCCGGAGTCTTGTATGTGTTCACTCCATGTTTTGGACAATAAAAAAAAAATCTATATTTGATAAGAAATAAAAAAAAAAAAAAAAATGCACAATTGTATAAGGAAAACCTTTATTTACAAATGACCACAACATTTGCATGTTTCCAGTCTCAATGATAAAACATTTATCAAATTAGGTTCAGAAGTCATTCAATATAAAAATCTACAGTACATTGTTTTTACTCAATAATAAACCCATAATTTAATCCCCTGGACATAAACTTAAAATTGTGCTTAAGAGACAAATTGTATATTCCAAACAAACGCCCCCTCCTCCCTCCCCCCCACCCCTTATTCTGAAAATACAGCAATATTATACACAATCTTTTTAAAAACATTTCAGCTAGTAAAAAAAAAAAAAAGAAGTCTATTTCTAAATGACAGTACCATGAGCCACAAAATTCACGATGAAAATTAAATAACATTAACTTAAAATATCTTTCAGTCACAGCATTTATTTTTGGGCCATGTTTTCATTCAGACAACAACAACAACAACTCTGCATCTAACTTTTAACCCATAATGATCCAAAAAGCATCCTGACATGATCTGCGCAAATGTTTTTTTTTTTTTTTTTTTTTTTAAACAATATTTACAGCATTTTTGACCTGAAGTAGTTTTGGATAAGGCACAAGGAGAGAGTAGACAGAAAACAAAAAGAAAAGGAAAAAAAAAAAAAAAAACATCGATTTACAAGCAAACACATTTTTCACCGACCCCTACAGCTAAAAAAAAAAAAAAACCCTCCCTCCCTGATACACTTCTGACTGAGACTTTTAATCACAACAGCTCCAAAGTGTTTTAAACAGTAGTACACAGAATACAATAAGAGCTCAATCTGGCCTTTGCATTGAGAATTAATCAGTGTATAAATTGCTATTTTACATTTTGCCCGACAGAAAACCCCCCCACTTCACAGCTATGAAACTTGGTCCTTGTTAAAGGGTTTTCAAGTGAATGCTCAATAACGAGAATCAGTACTGAAAATAAATCAAAGGGAGGTTGACTTTGAGGAACAGCAGACCCTCCATGTTGTCCAGCAGAGGCCTGGGTTGATTTAGGGCACAGTTGACGCTCGCTGTGCTGAACAGTGTTTCCGCTGGGACGATGCTGGGAGGGCAGCCCACGTAACGGGCGGCTACTTTGGCAAGATCGGGCCACAGAAACTTTTTCAGGTTCCAATAGTCGAGGGGGTCACAGCTTTGATCAAGTATGTCTTCCTCAAGGTACTCCAGCACCGCCAGCTCCAAGGACTTTGGCTTCTCCTCGTGTTTTATCTTTTGTCTGATGTCCGTCATTAAGGACCAGAGGTTGTCCTTGTTGGAGTGGGAGGTGTCGGATGAAACGGGGGCCTCGCTGCAGCCGTTGGGCAGAAGAGGAATTTCTTCTATTGAGGTAGAGGACAAGTCCAGCTCCTGGATCAGATCTTGTTTAAACTGCTCGGCTTCTTCCTCCGTGAACAGCGAGGTTTTGTATCGCGGGTCCAGCATGGTGGCCCAGGTGTACCGCGGGTCGGTCAGGGTTGCAGCCATCTTGCTCACCAGGGCTTCCTTCAGAGACTTGAGCATGTTGTCGATGCCCACGGTCTCGTCGAACAGCAGGTCTATCTTTCTGTTGAGGATATGGATGAGCGGTATCACTTGGCCCAGCGTGGCTGTGCGGTTGCTCATCTCCCTGCAGGCGACTTCGAAAGGTTTCAGTGCATTGCAGACGGACAGCATCACCTCCCACTGGTCGCAACTGATTATTTCCCTGAAATTGCACTCGATCGACATCTCGTCGATGGCGTTCTTCTGCTCCACCAGCCGATCCAGCATGAAAAAGGACGTCATCCATTTGGAAGGGACGTCCTGGATCAGCTGGTTCTCCGGCAGCAGGTGGACCCTCTGGAGCTCGGCCAGCTTCTCCTTGGCCTTCGCCGAGCGGTGCACGCGTTCACAGATCTTCCGTGCAATACTCAGAAGGTTCTGAACCATTCTCTGGCTCTTTATGGCTTCGCTTACGATGAGGTCGATAGTGTGTCCAAAACACTGCATGGTGACGTGGCCGTGGTCCTCCAGGGTGTTTCTGATGGTGTAGTTGTCCGTTACAGTGAACCCCCTTTTCAGTCCTGATGAGGTGATCCAAGAATCCCACAGGTACTCCAGCTGCTTTGGGATGTCATGCATATCTTGATCACAGTCTATCTGTGAGACACTTAGGAGAGCGGAACAGTGGAAGTCTTGACCTTGGGGTCTGACGCTCGACTCGTACGTTGCCCAGTGGGCAGTGAGGGTCAGGTATTCCCTCGTCTGGCTACTGACCCAAATACTTGTAGTGAAGTGGACCACACCGCCTTCGGCCTCTTTCAGGTGGGTCAGCACGACGTCCTTCACCCTTTCGTACATGTCTGGTATGGCAGTGCTGGTAAAGTAAGAAGAAGGTGGTAGAGAATACTGAGGCTGGAGGTACTCGAGCAGTCTGTTCAGTCCAGCATTCTCCACCACGGCTGATGGCTGAAGATCCAGTGCGAGCATTTCTGCGATGAGTTTGGTGATTTTTTTGGCAACCGGGTGGTGTTCATCAAACCGTTCGCGGTTCTGCTCTGCTTCATAAACGGCAGTGTCCATGAGCTCCTGTTTCACGTGAATTTCAGCAGACGGCACATCACCTGAGATAGTATTGTTACTTTCAAGAACATGTCCGTGGAACCTCTGCATGTGCCTGAAGAGGCAGCTCGTGCCGAGGTTTGTAGTCTTTTTGCCTCTGCTAATTGTGCGGCTACAGTGCAAACAAACTACCTTTGTGGGGTCGGTGGGTGAAATGGAGAAATGGTTCCACAGTTTTGACGTCTTTTTACTAAAAACAGGCAGGGTTTGTGTTTTTTTCTCGGTGGCGGGGCTCGCGGTTTCCTTGGCCGAAACCGCGTCCGCCGCCGCCGCGAGACCGGTGAAGGGGTGGGGGGAGGGTTCCTTGTCGTCTGTGCTTTTTTGGTTTTTGAGGACATCCGGGTGACGTCTCATAAGGTGCCTCATAAGGCAGCTCGTACCAAAGTCGCCCCGCTTCCCCCGACTTATGACACACGGACAGTAACGGCACAGTGCTTTTAGCTGGTCAACTGGCGACACTATGAAATGGTGCCACACTTCGGATTTCACCCGTTTCATGATCTTCTTGTTTTGCTGGAAAACTGAATGATCCTGACTGAGGCTGGGGCCTTCGGAGAGGTCGCGCGGTGAGGAAGTCAGGGGTACGTCCTCCCCCTGAGCTTTGAACAAGAAGTTGAGGGAGGACTCCTGACCCGAGAGTTGCATCAAGTCGTCAGGCTCCACCTTAATGTCCATGCTTTCCTCCATGCTTTGGGGCAGTTCACCCGATATGGTTTCTGGTGAGGATGGAGGAAGGGGGGACTCTTTTTTAACTTCCAGCGGATCCTGGAGCAGTGTGCGGGACAGCAGTGAGGGCGGGTTTGTATAGGGTGGGGGAATGTGATTTCCCAGCCCGTTTTCCTCAATTACAACCTCTTTGTGGGCCCTCCACATGTGACGAATAAGACAGCTCGTCCCTAGATCCTTTCCATTTTTACCCCTACTGAATTCATTCATGCAATGGATACATACTGCTTTGGAATTGTCAGCCGGCGACAGGTAGAAATGTTTCCATACGGCCGACCTGCGACGGGAACTGGAGCTTTTTGGGGTCCCCGGAAGGCGCTCGGGCCCTCCGTCTGACACGTCCTCGAGGATGTTTTCACTGGAATGTGAGGATGCCAGCGTGCTGCAGACAGCGTCAGCGTTGGCGTACGGTTCTAGTTTTGGTTCGACTTTGGGTAACACTTCTTTGGATGACAGGTCTGAGTTTTCAGCTGAAGAGGTGGACGGTGAAGTGTTCTTTGAGGCAGAAGTGATGACGCTATTTGTCAAGTCTCCGTTTTTTGGTGAGTTCGGGGAGGGAGGTATCAAGGATGAGGCAAAAGAGCTGGTCAGATTATTTGAGGACACGTCTGCTCCCTCTTGTAAGAGCACAGTCGGGTGAGCCCTTCGTACGTGCCTCATTAAACAACTTGTACTGAGGTCTTTTTCGTTCTTGCCCCGACTGAACTCTTTCATGCAGTATAAACAGATTGCTTTGGTACTGTCTCGCGGCGATATGCAGAAATGATTCCATGCTGGAGATTTTTTCCTCGGGTTGGTGTGACTCCTCATTGACGACAAAAGACTTTGAGTGACAGCGTCCATGGCAACATCATAAAGGGTGCTTGTGTAGCCACTTAGCAGATTACTATACTCATCACCATCTCTGGTTACAAAAGGGCCAATTGAGCTACCAAATGCGAGCCTTTCATCGTCCTGCATTTCCTCCTCCATCCCATTTGCATCCGTAGGCTCCTCTTTAACATGTTCACCAAATTCATTACCATTTTCATCCTCTATATTTCCCTCGGTATCAGTGTTTAGGCAGTTGTCTGAAAGAGTGGGGGAAGCTGGGTCGGTCTTACTTGCTTTGTCCGACTCCAGCTGTAGATCACCCTGAGAAGATAAATAGGAACAAGGGCCGAAGTCTTTATCCAGTGTTATCGAGGAACAGGCAGGTGAATTTGCATCCGCAGTCTCGTGAGGCTTAATGCTATAGGATTTGAAGACGTAGCCATCCTGCCCCTCGATTTTCAGGCAGGTCCCTTTCGCCTCTCTTTTTTTACTTTCTACGCAGCCATTTGGTTCACTTATCATATTCTCACTCATGTGAGAAACCTCTTCCTCCCCGTCCATGGCAGCAGCCCAAGAGTTTCAGTAGAATAGTCAGGTCTGCGTTGTCAATCGTAATCACTCCTGTCAGGTGTAGTCATTGATACGGCAGCTCTCAAGCAGGTGTGGTGATGTGCGTGTTGCTGTCAGGGACACACAGTGCCTGCTCGTTCCTCTCCATTTATGACTGAAGTAGTCCCACTTCCCTTCACACGACCTACGGAGAAGGAAAACAGATCAGACAAATGTGTTCTGAGAAAACGGGTAATAGTTGTTTTACTACAGCACAACGCATCCTGTAGATTTTTTTTACTCTCGTTTTTATTTTCTACTTTTTAAACAAGCATTTGTGCTGGAATTAAGTTACTGCACATACTGTAAAACTCAAGTTTCATGACACTCACTTTATCACCAGTACCTTTGTGGTGATACACATGGAAATGGTTGAATTTGTAAAAGGTGGGATCCGTGAGGCTACGCTTTCTCATTTAGAGGCTATACGCATGTGTGTGTGTGTATATACATGTCATAATATGAGGATTTTACTGGACACGATCATAAAACATCAGAATAATGATTTGTTATAATGCAAGTAAGACTACATGGATTCAGGCTGCGAAAAATAACGATTTTCTTCATTGCTTGGTTGATTATTACCTCGGTTAATTGATTAGCTACATCAGAAAATGTATATATATATAAAAAAAAAAAGTCAAAGTGTTTACCAAAGCCCAGGGTGCTGCCTAAAATGTCTTATTTTCAGTTTATTATCATTGAGGACTAAAGAAACCAGAAAATATTTATATTTAAGAAGCTAAAATCATGTCTCATTAGTGTGTGAATGGGAAAACCATGTTAAAGCGCTTTGAGACCATTTACTACTTTTCCCCCCTTTTGTATATTTTCGTTTTTCAGTAAATAAGAGTACCACAATAGACCAAAACCATCAAGATCTAACATGTTGTGCAAAATGTCGAAAATACCTAAAGGGCAAATACTGATATAAGATAGATAAGTTACTTTATTAATCCCACAAGGGGGAAATATAACCCTTCTTAACTATAAAGGTATTTATTTGAAATGCGTTGAGATCGCGTTAGACACACATCAGCCCATGTACACAACAAGTACGACTCCAATGCAAAGCAGTCCAACTTGTAGTAATCTCTAATAACCGGTCCAATAAACACAATAAAAAAAAAAAAAAATAATAATAATAATAATTCATCTTAATCCGCTGCCAACGTAAACAAACGTATAACCGAATAATAACGCATGATCTCGTTTCCATAATGAACAACAACAACAAACAAACAAAAACAGACAGAAAGAAGTAATGATTTCCTAAGTGAGCAGTGACGGACAGTTGTTCCGGGTTTGGCTCAAGTGTTATCCAGGAAGATGCGAGAGGACAGCAGAAAATAGCCACCGGTGGCTAACCTTCATCTACACACCGAGTTATATCCACACACCGGCTTACCCGGAATAAACAAAAACAAAAAAGACTAAACGCAGACCGTGACGTGTTTTTTTGTTTATCTAATAAATAAAATAAATTAAAAAAAAAAAAAAAAATCAACATCGCCGGCGGTTCAACGCTTCATCATCAGTAAAACAGCAACGGTGGCTATCTCGGTGCTAACTGTGTTAGCCACAAGGCTAATAAACACACGTTTAAAAAAAAAACAACAACAACAACAATTCTGTCACGTGGATGTGTCGGGTACGCGTATTCCTCGCGGTGTAATTCATAACGCAACTATCCCGTTAGGGTTACGACAGCCTCGAGAAACGCGTTAGGTAAAAGGAAAAGAAGAAGAAGAAAAAAAAAAAAAATGTCGGACCACACTACGCCTGCTAGCTGGTTAGCTGCCAGCTAGGCCACCCACACACACACACACACACACACACACACACACACACACACACACACACACACGGGACGGTAGCAGCTAACCTGGCGAGGCAGAACCGGCCGCGGCGACACGCGAACCACCGCGGGATCCGAGTCGAGACCCGCTTCTCTCAGACACACAAACACACGACGCCCCGGCCCCGCGCCGAGCCCCCTTCTTCGGTCGCCTACCGCGAGCCCGGCGTACTTACCGCGAGGTGGGTCGGCGTGATCAACCGGGAGGAAGGAGGTGGTGGGTGGAGGAGGGGGTGGGGGTGTGTGTTTCGGCTCCGAAACGGTTAAATATGACACATTTGATTGATCCGGAGGGGGGCTCGCTGCTGCTGCTGCTGCTTTTGTCTCCTGGTTTGCGGAGCGGCGGTTCGGCCGGAGCAGCTCCACACAGCGACGGACGGAAGGAACATGTTTTAATGATGTCACCGGGCACAGGGTCTCTCGTATAGGGTGGAGGGTGGGAGGTGGAGGGGTGGAAAAGGTTTTCAGTATTTAGTTACATAACACCGGGCTGTACTTTTATTTTTATTTTTTTTTATTTCATTTAAAAAAAAAAAAAAAAAAATTTGAATCGACGAATTAGTATTAAAATGATGCGTTCACGGACCTGTTACGAGCGTAATATTAATGGTTAACTTAGTGAACCCGTTTCGCCATAAACATCCAATTAAGCCTGTATTGTAATGATCGGTGGGATATAACTAAGTACATTTACTCAAGTACCGTATACACGTACGCGTTTGTGGTATTTGCATTTTGTATTTAATGCAACTTTTTTTTTTCCTTTTTTTTTTTCTAAACCAGTTTTACTGACTAGTTATTTTTAAGATGAGTTTTATTTTAATTTGGCGATTTTGAACTCGGAATTTTTTTTCTTAAACTATTTTAGGGGTGTTTCTATATAGGTATCAAATTTCTTCCTACTTTTTTTTTTTTAAGCTGAATAAACTATTTTTCAAACCCACTCGGATTCGCTGTAATATTCAATGTTTTTCTAAGTGTTTTTTTTTTTTTTTTAAGAGATACGTTGGTTTTACAGAACAGAAACAATACAAACATGATAATCTAATGAAATGTGATGCATTACTGCAGATTAAACTAACCGATATCAAACAAAGTACTTATAATAAGACCAACCTTGTATAACTACAGCAGCACAGTGCGCATTAATGCAACAGTAATATTAATGCATATGGTAGTTCCCTAATAATAACAACAACAATAATAATAATAACAACAAGACAAATAAATGTATAATAGCCCAACTAATTTGACTGGAAAGCACAACGCACACTTGTTACTAACAACATCATGAATCCGTGAAACGCGTGACTTCTGGCGTGTGTTGCGTTCACGGTCCGTAGCAACAGCTTGGAATTCAAACGCAAACATACAAAAATGAGATTTTTAAAAAAATATATATTTTTTAAATTATTAATCACGACACCGCTCTGAACCGAGGAGGTTTCCTGACCCGAAGGACACCGTCCGAGGCCGGCAACCGAGGGTGGGGCAGTAATAGTGCCTTATAACTGTCCTCCGTGACGGGAGAGGAAACGGCTTTCATCAAAAATAACCCGGGACATGACCGACAGACAGGTTGGAGACTCCACGTCCGGTCGCTCCGTCTCAGTTTGTTGTTGTTGTTGTTTTTTTTACTCACACCGATTCGTAGGCTTTGTTCGGGGTCGACAAAAGGCAAACGGGGTTTGATTGTGTGACAGATGTGCGTGTGTGTGTGTGTGAGGGGGGAGGAGGAGAGGAAGCTTTTGTGTGAAATCTCCGACTCACCACCAACATGACCTCCAGCGTCACCGCGCGTAAAGGAGTGCGCACGGGTGGGAGTTGTCTGGTGAACGCATTGTTGTGCTGCTGGGGGATGATGATCCGTCCGTAGCGCCGCCGCCGCCGCCGCCGCTATTCGCTTCTCCGGTCGGCTTGTTTTTGCAAAAGCTCAAGCGAGCGACTTCCAGCACCGCCGCATATGGCCCAGAAAAAAAGAGAAAAGAAACGACACCCGCGTGTCTTCTCTGTAGAAATTAATGCAGGAACTTCCACAAAAAAAAAAAAAAAAGGCACCAAATCAGGCCCCCCCTCCCCTTTTTTTTTTTTTATTTATTTTTTTTAATCAACATTAGAGGAGACCCCCACTTATCGCCCGCTGGATGAGAAACACCGTGCGCGGACTTAAGGAGCCACTTAGCGCGCAGGCCGTGTCGCCATTGCTACGGTCTTCTTCCAGCTAGCGAAAAACTGTTTTGGGTGAAGCCGAGGTACGTGCTTGTCTTTTTTTTTGGTGTGTTTTTTTTTTTTTTTTTGATGCCGTGTGCGTTGACGACGAAGAGACATTTAATGCATCCGCGAAAAGACGTGTTTTAATGTTCGCGACCTAACGAGGAGGAGGAGGAGGAGGGGAAGTAGCTAACGTTGTTTTTGTTTGACGCCATTGGCTCCGTTAGCGCTTCTCGCTTTTGCTTTGCTGGCCCAGCTAAATGTTATTGTTAGCAACCGCGGCTCCTCGGACCGTGTGAGTCCTCGGTGGAGGAGGAGGAGGAGGAAGAGGAAGGACACACACACAAAAAAAAAAAAAAAAAATTGCAAATGTTTGCACCGAATGGGCAAGTGCTAAAAGTCCTGCGCAGTCATACTCACAAATGCCCCCCTTTCGCGTGGCCGCCTCCCACCGCGTTTAAATGCCTCAGCTCATTGACAAAACTGGAAGGTAGAGAAGCCCGGCCACTACGTGACGGTCCACAACACGAGCCGGTCGGAGGCATCTCTTTAATCCCATGCAAGTTTAGTCGAATTAAAGTAGTGTATAATACATTCAATCCACTTAAGTGTTCACCTTTTCTTTCTCACCCCCCTCCTCCTCCTCCTCCTCCTCCTCCTTCCCCCACGTGTTGTGGTCCAGAGGACGTTTGCTTTTTGATTAGAAGTGCTGTTTTGTCCCTGTTGAACGGGAGTATTATCTGAGCAATGAGTCAGAATAGATGTTGTTATTTGCAACAACAACAAAAAAAAACCAACATGTTTTATTTCTTATATTATTTTTGATCATCTTCTCCCATGCTGTTTATGAAATGTATCCCTTTTGGATAAAAAAAAAAAAATGTAGGCTTGGTCACCGGCGTTGCAGTTTGAATGTTTGGTGCAGCAGAAAATAAAGAGTCTGTATCAACCGTAAATAAACGTGCATGATGTCACAGGATACTCTTAAAAAAAAAAAAAGTCCCACATTTTGTACTTTTCTGGCGTTATTTGCGGTCTTTATATCTATTCGAAGATATTGTTTTGTAGTTTTTAAAGCACCAGAAAAAAAATAGTCATTGATCTCTGGTGCTCCACAAAGAACAGGCCGTGTCTTTTTAAGGCATTTTGATATCGATGAGCCTTTCGTGATTTGCCGAGTCTTTTCCGATTGATACATACGCAGGCCAAACGCAGGTTGTTTTTTTTTTTTTTTTTTTATTAAGTCTTATAGTTTGCCAGGTGTGCAACAGAATGACCGCTCTGTGTTTTCTTCAGCTAAAAAGTTTGGACAGTGGGCAGTGCTGAAGGTGTAAGTAGGCTTGTGACTTCACACAATTGGATTAGTCTTCTATGCCCTTGGTTAAACTTACTTGTTTAACTGTTCCTCGCCACTGTCCTTGTCCACAGCAACACGGAGCATCAAGATGAAGAAGAAAGCGCGGCAGCATCGGGTTGCGGTGCCGCACAGGCCGCCGTCTCCTATCAAGCCCTCGCCCAACAAGCAGATCTTGACTTACGCCCAGGCGCAGCGCATGGTGGAGTTCGAGATCGATGGCCGCATCCACCGGCTCAGCATATATGACAAGCTGGACGTGATCTCGGACGATGACCCCATGGTACAGGAGATGATGGAGTGCACCAGCAATAAGGAGAACTCTGAGAAACCACAGCAGGTCCTCCTGAGGTCGGTCAGACTGAAAAACAACCAGGAGAAGAGGAATGCTGCTCTGGGGATCACCAGCCAGGGAGAGGGAGGTGCTCATCACGCTGGTGCCACTGCAGGCCCAAAGCTTCCTGAGCCCAAATTCCGCACTGTGGAGTATAACCTTCCAGCAGTTCCTAAGCGCGCAGCTGCCTTTTATAAATACACAGAGAAGACGGAGGAAGAGCTGGACGAGGAAACAGAATACGACATGGACGAGGAAGACTACGCCTGGCTGGATTTAGTCAATGAAAAACGGCGAAGCGAAGGCGTCAGTCAGGTGTCTCACAACGTCTTCGAGTTCCTCGTCGACCGCTTTGAGAAGGAGCTGTACCTGGAGAGTCTGGATCAGCGGAGTGAAAGGCACGCGCCCATCGACGAGGATGCCGTGTGCTGCATCTGCATGGACGGAGAGTGCCACAACGGCAACGCCATCCTGTTTTGCGACATGTGCAACGTGGCCGTGCACCAAGAATGTTACGGCGTGCCCTACATTCCAGAGGGTCAGTGGCATTGCAGACACTGCCTGCATTCGCCAATGCAGCCCGCGGACTGCATCCTTTGTCCGAACAAGGGTGGAGCAGTGAAAAAGACGGACGACGGCCGCTGGGGCCACGTGGTGTGCGCCCTCTGGGTCCCGGAGGTGGGCTTCTCCAACACCACCTTCATCGAGCCCATCGACGGCGTCAGCCACATCCCCCCGGCGCGCTGGAAGCTCACCTGCTACCTCTGCAAGGAGAAAGGCGTCGGGGCGTGCATCCAGTGCCACAAAGCCAACTGCTACACCGCCTTCCATGTCAGCTGCGCCCAAAAGGCCGGACTCTTCATGAAGATGGAGCCGATCAAAGAGGTAACAGACACAGGAGAGCCCACCTTCTCTGTGAAAAAGACAGCCTACTGTGGAGCTCACATGCCTAATGGTTGTGTAAGGAGGCCTCTGACCATCTATGATGCTGCCAAACCCAAAAATGGACTATGTAAGAAAGTGGAGAAGGGGAGAGAAGGGCAGTCAAAAGGAAAACAGAAAAAGAAGAGTAAAAGCAAGAAGCCTGAGCCTGAAGTTGAAAGCGAAGCTGCAGCTCCTACTACTGTGCCTACGTTTCCTTGCCACAGGTACACCTACTGGTTGTGTTATGCTGAGAAGTGCAGTATTTGGTTAGTTGGATAGCATATTAGGGTACACTTTTCAGGTAGATTTACGTTTTAGGCAGTGATGCGTTGTGAAGGAGAGGCGGTATTGGAAGGATTTGGCTAGTATTTTCCATCACCAGCGATATGCTGCCGTGCTGATTTAATTCTGTCTGTGGCTGATAAGTTGAATAATCCTCTTAAAACCCAGGCTGTTTTCTAAAACCAACTTCACTGGTGAAATTCTGTCTCCCGTCTCTTGACATTTAGGACGCTCTTTCGTTGACTCCTCTCTCGTAACACCTGTCCTCCCGCTTCTCCAGGTTGCAAACTATTCTGAACCAGGTGTCCGTGCAGAAGAAGAAAGCCTTTGTGGAGCTGGTGCTAAATTACTGGACACTGAAAAGGCAATCCAGGAACGGGCTGCCCCTCATCAGACGCCTTCAGACAAGCCTGCAGTCACAGAGGAATGCGCAACCGGTTTGTTCATCTGTCAGTCAACCACAGAAGACTTTTAGTCTTCCTTTTGCCTTTTACTGAAGTATTTGTAGTTTTACACCTTTTTAAATATGTATTACAATCATTTGTACATTCAGCGTTCTCACACTTCTGTAAAACCTTTTACATTTTCCCGCGTTTTTTTTGTGTGTTTTTTTTTCATTATTTATTTGAACACGCTCTCACCACTTGTGTTAACAACGTGCGTGTATACATGTAAATTAACTGCAAAATGTAGATCTGTGCACCGTTAAGGAATAGTAAAAATAATTTCTTAAGAAATAAGTACCGTCTGTGCAAGTTGATGATTTTCTATTCCATTCAGTTCTTCTATACATGTATTTTTTTTTTTTTTTTATTGAAATATCTTCCCCAGAGGCAGAGTGAGGAGGAAAGCAGGGCATTAAAGGAACAGCTGAAGGAATGGCACCGCCTCCGACACGACCTGGAGAGAGCCCGACTGCTGCTGGAACTAATTCGCAAGAGGGAAAAGCTCAAGAGGGAAGAGGTGAGGAGAGAAAGGACCGATGCATGGATGGACAGATTTCTGTCGATTTGAATATTCTGGCAGCAGCCAGAGAAACTGTCATTTGCTCACAAGTCTTTTTTTTTTTTTTTTTTTTTCTCTGTCGTGCTGTGTGTGCAGATTAAACTCCACGAGACCCTTTTAGAGATGCAGTTGACACCCTTCAGTATTTTGCTCCGAGCCCTCTTGGACCACCTCCAGGCGAAAGACCAGGCTCGGATCTTCACCCAGCCGGTCGACATCGATGAGGTGAGCAACAGCGGACGCTTGAACGCTCCCTGTCATTTTGCCGTCGCAGTTGTCCACACGGGATTTTTCTTGTATTGCCTTTAGATGTCACAGAGTCCTCCTTACATTTGCCTGTGAAAAGTAGCGTGACCTCAACACGTGGCATTTTCTGGTTCACAAATGTCGCACTTTGTAAGAGACGATTTAGTTTTTGTTGTTGTTGCTTTGTGGATGCACTTTTGTTTGGTCTGTTGTTCCGTTGTTTAATTTACCGCACGTAAAAGCTGAGAACTGCAGCACGGTTTCTGGCTCTAACTTGTTTGTGGCAAACTCGACGCAGTTCCATTCGCCTCATGAGACACGAGCCAGTGACAAAGCAGAACACTTCGCGGCGTGCGCCTTGCGCCATCGTGCTAATTGCTCTCGGACAATGTCGACCGGTCACGGCTCAAGACGGACAACTGCAATGAGCAGGGTTTGAAGGAAGTGCAAGTAGGAGGACTTAAACTGTCATCCGGTGACACACCGGTCGGTAAAGCTTCTTCAAACTGGACCAACTGGTTCAACACACCCCTTCGCACTTTGCCATTGTGCCGCTGTCAGGACGAAAGCCGACTAATGGCAGTAGCGTGGGCCCGTTTTACCCGTTGTGCTGCCTGATTGCCAGATAACTTCATCAGAAATGGTGAAATTTGCTGAAATTATGACGTGCGTGTTTTTGTGTACCTCATACAAGCATAAATTCAATTTATTCTCTTTCTGTATTTTAGCGAAGCAGATTGTACAACAGTATCCGGGGGAGGGGGGGGGGGGGTACAGAACATTTTGACACCGTTTGTGTCACCTTTCCGAATCCCCACAACAGCCCTGACACAAATAAAAGAGCTCAAAAACGACCACTTAAACGGGGCGAAGCTCCAGAGCCTTTCCTTCTCCCGGGTCGCCGCGCAACTGTTCAAAGTTTCTCTCCAACGCATTACAAAGAGTGCAGCTAGCTGATTACTGCTTTCTCCAGTCACACAGTCTGACCACGGTGACCCAGGTTATAAATCACAGCCCCTCCTTGTGTGGATGGTGCGAAGCAATGTGACTTCCTGGTAAGTGGAATGTGTAACTTGAGATAAAGTTTCTGTGGCAGTTGCTGGACCGTAGAAGGTGAGAGGTGTTAGCTTTAGCGTGCCTAGCTAGCTCGCCCCCCCCCCCTCCTTAAACAGACAACTGTCCCCCGGCTTTGGCGCAGTCGGTAGAGCACGAGACTCTTCATCAGGGATTGTGGGTTCAAATCCCACGTCGGGTGCGTCTTTCTACCCGGAGTCCATTATATTAGCAGTAGAGACTTTTGAGATCGTCTGAATTATTGTCTTTTATTGTCTGACGTTAGATGCGACATCTACGATAATCACACCTTGACAAGATTGTTGAGTTTATTATTTCATGAAATTTTCTTCATTTATTAGTTTTGAAGTCATTTGAAAAAAAAAAAATCAATGATATCTTCCCGCAGGTGCCCGACTACCTCGACCACATCAAGCACCCGATGGACTTCTCCACCATGAGGCAGCGCATCGACGCCCAGAGCTACAACAACTTCGATCAGTTTGAGGACGACTTCAACCTCATTGTCGATAACTGTATGAAATATAACTCGAAGGACACCTATTTCTACCGGGCAGCCATTCGACTCCGAGACCAGGGCGGGGCCTTGCTCAGAAAGGCCCGGCGAGATGTGGAGAAGATCGGCTTCGACGCGGAAAGCGGCACACATTTGGCCGAAGCTCCCGAAATCAAAGCGGCGACGTCGTTTTCGTGGGAGGACGGTGAGGCCGAGGCAGAAAACGCGTCACTGCGATGTGTTTGTGTCGTCAAGAGTCAGGGCAACTCTGTTTAAATCCCTTTCCTGTTTGAATTCTTTCCGCAGTGGACCGTTTACTCGTGCCAGCCAATCGGGAGAATCTGTCTCTGGACAAGCAGCTGCAGCAGCTTCTGGAGAAGTTCGATCTGACCTGCGCCATGAAGTCCAGTCCTTCTCGCAGCAAGCGCCTCAAGCTGCTCAAAAAGACCATCAACGACGTGCGCAACGAGATGAGCCTGAAGAGAGTCCTGCCCTCCCACCATCACTGTTCTTCCTCCACGTCTCCGTCAACGTCGTCTTCGTCGGCTCCCTGCCTCACACAGCTGGGTAGACCTAAAGAAGCCAGGCTGAAGCCCAACGGACACTTCCCAGAGGACGAGGGTATGTATGGATCTCTTTTAATACGCTGGAGCACGGGTCAGAGATCAGACTTTAGTTCCACTCCAACCACGCAGAGCAAATAAGTCACAGTGTGTGCCTTCTTCTTAATATCAGGCTACTATATTAGAAAACCTGCCCTGTTTGTATTGAGGTGAGCGTCTGTTGTGTTGTTTTGGGAAAATTTGACCTAAACATGTTTATTTTAGACTTTAAAGCTGCGAATAGAGCCTGACTGACGCAGATACCGATACCGGAAATAAAAAAAAACCTTTTGATATTGTTATATCGAAAGAATTTTGGTGATCAAACGCTCGTGCAAAAAGCTGCGTAATGGAAGGAGGATATTTTACAGTGTAACGATGAACTTTATTGTCCAAAAGGACATCAGTGCGAAACCTTTCTGGTTATGTGATAATTATGAATAACTATTTTTTTTTTTTTTTAAATACAACAATTTATGAATCAACCGAAAAATATTTTCTGCATTGTTTTCTGAAAAGTAAAAAAAGCTTTCCTATTGGACAACATATACGCCAATGTCTGTTTGCGATAAGCCAATATCGGCTGATAAAATCCTTCAGCTGAAAGATTGTTAGAGTTCTAGTTGTAAATATGAACTTTTATTACAAAACTAAAAGAGCGAAAACACTCTTCAGTTATGCCATTATTTGATATAAAATAATCACAGACAGTCAACTGGATTAGCTGTGACTTATCTTTCCAAAAGTAATTCATCCACATTTGGCACACTTTGAGAATATTTATAGCAGCAGTGTACAGCTTGACTTTTACACAATGGGTCCAGCAAACACTACGTGGGTCACAAAAAAAAAATCCAAAAAGGCTCATTGCAGATGGAACGTTCTGCAGTTTTGTTGTGTAATTCACTGAGTGAAAGTAAAGAAAACGGTCAAATATGTCAGCGTTGGAAAAAAAAAAAAAAAAATCTGCTTTAATTGGCTTTCTGATACACAAAACCTAGTGTGCAGTCTTTATTCCAACTCGCTGAAGCGGAGAGGAACAACTCGAGGTTTACCTGGAAGCGATAGCTGTGCTGGTAAATCCTAAAACTGTTCTCGCGTCTTCTTCCGGAACTGATCCCTGAATGGATCCAGGGAACCGCCATTATCCACGTCCACACAAAATAACCTACGGGCATCAATGCTAACATTTGTAAACATGGTTATGACAACTCGGTGCGACTGCGGCGTCCCACCGTGTCACTGCAGTCGCTGTCTTGAGCTTTAACTCACTCGGCACACTCGCCGAGTCACATGAAGTCTGGAAAAGATGGAATTCTAACGAGCTAGTATGCGGAAGGAAAACAAAAAACAAACAAACAAAGGAGAAAAAGTCATTTTGCTCTCATTTTTTATTTATAAAAGTGTCCCTGTGTGTACTAAACGGTACTTTGTTTTACTTATACGAGCCAAATGCTAATTAGCAGTGTCAGCATTTCTGCAGAGTGTGGGCATCGCAGCGCATTATTAGTAGCAATGGCTGTAGGTTGTATTTTGTGGTCTTTGTCGTGACTGGCCTTTTGTTTATACTTTCACAGTCTCAAATGGATTACATTTTACTTTTATCAAATTCAAACTAGTAACGATGAGGAAAGAGAAATGAACAATATTTATATGAATAATAGAATATTAATAAAACCGACAAATTGCATCCAGAAAACAACGAAATAACAGTGCTATAAAATAATAAAATATTTTGCGATAACTGCCATAATATTGACAATACACAGGATGTTGTGCTCATCAGTATGGCTGTACCCGACTCCGAACTTTTGTCAGTGAAATAAGATTTGGATTTTCAATTGATGTAACTATTTGTTCTTTTTTTTTGTTTTGTTTTTTGGTTTTGGTTTTGCACATCCACTTTCCTGCATTCAGATAATGCAGACGATTCCAGTCCTCCACTTCCAGTGGGCGGCCCTACTATTTTGTCACAGTTTAGTAAACGATGCCTGTTGGCCGTATCGTCTAAATTCCAACTATAAACTGTTTGTCTTTGTGCTTCACAGGAGACAAGTCTCTTCCTCCTAAACTGGAGCTTTCTGACGCCGTACCTCCCCTAATCCATTCAGACAGGGATCCCGAGCCCCCCACCCTGAAACCGATCGATGCCGCTCCAGACCGCGAAGACAGGACTCACAGCAAGCGAGTCAAGTTGGACAGGGAACTACCCGACCTGCTGTCCTCTGCTCCACGCCTCAACGGCCACTCCCACGGCAGCCTGCAGAATGCGTTGCTGGACGGCGACGTGAGCGTGGTGGCCACGTCGACCCTCGCCGAGCCCACGGGCACGGTCAACCGCCGGACCGCCGTCCTCTTCCGCAAGTCCAAGGCCGCCAGTCCACTCAAGGCCCCCAGGAGCGGGGACGGGGGGTCCGACGGAGCCGACAGGAAAGAGGGCGAGGAGGAGGAGGAGGAGGAAGAGGAGGAGGAGGAGGAGGAGGAGGAAGACGACGACGGCGCGCAGCTGGGCTCCAAATCCTTCCTGTCGGTGGTCATACCCAGGCTGGAGACGCTGCTTCACAGCAAGAAGAGGAAGCACAGCGGCAGCAGGGACAGCGAGGAGGAGGAGGAGGAGGGAGGAGAGCAGGAAGGCGAGGGCGAGTCTCCTGTTAAAAGACTTGATACGGGTGAGAAGAGAAAAACAAACCGAATAGAGCTGAGTTTTTGAATGAGCTGTGATTATTTACATCTGGCCAATTGAGCGCCATATAGGTTTTCATCACTTTACAGTCAGTCACTTGCAGACTTTCAAGGACCTTCATAATTTTCCGCATGGTTCTACGTTGCTTTTGTTTCCTGGTACATGAGAACGTGAAGGTTTTTTTTTTTTTTTTTTCTTCTTCCCAACGCTGTGATTAAATCACTCCAGTTGTATTTAGCTTCACTGCCAAACACTGAAGCTGGCAGTGTAAACATTGCAATTAGCTCTTGGACTGCTTACAACCCATCACAGTCAACTTCCAAAGAGCACAACCGTAAATAACAGCAGACGCTTGTTTATTCTATTTGCTTAAATTGGATTAGCGATTGGCCGAACAAGCCGTAGCTTCATCATCACTTGACAGGAGTGGCTCTGCTTCCGACCGCTGGCTTTCGGATCGCAGCATTATATGTATGTAATTGGTGCTGTGAATCTCTGCTCTGGCTTCTCTCAGGCCTGTCAAGTGGTTTTCTGGAGGTGGAAGAGGAGAAGGAGCTACAGGAAACCGGTAGAAGCAGTAGACCTGTGGAGGCGCGAAGACGCTGCGCCTCCGAGTCCTCCATCTCCTCATGTAGCAGTCTGCCGGGAAGCACCAGGTAATCCCCCCCATATGTATTAATCAATAATCCATACTTTTTACTTGTTTTTGGTGTTTTGTCACTGAGAATCTGCAGCTAAATATCAATGAAGAAGAAGTAAATGATGTCACTGCTGCCTACTGGAAGCAAAGCCGAAAGACTCGGTGCCAGTTGTTGGTGTTTCGTCAGCTGTTCGTCCACTGCACTTCTTTTAGACATCATGGCACCAGCTATTTAGATAATGAAGTTGACTTTGTTTATTCTTCTGTTTTGCTTTTAGCACCATTCTCAGTCTTCCAAAATGTGGTAAGGGGAAACCCGCCTTGGTTCGGAGAAACACTGTGGACGATAAGAGCGAATTAATCGCCTGCATCGAAACGGGGAACTTTGCAAAAGCTGCACGGATCGCTGCCGGTAACGACCACATTGTGAAAATAACTTGCATGTGTGGGTGTCAATCAACATTTTTAAATGAGATACTCATAATTCATTAATTTGGAATGTTGTCCTTCAGTAACTTCTGCTATGTTATATACTCCATTAATAACACACAGCTGTGCAAATGGTTTTCCATTTCTGTAAGCAGAGACTATGAAGTAGGACCTGAATGAAACTTGAGTTTAGAGGTGAACACTAAAATGTATCATTTTGAGTTAAAACCGTTTCTTTATAAAAATGTGCACCGAAAGCACATTTTGTATGTAGTCCTCCAATTTAGTAGCGTTGTGAGAAAGATGTACGCATTCAATATGGACATAACAGCAGATAGTGTATATATATATATATATATATCATAAAACACATTTGAAATTATATTATTCTGATAGTTTACTGATAGTCAGTGCACTGAAACAATAAGTTAATAACTCATAATCATATTTTTTTTTCTTTTTTAAACACAAACACATTTTTCCCAAGCATCTTTTTCTGCATTACGCTCTAAAAAAAAAAAAGAAAAGTTTTGATGTCGACACGTATCAAACAGCGTACACGCCACCAAACGACATATCGACAATAACGATGCATCTGTAATAGGCCGATATCGGCCGGCTGATGAATCGTTCAAGGCTCTAGTATGTACTGAGGCAAGTGATTTGAAGCCGAACAACAAATACGAAATTACAATACATTTAGGCCAGTAAAACTCGCATGGCAAGTTATTAGAAAATAGGGTCAAATATATTGTTAGTTCAAATATATACCGGCGATGGTGTGCCAGCATCAGTCGGTGAAAATAGGTTTACATTAACAAAATGTAAGGACATTTATTGTGGCTCGTGTCATTCAGTATGACTAGTGAGTAACAATGTAAGTAGTTGTGTATATTCCCAGATGTCTGCAGGTCCTGCGCATTTTTTTTTTTAAATGTCACAAATTATATTATTTCTCGCTATGAAAAGCATATCGTACTTCTACCTCTTCAATTGGTCTTCAAGGTTTAACTTTATGTAACTTGCGGACACCTGGTATTCATACATACATACATAAAAAGCAGGGTTGGAAATTAACAGCAGCTGCCAGTCAAGTTGTTGTGAGTTTTGACAGTGACCGACGAGTCTTTGTACTCCGCCATGCCACCGCGGCATGTAACCAGTCAGCATCTGGACTCTCTCCCCTCATCTAAAATTCACATCTGGCGAATTAAATGCCAAAAGTGCCGGGTAAATTTTGTAATCTGTCTATCACTGCAGCTCTCGAAGTTAATTTCCCACCCTGATCCGCTGTGTGCTCGTGCATTTTACGGCATGGCTTTTTTTTTATTTTTTTTTTTATTAAATGTGTGTTTCTGTGTGTGTTTAAACCCACACATGACTTGTTTGGTGTTGTTCCCGCTTCCATAGAGGTTGGCAACAGCAATATTTGGATGCCCGCTAGTGCTGCAACAGTTGCATTGGAACCCCTAAAGCTAGTTTGGGCCAAATGTAGTGGATACCCTTCCTACCCTGCCCTGGTGAGTGTTTGTGGGAGAGACGGCGTGACAGTCGCCGACTAAAGTCCCTTTTCTCTGAAGTTTTGTTGCCACCTTTTTGAGTTTGGGACACACGGAAACCTGATTACGACACTCTTGTCCCGCAGGATGAAGCAGTAGTTTCACTCCAGCTGTTTCTTTTTAGGTGGCAGATTGATAGATTGCCCTGCTCCTCGATGTGTTCGGTGTTTCCTCTAGGTGGCACTCTTTGACTGTAAACCAGTGATCTTTGCATGAAAGGACAGATGAGGAAAAAAGTATTGCCACGAGCTGGTAGTGTGCATGCGTGTGCGCGTGTGTAGACAGTACAGACGTGTTTTGTCGTATGCTTCACCGATTCCGCGTGTGACTGTCCCGATTTTGCCGACGCAAAAACTCCCCTGTCGCCTCTGCCCGCCCGCGTGTAGATCATCGACCCGCACATGCCGCGTGTGGGCTGCCAGCACAACGGGGTGTCCATCCCCATGCCCCCCATGGACGTGCTCCGCATCGGAGAGCAGATGCAGTACAAAGCCGAAGAGAAACTCTACCTCGTCCTCTTCTTCGACAACAAGCGCAGCTGGTGAGTGCCGCTCTCCGCAGGAGTGATTTAAGCTGACGCGGGGCTTCTTACAAGGGTAAAACCTGTCAACCTGCCTGCCAGCCAATCATTATTGTCCCGCGGCTGCATGACATCAATTGTCAAGAGACAACAAACGGCTCTCGGCTTGAGAGGCGCTGGAAAGTTTCACCTGGACTGCCTCACCGGGACGACATTTGTTTTTTTTTTTTTTTTTTTTTGGTCTTTATTCCACATCTTGAAATGAGCACGGTGGAGCCCGGGAGCTGACAAAATGTGGCAAAACAATGTCAGTCATAAAATGGGTAGTTAAATCATTAAAGTAAAGTATTAAAAAGAACAGTATAACTTTCAACGTTTCCTTCCCAACAATTTGCCTCACAATTTACTTTAGAGCCCAAACGATTCTGGATTTTTGGGGCCGATATTGATATTAGGCAGTAAATTAAAAATAAATCCAATATTTTGACCAAACTAAGATTTGTAATGGAGACAGGACATTTTACAGTTTGCAATGAAGTGCAGTGCACTAAAACAGTGACCTTCACTGGCAATGTAATGATTATAAATACCTGTAAATTGAAAAATTTCAATTTCAAGAATATGAAATATAAATATATGAAAAAAAATCATATTAGAAAATATATACTCCATTACTACGTTTCTGTGCTGGGCCGATATCTACAAACATGTCGGGCTCTAACTTTCCTTGCACAACTGTTCCCCTGTTTCCCTGCAGGAAACCTTTGATTTTGAACTTGCGTGTCTTATTTGCGCCTGTTGGTTCACGTACAAAACCAGACGGCTTCTCCAAAAAAACATTAAAACAATTAATCGATTAATTAAGTAGTCAACGGACAGGAAATCATCAACAGTCCTCATAATCATGTAATTACTAAAGCTGGTTACTGAGGAGAAATGTCAAACGTCTTCTGATTACAACATTTCAAATTTGAAGATTTGCTGCTTTTCACAGTTTTCATTATTATTGTAAATTGAAACTAGATTTTGAATGAATCAGTCAATTTGATGAAGTTCTCTGGGGAAATAAGAACTCGTAGTAATTGGTTTTCAGTCATTTTATACACTTACTGATGAATACATTATATAAAAAGTAATTGATTCATCAGTAATTAGAATAATTTTAAGTTAACAGCCCAAACCCGACTCCGTTAACATTAACTTGTGGCTAAATGTTTAAGTCAGATCTTAAAACACTGGTGTGACAGAAACATAACTGCATTAACCTTTCAGCTGCAGTAGTTTCATCCTGGTATTGTTCATGTTTAAATCTTGTGTGGAAAAAAAAAAAAGAAAGAAAAAGTTTAACATCTAACAAGATGGTAATGGTGAGACTCAGGATGACTGCGCTTTTTTTGTAAAAATTTTTTATTGCTTTAATTAAAGCATAAAGGGCAATTTTCTGATTAGATTATGGCACTAAGTCCCATTTTTTCTTTTTTTCTTTCCTGTGGAGAGTTATTTTCTACCACTGCAATGATGTAATACCAGTGTTGTTTTTGCCCCTTCAGGCAGTGGCTTCCTAGATCCAAGATGGTTCCTCTGGGGATGGACAAGACCATAGACAAGATCAAAATGATGGAGGGTCGCACATCCAGCATTCGCAAGGCCGTCCAGATCGCCTTCAGCCGTGCCATGAACCACCTGAGCATCGTGCAGGACGAGCCAGTCAGCGACCTCAGTGATGTGGACTGACGCTGACTCCTCCCCCCCCCCCACACACACACACACACACACACACACACACACACACACACACACACACACACACACACACACACACACACACACACACACACACAAAACACAGATTTGTACCTCTCCTGTACCAAATAGCTTCCCACCTCCCCACTCCCACTCCTCGTCCCCCTCTGTCTCTGCAGGAGACTCAAATGTTTACTGGGACAGCTGCTGGAACAGGCGGTGTCTCATCCTCATCCATTCCAGTTCGTACACACTCCTTACCATGTGCCGATGGAATATACGGCTGCTGCTCAAATGAATGTCTATCCTCTCCGCCTCCAGGCTCGTTACTGTGCTAAGAGACTGCTCTTTTTGGCACCACCACCACCACCACCACCACCACCGCCCCCCCCCCCTATTTTAATTTATCATTTCAAAGTAAAAGTGTTAGATTTCAAAACATTTCGGTAACTTTACCAAACCTGTCAGCGGTGTCAGGACTTGTAGTTACAACTAGAAACTAACCAACCGTTGAGTTTTTAAACATATCCGATATTTTGGCAGGTAGCCGATCATCATTTGTGCATTTAGTTGTTCAAAAGTAGCTCGTAAACAGCTGAAATCCTAAATGTCATGGCTATATGAAGATTTTTCCAGTTGTATCAAATTCATGGCCAAAGCCTGTGTTTTATTTCAAGGTCACATTTCTATTGTCAAATCAGCTCCATTTACAAACACCATCCTTTGTATTTAAACTGTAAATAATCTGTACAGTTGCCTGACACTAACTTATTTTGTAGTTTTGACAGAAATGGGAACTGTACAGGGGTTTTCTTAGTATTTATACTTGATGCATTCTTGGCACTAAGGTGTGAGTGCTGTTTTGCCAGATCTGTATGATCAAGAAGAATACAAAAAAAAAAAAGGTGCAAAAACCTGAGAATTAAAGGAGATTAGGGCTAAAATGTCATGTTTCTGAAAAGTATGAAAGTATTCCTTTTTTTAAGTTATTGAAGTTTATATTGTAAGCTTCCATTTGGCATTAATCCTTTTTGTATTAAAAAATAGTTTTAGTCTATTTTTGTTCCTATATATATTTATATGATTTGAATACATGGTATACAGTATGGAAGTCTCTGAAGTTCGTATAGACAGGCTGATGTTGTGGACACAGAGCTTATGTTGTTCTCAAGAAACCAAAAATGTTGCTACCCAGACGTTATTTTTGATTTTTTTTTTTTGATGTTTGATTATTTTTTTTTGTGTGACGTGTGAAGTTGTTGCCAAAAAAAAGAAGAAGAAAAGACAAAAACGTAAAGTGTATTTTTGAATGTGATGCATTTGACTGTTACTTGGTTTTGCTGTAGTCATAGGGGGACGTGCCTGCGTTAACTTATTGTAAAGTATTTGCATTACTTTATATTTGAGGAAAGATGTGCAAACTGATTGTGGTAAAGTGGCACATTTTGTGGTGGATACTTGCCTTCTTTTTAAGTAACTTTTTCTGACTTTGTTTTGTAGTCGTAGACTTCCAAACATTTCATTTTATACTGTTGCCTTTTGTTTCTGGGTAGCATTGGGTAGTTTTGGTATATTTCATTTTGTACTTAACTGTAGTAGTTTTTTTTTTTTTTTTTTTTTTTAATCAGGTCATACAAACTATTGCTGGGACTGTTTTTTTTTGTAGCAAAACAAAAAATAAAATACAAATATGAACATTTTTACCTATATTAATACACACACTGCAGGTGCACACTTCGAATGATTTTTACAGTCTATAACCCCCCCAAAAAAATCCTGCTTTCTAGTAAACATGTTTAATGAACTGTGTCACTGAAATGATTAGTTTCTTCTCCTAAATTGCCAGTAAAGTGTTTATCTCTTCTGGAATAAGAAACCTGTTGCTGTGAAAGGTCAGGTCCACCTGTGGTTCTTTGCTTAAGTAAAACTATCAGCGCAACAGTCTAAGACTACTTGAGTACAGGAACATATCTTGCATTGTGACACCCTACGCTCTTGATCAAACGTTTGAAACATGACGAGTGACACTTATAGAATACAATCATGCGAAGAAGTATTCAGATTCTTTAATAGAGTAAAAGTAACATTACAGAAATGTAAAACCAAAAGTGCTGCAGGAAAAAAAAAAATCCTGCATCAGTAAAAGAACAGCAGTAAAATGTACATCAAAATATTAAAGTACAAGTTCTGGTTTGGTCCTGTGACTGATATATGATTAAAGTACGTCACACCATTAGATTATTAATACTAAAGCATCAGTGCGTAAGCAACATGTTACTATTACTACAAAGTGAAACCATAAAATAAATTAAGAGCGAGAAGTCAGTGTTTGGTGGAGCTGTTAATAACGCAGACATCCAAAAAGGTTGGAAAAGGTTTCATCGTTAAGCAATATTTTGTATTTTAAAAGCTAGTTATAGTATCCATTGCACCAAATATTTATCTGAAAAGTAACAAAAGCTGGTATAAATAAATGTAGTGGAGGAATAAAGTGCAGTAATTCCCTCTGAAATGTGGAAGTATAAAGTAGCGTGACAGAAATACTCAAATAGGCCTGCAAGTATTTCAAAATGGTCTTTAAATAAATGTGCTTTGTGACTTTAAGCCACTGAAAACCTTGAAATGAAATGAAAAAAAAAAACACTAGTAAAGTAAAACAAATGGGGGGGGGGGGGGTACTATATCTGACTGAAATGTGGAGAAAAATCTGCTTAGCTGTCCAGAAAGAGGCGACCATTTTAAATCCGTCCACAGAGCGGCGCTGTGGCTCCACACTAAAACTCCCTCCATTTTCGCAGAGACGCCGCTGGAGTTTTTTTTTTTTATTTTTATTTTTTTTAACCTGAGAGTCTACCTGCCTCCAAGTCACTCCTCCTCACAGGTCAGCGTGCAGCACATAAAGCGTGTTTATCAGTGTTCAAATGGTGAATTAGAGAGCGTGTCGTGAAAGTGAGCTAACAGAGGTGGAGGGTTATGGAGATGGTGCGTGGGCTGCAGTTCAACCTGAACCTGTCACACTTGTGGAAGGCCGAACAAAAAAGAAAAAGAAAGAAGAAGCACGTGTTGGATGCAAATCTTCCAGGAAACTGTTGAAATATGCATTCTGCTTAAGTCAATACAGCCTTTTGTTATTTCAAGCTACTGGCATTCAGAAAAGGTAAAGCAGGTTTACGGGGATTAAATGAACCGGTAATGGCCCCCGTGATGCACGGAGCCACCTTCAAGCCACTGCTGAAAGACATCTCCCATCTTCATAAACAATTGGAGCTAATGCGGAGTCTGACTCCTGCCTCTCGTCTGTCTGTCTTCACCAGATACTAATTGTGTGGGGAGGTAAACACTCGCAGTCAAGTGGAGAGGACGCGCGGCGAGTCAAGCGTGAATATCAATCTCCCCGCATCGGTGTCATCCGATGACTTTGACTGGAGTTGAGGTGTGGGCTCATTAGAGTGGCGGAGCAGGAGGCCGCCGGTGGCACTAACATCCAGGTGGAGGGCTCTGATGTCATGGAAGCCTGTGGAGCTGTGTGTGTGTGTGTGTGTATATATATATATAGATATATGCAGATATATCTATATATATATATAATCCAACCCCCCTCCATTTGTACAGAGGTGTCACCAGGGTTCAGGGAGGAAATGTCACGTTCCCGCACAGGTAACACCCCTCCGCATGAGGCATGAGGACGCACACGGGTTTGCATGCATCTGATTATTATGAACTTGTACCATGTCAGCAGGTGACAGCGAGAACTGCCTTGTGTTGCACACGGGTGTCAAGACCTGGCAACTAATTCCTGATAACTTTTCCTGTGCCTCCTTCCGATTTTGGTGATAAGGGAAAAAAAACAACCAAAAAACCAACAACATGGGTCCCTGGTATTTTGGGGCTTTTCTCACCAGATTAAAACAGAATGATGTCAAGTCATGAGGCACATATTCATTTCACAGCTGAACCAGTGCCAGTTTTCTGACCACGAACTCCCCTCAAAGATGCCTGCTTGTATTATTGCCATTACTTCCAGATTTATTAATACAGTAAAGCCTTTTTTTTTTTTTTTTTTTATCACAATAAAGGCGAAACAAGTAGAGCTAAAATAAAATGATGAATCGTTTCTGTCAGTTCTTAATGTAACAATCATGTACAGTGGGTACGGAAAGTATTCAGACCCCTTTAAATTTTTCACTCTTTGTTTCATTGCAGCCATTTGCTAAAATCAAAAAAGTTCATTTTATTTCTCATTAATGTACACTCAGCACCCCATGTTGACAGAAAAAAACAGAAATGTAGAAATTTGTGCAAATTTATTAAAAAAGAAAAACTGAAATATCACATGGTCATAAGTATTCAGACCCTTTGCTCAGTATTGAGTAGAAGCACCCTTTTGAGCGAGTACAGCCATGAGTCTTCTTGGGAATGATGCAACAAGCTTTTCACACCTGGATTTGGGGATCCTCTGCCAATCTTCCTTGCAGATCCTCTCCAGTTCCGTCAGGTTGGATGGTGAACGTTGGTGGACAGCCATTTTCAAGTCTCTCCAGAGATGCTCAATTGGGTTTAGGTCAGGGCTCTGGCTGGGCCGGTCAAGAATGGTCACAGAGTTGTTCTGAAGCCACTCCTTTGTTATTTTAGCTGTGTGCTTAGGGTCATTGTCTTGTTGGAAGGTGAACCTTCGGCCCAGTCTGAGGTCCAGAGCACTCTGGAAGAGGTTTTCTTCCAGGATATCTCTGTACTTGGCCGCATTCATCTTTCCTTCAATTGCAACCAGTCGTCCTGTCCCTGCAGCTGAAAAACACCCCCATAGCATGATGCTGCCACCACCATGTTTCACTGTTGGGATTGTATTGGGCAGGTGATGAGCAGTGCCTGGTTTTCTCCACACATACCGCTTAGAATTAACGCCAAAAAGTTCAATCTTGGTCTCATCAGACCAGAGAATCTTATTTCTCATAGTCTGGGAGTCCTTCATGTGTTTTTTGTCAAACTCTATGCGGGCTTTCATATGTCTTGCACTGAGGAGAGGCTTCCGTCGGGCCACTCTGCCATAAAGCCCCGACTGGTGGAGGGCTGCAGTGATAGTTGACTTTGTGGAACTTTCTCCCATCTCCCTACTGCATCTCTGGAGCTCAGCCACAGTGATCTTTGGGTTCTTCTTTACCTCTCTCACCAAGGCTCTTCTCCCACGATTGCTCAGTTTGGCTGGACGGCCAGGTCTAGGAAGAGTTCTGGTCGTCCCAAACTTCTTCCATTTAAGGATTATGGAGGCCACTGTGCTCTTAGGAACCTTGAGTGCTGCAGAAATTATTTTGTAACCTTGGCCAGATCTGTGCCTTGCCACAATTCTGTCTCTGAGCTCCTTGGACAGTTCCTTCGACCTCATGATTCTCATTTGCTCTGACATGCACTGTGAGCTGTAAGGTCTTACATAGACAGGTGTGTGCCTTTCCTAATCAAGTCCAATCAGTTTAATTAAACACAGCTGGACTCCAATGAAGGAGTAGAACCATCTCAAGGAGGATCAGAAGAAATGGACAGCATGTGAGTTAAATATGAGTGTCACAGCAAAGGGTCTGAATACTTATGACTATGTGATATTTCTGTTTTTCTTTTTTAATAAATTTGCACAAATTTCTACATCTGGGGTGCTGAGTGCACATTAATGAGAAATAAAATGAACTTTTTTGATTTTAGCAAATGGCTGCAATGAAACAAAGAGTGAAAAATGTAAAGGGGTCTGAATACTTTCCGTACCCACTGTAGATCTCTTGTTTCTTCGTCTTCGGCACCTGGAGCGATAAGTGATAATTGCAGAATTTGGCATTCACTTTCCAAAGATCCAAACAGTTGGCAGATAAAGAGCAAGCCTGTCGCTTTAGCTCTGCCTACTCTCTCCAAGGGCCGGTTCAGACCGGTTCAGACCAAAAAAAATTGATTTGAAAGAGATGATTTGAAACTTGCCAATTTACACCAAAGTGACTAGATGAGCTGGTGTAACATCAGTGATAACCCAAGTGAGATAGTGCACACTCTCACCATGTTGCCAAGGCTTCGTCATGGCTGGTTTTTTTTTTCTGCGTAGGTGTATGAGCATAGCGTGCGTAATGTTAGTTAATGAGAGGTTTGGCAGATATTGAATCAATTGTCCCTTGCAGTGTTATTCTGCATTAATTTGGCATTTTGCGTGTTGTGAAACTCTCCACTGCAGTAACTCTCCGTACTTTTGTTTTAGCTACTGGATTTTCAGGCTTTTTTTTTTTTTTTTTTTTTTTTTTTGTGGCGGGATATCGTTTGTATCATCTTAAAGCGTGAACGAGGTCGGTGACGGTGTGAAACTTGCGACAGTTGCATTTTCAGTTGTCATGAAACGGTGAAATCATTCAGGTGGTACAACCGCAAATACGAGGACTTCCATCAGTGGGCCACGCACTCATTAGTGCGTCACTTCATTCAGTGATAGTTATTTGAGTCTAACTCTTCCAGATTATTACTTTAAGGAAAAAAAAATAGTAAAAACATGCGTCACATTTTGTTGTTTTATCTTCTACTGCAGAAAAGTAAAGTAATGTCATTATTTTTATGTTTCCATGACGTCAGCTTGGTCTTTGAGAAGTTGTGGCGGACACTTTTTTCCTGTTTTTTTTTCCCTCCACATTTTATAGAATGAAACATCAATTGATGAAGTAAAACAGAAAGCGAATTGAAAATAATTTGTACTTGGGCGTCATTCAAATTCCATTTTTCACCTCTCAGCGACTTTGCGGTCGGAGAAAATCGTTTTGTTTTGTCACCGACATGTATCGATATCTTTCAGCTTCGTCCAGCTCTTTGTAATTTATTCAAACCTACGGGTCCCTGTCATAAAAGTTATCCGGCTTTAAATAAAGACAGAATTCTCTTGGGTTTAAGAGGTTAGAAAGTGTTTCCGCCTTGAATTTAAGAGAGAAAAAAAAAAAGGTGTTTCCAACAAACAGAAAAAAAACCCCCTTTTTTTAGAAAATTCCTCACACTCGCACACTCGTGTGTGTGTGACTGGAAGTTCGGAGGTGTGTGAGGTGACTCGTAAAGGAAACGCACTCTGAACCGTGCCCCGATCCTCCTGCATTAAACATCTCAAAAACCATCCACTTTCCATTTTGGCGCACGCACACACACACACACACACACACACACACACACACACACACACACACACACACACACACACACACACACACACACACACACACACACACACACACACACCAATATTATCCTCCACCGCTCCCTTTCCAGTTCCCTTCGCTCCCTCTCTTTACCCCCGTCCACCACCCCACCCACCCCCCACCTTCCTCTCTTTCTGTCTCTCTCTCCGTGGGTCCCTGATAGGCCCAATCTCCAGTGGCCATGTTCAAAACACCGGGCCAGAATAGCACAGGCCCTAGGTAGATAAATATTTATGGGGTGCGTTTACTTCGTACCACAGAGGAGAAGTAGAAATAGTGTGTTTCCAAGGTGAGCAAAACAAACAACTTCAAAGGAATTTAAATGCAGTTCATGTAAATTTTTCACCCTACAGTCGCATGTTCCTGCAGAGATTATCGTTATATTGTTAATGAAGGATTGGCGCGCCAGATGACCTGATTATTGTCTGTTTGCAGAAGCAGGAGCCCCGAGGCACCGGTGGATGAAGTAGATGAAGTGACTGAAAACAGACGCGCACAAATACGAGCTGTTCATTCCCGGTCACGGGGCTCCGCCACGACGAGTCTTGGCTTTTTGGCCGGCAGCCGTCGAACCAGCAGCTCCAGTGGTCATTGAGCAGAGTGGACTGTGATCAGAAACGGCACCGCCAACGGATGAGATGAAAGAGCAGCACTGCAGGGATGAAGCCAAAGAAAGAAAGAAAGAAAGAAAGAAAGAAAAAAAAAAGTAATCAACGATCCCATGGGATGATATTTATTTACTGCTAATCTGTAAAATGCTACGCGGGCTTTCACCGCGGCTGCAGCTTAACACCTGAGATCTAATAGCTGCTGTTAAAATCTGGGTATAATATCTCTCCGGATTCTCGCTCTGTAACCGGAGTCGGCCGCGCTCGTCACACGTGCCTCCATTAAACACGGTGAGGCGACCGCCTAATTATCTGCTAATGTCATGATTCAGCTGGCTCTGGAAACCGTGGTGATGGCGGGGTGTGTGTCCGGGGCTTTGCTGGCTTCTTGGCTTGTGGGCCGGTCTGTTGGTGGGTGTGGGTGTGTGGGTGTGTGTGTGTGTGTGTGGCGGTGGGGTGGGGTGGGTGGGGGTGGGGGGGGAGGGGATCAGCAGGACTCAGAGCATGGCCCTTTGATGTGGAAGATAATTACTTGTGTAGTTAAGATAATTAGCACAAGTCCAGAATAAAAGTAAATAGGCTAACTGTCGCTTCCACTGAAGCCTGAGTGAACCCAAGCTGGGAGCCAAACAGCGTGTGATTTTCCTCTCTGCTGAAAGTGAAATTAGATCTCGGATGTGCATTTTGGGCTGCGCGCGGGGTGCGCTGTTTGCTTTTTGGAACGCGTGATTCGGTGCTGTCCAAGGGGGGTTCGTGTGAGGAAAAAAAGAATGCACAAACCTGATGTCGGACGCCAATTTCGGACGCCAAGGTAGATCAGACCGGTCGCGGCGGCGTCCGGAGCGAGCTCTCATCGGCGCGCCCCTTTCTGCGGGTGGGGGGCGGGGGAACGCGTCCCGCAGACTTCACTGACGGAGGAAGTCGAGACGCGCGAGGTTCCGCGCGCCTCCGCTACCCCGCCCTCCTCCCGCGGCGACTCGTGGACTTTCGGGGGAGGGGGGGGGGCGGGACAGCCCGCGCGCCGACGTTTGACCGACGTGGCCGAACAGACAGTTGACCGAACGAGAGCATTCGGTTCCAAAATCCGTATTTGTCTTTGCGTTAAAAGGCCGTCGGCGGGCGTCCGGAAACACAGTCTCCCCCCCCCCTCTTTAGAAACGTACGAGCGGTCCGTAATAACTATTTGGGTTAATGCCTATTTGTTTTATTATGTGTTGTCTCTCCACATGGTTGAAATGTGGCGTGAATCCTTTTCCACACCGCCGGAGGACGCGGGAATGGAAACACAGTGAGGTGTAAAGGTGCTTGAATTGCGACGCAGCTGCGTGGGCCGTCGTCCTCCCGCCGCACGTGCGTCTGCACTCGGGTGGAGCCGAGCGTGCGTCCCCCCCCCCCCACACACACACCCCTACGGGGTGACGGGAGTTCTTCGCATGTGCCCGCGCAGATTTAAGTGGGTTCATCCCGGCTCTTGTGGAAAAGAGACTCCCCTGCTGCTCTCATCACCATTCTGCCGCATTCCAAGGACACTGTTGTGATTGACGGGGCTTAATGTGTATCTTGCCAGAATTGGATTTGATCCTGGGGGCTCTGCCACGGGGGCCCCTATGTTAGATTTATACCCCCTCCCCCCACACACACACCTCCACCTCCATCTCCTCCTCCTCCTCCTCCTCCCTTTTTTTCTCTGTCGAACAAACAGAAACAGAATTACCTCCTCTGGAGCAGCAGCTCTATCCCGCTGCATTGTGGCGAGATCATGTGCGGATCTGTGTCACAGAGCGATTGTGCCGTTTTGTGTTTTCCCGAGAATGGCGGGCGGGGAGGGATTTGCGCACGTGGAAGACCAGAGTGAAAAGAGAGCAGGTGTGACACCGCGCCAGCTTTATTTTTGATGCACGCGTATGGATCTGATGTACAGGTGTGCGTTGCGGCATATGCGCCTCCCCCCCCCCCTCACGCACGCTTGCCTGCCTGTTTTGTGCGCACGGGGCGGGAGGGGTGTGGGTGGGCGGGTGGGTGGGTGGTGGTGGTGGTAGGGGGGGTTGTAGCTGCACCTGCTGCCGCAGAGCTGTAATTTCCCTTGCAGAATTTAGCTGAATGAGTCCCTCACGCTTCAAAGCACCGACGAGACGAAACGCAAAGATGATTTGTGGCGGGCTCGTCAGCAGCGCCCCCACCCCCACCCCCCACCCCACGCGCTCCATCTGGGGGCGGGGGAGGCGGCGTGGCAACCCCTGGTTGCGTAACGGGCAAAACTCCACCACCCCCCACCCCACCCCGCCCGGGGGCACGTCAAGGGCCCAATGACGTCCGTGAATGGCGGCGCGGCGCCCTGGGATAGAATGTGGGCCGGCGTCGGAGGCGTCGGAACGCTCTCCGCGGCGACGTCGGCTGTGGGGAGACCGCGTTACCATCGAGCCTGGGAGACGACCAGAATGAAGACACCTCGAGCTCGTCGTGACTGCGATACCATCCAGATCTCCAATTGGAGCATCAGTTCACCATCCCCCCCCCCCCCACCACCACCCACCCCCCCCCCACCACCCCCCGCCTCGTGAAGCTGCGTCTATACCAGCAGGGCCCCATCCCCCCGGCTTTTAGATAGCTGACTCTTGTCTCCCACAGATCTGTGGCGGTAACATCCTTATCGCCGGTAAAAAAAAAAAAAAAAAAAAAAAAAAAGCCTGCCATCCAGGTTTATCCATTTGGCTGAAGACTGACATTACTGCAATAGCGTCCCGTCCTTATCTCTTATCTGTTTCTGAGGCTGAAGAAGCGAATGCAGACCAAGACAGATTACTATTTCAGCTGAGAAGGGAAACAATGGCTTTCTATCTCGGTTTCATGTGGAGGCGCAGCTGAAGTGGCGTCCTTTCTCCACAGCAAACACAGTGCCATGTGCCGTTTTTAAAAAAAAAAATCTGTTTGTGCCCCGTCGGCTCCTCGTTGTCAGCCCGTATGTTATGAAACCGCTTAAATCATTCACTTTAGTTGACCACGTATTCGTGACAATCACGCAAACGCATAATTGTGACGCGTACACAACCAAAGTGGAGGGAGCCACCGTTGTGGCGTTTGCGAAACTGATTCCCAAACCAAAACCTGTATTTTTTTTTGCTTTATTTGATTCATTACTGACCATTAGTTCGCCAGCTCTGCACGGCTGCTCGCGACACACCACCTGCAAAGGTGCACACAAATGTCAGAGCGCATCATTTTCAGTTGAAAATGATCAAACCCGACTGTAACCTGAAGCTTTACGCGGAAAAACGGGACCGAAGTCGACCCCGGGCCTTGTGCTTTGTCGTGACATGTCGGCCTGGTAGCTTCTCGGCCTACGACTCTTTGGAGACGAGGCCGAATTGAAAAGTCACCTTCGCAAACAACCCTTTCATTTAAAAACAATGGAGACGATTTTTATTTTTATTTTTTTTTTCCTGCTGGTCCCACCAGGTTTTTGCCCTCCGGTTATGTGCAGCTTCAAAAGAGCTTCTTGATTTTTTTTTTTAAAGCTCATAAATTTTTTTAATAAAAAATAAAAAAAAGTGAGTCAACAGCACAGGTTAATAGCTACCAACAGATTTGCCGAAACCCAAAGAGACCCTAAAATATTACCACAATTTGTCAGAGTAGAACACCAAAAAAATAATTTTTTTTTTGAAAGGGAAAGTTCACAGATTGTTTTAAATGAAAAGCCACTGCAAGTTCAGCCACTTGGGGCCAAGATAATCAGGAAATGACTAGGCAGGCTGCTGGAGGGCCTGATGCATACTGTATGGATTTAGAGAGGGCTCCACAGTGAGTTGGGTTCATTTAACTTCCACTGGTGGTTGATGCTCCGGGTGCAGCTGCAGGGGAATGCACTGCTCAGGTTGGAGATTGTTTAAAAAAAAAAAAAATGAAGGATGGTCTGTTTAACAGGTTAGAAGAGGAACAGTAATGTGCTTTCCTGCTCTGCTTTTTTTTTTTAAATTTTATTTTATTTTTTTTATCACAAGATCTGGCACCGTTGTCCTGTCAAATAAACTCGCTAAGTTATCTCGCTACTAGATGGTAACAGTGAAGTCACCGCGGCTTCTTTCCCATACAGATTGCTGGATTAAGTCAAAGTGATGTTTTATCTCTTTCAAACTCTCTTCAGCTCTTTTACTGCGCCCCCTCCTCCAACCAATCCATTTGCGCGGTATCGTCCCTGCTTTTCCTGCGGGGACCTGTTAATGCTACGGGATATTTCCCTGTTGCACCTGACTACTTAAGTGTTTATGTTCCACTGTGTTCCCACCTGCCCGCACTCAGCCTGTTAAATGATTAATGCTGAACGTAAAGACCCACCAACTTTTCTTGGTCTGCCCCCCCCCCCCCCCCCTCCCCTCCTTCAAGCCTATTGATTGTAGAACAAAGGGGAGGGACTCGGGCTGACCCCCAGATTACAAACTGTGGAGTATAATTACCAGCAGTGCTCTCTCTCTCTCTCTCTCTGTCTCCACTCTCTCCTCCCATCCCCCCCCCCCCCCCCGCCGCCTCTCTCTTCCTGCTAAACAAAGACACAGCCGAGCCGATAAGGCAGTAAAAAAAAAAAAAGAGCTCAGCTAAATGAAACATGTCAGATTTTTAATGGAGTTTATTTACTTTGGTGTGTTTACCTATTAATGTCAGCTATGATTTCATCTGCATATTGGTGTGTGTGTGTGTGTGTGTGTGTGTGTGTGTGTGTGTGTGTGTGTGTGTGTGTGTGTGTGTGTGAGAGGGGGCAGGGGGGAGGCTCGGTATAATTAATTAAAGCTGAAAGTGAGGCTCTTGTCACTGAAGCTCACAGGAAACAGGGAACTATCCAGCTAGGAAATCTATGTTTGGGTATGAGGCAGGCTTCCCTGACAATATTCATCAGTAGATCCTTTTTCAACACGAAGGCAAGGCCATTGTGGACAAAGGTAAATGAAAAGTCCTCCGTGGAAGTATTGATTTCCTTAGAAGAAGAAGGTAGTAGCTTTGCATGTTCTAGCTCATTAAGTAGAATTACTTGCATATAATTAATTAAGGTTGATTAAACTACTGCAAGTACTTTGCAGAAAAAGGCATAAAAGCACTCTTGGCTCAGAGGTATCTTTTCTTAAGGATTTCTGCTGGTTTGTGTGGCTGTATCAGTTTGCTCGGCTGATCTTTTTTTTTTGAAGATGGCACAGAGGAGGATCTAGTTGGATTTCATTTGAATGTTCAGTTGCTCAGCGATTAAGGAAAAGGGTTTTTCTGAATTAATAAGAAAGTCATAATCATAGCCTGCAATTTTCATTTTTTCTTACCAAAGCATCCAAATTGATTCTCTGTGATTTCAGATATATGGGGCACATGAGGATTTCTGTTTGATTCCTGATAGATTTGCGCGATAAAACAAAGGTGTCTTCATAATCGCAATCCGTTTACTCTTGATAGCTGTATTAGAGGCACAAACAAAAAAAAAACAACAACAAAAAAAAAGAACCTTCTGATTCTGTAATGAAGTGATTCACTACCAGAGGTACTTGTGCTCCATGGGGGAGCCTCTGAAGGTACGTTGAAAGACTGAGCAGCAGCATAAAGCATAATGTAATTATGATTTATTCAGCAAACAAATCCACATATTTGTCACCAATCAAGAATGCAAGAATCAGAAGGTTCTTTTTTTTTCTTTTTTTTCCATATTTGGACCAACGGTTGTGATGGAGTGCATGAAAACTAAATTGCCACCAAGATGTAAATTGGTCAAATACAAATAAGGAATAAATGGTTTAAACTTACAAACACGGGCAATTCAGTTGCATAAAAATGAACGTAAGCGTTGAATCATCTCTACTTCTAATAAAATGTTTGGAACATGATGAGTGGTGTCACCGGATGAACCCGCTGTAACGTTCGCAGGTGTTCACGCTGGAGGTTCAAGATGTCGGGTCACCTTCGAGTTGTGATTTCTCTGACGATGATGTGACGTGGATATTCCGTCGTAGCTGCCAGCGTCGCATTCAGTCGAGAGAAGCTGTCGAGGTGAAACGCATCGCTGAAGTTTGCTCGGCGGTTTTTTTGTGTGTTTTTTTTGAGGCGATTCGTGGCGTTGAAAAAGAGAGCGTACGTCGTAAATGCGGACATAATGAACACGGAGGTCTGCGGTCGGGAGGGGTGGTGGTGGTGGGGGGGGGGGGCGGTGCGTCGCTCTTCTCCAAACGAAGTTCTCCAAACTATATACACGTCTCCCTCCTTTCTCCTTCAACATCAGGGCCCCGTCTTTTAGATTTGTCCCTCTTTCTCCGAGCTCTGTCCTTTCCTTGTCCTCCGTCACCTTGTCTCTTCTCAACTTTATCTCTTTCCACTTCATAACTTGATTTAAAAAAAAAAAATTAAAATAAAAAAAACAAGCAGATTTTTTTTCAGGAAGGGCCCAGCTTTGAAGAAATTATCACATCAGTGAGCTTTGTTTTACTCTGTGAATTTAAGGATGTATTCTTTGATCTTGTTTGGCGTGCCGAGTCCCGTTCACGACGTGGCGGTCTTTGCTGATTTAAAGAGAGACAGATTTGTGGCCGAAAAGGAGTTTGAAAGGAGTGAAATAGGATGTTCTCATGTAAGATTTACCTAAACTGAAAACAAGTGATTTTTAAATGTTTTTTTTTTTTTTTTTTTTATCTCATGTAGAGAAACACCAGTATACACATTCCTTTCTAAAAAAAAAAAAAAAATTTAAAAAAAAATGTCTGTCTTAAATATACAAGCATCTCAAGCGGGTGTTTTGCTCAAAGTAATGAAACGTAAAGACAGCTTGTAAAGAAGCCTTTTCAGTGTGAGAAAAAAAAAAAAGAAAAGAAATCCTATCTGGTTGACAGTGTCACTGCTGTGTATTGCTTTGCTTAAGAAATATGTAAATAATCCAAGTAGTTCGCATCCACCCACAAAACATTTTCAGTCAAGCTTCAGCTTTGCTGCGGAAGTCTCTCCTCCAGACGCACTCACCTCGACGGACAGAAGCTTCTGACGCTTTGAGGCCGTTCGTCACACGCCCGCAAGGTTAAACAGCGAAGGCGAGACTTCGGGCCTTTTTAGGCTAAAAGCAATAATATGGACATCTTGTGATATTTGCTTTTTTTTTTTTTTTTTTTTTGTAGTCTCTTGATTCCGAACAAAACTGCTGCAAACTGTTGCCAGTCTGCTTTCATATCCAATCCAACAAACACGCCTGCCGTGTCAAGCGCTTCTGAAAATCCACCGCTCACCACGTCTTGAAATGTGAAAAACCTGTGAAAGTCATCGCAGCCGGAGACAATTTTATTGTTCGGTTTGTAATTTTGTAACTGCCACTTGTAATATAAAAAAAAAAAAGAAGGGGAAAAACAATCCATTTACCAGGCTTTCCAAAGCAATCACAACAGAAATGTTTTCCCTCTCCCTTATCGGCGCTCCTCACAAACAACAGCCCGGGATTTAGTAGTTTGCACAATATAACGCCGCACATGTCACCGGTGATGAAATATATTTGGAAATACAATGAGAGCTACGTGATATTAAGACTACGTCCCTGTTATTGAGCTGCGTCGTCCAATTTCAGCAAATTATGTCCCGGTTGTCTCCTGAGCAAAAAAAAATAAAACAGTTTTTCTCCCTCCTGCTTCATACTTATGCATAAAGAGGTGAGAAAAACAAACAAACAGCTTTCGCATGGATCGTATTAGTCTGTTTATTTTGTGGAAAGATCAGGAGGCCTTAACAAGTTCCACTCTGTTAATTCCACATTGATTTCTGTCGTGCATTCCTCAAGAAGCCAACGATTTGAGACTCTCTGAGCTTCTCTAAATTGCATGCTGAAGTCCGTATATTCTTGAATTCATTCATGACTATTCATATATTATTAATTAATGGAAGACGCTGAGTATTATATAACAATTTGGATTTGGTGTTGTTTGAACCGCATAGCCTCGCTGTCGCTCCCAAATAGGCCAGTCCAGTAGAGCCCGGTCCAGACCGCACTGGGCCGGGGCAAGTGTGTGTGTGTGTGTGTGTGTGTGTGTGTGTGTGTGTGTGTGTGTGTGTGTGTGTGTCCGTGCAGTCACCGGGTCCATCCATCTGCCGTTTGACAGCGCCTGGCTCGCTCCCGACCCTTTAGCACAGCACCAGCCACCGAAGTGATGCCACAACGTTCGCCTTCCTCAAGACACCAGTTTTGTTTTTGTTTTTTTTACAAACCGCGGGGCGGGTTGGTGCAAGCGTGTGTCTGTGTGTGGGCGAGGGCGCGGGCCCAAGTGTAATAGGTTGATAAATCACCCACGAGCTGCAAATTAATGAACAGCATATGGGAGCGAGTGCAAATACGCCGCCAAACTGAAACAATTGCACCAGATTACTTTATCTTGCAAAACAAAAATCAATTAACGCCCTGATATACATCTGGTGTTGCAACAGCGCTCGTGTCGCAAAGGAAAACGGAGCGCCGGGGAAAGTGCGAAGCATGCGGTTTTCGAGTGGTCATTAGCATCAGAAAGCGAGAGGAGAGTAGAAAGAAAAAAAAAAAAGGTCTGCTGAAGGTCGGTGTAAATGGAGGAAGAAGAAAAAAAATAAATAATAAAAAAAAATCGTTCCTGCCCGTTTGCCCGCAGAACAAGTTAAATCAACAAGCTGGAGTTGATCGAAATTGGACAAAACCTTCAGAGCTGCCCCTCAAGCCTCTGAATTCCATATTCATTATGTCTGACCGTCGTCGTAATTTGGACCGCCCCTTCTTTAAAAAAAAAACCAAACAAACAAAAGAAGGCGCGTCAGTGTGACGTCAGCTCTCATTTTTCAACAGAGGACACCTTCGGCGTGACAAGACCCGTATAACTGCGGTGAGACGGGAAGGGGGACAGGCGGAGGGAGGAGGGGGGACGGCGACGGACGAAAAGACTTGGTTCGCCGGTCGAATCGCCACCTGTGATCTGCAGGAAAACTAAAACCCTCTCATTCCCCCGGTTGCCTCCTCCCTTCCCTCATCCTTTTTTTTTTTTTTTTTTTTTTTTAAGGTCCTCGGAGGACGTCGCCACCATCTTCTTTCAGCGGTAAAATGTCCCCCGGGCCGGAGCTATTTCAGATGCTCTACCGGTGGGCCCGTGGTGACGGGAAAAGGCGTAATTTGTTTTGACTTTGCCTCTCGCACAAACCAATCTCCCAGTGTTATTTAAGTCTCCGCTCTTCTCTCGCGCTCAGCAGCATGTGATGGCGAACAACAAATCTCAGGTTGCCATGGATCTCGGCTATTTATAGGCTGTTTTTTGTGTGTCTTTCTGTGGGTTTGTTGCTCAATGCACCTGCGTGTCTGCGTTTATGTGTGTGTGTGTGTGTGTGTGTGTGTGTGTGTGCGTGCGTGCGCGCGTTTAATTGTTTGTTTGTTTGCATGTAAAGACGCCCCCCCCTCTCCCCCTCCTCCCCCCTCCCCCCCCCCTCCTCCCGCCGCTCTCGTTTGATTCCATCACGCACTTGATATACTGTCATAGCCAAACTATCGCAGTGCGGATTCAGTCGCAACCCATTGTTGCTAAACAAGAGGAGAAAAAAACAACAACAACAAAAAAAAATAGAAAAAGCTTTGTAACTTTTGAATTAGACTTAAAAAAAAAAATTAAAAAAAGAAGAAAGTACTCATGCCAGATATTCCCAGTGCACTCATATCTGGGCTGGTTGTGATCCGACGGATACAGAGACGAAGCGGGAGAGCCTCGGCGCCAGCGACAAGAAGCCTGAAAAACACCTGATAGTCCCGAAATAGAGAGCTTCATTATGCCAGAGCCGTGGGGAAGAATCCAGCCCCCTCTGCCTGTTGATATCAATTCCCTCTGGTGACTTCTGAACCGCACTCTTCAGCCAGGATGCAGGGAAGCAGGAAAAAAAAACAAAAAAAAAAGAGAGAGGACGGCTCTCTAAACTTCTGCGAGCGAGCGAGCTGCGTTTCGCGGGCTGCCCGGCACAAACGGACGTCGCGCCGATGAGGCGTTTTAGTTAGCTTGCTCCTCTTTTCAACTGTACTCCAAGCGGCTGCGCGTTCGCTCGGCTCGGAGATGCCTTTTCTTCTCGGGAAGTAATTCGGCATTCCCCCCCCCCCCACCTCTAAAACAAGTAGAGAGAGACAGAGAGAGACGTTTGATTTGACGCCACTTCCCACACAACTGTCTCCCTTGTCACGCTCACTGTTTTCCAGCCAACACAAACGCCCTTCATCAGTTCACCGCTGCATCATGTAAAACAGTGGTTTCCCAACTCTTTCGTTTTTTTTGTTTTGTTATTTGTTTGTTTGCGTTTTGTTTTGTTCTTTTTTTTTTGTTATTGTTCTTTTTTTATGCGACGCGCCCCCACGGAGAAGCTCGAGTACGCCGCCACCAACGCCACCAACGCCACGCTTCAAATGTGTTAGACATGGAGACGTTCAGGCCCGCAGCGCCGGCTTTCTGTGTTGCGACTTGACGGCAGTTGGCGAGCGGCGTCTTATCGGTACGGACCTTTCGCGCAAAAAAAAATAAATAAATAAAATAAAAAAATACTATCCCATAATCTGCTCGGAGCTATTCGACCGTCATTCCAAGTCACCGCCAAACGCCCCAAAAAATTAGAAAGAGACACGGGGTCTCACCGCAGACTCGGAGAAAACGTCATCGCACATCAAACATCGTCGCCTTTGGCGAAGTTCACGACAAGCACGTCTTTAACTTTCATCTTTCAGGTGAGGAACGAGCGTTTGCTCGGCAGGTCGAACATCGAGCTTACTCGGCCTGCTGACAGATCCTGCCTCCGAGTGTCGATCGGTGGCTCGGCCTCCCGCTCGCCGCTTTGCTCTGGAATGACTGCGAGTCGCTGCGGTTGACTTCCTGTACGAGCTTTACCTGGCTGCGTTTGCACTTTATTTGTGTTGGTTTTTGTTTGTTTGTTTGCTCGTGTTTATGTTGTTCGTGCTGCGGTATCTAATCTCACAGCGGCACGCGTGTTTTTACCGGAGGCCGGGAATGTTTTCCTTCCTGTTGTTGTTTATTTGTTGTTGGTCAACAGCTTTTAGGTGCGTTTCTGCCACCCGCTGGCGGTGGTAACCTACCAGGCACTGATAAAAACAAGGAACTGTGTCTTATACACAGAAACTATTTGATTTCTGTATTTTGTAATGCCCGTTGGAAAAAACAAAAAAAAACTGTGCTGTCAGCGGATGGCTTACTACTTATTGTAAATACGTCAAATATCCCAAACGCAACAATTTGTGACCCTTATTGTGTGTATATTTTTGTCCTTCGCACTAATTTGTGGATCTATAATGAGAACACTGTTCCTCGTACCCTTTTCTAACTATAAAAAGTACCCCCTGCTGTTCAAGGCACCCCTGCTTGGGAATCCACACATTTTCACATTCCTGGCAGCTGCTGCTATTACCGTCCCGTCCCAACATGCATTCTGGGAAATGAGGTGCCGCAGAGAAGAAGGGAGGTGGTGCCGTACATGAAACCCATCACATAGCCAGGGCTCTAATTACTTCCATGCTCCTCCCCTGTGTCTTAGATGGATTCTCAGGAGCCAGAAGTGGAGGATCAGCACTTTTCTATCCCTCCTGCCTGCTCTATGTTCTTTTTCTCCTTTGTCACAGCAGGGCTTGTGTTATTAACCTTCTGTCTGCTCATGCAAATAGGACGCTATGGTCCTTTCTCTCTTGCTGCAAGCTCGTTTTAGACAGTTGAGCTCCCTTTTGAAAATGTCCACGTCTTGTTTCCTCTTATAGAAAATCCTGCAGCTTTCAGCCGGCGAACGGGGAAAAGGGACGGGAGAAAAGAGACAAGATTAACTGGACAGTGTGAGTCAGTTATTGCCACATTTCACTTGATAATAAGGGAGGAATGTGGAGAGGGGAAGAAGCCGAAGCGTTGAGGGAGCAACCCGAAAGAAATGGATTGCGATGAAGTGCAGGTTTGACACCCGAGTGTTTCTCTGCCGGCGCACGTGCACATGTTTGATTGCGAATGCTCCGCTGCAGAAGACGAAGGGGTCGGGGGTGTGCTTAGTTTTGATGGCGAGAGCCCTTCACCGCTGATTCCCTATCCTCTTATTGGGCCACTCGCTCGGCCTCGTCTTTAGAGCCGCTGAGCACCTCTCAAGGTGCTTATTGCACTTCTCATCAAGCGCAGCGTGCCGATCGGGGGCGGCGGCGGCGGCGGACCGAAGCCGGGCGGCGACCACAATAATCATTTAGATGTGAATCGCGCGTGAGGTGACATCTGCACGCTGGGCCCTGCCGGCTGATGAACGGGCAGCTCCAGCTCCACCACCAGCTCAAACCCCAGCCCTGCGATGACCGATGATGAGGGCTCGCGGTTGTTGCACATAAAAGGCGGCGCCTGCGCTCCGCTCTATAAGAGCACATAAAAATGACAGCTGCACTTTAAAGTGTTTCTGTGTGGCTTTTAATGGCCGACACAATGAGATACACGGTTGTTAAAGGCCGCTAATCTGGCAATTATGGGAATAGAAATGCTGCATAAGTAGCGCCTAAATGTGCCTGCTGATCCTGGGACCAAATATCATAGCCTTTTCCGTCCGTTTGTCTGTCTGCACGTCTGCCTCACACTGCATGTAAATTATTAAACAATGCGATTAGTTGGCAGTTTTTGCAGCGCGGCCTCTTCTCGTCGCTGTAGTTCCCTTTTGCTTTTAACGTGTTTGTAATTCTTACGCAGTATATTCAAATCACACCGGTGGTTTTGCATGTTTTGGCCCATTCGTTAGGAAATATACCCATTTCGGCTATTTTTTTTTTTTTTAGAAGATTAAATGATTTCCATCAGTGATGCCTGCTGCATGCTTGCTTGCATACATACCTGGATGATTACAAAGTGTGTCCACTCGGTGGCAGATTGCGACACTCAAGGAGGCTGCATTATTCCTGCATGTGCAGAAAAAAACAACAGCAGCGACATTATATCTGGGTTCTCAGCTGCGTGACCTCTACGTGTTTGAGCTCAAGGTGCACACGCGATCGGGTCATTAAAATCATCGGCAGATTTAGTGCGTTTTATGGCTCTGCAGACCGACCATCTTTTGTTTTTGGACTCTCACCGCGGGCTTTCGGAAATTACGCTGCACGTTTTATGACATCATTTCCACTGTAAGTAGTTCTTCAACGGAGAATCAATGAATAACAGCCAGAATAACAACCTCTTAGATTAACGTCATTAAAAGCAGCCAGCAGGATGCAGTGAAAGCTACTTGAAACCGTGATCCAAAAAATAATTTGAGCTTCTCGGGTCATAAGAACACAGGAAAAAATAGGGAGCGTATGTATTTATTTCCCCTTCGCGGCAGGAACTCTTTTCCCTCATCCGCAGGGCATTTGTGGCTGGTTTGATGAAGATGAAAACAAAACAAACTCCGTGCGGTGGCTATCTCGGTCACCAGACCGCCACTCATTTGAAAACAAGTTCACTGTTTTTTTGTCCAACCAGCGAAGCAAAAAAAAAAATAAAATAATGGAATTTCTCCCTAATCTCACCTTCGCTGTCCCATGCTCTGTCCATATTTCTCTGTCCACACAGGTGAGTCGAGCGCTTTTCACGGGAATCAACCAAATGTGTCACGTCCAATCAAGTTGCCCTTCACTAAGACACGGAAACCTTCTGCGCTCTTATCAGTCTGAGTAGCAGCGAAACAAAACACCGAATAGTGGATTTTATTTAAAAGAGCGGGACAATACCTCAGCCTCTAAAATACAAGTCGGCATTTTCATATCTGTACTAAGCAACAATGAAGTAGCTTTATAGATCCAACACTATTAGGGATGTCTGTCCTATTGATTTACAATTTTAGACATTTAAAAACTCAAGTATCCTTAAATCCAAACCCTCATTTTAGACATCCCCCTATCTAATCACATCAGTTTTTTTTTTGTTCATCAAAACTGAAATTGCTCTATTAGTTGTAAACGATAGAAGTCTATTTTTTATCAAACAGTCTTTTCAACCAGTGCTTTATTTTCTTATTACTGGTAAAAAAAAAAAAATAGTAAAAAAAAAGATTATATGACAGATCAACAAAATAAACTTCTGAGGGCTTATATTAAGACACTTGATATCGGTCGTGCATTTAATTTAGGTGCTACTTGCATCTGAAAATGAGCTGCTTGCTCTGTTGAACACGGGGCGCCTAACGTGTTGAGAAAAGACAATTCTGGCTCATTTCCTGTCGCTGTGCAAGTGACCGATTAATCTAAAGTCTGCCTAGCATGAAACCGAAAGCTATCAGAATAGATGCTGATGGCTCGAGCGGTGACCACAATAAAAACACGGTTTGTTCACATCCGATTTTTAGATTAATTGTGCAAAAGTTAGAGCAGACTTGAGAGTTTAGAGAATGAAGTATTGTTTTTCTTTTGAACTCCGTCTGGACTTTCACAAACTTCTGCGGGAGATGTGTCGCTTTTTTTTTTAGCCACTTCATGATCCACTTTTGTTTCCAAGCTGGCTGCCGCCTTCGTCTTTTTGCTAATTGGTGTTTGGCAGGTCATGCACAGTGCGGTTTATCAGTGTTTTGCGGAAAATAGCTCTCTGTTGGGTTTAGAAATTGAAATGCGAAGAAAAGCAGAACAAAACCAAAAATTAGCTGAAAGACTAAAACGAGTCGGACGATAATTGTTAGTACATAGTCGTTCAAATATGAATTACTGCAACTTTAAAGAAAACAACTGAAACAATTCAGAACAAACTCGGACATCATTTTAAAGGAGAAAAATACGTTTGGTGACGAAACGACGTGCTCAGATGAATGATTTAAGTTCAATTCGTCTTTTTGTCTTTCCCTCGTAGAGGAACTTCTGTGAAGCGGCTCGCACCTGTTCTGCTTTGCTGCAGACACGCAAGCTCTGTTTTTGTCTTGTACCGGAGAAAATGGGAAAACCTGAAGCTACCCAAATATGAAATGTCTAATTAATTGAACCCACCCTTGTAATCATACTTCTGTTGTTTCCCAGATGTTTTTTTTTTTTTTTTTTTTTTTTGGGGGGGGACAGACAACACCACTTAGAAGTATTTTTCTGGATGTGCATAAGGGAGACAGCCGAGTTCAGGTGGGCTTGAACATTTTCATGCAGACACTAACTGCGTCTTTTGTTTCCCTCTTCGCTAAAGCATTGTTGCTATGGTTTCAGTCCTGACTTGTGTTTTAAAATACACGCCGGTGAATATTGCAGCGAAGCACCTCTGCTCGCGATTAGCCGACACATCTCGGTCGTCGCTGGCTCCAGCTCGTGTGGACTGGATGTTCTTTTTCCTCACCGTCTCGTACTTCATTTTTTTTTTTTTTTTTTTTTTAACGAGATGTGCCGGTTAAAATCATCAAATTCAGGACACTGCAAAACGGGCGTACACATGTGCAGAGGCGAGCCGGCACGTGTGCGGTGCGCGCACACACACACACACGCACACACACACACACACACACACACACGCACACACACATTCCCACATAGTGGATTACGGCCGGCCCCGGGGGCTGAGTAAAAAGATGAATACACAAAACTGGAGCAAAGATACTGAGCTCTTCCTTTTGTCCTATCGCAGTACGGTACGGTGCAGTACAGAGCACGTTCGCTATAGAATCTTGTATAGTTCAAATCAATCTTTTCATTTAAACACCCTGCGGTGCTGTCAGCCCTGCTCCCAATGGGCGATTTGATGGGTTGTCATAGGAACATGCACTATTGAACGTCACAGTGGTGTTGGATGTAAAGTGTGTGTGTGTGTGTGTGTAAATGGATATAGCAGGAAAAATAGGCAGAGAGAAATGGAGAATGTTGACCACTCTATAGAGTAAGTGAGCCACTTCATGGTTAAATACAACTTTCTTTTTTTTTTTCTTCTCGCCCCTTCAACGCGATCAATATCCCATTTCTGGGTTTTAGGGCCTGCGTGTACCCCAGGCTTTAGTGCAGTCTCACACCGCCTCAATAAATTACCTTTGGTTTCTGTGTCCAATTGCTCTCTGAGCTTTGGTAAACCATAACGGAGGATTTATCTATTTCTTGCACTCAAACGCACCGACGCCGACTCAACGGCATCCTCTTGTTGAGGTTTAATGCAAACAACACTTTCTTTCAGTTGTAATACTCACTGCTGTATTTAGTGATGCACCCATTGACTGTGTATGAAAGTGGCCGTAGCCTCCAGGTCTGAAAAGTGAAGCTAACGCAGAAGTGCATTCAATTGTAATACCGCTGAGGGCCACTAGGGGGTCACTTCAATAGACTGCCAAAGAAGCATCAATCACTTTTTTTTTTGGTTTTTCTCCAAAAGTCATCATGGCGTCATTAGCTAAATTCACTCCTTCTGATCAGCGTTGTGGTTGTCCTTCTGAAAAAAAAAAAATCTATAATTAATTACACGTTATGTTGGACGTTTGGGGGGCATGCCTCGTTCGATTGACGCGCTCGGGTGCACTCGGGTTCCCAGTTCACAAACTAGTGGGTGAGTTTCCACCGTGTGCACCAGCTACTGCTCCCGTCTAAGAGCCTGTGTAACGCACAGCGCATGACAAAATTATGAGCCCGCATCAGCTTTTACAGCGTCAGCGTACTACAGCAACGGACAGGGCAGCTCACAGTCTAAAGAAATGACCAAGTCATTTTGGTACAATTTTAAAGCCGTGGCAGTGAATAAACTCACTTTTATGTTCCCCCCCCCAATCCCCCGGAGACGCTGGTGTACACCTATCAGACGGTAAATAATATCCCTCTCCGCGGCGCATAAAAGCACATCTAAGCATGCGGTAAATGGCGTCGGCGGGTGAAGCAAAAGCAGCAGAGTTGTCGCATCATGCAGCAGAAAGCGAGAGCGGATTGCACAGCGGTAGACTGAGTGGGCAACAAACAAACAGTGTGCTCTGTTGTGTGAGTGTGTGTGTGTGTGGGGGGGGAAGTGTGTGTGTCATTCGGTGGTTTTTATAGCGATCGCGCCGCAGAGTGGGCTAATGGACTGCAGCCAGCTGGAGTTTGCTGCGCGGACGTCAACCGGCTCACCGTAGATACGCGCAGCTACGCGAATGGCCGCGCGGCATTCTCGGCGGCGCGGCGTTTCGGCCGACAAACAAAGACTCCAGCGGCGTCTTCGTCTGTTCTGAGCTGCCTGATGCGTCAGCGGGAAGGGTTGGCCAAATAGGGCGCGCCGCTCCTTTTGACGTGTCTTTTGCGAGTGCCTTCAAAGACCGCGCAGCACACGTCTCGGCGGCAGCCGTCCAGATGTATCGGGTATCTTTTGGATGAGCCGGTGTATCAATTTCCGCCGCGACCATCGAGAACAACCCGCCCGCCTCCTCGGTACCAAACAAACGCCGGCCCTCCCTGCCAAGCGCACCCCCCGCCCCTGATTACCAGAAAGATGCAGCGTCGAGCCCGGCCTATTATTTCCAATTTCTCCTGGAGAAAGTTAATCTAATGAGCATTATCGGCAGCTAATGGGAATTATAATTAGTCAGATGCAGCAGATTATCTGCGCATAATTAGCTGTGTCTGTCAGCTCCAATTAGCGTGACGGGAATTAGGAGACTTTGGAGTTTGTAGCGGGAGGGAAGGAGGGAGGGAGGGAGGAGGGCAGGGAGACGGAGAGATAGAAAGAGGTGGCGGAGGGGAAGAGGGAGACGAGAACAGAGGGGGGAGGAGGAGGAGGAGGAGGAGGAAGAGGAGGTGTGGGTGGTTTGGAGAGGCAGGTTTTTGGCTGTGAGCTCAGCCGTGCGCTGACGAGAGGGGACGTGCATAGAAAGTGGGACGCGCGCAAATGATTTTTGGCGTGCACAAAGGGACGGCGTTGATGGGTGCGAGACAAAGAGGGGACCAACGGCAGAGGCGTGAAGCTCTTGCACACATGATAGGGCGTCCTGGTAGTTAAAGACCCGTCGGCGATCAGGACCATCACGTGTCCACCCCCGGTGCCTCAGAGCGACACACTTAAACCTCTTCTAAATCACCCGGGGCGACTATGACAGTTAAATGCTGCGAGTGTAAATGGTGAGGTAAAAAAAAAAAGCGCAAGCTTTTTTTTTTAACTTGGCGTGACTCACTCAACAAGAGCACTACTTTTTTTTTTCATGAAAAGAGCCGATGGTAGTCTCAGGTTTAGAACATAAAAAGCGTCAGATGCACATTGACACTGAGCAGAGTGCGATTCGGCACAAAAGCCGCTTATCTTTTCATTGAGTCCGGCCGAACGAATCGCACGCTGTTGGAAATCTTCACGGGGCCCCTTTTAAAGGACAGGATCGCACACCACACACGGAGTGACATGCAACTCCAGTGGAAGAGATGAGGGACACGCTTCATTTTCCAAATCGACTGTTTATCGTCCAAAGTTTTTGCCTTTTTAGTTCCTTTCTCTTGATTTTTTTTGTTTTTTCCCCGTTCGGAGCTGACAAAACGTCACCGACAGGCCTACGTTTGAAACCTAACTCGGACTTCTGCAGCCACCTACGGTATTATGACTACTAATAACCAAGGCTATGGGCTCCGTGATTACACCGAACACCTCCGACATGCATATTCTATGTAAGAATAATAGAAGTCAATATCTGTTCTTTCAACCCATCTGTTCGTTTTTTTTTTGGGCCTCTTGTGCAACAAACTATAAAGCCTGTGTGCAACATTCATATTTTATAACCTCTTCAATATGTTGTTAATAGGATGGCAAAAGTCCCGCGTTGACATTTTTAGCATTTATATTTGTAGTTTTGTTTCAGGTGGCCTGAGAAATGTACTTTTTAAATATCCCTTCTGTAAGCTCTGAATGGGTCTCGGCTGACTCCCGACACTGTAGCCGCTCAATGCTCCGCTACGTTCGCCTGCCCGTTGGTGCCTTTGTCTGCCGGGTTGGTAGCGCGCAGCGAGGTTGTGAGCGTCATCTGCTGCCGGAAACAAAACTGAGTTAAGACTGAACAGAAGAAACAAAAGACTTCCATTACACGTTCCCCGACAGGTGAATTCTGCTCATCTTTTTACCGTCGGTTTTCACTGTCGCTTTTGTTTCAGCTCTGTCATTTGAAAGAGCCGGCGTGCTTTAGCCAATTCAAAGATTAAGTGAAGTAAATCTAAAGCTCTGTAAAAGCTGAGGCGATCTGCAGAGTCGCCCGTGAACAACACTTTTCGCGTTACGCGTAGACGCCCGGACAATTATGGATACAGAACTATTGATTTGAGCAGCTTCGCTTCGCGTCTCTCTCTCTCTCTCTCTCTCTCTCTCTCTCTCTCTCTCTCTCTCTCTCTCTAACCCCCCCCCCCCATCCCTGAAAAGCCTTTATTCGCAGGTACATCTTCCATGTCTAACAACAAAAAAGACCAAGAAACGAGCTCCCGCCATCCTCGGGATTTCGCATTCATTGCAAATTAAAGGAACACAAGTTTGCCTGGCGTTCTCGCAGCTAAACGAACCACTTTGTGATGTTTTTAATCAGCCTCATATCGCCAAACCGGCTCCGCCGGTAGCCCTCCGGGAACTGTCTCAATGAACACGTACAGGAAGATACACAGGCGGCTAAACAGCTTTTGATTGAGAAAACACTGTGTTACATTTGCATAGATTATCTCTATCTATTTGACCAGGCTGTATGTGTCAGTAAAGGGCAGTCCGCAAATAGCTGCAGTCAACAGCGAGGGGCGAGCGAAAGCCTGGACCGTCCACAACCTCGCCCCAACACATGTTAAACAACGTAAACAGCGGCGCACACAAACACCGTTGAGCTAACGTGCCTCGCCTGCGCAGGAACACGCCTGCGCACGTTCCTCGCGCAGCCGTGCTGCGGAACAGGGCGGCGAGGGCGGCGGGGACGGTCGATTCCGACAGCGACGGCGTGAATGCGGCAAAGCCTTAAAACTTCTCTTTGCTCGAGGCCGTCGATCGGGCCCCGGCTCGTATGCACCGACGGACGTGCGGGCAAAAGGTCGCGCACCACGATCAGCCGGGCGCACCCCGCGCACACTCTCTGAACCACGTTGCGTCTCCAGTCCTCGCCCGAGGCTGCTTCGCCTCCCCGATCGACTTGCGTGCCATGTCGGTATGCTTCCCGTCGTCCCCGTCTGGCTCCGTTGATGTCTCGCTTCTTTGACAGGCGCACTGAAACTGACAGCGTGATTTGTACTGCAGCACAAACATGCCCGGCAACATCAATACCCACGGTACGACCGGGAAATTCCCCTCGGTCACAGGAATGTCGGTGACTCTGTGTGTGTGTGTGTGTGTGTGTGTGTGTGTGTGTGTGTGTGTGTGTGTGTGTGTGCGTGCGTGCGTGCGTGTGCGCGCGTTTTACATTTTTAGTTTGAACTGCAGAGCAACGCGCAGCTGGTGAGCTGCTACGAGTTCAACGCCTCCATCAACAGCACTTTGTTCAGGGTGTAAAATGATTGTCACGCAGTCCATTCCCAAAGACATGAAAAGCTTTCATGTCTTTTCTTTTCTGTATGTCGAGGTAACGTTTAGTCTCTGGTGTTTCGATGTGTTTTGGAGTAATGTGTTTCTGTGTGTGTGTGTGTGTGTGTGTACATATAATTCATCTTCACATGAGAATGATGGGTGAGCATCATTGTTTTATATTCTTACCAGTAATCACCGCAACAGATGCCTTCGCAAGAAGCAGTAGTAAACAGTAGTTTGTTACAGTGCTTGCCAACTGTTTTTGTCTGTCACACCCCTGTAAGCCTCGATGAGCTCGAGCGCCCCACATCAACGCCATCTGTAATGTTTATTTTAATATAGATGGTATTGAAGCCTAAAAGGGAGAAAGCGATACAAGCAATTTGGTTTCTTTATTACTTTCATTCCTTGTTTTTACTCGAAGCGCACTGTAACCTTGTTTTCAGAGGGACGATATAGTAAATGAAGTTATTATGATCACCATTACTTGTAGCTCACAATTTCAACCATTTATCCATTTCTTTTTTTTTTTTTCTATTTAAGCCATTTATCCAATCCTTTGATCAAATTATTTCAACCATTTATGCAATACGTTGATCTATTTGAAACATGTATCTATCACTTTTATCCGTTTCACTCTTGTATCTGTTATTTTGACCTTGCTTTTTAAACAACTTACTTTTAGCAAACAATTCAACCATTTATTCGTAACATTTTGCTATTTCAACCGTTATTTTTTTAATTTCTTAACAATTTATCCATTGCTGTAAACTATTTCACCATTTACCGATTAACTTTTAGCTTTCTATTTTCACTATTGAACCGTTCCTTTTAGCTGTGTTTCAGCAATAGACTGTATATAAAAGTTGATTTAACTTCCGGGTCTAAAAAAATGAGGCCAACTCAGACGTGCCATGAACCGCAATACGACGAAGGCCACTAGAGGTTGGCTCCAAAAAGCCTCTGGCTCCATAGACTCCTATTCAACTTCTCGAGTGAAATACGGAGACAATGATGTGTTTCCACAGGTTATTGTAGTGTTAGGTGGGGGGTTGTTTGATTGACAGGTCTGTGGTGCAGTCAGCTTACGGCTATTGGTGGGCAGGACGGACCTTCAGGTGTACCCCCCCTGGGCTACATGTTTTCCTGGTTGGGAGCTACTGGTTTACAAAGGCCTCTCGCAATAAACACACCTCAGGCAATCTTCTGGTAATACAAAGCAAGGAGAAAATTGTGGAGGGAATGCAAATAGGCCGCTAATGATTCGCCAGAGCCCCTCCGGTAATTATTATTATTGTTGTTTAATACATGCATAGATGAATTCCTCAATAATGAGCTCTTAGCATATGTAATACATCGATTTTCAGCTTGGTCAATTTTCCTGGATAAGAAAAATCTTTTTTCTTTTTTTAAATGAGACATCATGAGCTTAAAGTCTTTTGGCCTTAGTAACCGATTTTCAAAATGAGTCTCCAGATACTGTACGGGGGAAATTGACATCACCAGTCACAATGTTTGGGCATTTTGATTGGAAGGCGGGAGAGGGCTCGCAGCAAATCGATTCTTGCCTGCAAAGGTGGGCATGGTTCAAGCTGCACTGAGCCTCCCCGACTCGAGTGTGTGTCTTTTGGGCAAAATCTGTGGATTAAGGGAGGCCTGAACTTGAAACAGGAAAGGACAGAGCAGTCAATAACACACTGATTAATGATAATGGCATGCAAGCCAGGGGGATAATCTTTCTAAGCTCTTTTTTATCTAAGGACCGATTGACTGAAAACATGGAGGACAGAAAAAAAAAAATGCACCAATCCCCCAGCAAACCAGGATAAATGTTTGTTTATGTCTTCAGTTTTTATAAGAGTGACTTGAAATGCATCTGCCGTCACAGCAACTCACAGCTCTGAGTCCATTTAAGCACCAGTTGGGCTTTGTGCTCAAATTATTTGTGAATATTTTCAAAAAGAATACTTTTTCTTTGGGGGATATCAAAACAAAAACAATCTGTGAATTACCTCTCTTTTGTTGTCACATGTTCTCAGAGCTGGCTGGCGGGGAATAAATGCATTCATGCAGTGCTACTTCGGGTTACCGTCTATTTTGATAACCTCCAATATATTCTTCTGCCGACTGTCCATATCATTCCACAAACGCGTCTTCCATCTGTGCATCCATCAGTGCAATTTTCCGTCACCTTTCTACGAAATATGATCATAAAAGCCTCGCTCATTACAATAACAAATTCCCCCCTCCTGTTTTATCCGCCATTATCAAAAGCTTATTGACAGGGATGAAATGGAAATGATGGTTTATCCCGGCCTATTTCCATCAATCTGGCCCATTTGAGACTTGGAAGCTCCGCTCAGAAATTTTAGAGGCGCTGATCCTCGTGCTCGGGCCTCATCCACTTGCCTATGGATTTGCCACAACTGCCGGTTAATTTATGCAGCCTCATGGATGCAATTATTCTCTATGTCCACAGTCCTGAAGAGCCGCGGGGACACTGACAGTCACAAGACGGATTGGATGCCGCCTCTAGTGTTTATCTGAGGAGCTTGTCATCAGTGTGTGTGGATTGGAGATGGATGTTCTCCTCTCACCTTGGTGCGAGAGGCCTGCTGAGCTTTGTGAACCCCGGCCCTTGTGGGGAGAGGGGGTGGGGGGTGCACACCTTCCATCCCTTCATCTCTCATCAGACATTTCTTCATTTTCCAGTCTTTTGTGTGCCTTTTTTCTCTGATCTCGCCGAGAGCCGAGCCAGTTGGCTGCCCTCAACCTCTTCTCTTTGCCTCCCCACAGCCCTCCGTTTCATCTCTCCTCTCGCACCTCCATGCCTTCATTCCTTTCCTCTCTCATCCCTCCTTGCTCTCACACTCGAGGGCCTGAGCGCCGGCTCTCCTGGCCCCACGCTTCCCGTTCGATTGGCCCAATAGTTTATTCACTTCACCCAGACACAAAAGACATCAAGCTGACTGATCAGCGGGCAGGAGCCGGGGCACGGCTGATCAATGAGGCCTTGGGCAGAGAGGAGGTGGGGGGAAGGAGGGCGTGGGGGGTGGGGGGAGGGGGGTGGATGGAGGAGGGAGGCCGAGCGAGGAGGTGGCGAGGGAGGGCCGGACAGGTGGGCTGACAGACGCACAATCAGCCGGCCGATCGATGGCAACTTTTGCTGAGCTCAGATAAGAGGCTGCAACTCTTTCAGGACACACAACCAGATCCTCACTGACAGGAGCTTTTGTTTCCCATGCTCATGAGCTTTATGGTTCTCTAGGTGACACCACTGCAAAAATAAAAGAAAGAAAAAGGTTCAATACATGAAACGGGAAGATAGCATCGGATTCATTTATTTATTTAAGCACTGGCTCCTCCAGTCCTGTATTCCCTGAAACAGGTGTAGAAGATCTGCTAATGCGGTGCGATAAATGCCCTCCTCCGTAATGAAATTGTGTGTATGAGAGTGTCGGAAGGGAGGAACCATTGATCGGGCTCCATTCGTGCCTTTGTTTGTCTGTCCATCACGGTAATAGTGTAGACATTATTGATTTGATATATCGGAAAGCAATAGAGGCACCTGAGTGTTTGCCGCAGTCTTATTTTACTACTTTCAATTGTAAATTCACTCAAGGTAATCTTTCAAGTAATTCTGCCTTAGAATAAACATGACTTCATTGGTATCCGTATCAAGAGTGGGTATTAAAGCTAAATAGTTTAGGATTGGGAAATCAAATAATACCCAGGCCCACGCATCCATCACAGTGTCACTCAAAACAACGTAACTTTAACTCCGATTTGTTTAGTTGAAAATAGAAATTTTAAAGCTGCACTTATACATATTTTGACATTAACAATGCCTCAAATGACTACATATAATGTGAAGAGGGTCGATAATACTGCTAAAAAAGAGATAATCATCACCCAACTCGGCTATTACCCTGAGTTCAGGCAGGCAGACAGACAGACGTCCAATCAGGAGAGACGTGTCTGCAAACAGAAAGGGAAGAGGAGAACGTATTGCTGTGCTATCTTGCGAGCGTTGGACCTCACTCAATCCGAGGACACTACACCCGCCCACCTGTGGTGTAAATCTGACTGCACCACCGGTCTTTCAGTCGAACAGGCACGCCCCCAAATATGCTGCTTTTTGAGGCCTATTATCTAATTAAAGATGGGATTATTTTCAGAAAGACTAACGGGACCATTTGGCCTCACTTGTCAGACACCCAGAAGCTACGTCCACTTTTATACACAGTCTGTAGTTCAGACACACTACCATACATCCAAAAACTTTCTGGGAGCTGATGGAGTAATTGTGTTTGACAAATTTGAGAATATTTAGTTTATACAGTGGTTTCTTTTTGTTGCATTCAAAATGAGTCCTTCAAAGTAAAACATGCAAAGTAAGCCTTCGTTATGAATTCCTCTCACAATACTTTTTTTGTTTTTGTTTTAAACAAATTCAAGGATTTCTTTTAATGCGTGCGTGACATTATTCAAACTGACAAAACAAGCTCGCGCAGCTTTCGGTGTAAAGGCAGGTCAGAGTGGTTGAAAAGAACATCGGAGCCAAATTCGCTCCACGTACCGGCCCAGCCTACCTGGATGCTTTCCCAGGCAAGCTTGCTTGTCCACCTCCGCTGTGTGGTGAAATGTCCACACAACTTGGACAGAAAGTGGCTCCCAGCCCAATCGGCAGTGCGTCAAGAGGCCTGCGAGCTGATCGATAGCGAGCTAATTGGAAAATAGCGGCAGGAAATGTGATAATGTGGCTGTTCACTCTGGTCGTACTGTGGCTGCACTCCCCATCTTTCTTTCCCTGCTCTCGGGGTGTGTGTGTGTGTGTGTGTGTGTGTGTGTGTGTGTGTGTGTGTGTGTGTGTGTGTGTGTGTGTGTGTGTGTGTGTGTGTGTGTGTGTGTGTGTGTGTGTGTGTGTGTGTGTGTGTGTGTCGGGGCCGTGTCCTTCAATCTCCTGGTTTTCTAATGAGGCTGGAGCCACCGGTCGGCATGAACGGACGTCACATCCGCTCGAACCCGAGGGCGTGCATGTGACGCACGTGGGAGTGACGCGGCAATGCCTTTCAGTGCATTTGTTAGCACGTAACACACACACGAGATCAGAACACAGCCAGACGGACGGATCAAGCTGCGACCACCAACATGGCACGCAGACACGCAGCAGCAGCAGCAGCAGCGTACGAGCAGGAAAACAATCATACTGGCAGGTAGAAAGGTGAGGGAGACAAGTCAGGGAACCATGACGGAGGCCTCAGAAGCAGACAGACAATGTGGGAAGAAAGGGAAGCAAGGCAGAATCATTTCTGCTCTTTTTGGAATAGCTCAGAAATAATTGCTTTTTGTTTTATAGTTAATCCTTCCATTGGGAAAATATATTTTTTTCTTTTTCACCTATTTGCTGGTTGACTGCCCTTTGTCAAGGTGTTGTTAACGTTACCTCTAAAATTAATGGCAAAACACAAAGATCCATAGCACTTTAATACTGGCATTTAGGATTATCAATGACACGACGTTAAGCGAACATTCGAAGAAAAATCAAATACTTCGGAGCAAACTTCGAACACTAGTTTTGCTCCCCTCGATACCCTTCCTTAGTTTAAGGAGGGATCAGTCATGTTGTCGTGAAAGATTCAGTCAGCAGCTACAAACGGTTCACACTGAACACAGAGATATAATTTAGCAACCAGGCGATTGCAGACAAAGGGAGGAACTCTTTTCTATAAATAATGTAGATGTAGGCGCATCCATAGGTGTTGAAAATGTTGTTGTAGATATAATAACTGCACTTGTGAAAACTCAAAGACACCAGAAACGAAAGGAAACAAAACAACTAATTGGTGCGGCAGTCTTTTTTCTTACTCTCACAGTCAAAAATGTAGTTTTCCCATCACTAAATAACCAGCAAGTTTACATTCGATTCAACTTGCTTTGAAGTGTTTGTAAACTGTTGTATTGATTTCTTGGATTTTTTGTTTTTGTTTTATTCTTCAGCACAGTGAAGATGATTCGAAATTAGTCAATTCTGCTGATTTGTGTTCACCTAATTTCACCTTTTATGCGAATGCACAGAGGAAATTTGCTTCACTTGCACAGGCGGAACTGTTGATAATGGGGATTCTACAGAAATTACTTTATAATCCAAAATGCCCCCTTTTTTTTTAATTAATTTTTTTTTTTTTTAAACGTTAGAATGATGAAGTAATTTAGGACAAGAGACTGAATGAATTACGATGGAGGTGGGAGAACGATGAAATAGAAGGATTTTGGAAAACAGAAGAGGGTGACTGGAAGACTTGTGAAAGGGGGGGGGGGGGAAAGAGAGGGTCTCCTGTCCCAATTTAGACTCGGGGGATCTGTGCATGTCACCGGGATGCGTTGTACTGCCAGACATGAGTGACAGTGATGGGCACAGTGGGCCAGGGATCCAGCGTCTACCACTCCTCCCAATTCCCCCAGCCGGGCCTCTATTCCTGTGACAAGACGAGGAGACTTTGTGTCAGCTCAAGTGCTTCACTCGCTCACTCACTCACTCACTCACTCATTCACTCACTCTCTCTCTCTCTCTCTTTCTCTCTCACTTTGTTTTCAGGCTGTCCATCTGTCCGACATTCATCCGTCTGTCCCATTCTTGCAGTATCTCTAACATCTTAAGAGAATTTCATCAAATGTGGCACACATTTTCTCTCGGTCCTTGGGATGAACTGATTCGATTTTTGGGGGTTAAAGGTCACCTAAGGGGACCTAATGTCTGTCCCATCCCTCTTTCCCATTCTTCTAAAGGTGATATCTCTGGAACGCCTTAAGGGAATTTCTTCAACTCCGTCACAAATGTTCAGCTGGACCTGAGGATAAACCGACTGATTCCTGTAGTCTTTATATTGTATATTGTATGAGTCTTGTATGAGTCTTGACAGAAATGAGTCTTGACAGAAATGCATAGAAACTGCAACTTGACTTTTTGGTGGAGGCATACCAATTGTTGGGCGATAATTCTAGTTTCTCTCATTTGGTTTCATGTGTCTGCTTACTGATTAGCTCTGTGACGCCTCTCCTGTGTGTCATCCTTTCACTCTGTCCTTGCTCTTGTCCAGTGCTCTTTCTTTCACCCTTGGCGTGGCAGTTGTGAAGCAGTTGGCACAAAAAAAAAAAGTTGAGCAGGTGATCAACACCTGCCTGTTTTCCCGGATTATGGACAATCTCTTTGATAAGACACCATTTGTGTGCATCAAAGACACTGTTTCAGGACATTCTTCAGAGAAGCGCAGGGCGGCTCGGTGGAGCAGTGCTGTCACCTTTCCTTTTCACTGTCAACCATTTGGATTTCAGCATTAAGTCTGGGTCATGACAGCTCTACATGTTCTCAGGTGGCACCTTTTGTGTGTGTGTGTGTGTGTGTGTGTGTGTGTGTGTGTGTGCGTGGATTTGTGTGTTGAAGCAAAGAGCAGGGTTTTTTTATATTTTTTTTTAGAGCTGGTGGAGAGCTTACTCCGATGATGCGAGGAGATAAAAGCCACTTTGCATTCAGGAGGGATGTGAGGACATGTTATTCTGCTAGAGCCTGACAAAGTACATCTTTAACAATCTGGAGTGGTTGTGAAAACAGAGATGCTAAATAAGGAACAGCAGCCCGTTGACCTTTGCATACAACGGCGTTTTTCAAGATATTATATAAATAATCGTGGCGCGCACTGCACTTTACTGAGGAGGCAGCACCGGGTTTTTACTTTGGTCTAGTCTGTTGGCGTACACGTTCACACTAAAAAGCAGGGCAGAGAGCGTGTCACCGCAAGTCTCGTCGACACAGAAGGAGTAGCGTGAGCAGCACGCTTGCAGCAGCGGCCCTGGTGCCGTGTGCGTCTCTGCACGGGAGGCGTTCGGGCGCAGTTGCGGGTCATCCGCGTTTTGGAAGTGCTCATGCGTGAGACGCACACAAATGAACCGCTTTAAAATGTTGCCTCTCTGATCCCTCTTTCCGAGACCCCCCCCGTGTTTGGCGTGTCTCGGTAGATCGTACACAATGTAGTCGCACAAATGGGAATAAGGCAAGCACACCGTGGGGAAGTCTCTTGTCTAAGGCGATCACGGAGAGCCTCTTGGCGGTAGCCCGGTCCCTTTGACTGCGGCGCGCTGGCCTCTCCGTAGCTGGTCTCGTTGAAGTCTGTTTGGAGATTTCGTCACATTTGTGAATGCAACTCCTCCGCCATTACGCCATGAAAAAGGTGGGTGTGATGAAGAGGAGTTTTTTTTTTTAGACAGTTAGTTGATCTGAGAAGCACAGAGGCCTAAATTGTTTGTTTTTTTTTTTAAAAGCAGGGGAGGCATGCAGACTTGACTGGTGAGAAATGCAGCAGATGGAATGATGATGAATAAAATGAACTCCAAGCCAAACTGTGACCTCGTTCGTCTTTGGGTGAGCCGATGCCGCAACTTTGGTTTTCCTTCCAAAACTTCATCACGGCACCTCAAACGTGCCCTTAGAGCGAGGTATGTATTTTTGCATGAAGCACTGTTTATGTAAACTATGCTTCTGCCCTGAATGACCCTCATGAGTCATTTAGTACTGGTTTACATAGTTTCTCTAGCACAAATATTTGAGATCAGTGCTTAAGAAATGTCTGATCTGGTCAAAGAAAACCATTTAAGAAGTAAGCACTCTTTATCTACCACACTTTCTCCACACAAGTATTAACATGTTCAATTACCCGGCAAACACCTTAAGAAAGTTCTTGACAGTTTTCCATCAGTGAGAACTGCATTAAGCCCAGCGTTTCCCTTTCACCTTTTTATTTAATCACGGCGGAGCCCCTTATCAAGCCGGCCGGACCTGAAAGCAGTCGCTCCTTTTCTTCTTTGACTATCTCGGCCTCAACAACACCATTTATTTTGCTGTGAAGACAAGCCAATCTTGTTTTGTGTGTGTGTTCTCTTCTCTCAAAAGCGGCCTGGCTCACCTGTATCTCCAGCTTCATCAAGCTCCTGATGAAACCCATACTGGCCCCTTCTGCTGATAAGGTAAGCCAGGCAACGAGATATATCCATCATTCACCTACTTAACACGCACACAGAAGTACACGCATCCTTACGTGTGTGTGTGTGCCTTACGTGTGTGTGTGTGTGTGTGTGTGTGTGTGTGGGGGGTATAGTATAACAAGGTTAGGATTAGAAACATGAACGAAATCACACCCTCAGCTGCCACACTACTAATCGAACGGCCTCAAACAAAAGAGTAGTTCATTTAGTGCCACTTATTCTTACTTGGTGGCTTCACAGCATAGCAGTCCTCATTATTCTACTAACCCCCCCCCACACACACACACACACACACACACACACACACACACACACACACACACACACACACACACACACACACACACACACACACACACACACACACACACACACACACACACACACACACACACACACACACACACACACACGCGGAAATGCTCAGAACCTCATAAATTGTGTTGTGGGACTGCTGCCAAAGCAGAGCCTGGGTTCAGCTGGGTAGTTAATCATCTTCTATAGCATGTAATTCGTGTAAACAATGTTTGTTTGCGCACCCCGAGAGCACGGGCCACCCCGAGGCTTCAGTTAGTTGTGATGCGGTGCCGTACCTGGGAATAGCGGTTCACGTGCAAAGGGGGCCAAAGGTCGCGAGGTGTTCATAATTGACTCCTTATGCCAAGCAGGAGTGGAAGCATGGAAAATAAGTCGCCGGCGTGTAATCGGTTGTCATGACAGCGCTCCCGTAGGGTGGTGGAGTGGTGCGGAGCTTGAATATGACCAGAAAGATTAATTACGCTCAGGAGAAGAGGGTTGATGTTCGTGTGGGCAGGTGTGTGGGGAGTGTGTCATGCCTTTCTATGCGCGTTGCATTGGTCAATTTGTACTTACAAGCTGTGTAACGCGGCAGACCTTTTCGACCACGTGTGACGCGCTTCATCTCATTGCCACGGTAAACACGCCGAGACCTTTTGAGTGATGTAATTTCTTCTGCATCTCTTGGTTGGTTTCCACGGTCACTGTGTACACAAGGTCATTTTGTTTCTGATCAATAGCTTGTATCGAGCCTACACTCCCCATCGCCACCCCTCCTGTTTCTGAAATGGCCGTTAAATCGATGGGAACAAATGAAATTAAGCTCCTGGGCGGCTCGGAGGAGCAAATGATCTTCCTGTGATTAATAACACACTGTAAACGCATCTGTGCCGGGCATATCGCATCAGAGAGTATTTCCGAGCCTCGGCTTGTTTCCTCAGGGTAAGACTAAGAGAATAAAACTGTGATAATGGTGTTTATCTGGGGAAGCTCCGTTTGGTGCAACACCGAAACAAGAACAAATGGCTTTGTTTGAACAGACGTAAGTATGTTACTTTTAGAGACTGATTCAGAAATCAGAAGATTCTGTCAAATCAGAAGATTCGATTCACACACTTTAAAGATGTAAGACTTCTTTAGCTATATCTAATAAAGCTCGTGTCCTTTGAGAGGCTTTTATAATCTTAATTGTTGCATGAATGGTTTTAAAAATACAGAATTCCACAAAATTGATCAACTCATTGAAGATTTTAGGAGAAAAAAAAAATGACAACAATTCACAGGATTCCGTCCTTTGAGGTTGTACAAGGTTTGTCTCCAGGGGTTTTAGTTCAGACAATTCGTCATGCAAATTAAGATAAGCAATATTAAATGAGAGCGGTAAGAAATAATGGGGTGCTTTCATTTATAATTTAGTATATTTCTGCATAAGTACCACCTAAAGCTTCAAACGATTTTCACACAAATTTGAAAAGTAGATACAAATTTAACTAATCAACCAATTTAAAAATGGTACACTTTGTGATTTATTTATCGAAGAAAATGATCCAATATTACATGTCTGTAGGTGGTAAAAATATGTGAACCTCCAGGACCAACAATATTACGACATCCAAAATTTAAGATGATATTTATCATAATATGATATAAAAATGATATATTGCCCAGCCCTAATCTATGATGCACACTCGTATTTGGCTCCATCCTTACATGTCTATGGTTCAGATGTCTCAAAGTAGCTCAGAGATTTGAACCTTCGTATTGCGTATCGTATCGCAAGCAAGCTTGTCTAAATTTGCGGCATCCTCTTACAGGCCAAACAAAAATTGTAAAGGCCTGTATGTAGTTGGACAGACCTGGTAATAAATAAACAGAGGTACAGATGAAGACGCTTGGGACATGTTTTCCCGCAAGAGGATATGCGTTAGTTGGGTTTATTCCTTGTTTTGTTTTTTATTTTTATGAGATTTGTACTGAAAGAAACGTAGAAAATACGACCAGCCTTTAACTTCAGTATGTACCTTCGCTACTGATAATACTTTATTCTGCTCACTAGTTATTCCTTCACACAGGTCCAAGGCTTGCTGTGTCCTCAGCAGTTGGCGTGCAATGATAATACATCTTTGATGCCGAGCAGTATTTCTGCCAACCATAAGGAATCCCTGCCAAGGCTGAATCAGGCTGAGGCTAGTCAAACAAAGTTGTAGTACTCTTTAGGAAATTTGCCTGGCATGAGATTTATGGTTTTGAACTTGCCATCATAAACTTTACTCTTCTCTGCTTTTTAAAAAAATTATTTTTATTTATTTATTTTACCCTGCCTTTGGAGAAGAGTTTGAGGTGTTTGTCCTTAAAGCCCACTTGTGCTCTTACAAAGCCAATTTCAAAGGCCTCGGTTTTAAAAGGTGTGTGGAGAGCAAGAAAGTCTGATGTGCAGAAGAACCGCAGTAAACCTAATATCTGATATGTGGACGTCCACTGATGAAGGTATACTTGGCTGAGACCCGTCATTACACTACATAAAATTAAGCGCTTTGCACTCTTGGGAGAACGACCATTTGCTGAAGCTCATACAGCAGATAATGAAGTGAAAAAGCACCTGATGGGAGAGTGAGGCATGCAGATTAAAGGGGCGATGCCTCGTCACTGATGCAGCCTTTATAAAACTTCACCACTCGATGTCTCTCTCTCCCTGTCTCTCCCTCTTTTTTTCTTTTTATAAATGTCATCATCATTATCTCTTGATTAAATCAGAATAGTCTTTTTCTTGTATTTTCACAAGCAATTGATTCTGCCAACGGTTGCTGAGAGAAATGGCAACGTCTGTGGGTTTGGACTCGTGAGGATGGAGGGCCACAGCGGCACCGCGGTACCACTACCCCCTACTGCGTGTAGTTAGCTTTGTATTTTCTTTCAGACATACTATAGGACCTCTCTCTTTCTGCAGCTGCACAGATGGGTTGTGCTCTTTTATTCATAAGGGCTACACTAACTTTGATCTGGCTTTGCGTTTGCAGCATGTGTCAGATTGAGATGCAGGGGAGAGTGTGGCTGTGAGGGAACAGGCAGGGAGGTGGAAGTGGAGTGGGAGTTTGTCCAACTGGCCAGACACCCTGACTACTCCCTGCGCTTCTTTACTATGCTCCTCAGTTCCTCCGGGCTCTGCGTGCTCTCTATTATGAATGATTGTCGTAACTAGTACAGTCAATCTGCCGGCCACAGACACGGGGTGAACATCCTCACAGCTGTGTGACATGGGTTTGTTTGATGTACAAAAAGGAAACACAGCACCGACTTGTTTCGTTTGACTTTAGTGCCAAGTGGCAACTTCAAGCTGGGGAATTTGAATTGCTGAATGTTCATAATGGCCACGCTAAGCCCTGCTCCCCTTAGGTACAGTTGCCATGGTCAGTAAGCTCTCCATCCTGGCATTTTCGCAGTTAAATTGATAACGGTGGCAGATTTACAGCTTAAAGTCCATGGTCCACTTTTGAAACGATTGGTCTTTGACCTCAGACAGAGGTAGAAAAAAAGTAAGCTTCGCATTATTAGTTGGTAAACTTCAATTTTGCTGACTGAAAGGACATCCCTTGAGAGATGAAAAATGTGAAAAATCTCCATTCCCAGCAAATGTTTTTATGGTCTTCATCTGAGACCCCTTTATATGAGAGCTACTTACAGTAAAAGCGAGGTTTCATGTCAAAAGCAATTCAGCTATAAATGCTAAAGGAAAGAAATATAAACATGAGTGCAGCATTACGTTTGTGAAGCAGGGTAACACTAGTTTAGTCTGGCTCCGCACAACTACTGTCACAGCTTCAGTCTTGACCCTGATTTAAGTCTGGAAACCCTGCTCACATTAAGGTTTGCACAGCTGCAGTGGACCAATCAGCTTGTTGCATAATGTATGTCATACGGTGGTCAATGTCAATTGGTTAAAGACTGCTCCAATAGTTTCAAAATAATGGAAGGTCTTTGCCCATTAGGATGCATCGACTGGAAACAATTCTTAATGGAGAGTAGCCAGACGCAGATATTCAGGCAGTGAATTTGGGTCCGGCTAACACCAAACTAGAGCTAGTTCCCCCTAATTTTAGAATATTATATGAAAATATTTTACATTTATGCTTAATTGTCACACAATATTTCACTTCTGATGGATGGGATTGGACTAATGCAACTGACAAATTTAACTTCCCCAGTACAGAGTAGGACAAAGTTAGTAAGTTGTAAGATGATTAGCTAAAATTCTTTGGATAATGAGCACTAGAGCCTCAAAAATAGTAGAATTGAGGCATCGCTAATGTGGTTAGAGCCTGATACCGAAGTATCGGCCAGTTGATTTTATCGGCCGATATTGGCCTATCACACGTTAGTATCGGTGTATATGTTGTTCGAGATGTGCTTACTTTCTTACAGAACATAATGCAGAAAAAGGTGCTCAGGGTAAAATAGAAATTGTTCTATTTGTGTTCATATTTTTTTTTAAATGTATAATTATCTATAATTATTAAAGTCCAAATGGAGTTTATTGTTTCAGTGCACTGATGCCAGCCTAGACAAGCAAATGTAAAATATCCTGCCTCCATTACATATCTCTGTTACAGGTTTCAAAAGCGAGGGATCATTGCAAAAAATGTGACTAAAAAAATACTGGCCGATATATTTATATCAGAATTTAAAAAAAAAAAAAAAAAAAAATCTAATTTCTGTGAAAAAACGAAAAAAAAAAAAAAAAAAAAAAAAAAAGCATTAATGCGCTCAAAGTGTGTGATGTGTGATGTTGAACTTCAGTTTATAAATACTAATTATTACCCTGATCATTTCCAATACATTCTGTGTGCTTGCCCACCTGCACTGTGGTGGGGCCCGATGAGACAAATGGTTTTCTCCTCTGCTCCGAGCTCAGGCCCATTTGTTAAGGTGTGTTTATCATTCATAGTGACCTGGGTTAAGTGTCCTGAGAATTATATTTAAGGCTGCGGTCCCGGTTGGCAATTAAGTACAATTCATTACAGCAGGCACGCAGCCCTACAGGGGGAAAGGTAGGAGCCATGGCAAAACAGTGCAGCAAGCAGAACAAATGAGAGAGGGGGAGAGGAGGTGTGAGATTGATACAAAAAAAAGGTAAAAACAGGAGGGATATGTGTAGGAGGGGGAATGAGTGTGAGAAAAGTGGCAGATTGTTTGCGAAGAAGAGGTGTGCATCACGGAGAGGAACAGAATTTAAATAAAGGAAAAACAAGAGTGTTGATGGAAAGAGTTGGCTGAGAATTAGAAGTGGGGCTGTATTTACCAGTGATGCAGTCGGCTGCACCGTCACCTGATGTTGTGGTCTGTGAGTGTTGGCGCTCCTTCTCAGAGAATTTCATGCCTTTCATTCGTTGCATTTTGATGTCGAGCGTGTAAGATGTTCTGGTGTTTTCTTGCCCCGCAGAGCGGCGCCCCGGTGCTGGCACTCTTTTGAAGACGAAGCCCCCTGCTGGTAAGGGTGCGCCGGTCAAGAAGCTTTTCTGTTTATATTTGAAACGCACCGAAAGCACTTGAACTAACTCGATCGCTCATTCAGACTCTCACTCGTGTTTTTTGTTTTGTTTGCTGACGTAAACTCAAACAGATTTACTGAGCGTTTAGAACCTAATTTGTCCCACACTCGGCACATGGGATGTTTAGTGTTTGCAAGATTTTTTGGGGGGCTATGTAGTGTGAATATTTCATCAAATGCAGTGGTACTTGTTGTGTTCGAAATTATCACTGGTTTGCCAAGATCATGAGCCAAGATCAGGGCTGGGTATTGTTCAAAAATATTCAATACCAGCACAGTTACCTTGACTTCGATACCGGTTCCTGAATGATCGTTTTATTGATACCATTTTTTATAAAACATTAAAATAAATTTACGTCGCGTGTTATGGTACAACTATTTAGTTTTTGTGCTCTTTACAGGGAGAGAGCGTAATCTAGGCTATTTTCTGCAGCTACAATTAACAGATGTCCCCGAAACAAATTTTGTCATCCGTAAACGTAGAAATGAATTTTGCATTTTTAAAAACAAAAACACGTTAGTGTGGATGTAACCTATAGGAATAGCAATTTGGTCCTGAATGATGAAGCAATCTTCAATAACAAATAGCCATGATTTTTTAGAACTTTTCTCGTGAATGGGCACAGATCTGCAAATGGAGCGATTATATCAACCTCTCCCTTTTAAAAAAAAATTCACAAGAAGTTTTAAACAAATATTATTTTTAAAAAAGCTTGTCATTTCAGTCGAGGCTACATATTTCCACATTTGCTGGAACGAGCGCTCATATTTTGTTCACTGTTTCCATCTGCTGTGAAGTGTTTGACGGGTCAAGAGCTCTTATTAGGGCAAGAAAATGACTTTATCAAGTTGAAGAAATGCTCTTTTAAAAAATAAATAAAACCAGTAAAGACATCCCCAATCAACATTATCAAAGATACAAAAAAAAAAGGAATAATAAATTCTGCAAGACAAGGCGCCATATTTATTGACAATAATCACTTCCCTTGATTTATGTGCGGTGGCAGTAGTATATTCCCAGCTGCTGTTAAACTTAATGTTGCCGCCCGACGTTCTGTAGAAGTTGGCCTTGAAGTTAGACACCCAGGGACTGAGTGCTCTCACGCACTATTCCCAAATTCCCTGCCACATTGAACATAATGTGAACGGCACCATGGGCGTGAGGTGCTATTCATTTTACTCAGAGTGAAATCAATAAAATTGAGCTCCCTTTGGAAACTGAATTGCTTTGTATCTGGAGCCCCTTATTGCACCAGTTCTACCCAAAAGTAAACAAAACATTAAAATGAAGAAAAATCTCAATTCAATTGGAGCCTTGTTCATCTATTCGCTTCACAAAGTTTTTGTCAATTATTTCAACGCTCTATTGATCTCATTGTGAATAGGCGTCGGCGTATTCATTGAGTCTTCTTTGTGATAAAAAATTTTTAATTTCAGAAGTGTTGTTCTTGTAAAACTTACTGAGCTTCCTTCTTCTCAAATTCTCCAAAGGCCATTTTAGGTGAGTATGAAAGGGAAATGTACTAATTACTGCATGCATTACTGGGAGACAAAATCATATGGAAACATACAGTTCATGAATGCAGCCCTATTCATGAATGTCAAACTTGAAATAACTATTTTGCAAACCAACCACCTCTTCAACCTGCTCCCTTCTTTTCTCTTGCTGTGTCTCACCTTGTTTCTGGCTTCTCTTCGCCATAATTATTCATTCATTCAGCTTTCTCATTGCATGCGCATTGGCTAAGAGGAGTTCTAATCAATTTCTATAATTTTTTTTTTTTTTAATTATTTTTGATGGAACGCATTTATTCCTGTAATCCAACAGAGCGTATGCCAGGTCGCACTCTCGGTCTTTTCATACGGAGGCTGAAGAGGCTGTGCCTCTGGAGGCTTAGTATTCTTAATCTGAATGGCTTCTTTGCATTTTCTCATTTTCTACCTTCTCTGTCAACGCCGCATGCCCTCTCGACAAAATGCCACACAAAGCTGACACTGTTTGAGCTGCATTCCAGGACTTTTTTTTTTTATTTTTTATTTTTAAACTACAAGTGCAGAAGGTTTTCAAAGTGTTCTGCTGTTATTATAATATAGACTTTTCCACTCACTAATGATTCCACTAACAAGATTACGAGTGTGCAGCAGTGTTGGCGCCTCTGTGAGGCTGTAATTAACATGGCAGCGCTTTGAGCCTAATGTTAACGTGATCATGTGGACGTGCTCATAATGACAATCGCACCGATGTTAAGCAGGGAAACTATTGACTAAATTCACCATCTCAGATTATCATATTTTTGTGTTAGCATGCTAACATTGCTAATTAGCGTTCGAACACAAAGTACAGCTGAGGGGAATGTCATTTGTTTTGCACATATCATAAAACAATTTTGTTTTCAAAGTTTAATGACACACCACAGATTTCCCCCTTATTATGGAAACATTTCTGTTATATTCCATCACTCGAAATGAAGTGAACTTTGCCTTTTAATCTTTTGTTTTGCTTTTTCTCTGTTCAGCTAATGACTGTTTTTCCAAAACTCTGAGCTGACGTTGTTAGAATAAGCACCCAAATAAGTAATAAATGCTGTCTCCGCATATCACGCATATATCGGAGACTGCCATTGATGGCTCGCATGTTTCGTGCATAAACTGTCCAATTAATGCTGTAATCCTGCCACATATCTACTCGCTAAAGGCTGACGTAGCAGAGAAAACATGGCTGACAAGTGTGTTTTTTTTTTCCTTCCTGCTTTTTAAATGTGAACAAAATAGCTGGTACAACGTTAGCAATGTCTCCAGCTGTCAGAAAGGTCTTGTGTTTTTGTTGACCTATTTGCAACGTGAGGATAGTTATTATTAGTCGGCGTTTGTTAATGCTGCGCTTCTGTATTTTAGCTCTCCAGGCTCTTTCCTTGCTGCTCCGGCGGCTGCCGCACATCACTTCAGGAATCTGATGAACTGTACCGACCTCAGGTTAACCTCCAGCCCCGTCTCTCTTCTTCTGCAATCCCAGACCGTCACCGGAGGCGAGTCGGGCGCTCGCACGGGCCGCACATGGGAGCTGACGCGCGCACACACTCACATCTACCTCCACACACACATTGACAGGGTTATAGAGAGGTTTAAAATCCATCTGCCCTCGCCTGTCACACAGGCCCCGCTAAATCTGAAGTTTAATGGACTTGTGCAGACAGAGCACTCGCAACAGATATTCATGTGTAAGGTGTATTACTTCGCTCGCATAAAAAGAATCTGAAAGTTTTTATCTGCAAATACAGAAGAGAATATAAAAGTTTTTATTTGACTGTGAATTAAAGAAAGAGACTTTAAAATAACATTTTTAAAACCAAAATCGCGTCATCTGTGGGATTAATATTGAAAGACTGTATGGACATAGACTAAAACTTTTGTTTTGATAATCGGTGTCTTCCAAAATCATCAGCAGGGCAGATGTTTGCCTCAACCTGGGTCTTAAAACTGAAATTAGATTCTCTTTGTCTACCTTTGTTCAAGATTGTAAAAATTCCCCTGACTGGGTTTGACTTTGTATCCGTTCCTGCAAAGATTTTAATATAAATAAACAAAATCTGACCGAGTATAAATCTTTTAAAATGATCGAAAACATGGTTGGAACATTTGTTTTTAGTCACACCCCACATCTCCTGTGAGCATGAAGATTAGTGAAAAATTGCTGTTGGCAGAAGGGCCTTGTCTCGTGCCTTAGTTTGGGATTTTGGTATAAAATCATTATTAGGGGGAGTTTATCCTTTAAATGTGCTTCGTAATGAGCGGCGCAGCGCCTACCGAGGCTCGAAGTTCTGGCAGCAGGCTTAAGCTTTCAAGCAATCGCTTATCTTTTAGATTCTCCATTTATTTTGGACCAACATCAGTTTTTAGGAGTTCTTTAGCTGAGAGCGGCAGGAGAAGCAAATTAAATTGTTGCATGCCAATTCGGAGGCACTTTGGAAACAGTGTGGTGAATCAGATTGGATTATCACCTCGAGACCTTTGCTTCTCTTGTCTCAGTCACCGCAAGACGTGAGCTCCATTCTTTACGACCAAGTGCATTCACAGCCCCATACTTCAACAAATAAGTATGGATAAAAGCTGCAAGAGTTTGATATTGGTCCATATGTTTAGTCAGGGGTGTCTTTAAACAATATCATAATATTTTAGGGTATTTCTGTGATTCTATTGACTGTATGACTAAACACAGAAAATTCTTTAAGATACAGGAAATTGATCCTGTTTAGTCAATTCCTCTGGTATTTTTCCAGAGCAATTCCCTCATTTGGAGAGGTTGAGGTCCCTTCTAATATAAATCCCAGTTACATTTTATGACAGTTACCTGAGTGAACTGACTGTATATCGTTAAAATGCCATTTTTAAGGTCCCATTTGAAATTGGCAAGCAGCGCTGTCCCTGCCATCTTTTCATTGCAAGTGGCCGTTGTGCTGCTTTCATTTTATTATGCTGCACACATTAGCTGCACATATGCCACATGTCAGTGTGCACATCCTGCCACAAAGTGTGCTCTCTGTTTATGCAACACTTGAAAGGATCGAGGCCACGAATAGCTCAATACAGTCGATACTGATCAGTTAAAAGATGCCTTGATCAACCCCAATACTGGTCTTTGATATTGTCACGGGACTGCCCTTCTTTAAGAAAAAAGAAAAAGAAAGAAAACAAAAAATAAATGAATTAATTTTAGAAACAAAGTACCAAACAAGTGTTGCATGTTCCCTTTCAAAAGTTCCAGTTATTCACTTGGAATGTTGTACCAAAAGTAATATAGTTATAACCATTAAACTACACAACGGCCATTACAGCTAACAGTCTGTACTTGAAAATTCAGTCACTTTCACCATCATATAATGTGAAGTAATTGTATTAAATCAGGTAGAAAACGATCATTGAGTCAAACCTGAGTGCTAAAAGATCTTTCAGGTCTCACAAATAAAGTGTAAGAAGGGTACACTTTGATGACCTTGCATGAAATATTCTATTTATCCACTTTATTTCCTAATGTTCACCTTTGCGGTTTTTGTCTGAACCTTCAGTCAGCTCCTTTGTCTCAGTACAGTATTTGCAAGCCAACACTTGTGCTAAATGCTTAATAGGAGAGACAGTTTTTTGTGCAGGAAAAAAATAAATACTCACGCTTGGAGATGAGTAGATAACCTTCACACAACAAAGGTGATTTGGAATTGTCTTCATTTGAAACCTGTGCGCTGAGTGTTTGGTTTTAAACGTGAATCACGTGTTTTCAGGGGAGGAACTCGTGTGAATTTACATTTTGTTTATCGGAACCGCATTTTTGCTTTCTAGAGAAATGCAAAAGTAAACGCTAAAAACATTCGTCAAGGACACCTAGCATTTGCTAAACCTAGGCGTCGTGCATTAAGGCAAGACATGAAATGAGATTAGAAGTGCAGAATTGTCCCCCGCAATGAAATAAGGAGACACACCATGGATTGACTAGTCTGTCCATCCAAAATGTCACCTGCAATATCTTGGTTGCCGGTGATTAGATAGTTTGGTCGAAGGGGTGGGACTTGTCATCGCTTCATTGGGGCATTTTCCAAATTACAACAACGAACCGAAGTGGAGCAGTACAACAACTGCACGTTCAACCTGGTATCACTGCAAAGCGTGGAATACACACGCCTGTCCACCAAAGCAAAACGTGTTATACTCACACAAAGATAATGCCAGGCATAGCTTTGGCACATTTTGCTTTTGTCAATGGCAGTGCTTTATAGGAAAATGCAACCAAGTGTGTGGTTTCAACCATGCGCTTTGTAAGAAAACCCGTGTGGTTAGGGAAAATCGACATGATGAGGGTTATGGAAAGAGACAACCTTGGTGACGGTTTGGGACAGCGCCACGCGTATCATTTACACGTTGTGCTTTTGTGGACAGGCGTGTCTATTTCACACTTTGCTGTGATGCTGGGCTGTCAAGTTGGGGCAGCTGTGGCTCAGATGGCAGAGCGGGTCGCCTACTAACCGTAAGGTGTGCGTGCGCTTCAACCTCCCGGGCACATGCAGAAGTGTCGTTGGGCAAGACAGTGAATCCCAAGTTTTCTCCCGACGGCAGGCGAGCATTTTGCATGGCAGCTCTGCCACCATTGGTGTGTGAATGTGTGCGAGAGTGCGTGACTGGGAGGCAAACTGTAAATTGCTTTGAGACCGCTATATACGTACAGACCATTTACCATTTACAAGAAGTTCACCTGGACATAATGAGCAATATCTTTGATGGTGTGGAACAAGTTTCACAGGAGGTCATATTGAGATCGTACTTTCTTTCCGTTCTCAGTTTGGATGTGAACATGAGTTGAGGCTCCTGACCTGTACCTGCAGGATTTTATACACTGCACGGCAGCTGCGTGATTGACTGATTGGATAATTGCATGAATAAAGTGCCCGGTGAGTGTAAGTGAACCTAAATTTAGCTTCCTGCCGAGCTCTCTGAAGCTCCGGTGAGCCTCGGCTCTGAGTGAGCGATGACGCAGCTAATTGTTTTCAACCAGCCTCACGAGCCGCGTTGACCAGCTCACAGGAAGAGGCTGTGACCGCTCGCCGGTGTCCAGGCATGTGTTAAAAGCTTTCCCACAGTGCAACACGCCCTGGACTCATTTCACACCCTTTTTATTGTGAAGGAACCCAGCAGCGTGTGCGCGTGTACGTTGGAGTTTGATATTTTGTTGTTTATGTGTGATTCAGTGTGCTCACACTCATTTCTGTATCAGCGTCTGTGTTTGCACATATGTCCCCGTGTATGCCTTTTTGTGTGTGAATTTTTTGCCTGTGTTTAGGCTTGTCATTCCAGCACGGTGGCCAACAATGAAGGCAGCTATGCCTCTCAGCATGATTTGTGTCACCTAGAAGATTCCTCTTAGTGATGAACATTTTCCACACGCCTGCTTCTCTTTCCACACTCAGCGGGAGAACGTTTTACTAATCCAATTTAGAACTGGGAAAACAGATTTCTGTCATGCAGTGCCGCTGTGAAAATATAGTCTTTTGCTATAGCAGTCTGTAGGAATGCAGTGCTAGTGTGTATGTGTCTAGAAAAAAAAATACAACTTTCTTTTCAAAGTTTAATATCTATCTGCCAGACTTCCATTTTGAAAGTGGTGCGATTTTTCAACTTAATGTATTTTTTGTGCTTTACATGGGAGTAAAGGTTGACCAAGTCATTTGATAAACAGGGAAAAGGGGTCAGAGGTCATGCAGAATCATTGAGACGGAGTACAAATAACCTGCGGGGGGGGTCAAACCACCATCACTTAAGTGCTCGTTCAGCTGTCCTGGTCTTTAAAGGTGCTTGCGTGTAGGTGAACGTATGAGTCGAGGGTAAATGTCACCGTTACATCCTGTTAACCGCCTGCCCATTTCATTACAGAACAGTGGATCCATTAGTGATAGCATCGATATATGTGTGTGTGTGTGTGTGTGTGTGTGCGTGCGTGCGTGCGCGTGCGTGTGTTTCCGCGTGGTGCGTCTTATCTGTAAAATAAAGTAGTGTGTCACAGACTGGCTGCAGGCACAACGGAAAACAGTATCTCATTGGATGATATTGGTTTGCTTCCCCTCACATGAAAGATGGCTTTACAGGTTCAGCAGGCCAAAACAGTTATCGTACACGGGAGTATTCTTCTGGCATGTTGGCAGTAACACACAGAGGCGCTCATCCACTTAGATGCTGCTCCTGCGGGTGTATTTATACCAGAGCCTGCTTAGAGAGCTGTCTGAACACTAAAATAACATTTGTTTGAACACGTGCGAGTGTGTGTCTGGGTTCTCCAGTTATTGATCAATAATTTTAAGCAAGTTTAAGACAGGAAAACAAATCGACATACGACGTTAGTCCTCGGGCTAGTGGAAGCCGTGGAGTTGAAGAAATAAGGTTAAGATCTAGATAACTGAAATAAAGCAAGTCATGTATTTGGAAACCCCGCTAGATGTCTTGAAGGGTGCAAAACAAATTTGTATACAATTGATTTGCTTGCAAAAAAAAACGTCTTGTCATTCGGTTCCAAATTTCAACATCCATTCTAACCTTTTTTGGTTTAAACACTTAACTTTTACCTAATTTACGCACAAATAAATCTAAACAGTGTCATTGAGTCACAGTATTTATTATACTCAGCCTTTACATAGATAAAATCAGAGGTAAATTAATTTTAGATTAGGATGCCTTTTTGTTTTGTCTGTTTGCAAATTGTGTCCTATCTATCTGTAACTGGAGGCTTCTCTGTGCACAACCAGCTATCTAGCATTTTCTGATAGCATGTGAGGCTTTCAGGATAAATTGGTCAAATTAAATGTCTGTGAATGGCTTCTATGTGAGGCCTTTAGGGACATCTGTAAATTGTAGCTACAGAAAACAACACGAGCTACACTCTCCCCCTCTAAACTGCATGAAAACTAAAAATGTGTACATTAATGTGTTACAGTATGTCATTTTTTTCTTGCAGTAGAGTTTATAGAATTATAAAAAAAAAAAAAATCAGGAACCAGTCAATTATGGAATCACAATTTTTAACAATTTGCAGCTCTAAACATCTGCAGCCACCGCAGGACAGCACATCTGTGGAGATGTCAGCTTATGCACAGCACCTTATGAAAAACTATGATTGACAGTTGTATTTTAGTTGAAGTGAAAGCTCTCTCTGCCTACTTGGCTTTAACTGAAACTCACCCTACTGCCATCACCTGACATTTCCACTGTTGAGTACCTTAACCGTCTTAACTTGCTTCTTCATCTCATTTAATTTGAAATAGTCCACTTTTGCTTTACTCGTTTGACTGTGTGCAAGTAATGCAATGTGAAATTACTTTTAAAGGGTTATTTCCCAGCCTCATCCACTTTAGTCTGCACAAAATGGCCCATGTCTTTTCTCCTGCTGCAACAGAGTTTAATGAAAAAGGCACGGTTTGCTTAGGCTCAACATAAAACCCGCCTCCGGGGTCTCTCGTGTGTAGAATTCTCCTCACTCCCCAAATCCTGTGTGTATAGATGACAGTATGACTCTGATTTGACATCAGTATGCCTGTCTTATTAGAAGAAGGGGTTCTCCAGTTCTTTAATATTACATTTGACTTGTAAGAGGCAAATAAGGGAAGAATAGTCAAAGGTTGAGCTTAAAAAAATTCCTTTAATGCAACTCAATAACATTATCAGATCCTACATGCCTGTTAAATATGTCTCAAGTCCACTTCCAGTCCAGTTTATTAATTATCTCATAATTGAAGGATAATTCTGTTTTTTCTTTTTCAACCTGTCTTACTTAGTTTGCAGTCTCCACCTTTGTTGTAGAGATTCGGGGGAAATGAGGAGACGCACAAAGCCTTTTCCAAGTCTGGAATCAACTGATCCCAGTCTGAGCTTTCCTCCTCTGTCGTCAGCAGAGCAGTGAGGGGGGGGGGGGAGACGACACACCATCAGGATACTGAAGTATGTTTTTCTGCCTCTGCCTTCCATTAAGCTCCGTGTCTGTTAACTCCGATTCCAATAAACACGGCCGATCATCAAACTGAAATGACTCACGGCCGTCCTCATAACAGTCCACAGCATTATCCACCTCTGCATTTTGCTTTTTCGTTTCCAGAAAGTCATCCTCGCACATGCAAACAAACTGACGTGCACGTACAGTTCTAATAGAGGCCATTTGTGTCAGTTGGCAAGTATCCCCAGATGAAAATCCCGTTGGCCAAATATCCGTTCCAGGTGGACCATTTCTGTGTTTTCTATCGGTCTGGTTCAAAAACAAACTTTAAAAACATTGCAGGGAAAAATGTGTTGTTTTGGAAAGCTGCAAAAAGCTTGCACCAGTCACACCGACATGCTCTCTTCCCATACTGTTTTATGCGACTCCTTGTTTCCCCGCATTTCTACAGCAGAGACGGAGAGAGCCACAACAGCCACACTAATGGGAAATACACCAGGTTGAATTGAACAAAGACTTATTCTTTAAGAACAAACATGAGACATGATAAAGTGGTCCTTTCAAAATAAATGAGAAAAGCTGCAGTCAGCTGTAGTAAATGTAGTTTTATTTAACACAATATTGAGCTAATTAAACCAATTAAATCAGTGCAGTCAGGCGTAACAAATTATGACAAGTGGCTGAAATCTTTAAAAATGAATGAACATGCATTTTATTGAATTTCATGCATATGCTAATTGAATTGTTGAAATGTTTAGGAATTAGCAGTGAAAATTAACACGTGAGGGACAAATTATACCCGTGAATTATACATTTTCTTTTGTATCTATTTTTGTATTATTTTATATTCAACGATACATAAATAATGAATACATTAGACTTGAAGCAGTTTTGTCAAAACAAAACTGAACCCTGATGCTCATATTGTTTTTTGTTCTTCCTTTGAGAACTTCACATACTGCGTGTTATTTTGTCCTCGTGCTACACACGCTTGCAAGACTTGCATGTATAATCACAATAATTGAAAGGGAAAATGAGCTTCCTTGAGCTTGTCCTCCATGAGATAACATGATTTATACACGATGATAAAATGCTCATAAGTGGTAAAATATAGCGTGATAACACAACGGTTTGATAGCTTCCCCCCTTCACGGCCATTACTGATTTTGAAATCCCATATTTTGCCTGTAGTATCAGCAGAAGCTGCTGTGATTTTTTTTTTTTGGGGGGGGGGGTTTGAGACACTCAACCGGTAATAATTTATGCTCATTAGAAATGGCACAATAGTGGGACATATAAAGAGCCAATCTTTATTCATTCAAATAGAGGTCACCCACACTTGGTGTCTTTCTTCTATGGATTATAAATTGCACTTCTTTCTCTCTCTCCTTCCCTCCCTCTCTCTCTCTCAGCCTCTCATTCTCCACCTACCGTCTCTCAGCGTTTGAGAAAGTCGACTGAATTTAAATGGGATGAATCATAAATCTGATTAGGTGAATATTCTCTCTGATCTGGAGGGCAATATGGAAGAAAGGTGATGAATTGAAAATGATGAGGAGACTTCTTTCATTTTCATTTCTTTTTTTTTTTTTTTTTTTGTGTGTGTCTGTCTTCCGATCTACCCCCCATTAGGAGTTTAGTTGAATAATTTACTAGCAGGGCAATAATGTGAGGTACTTCATTAGATGGAAAAGCTCTCTGGTGTCAGCAGAGATGTCTCCTAATTGAGAAGCCTTTGATGATTCTCGATCAGAAATGCGACAATTTCAACAGTCTCAAGACATATTACAGTAACCTGCAATTTTGAACATTTGCCACAGAGGTTTTAATACTGATGCTCAAACAGTCATTAACTTGCTATTAACTGTGGCTCAAGGTGGATTGAAAGACACTTTCTCAACCTTAAATAAGATGTTGGTTTTTGAAAACGAATGATGCTCGGTGACAAGTGGCACTCTTCTTTCTTTAAAGAAGAGTGTTTTTATATCTGTCTGCTTTTATGTGCTTTTTAAATTTGTGGAGATGTTGGGAATTTGAAAAAAAAAAAAAAAGTCTAAATATCAGATTTAGTGCTTGGCTAAGGTGGAAAAATTTGTGTATGGGTGAAAGTAACATGTGACATGGTTAATCCATGTGGCAACCCACCGTTATGTCATCCACTGGTTTGTGTACTGTGTCAAAGCCTCGAGTCTGGCATTTTGCTTGTCATCATCTTGGTTTTTTTTTAGAGCCAAAAATTACCATTTTTGGATGAGGACTTGATGATACTATGCCCCGTCCACCTATACTGGCATGTCAATCAAACCAAGCACACCCCTAAACATACCTTTCTTTGAGGCCTTATATCTAATTAATTATGGACTTTTTTTTTTTAAGAAGGACCAACAAAACACTGATCAGAAGGAGTTAATTTTGCCAATGACTAAAGTATAGTGTACACATCCTTTTGTTTGACTATTACTCTTTGAATTACATCATCTTTTTGTGTCCTCCTCTTCTTACTTGGTGTAACCGTCCCAAATGGAGAGTGGGCACCACCAACAGTTTAACTTAATATACTCCTAATATCAGTGGGTGGACATGAATTTCTGTAAATTCTCTTCAAAGAAAGACTTTTGAGACCCTTTGGGAAAATAAACAGGCATCAGAAAAACAGACGGTGTCTTATGTTGATAAAGGTCAGTATTGTAAGAGGAGTCCTGAATGTGGTCAGGAGTTGTTGCCGTCTGACACCTCTGACACCACTTATGCTCCAGCAGCATCAGTACTTTTTCTTCCCCCCCGTGTGATAAAGCACACACTGCAGCTCCAGCGTACTTTCAAGAAAATAAAAGACTATTTAATCGCAGCAATCCTTTTCACGTTAGGCTGAAGATGCATCTCATTACAGGTTCTAAGGTCAGGAAGCAGCATCGACTCCTCAGCCAGATGACTTCACATTATTCAGTCGTAGACCATTAGCTGCAGAGATTATTAGCTCAAAGTTTTAGAGCCTTATCCGAGTTTGAGGCTAATGAAAAGGAATGACATCAAGTTATTACATGAAATGGGTTCTTTGTTGGCTCTGCAGCTCGAGATATTCTGGAAATAATCCTTAAAGAGTTTATAGGAACACAAAAAGCTTTTACCGACTGACAAATGAGTCCGTATGTTCCGGTACATACTGTGTTTGTATGCTTCGTAATGCTTGTCAGCACAGTTCATCTTACAAATAATGTATAGCCTACTGTTCATAACAGGAACAGGTGGAGTATGTTTGAGATCGAGAATTCATGAAAACCAGTTCGAAGGTGAACACAGGCTTTGTGGTATTGCCTTTGCCTTTCTCCTTGTCTATATGCTTATCTTTTACATTTTACAGTATTTGTAGCGGTCGGTAACCTTGAATTTATTGATAAAAAAAACCACATGTATATCTGTTTTTTTTTCCTTCTGTTTTTAAAAAAAATGATCTAACCTTAGTGACCTTCGTAGCCAGGCACATTAGATGTAACCCGGACTCCATAAGCATACAGAGTGAGGAATGTTTTATCATGCCGGAGACACTCCCGAGGAGAAGCCATTGATCTGTGAAACCACAGTGTCAAACCTCTGCTCTACTCCATGAACAATGTGTGTTGAGTGCAAGCCTGCAAGGAAATGGAAACGTTTTGATCTTAAAGGTTAAAATAATGCTTTTAAATTGTTTTGACTTTCTTCCAATATACTGTACTATGCACAGAAAAGGACTAGGTTACTGTCAACCGGAGGGTGTTTGAATATTTTCATGTGGAGCATGATGAAAATGTAATAAAGGGCCATCTTAGTGTTCAAACTAGTAAACAAGGTGCCGACTGGCTCTGTCATTCATCTTTGTATGAAATGATGTCTGGGCTGTTAATGCCTGTGTTGATAGTAGGGAAGTCACGATACCATACATTTAATAGTTGAACGAATATTATTGAAATTCTATAATTCTCGATACCAAGGCAGAAAATAATACAATAAATTGTATGAAAAACTGTTTTATGTTGGCATTACATTTTTAACTGCAGTGTCCACCTATGAAAAACCCCAGAAGGCTTCGGATATGGTTGTCTTTCTGTGTTTGTGCCCGTCTCTCCTGCTCAACAGCCTCTTCATGCTGATACAATGAAACGATAATTACAGGACTTCAGTTATGAGGTTAAGCACAAAGAGACCACAGACGCTGCTGCACTCAAGGTGTGCTAACGTACACATTCCCACCGATATACGCTGTCCACAGATCCGGATGTCTGTCTTTGAGCTGTTTAGGGAAGTTTGAGGTTCTCCTTTTGTTCCAAATGCTCTGTGAAGCTGTTTGCATTTTGGCTTTTCGTCGTTCTTAACTTCTTCCTGATCATCGACTCATACGTTTCATAGACAAATCTGTCTTCCTTTCCTTTTTCACATCCCAGCAGACCAGTTGCTGCAGCTGCACTTTCCACGGCCATACTGCATTTTGTTTTATCGTCCGGTATCTACAGTCGTATCGAATCAGAGCCACCTCTTGCTCAGTTCGTCCAAATATGGTCACTTTTGGCTCCAAAAGAACCCCAAGCTGTCGGCGGCTGAAATGCCGAACGTAAGGCCTCAAAATAACAGTTCACAAACCAATGTGTGACGTCGTAGTTGTTTGCCGCTTGGTTGCAACATAATTCCATAGAGTGAAGAGGGAAAGAGCAAATAGTTATGGCTGACCAGAATGAAAAATTTGATCCTTTAACATTTCAAACGGCTGTAATGAAAGGCAGCTTTTCACAAGGAGGTAATAAGCGAGACAATTTCAGTGTTGTCAGTCAGTTTTGGCACCTATAAGCTAAAGGACAAAGTGCAGTCTGTAGGCCAGGTGGGTCTCAAAACGTATTAGCGAAAATAGAGTAACATTTTCTGCACGCTGAGAGGACTGTAGAACTGTGTCTCTCCTTTTCCACCTCGAGAGAACCAACCTGAACGGGTTCAGGCTCACAGTAGTAAGGAGGCCTATTGGTCACCTCACACTAAAGGTGTGTAATGGGCTTGGCAACATGAAGGATCTCCAGGTTTGGACAAAAAAGCGAGCCAGAGGGATTATACCTGACATGTGGCCCGGGAACACCTGGGGTTCCCACAGCTGGTGGAAGTTTCCAGGCAGACGGATGTCTGCTCTGCCCTGTGACACTGAACACCACCAGCAGCTAGCAAATGGAGGTTAGGAGGAAATTGATACCTTGAGGTAACCCAGTGATTTTCCATCCATCCGTTTACTCCTGCATGTCACCCTGCACGTCCACAAACAAGCAACACACAAGTGGCAGACACACACAGCCACCATATCTCCCGCAGATATACATTAGTATTGCTGTGACTGGCACATTTGAGCCACAAACCCTTCTATTTCTCCATTTCTCACTCTAGCTATCCCCCCCATCACCAGCCGAGCGGGCCATCAGAATGCTATCACGCCCCAGGCAATCAGAGATACAGTCATATGTCACAAATAGGTGTCAGCTCTTATTACAGCGGGGAGGGGGTTGAAGGCAAGTGAAAACTCACTTATCAGAAAGGACATAGCTGTGACACATCCCCCCCCCCCCCCTCTGTCTTTCTCTCTTCTACTCCATTTGCCCGTGCTGGATATCACCTTTTTTCCTTCACAGGCCAGCAGTATTTGACCAATAACACAAATGTAATACCTCTCCCCTCCTCTCTCGGCCACCATCCCTGTTGATTTAATGGACCTGTAAGCTGCCAGTGTAGTTTATTCAATGCTTTTTAAAGGAGGGGAAGTGGGCCCGCAGGTATGGGAAGGACATACAGGGCTTCATCTCTACTGTCATACGGTAGCCCTGACTATTATCAAGTTATTTGTTGGAAATTGCTATGATTTATTGCTCGGTGTTAGTTTTGGCCCAGTTTAGCAAAGTTGGTATGGGAAAAGTTTTCATATCTCTTATCATCTTTTTCTATTTATTGCATTTCCTGTCGCCTCAAGGTGTTTTGTGTTTAGAGTCGTCTCTTAAACAAAGTTTCAGGGTCATGTTTGTACAAGTTATTGTAAATTTGTACCTAGTGTCGGCTCTGGTAACTAGATGTTGATGCAGTGGCTGAAGAGTTTAAATGCAATGTGAGTTTTTAAAAGTTTGTTCTCTATGTTTTCTTTTCACATAGATTAGGGTATTTGCAACAATTACATAACGGCATTTACAGTTACAATACAGTGCTGAGTTGCACTTTAATTAATTTATATCTGAATAGAAAATGAATGCCCCTAACTTGCCCCAGATTTTTTCATAAAAGGTCGTTACATGCTTTATCTTCTTCAGTAATTGACTTATTCTGAACTATGCACGATAACATTAATTGACGGAGTTATTCAAGTGGCAAATCTCTATTCTTGCAAATCAATGAACAAAGTCAAATGATCTGACATTATTGGAGAGAGAGAAATCCATATCCAGTTCTTTGTGCTGGAAATATAACACTCATTTTATCCAAAGGTACACGTGATAAACAAAACAATGAACTGATAATATCTCATGTATGGTTTGATGGTGCATTGACTTAACTTGCTGATCCAGCCTTCGTAGCCCGCAGTCATGGCAACGTGTGATAATAAACACTGCATTTGTTGTGAACAGACGGGATTCTGCTGTATAGCACTTAGTCACGCTATACGATGCATCCGTATTTAAACACTGTCTGGCATTGTGCAGCATACACAGCTTTCAGAGCAGAAATGACTACGTTAGTTAATACTGAGGAAGCGTGTTTGCTTGTTTGTATATATTTATATTTGTATGCAGGAATCCATGCAGTTTTCTGTGCTTCCTTCACGATGTACTCGGATGTTCAATGTCCATAGAGTACTTCTTTTTGGCTCCGTGCACTCATGAATGAGATAATAATGAAACGATGAGACAATGGCATGGCTCCTGTTATATGTTATTGGACCAAATGATCTAAATTCTACTGATAATAAAAAGTCACTTTGAAAAGTTTTTAAGACTGCTGCTATCCTGTGTGTTTCTGTCGAGCGCAGCTGAACTGTACAGAAAGTAGTTGAGATTTACCTGCAAACTTGCGTCTATAAAGCAGCTATTTGGTGATTTAAAAACACAAGCTGCTACATGATGCTTGTTTCACCAAAACATCCTCTGGGTTTAGGTTGTTTTAGTATATCTCATACTGGAATGATTAAATCAGGTCCTGAAGCTGATTGTGAGTAACAAACTGGTGTTCTGACATTTACAAATGTGAAATATGTCACAAATTTCGAACTGACAGTATGCTGCCGCTGCATACTTTTTTTTTTTTTTTTTTTTTTACATTTATTTCTAGTTTTAGGAATCTGAAGAATTTCTCCTCAAGCCTTTAAGACTCATCAGTACAGAAAAACAGATCATTTACAGTCAGTTCAGAGCTTAAGGAATATATCAAAATTTGTCAATTAATACATCATCTCAGCTACGATTGAAGACAGGAACAATGCAGGCAAAAGACAATTAAAATTCGATGACTGTTAATCAGCAACGGTGACTCTGCTCCTTAATTTAATGCAACATGTTTGTGATCCCTTTTACCATCTGACCAAAACCCCCGTTCCTTCACTCTCCATATGCCTTTCCACCAAAGCGTTGCTCTGCACACCAACACCCATAGCGCGGCATTCTGGTTCCGTCATGCCTGCCGGACACGATCCGCTGCTACGGCTTCATTCAAGCTGGTGTGTATGTGAGCGTTCAAAGAGTTTGTGAGTCACGAGTGACCGCAGCTCTTTTCCTCGAGCTGCCGTCTTCACAGTTTATTTTTCCCAAGAGTGACTCTTGTCTCTGCGGAAAATTCCTTCTCTGTCTTAAATCTCACAGATACTCTCGATCTGGGTTTGTGGTAATAGAGAGAGAGAAAGGGAGGGAGGGAGGGATGGGTGGTCGCCCCCTTCGATGCCCCTGCTGACATTCATCTCATATGCCAAGATTTAATGCATCTGAATTCACATTATAGTTTTTCTCATTTGCATATTTTTTCGGATAAAAAGAACCACAATACAGGTTAACGACTGTGCTGTAAGATCGGCTGCACTCACATTTAAAAAGAGTGATGACCGCCACCGCCCCCACATCCGCCCAAAGGCGATCAGTCTCTCGGCAATAAGATGACATGAAAATACAGACGATAACCCAATCCTAATTAACACTCTTACAGACTATAATGGCAGTAATGAAACTGTCAGATTGGTTGTTTGGGTCTTGTAGGTTTTTTTTTGCATAATTGATTTACTCTCAGATGCCACAAATATGGCAAAAAGCCCACATACCAGATGGAATGATGCCATTTAGCCCAGTTTAGTGCCGTGTACTGCACATGTGGCAAAGGCCTCCAGCTGTGGCCAAATGCATATAGGTCGCACCACGCTTGAGTGAATTTCAGTCTGTGTGTGTGTGTGTGTGTGTGTGTGTGTAAAGGTCTAAAACAGAAAGGAAAAAAATGACTTACTATTCATCTACTAAAGAACCGGGATGCATGGCTTCTAAGATCAAACCTATTTTTTTTTTAAAGTTAATTTAAAGATTGTATTAGATTTATACACCCTTCCCCTCGATCGTTCCCTTCCTCTTCCACAATCGCCGTTATCACAAACCATCTCTCTGTTCCTCTTTCTGTCTGTTCTGTGATTTTGTCTTCTCCTCCATCACCATCTGCCCATTTCTCTCCTCCGTGGGAGAAGTGGAGGCTCCTGGATGCTCACCGTCTGGAAAGATGGGGAAAAAAAAAAAAAAAGAAGAAAAAAATCACCGAGCCAGGACAAGTCAGCCATCAATCTTCCTCTCTGCCATTTCTTCACTATCACCTCCTCTGTGTCTGCTCTCTATCTCTTGTCTGTCTGTCTCCCCCCCACCCCCACTTTTCCCACTTTAATCCCATCTTCAGTCAAGGCTGGACATGTGTGATGGGCCCCTCTTCCTCCTCCATGCCGTCCTGCTAGACCAATATAGCCTTCCTCTTAGGCCTCGTCTTATTACTCCTCTGTCTAGATATGATCTCCAGGAGGCTTCAAGCCATTGTACTTCTCTCGCTCTCTGTCCTTCAGTGACCGTCTTTTATAGAATGGATCTGGATGGGAGATGGCTTAGCTAAAGCCACAGTGGAAATCCTCAACTGATGGTTTCATAAGAGGGGCTATTCTAGCTTTGCTGCTGCATTGGGTCCACTGTAAAGTCCCTAAACCCTTCTTTAAGAGAAGACTTTCCACCGTAGCCAAAATGATGTTAGTTCAACTGTAAGCCATCAGCAATTAGGCTGCTTTTGAAAATCTTAGCCAAGATCCATGAAGATAAAATTGCGTATAAGGTATAAACCTTGTTAAACACTTAAAGGTCTCAAGAAGTGGATACCGGGGTTATGGCCTCCCATTCAGCGGCTAATGTCCGTGTATGGAGCCTGGGGATCACAGAGGGGTTTTAACCTATCCTGTCAGTCTAAATTAATGAGGTAATTAAGGGCTCAGGTGGAATTAGCAGTAGACACCTTAAGTGCCCTCGGGCAGCCAGATAGGCCGGCAGGATGTGAAGCTACACTATAGCTAGAGGACAGATGATGTCATAAAAGGAAAGGTCAACAGACAACTGTATTGAGTTGTTTTAGTGACAGTTTGTGAAAGCTGGTCGTCATTCCTCGTCTGCCCGTCCCTGAAGACAGAGGAATGATAGAAAAATCACTGCAGTTTGATTTCCGCCTCAGATCTGTGGCGATGAGGGACCCAGTGAACATTGGGAGAATTTAGGGTGTTCTTTTAGGAACTTGAATGTGATTATATTACATAGACTGCTGCAGTCATAAAATCACCCAATTTAAAGCGCCATAAAAGACTCCCATTGGAATAATATTCACAAGATAGATCCTTAGTACTTGTTCTATGGCTCTGTGGCCCTTGTCTTTAGCTTTGAACGTATTTCCGTGGCACAATCAAAAGCAGATCGCCCAGTCAAAGCTAACCTTTAAAGTTGTAATCTTTGACATATAAGTCCTTGATGATATTTAAAGCTCCGTGGTTACCGGTGTTAATGGAAAATTCAGTTTAAACCTATGGTAAGCACTCTTTGGGCATCTTCTACAGTAGAAGAGACACAGCTGTATGTGTTTACAACAACTGCTATTGTCAGTGACGTCATGCCATGAGCATCTGATCTGATTTCATGCTTTCCACAGTGCGAGCAGTTTTCCATTCAACAGCAGGGAACAGTAGCGCTGTTTTGCTTTCTTTGCAGATACTCTTCATCAAACACATCTCTGTGGCTGCTCCTACTTCTTCCATTATACTCGGTAATATTCAAAGCTCACCTATAAATAATGCAGAAATTTACAGTTTTCTTGTTTTGCAGATATATATATATATATTTGATAAATGATTGCTAACTGCAGGGACAAATAAAATGCATTTCCCTTCACAATAAAAGCCTGAATGTTTTTGTTTTTTTTTCCAGTTGAATGGTTTCAGTCAGAGGCAGTGGCAGCAGGGAATGTTTGGATTATCTGACACATTGTTAGCCATTGAACAGTGTAGTTAGAGTGTATGGAATACAAATGTAAACCTTAATTTTGGATTACATACTTGTGTCATCCTCTGAACTTGGGATTACAAATGTAAATACTGTACATGAAATGGCCGTTGTTAAAAAAAAATATGCAGGCCGTAAATATGGTTTTGATTTCATGAAATATTTCAGAATTTCAACTTTGAAATAGAGCCAGGCGATACGGATACTGCTGATGCATATTAGAGCGTTAACAAAAATATGCGATATTGATATACAGTCCGAAATATGGTTATTAAACACTTGTGATAATGATATGTAATAGAGGCAGGATATTTTGTCATTTAATGATAAGCTTTATTGACCAAAATCACCTTGAGTGTGTTGAAACAGTGAGCTTCACTGGGAATATAATAATTATAACTATATCTGATAAAACAGAACAATTTTAAAATTAGCCCAAGCATTTTTTTTCTGCATTATGTTCCTTAAAAAAATAGTTTTCATATTGTTGTATATCAAACAACATGCATGCTGATACCAATATATCTGGTACAGGCCAGTATCAACCAATAAAATCCTCCAAATGAAAAATCTTGGAATAATGTACAAAGTCGGATCCCCAGCTTGTGCAACATGTGTAGGTCCATCTTAGTTATTACCGATTGTATGACCTTCATAGTAAGAGGAAGTGGCTTTCATCTGAGCTCACACTGTTCTGTTTCATTGAGAAAATGGGTGGTGCTCAAATGTTGTCCAACTTAAGGTGTGTGCTGGTAACTTGCATAAGTTTACACCAACTTGAACTTTGAAAAGAAAAATGTTTTTTGGACAATTCTTTGGGTCCTTGAAGGTATTCCAGTAGTCAATCAGTGAATTAATAATATTTAATTGAACTCTCGACAAGTAGATTTGCCAATTAGATGTCTCCGTAGTGGCACTGTTGTCGTACCTCAAGTAGGACCAATAGACAATAAGTCGTTCAAGGGGACGAAACTTCGTCAAAGGAGAAACCCGTGTTCTAAGGGGTCTTTGACATGAATCACGACTGTGACCGATGCGGGTAATTTTACAGCTAGCAACAGAGCAGAGTTGACGAGTGCAGTGACTCCACATTAGTGACAGAGTTGAAGACACAGGTGGGTTTTTAACCTGTCGTTTTTCTAATTCGAAACGCGGTGGGGAGCCCCAAGTCGTTTTCTCAGCCAAACACGTTAAAGCCTTATTACATTCGCAGTTATCACTTTCTGTCCGTCGGGCAGAGGTAATTAGGTTCCCTACTCGCACTGTCTTTTCCAGTGTCAAAGATATCTCATCAGAGAAAGCACACTGTATAGAGACGGTAAAATGAGTGATTATTACAGAGAACATAGCCTGTGGGTGTTCCTGCCAGTGACAGCCGCAATCCATGCATTCATGCGTGCTCATGAATGCGTCCTCAGAGACACATCCAAAGCACTGAGAATGAGACATACAGGAAAATTACATTATTTTATTTAATGTTCAAGATTGATACCTAAAAGTGTAATGATTTGAATCAAAAGGCAGCAATAAAAGTATTATATACCATAATTGAAGTGACAAGTTCCACCCAATTTCGAATGTTAATAGGTGGGTCACCGGTAAGGGACCATATCCATGTCGTGGCTGTTATTTCCTACTGGGTTGTCTCTGGTCGGACAAATGTGTACGTCCCGTTTCCTTTGGTATCTCTTCAAGATATTTTGTTACTATTCCAGAAAATAAAATTTAATGTGAAAATGGCAAATTTTCTAAAATGCCCGAGTCATCCATTTGATGTTACGACAAGCCTTGTGAAGAGTCAAAAAAACCCTGAAAGCTTAAACCACCATTGTTGAGGAGATGGCAAAATGGTAGATGTCATGTGAATAACCACGCGTCCTATTAGTGCTACATCAATATGAATTTTGTCAGATGACCCGTCTTGTCCAGTAGTACCAAATTACAACCCGGTATCACAGCAAAGCCTGTAATACACCTGCTAGTCCACTAGAGGGTAGCGCGGTGTCGTGACGGTTGCCATCGCCATGACGTGAAAAGTAGGTAGACAGGTCATGTGACATAGGTGATGTAATTTCACCAAGTCTGGGAGAAGGTGATGCTGATTTCTTTAAAGCAATGTAGATTTTATGCGTAAACCTAACCAGCTGTTGTTGTTTTTTTTTTTCTAATGCTAACCTCATGGTTGTGTTTGGCTAATCCTAACCACGCATGTTTTTATCGGGCCATTTATGACAAAGGCAAGACGGACATGCTTCCCTCTGGTGGACAGGTATCGCACACTTCTGCATGTTATCGGGTTGCAAATGATCAAAGTCGACGTTTTCGACGATACAATATTTCCAAAATAAAGTTAGAAGGTCAAACAACCAACGCATGGGTCTTCTCAGAGGGTGTATTGTAATATACTTCATGCAGCACCTTAAACTTTTTTTTTTTTTTTTCAAGCGGTGGGGTCTAAAAATAGATTCTGTAGGAAAGGATACGTCATTGAACTCGCATGCAACAATGGGAAAGCTGTTCAGTGGGGGTTGTGCTCGCTGTTGTTGTTGTGATTGTCCTTCCAGTGTGTCCTCTGGTGTCAGTCAATAGTTCGGTACCTGCAGGTTTGACTCTTCTCCTCTAACACATGACAAGGGACCCACCGCGTACTCTGTCGGATCGACTCACTTCTCTCTCTCCTCTCTCTCCTCACCCTCCTCACCCTTTTGTCTCGTCCTGGGGTTGTCCACATATGACACCTGTCGGGGCAGCGCCGTAGCAGGACCCTGACATTTCATTCTCACCTGCACGCATGACCTCTTCTCCTTTCTCACCTTCACACTTTGACCTCCCGTGTTTACACTCATTCGGGACCTCTGAGTGTGTACAGTCCTCAAAACACAATACAAATGTCAGAGCGAACTATAAAACGACACCAGTGTGAGAGCACAAAGCAAAAGCTCTTTTTTTTTTTTTTTTTTATTAGTTTAGTGTGAACTACTGACAACCAGCCTAAAAAACACTTTTTGTCTTCTTGACTCGCCCGTGCTCCAGAAACCTCCTGGGTTCAGGCCAAAGGGCACAGGTGAATCTGTTGTAACTGCCATTTTCTGCACTAGTCTTCTTCTTCCTCTTCTTGTCCCTCCTTTTTTTTCAGGCTCAGTGAACTGAGGGAAAATGACATTTAATTACAGGAGAGCAGTCACGCAGTTCGGCTAATTACGATCCCGGGAGTTCAGTCATCATATCTAATTAACTTTCACTTTCATGAAAGCTTAATGCAGCACCATAGCTAGGCGCTGCATGTGCCACACTTCAGGAATATTGACAACTCTTTGGAAATTAATTTAAAAATTGTCCTTTTTTTTTTTTTTTTTTCCCTCTCTGCCTTTCTCTCTTTGTTTCTAAAGTAAAAAAAAAAAAAAAAAAAAAAAAATTCTCCTTATATTTCACCTTTGATGCTTGTTTTATTTATGGCACCATTTCAGAAATTCATGATTGATCTAATCCTGCATTATGTTTAAATAGAAATGAATGTAATCAATCACTTGGATGGTGGTGGCCATTCATACTCATATTGATTGTTAAAAGCACACTGCATAGTCTGATTCACATTCATTATGACACTCTCAGAGGACAATCAATTCATTATTATGCTTGCCCATGACCACGTTGTTAGTGTGCTTACTGGGGCATAATCCTCCAAGTGCACATGAGCATTTGTTCGTCTTGTCATTTTTCATAGATAGACTTGAAGACCTACTTCTGGCCCGTTTTGTACAGTCCTTTGTTATCAGTTTAAACCACAAATGATTTTATTGTTTTACTTTGATATTAAAGCTTTAGCGCAGGACTTTTACATAAATGAGGATCCATCACATTCAAGCCCTTACCAAATGGCCGCACATAATGCAGATTAAAGCTATCACTGCCTCGTAAATCTTTTCACATTTGGTGTCTGGTGATACACTCCCATGCTGGCCATGCATATAAACCGGTCCTGTTGTGTGGACAGCACTGGACACTGGCTAACTTCCGGTTTAGCCCGATACTAATTTGACTAATACTAACAATGCAGTTTTACAATTTCCAAATGTTTTTTTTTTTTTTTTGACTGAATGGATCGAATTTGATCGTGACATTTCAAAAAGGTTGTGATGCATTTTATTTCATTTGTCCACCCTTCTCCCTGGCAGAAGGAGGGTAGGGGGGGTGAAACAAAAGTTTGTGCTGCTGGTTTAATAGTGAGAGGGGTGATCAAAACATTCCGAGACTGTTCCCGTTGCATGCAGATGTACTGCAGCACACTACAGTACTCCAAGTAATGTCGCTTGATCTATATCACCTGTGTCACACTTGTGTTTTTGACGAGTGCTACTGGTGCAATTTCACCACGGACTTGAAACTTGAGCAACGGTGGGCCAATTCACGTTGCGCAATTTACAGCATACTGTATATAGTGCATAATCAATCCAATTGAAGACTAACACATCGCCTCTACAGTGTAATACAATATGACCTCTACCTGAAGAGCCCCTTTTTGTCTCCATTTGTTGATGACTGACTCGTATGTATGTGTCCTGCCTCCTGCTTTATATGCTGATGTTGTTGATGGAATGTGCGTGTGTGTGTGTGTGTGTGTGTGTGTGTGTGTGTGTGTGTGTGTGTGTGTGTGACCTGAGATCACACTAGAGCAGAAACAAGAGTGCTAATTGGTGGCTTGAAATCCCCTCGGTGCAGCCCGAGCTCTGTAAAGGTCATCTCTACTCATAAAATGGAGTACTCACTTGTTTTGTTTTTTTTATTAACTGGGCTGACAGACTTGGCCCATAAAATCAAATGAAGAAACTGTATTGTTTCTGTAATACTGTATGTATTGTTGCCCGTGGCCCTGGTTAAATCACAAAGGTTAGTTTTTCATTACTGTCCTTGTCTCTGGTCGCTTTAATAACGGTTTGTTCGTCATAAAACTGTGTTAATGTCCAGTAACATCTCTCTGGTCATGAACATAATTTTTTTTTTGTAATATTTAAAGGAACATTTAATGGAACATTTCATCATTTTGTGAAACACACTTCATTTCTTCTTTCGTGATGAATACTTTTGTGAACATACAACAAACTACAGCTTCATTTAAGGCAGCTAAAAGCAGAATATAATGTAACATGGCTATTTTTGATTCATGTGTGCGGTTATTATTATTATTATTTGTATTATTATCGGTGTGCTTATTTTTCTTTCTTCTGGAACAGAACCCATTAGTTGTTGTTTCACGTAGGCTCTCTACAGCTACAGGGAAGAGCTTAGCCTAGCACAGAGACCAATGCCTTGTCTGACACCTTTCCTCCCACCACCCTCTTCGACCTCATTACCATTTTTATTTTACTCTTGAGCTTTTGTACAAAGAAGACAAGGGCTGCTGGAAAGCTGATTTTGTTTTCTGTTTCAAAACAGCCGGGGTGTCCGTTTCTCACCGTCTCCTGACTGCACCTCCTGACTTTAGCTTCACATGTTACATTCAAACAAACAGACACCACCTTGGAGCTACTTTGTAATAATGATGACAACATGCAAGGCACATAGTGATTTAGCAGCACTCTTACCACTGGCCCTCTAATTTGAGTCCCCCTTACACACACGCACACGCACACACACAAAAACACCAGAGACATGAAAAATGTTAGTGGCCTGCCATAATGCTGCAAACATCAGCGAACCCCACAAGGAGGATTAATGCCTCGTCTGGCTTTTATTATGCTGTCCTGCCGTCCTTCGCGGGCCGGCCATTCATCCTTGTAAGATGTCCATATCTGCTCTCAGTGTGGGCGAATACGTGCGTTCACCGGTGTGTCCACTCGCACGTGCCGCTCTGCGCACTTGCCTGTGTTATGTATGTATGAAAGCGCTCGTGTGTGCGCGATCTCAAAAGTTGATCCCAGAGGGGGTTAAATCACTTGTCCAGTCGCGCGAGCTTTCCAGGGCCACGTCTGGCTTGTCTTATCAATCTATCGACGTGGCACCTGTGCTGCCGGTTGCGCTAGGAGGCCGATGCAGCGGACGGCCCTGGTCCCACCGAGCAGGAATACTAATGGGGATGCAGATAGCTTTTGGTTTGGCCACCTCAGCAGACATTGATCCCCCTGCGGACTTCCACGGTGGTGACAGATGGACTGTCACCTCTGAATGAGAGGGGATCGGGACACCTCCCCTCACGTCTCCCTCAGTGGGGTTCGGTCGCCGCCTCCGTTCGGTGTGTCGCTCTTCATGTCCCCCCGCCTTGCTTTCTACTCATTCCTTCCTTTCTTTTATATAGATATTTAATGTACTGTATATATACTGTATGTACTGTGCATTTTATATTTTATATTTATATTTTTTATTTTATTGCTTTTCTATTATATTATTCTATTCTATTATTATTTTATTCTATTGTTTCTATTATTGCTCCTGTATGTATGCTGTTGTGGCGGAAAAATGTCCCCTCGGGGATTAATAAAGTATATACCTACCTACCTACCTACCTACCTACCTACCTTTCCTCTCGCGTACACACTTCACAACAGACCGGTTGCAGGGTAAATCTCTGCAGCTGCCAACTGTCATTTACAGACACACAACCTCTAAGCCTGTTTGAGATGTTCCCTAAAGATCAAACACAAAAAGTCATTTTCAGGAAACATTTTCGGCTAAAAATAACCCCACTGGCTTTTTGTATTTAATTAGAAAACAAAGGAGGCGGCCTTCATTTGTGCTGGTGACATGCGTCTTCTCTCTGTCACTTGAGAGGCAGAGACGGTGTGAGGGAGATCATGATGAAGGCATTTTTAATGCACTGTTCAGTGTAACTAATGTGTCACCAATGAAGAGGTGTCTGTGTGTGTGTGTGTGTGTGTGTGTGTGTGTGTGTGTGTGTGTGTGTGTGTGTGTCTGTTTGGAGTAGTTCAAAAGAATATTTAGCCACTTTTTATGTGGATATCCAAACAGTGTTGATGGTAAATGTAGTCAATTGAAGCAATACATGTTCCACAGTAAATTATCGGTGTCTCCGGCATGCAGCTGCAAAATCTGTTGTTCTTCCGACTACGAACTACAAGCTAATTTAACTGTGTAGCCGAGGGGGGGGGGGGGGGGGCGCTCTGGATGGCACACTGAAACAAAACTTTAGTCGCAGTCAAGCAAGGAGAACATGTTTCCAACAACTGTATCAAATATTTTGGCCGCCGATGAAAACCAAAACCGACTCATTCTGTTGTAATGATGGATACAGAAGATGAACTGGAACAGACGACCAAAACCAACAGGACCGGGAGTGGACGACCGCTGAGAGAGGATTTTTGTCACCTAACACTTATGTCATGGGAAGTGATACACGGTAACATTGGCCAGGCGGTTTCTCAAATCATTGTTTGTGTTTACAGAAACGGTTATAATATGTGATCAGTAATAGCCACTTCCCGAGGAAGAGGCCCCTTCTTTCCTCTTCTTTTTGCTGTCTGCAAACAACGCCATCTGGCAGCTTATTGTTCTTTTGTTCGGGTGGCTTATAGGCAAAAGTACACACTGTGGAATGTATTATTTCAGTTGACCACACTCACCATCAGAGAAGGAATGGTTTTGATAATTCTTAACTAGGTTATTCACTTTTTTGTGTGTGAAAATGCACCAGGCACAAGTATTCTTCTGCCCTTAAACTTTTCTGTTGGGGATCCGTAAAATGATACGTAATAAGGATTGGAGCTGTGACAATTAATCAATTAAATGACAGAAAATGCTAATTATTTAGTCAAAACAAACAAACAAACGAACAATTTGAAGTGATCACTTCCGGTTACTTAACCTGGTTATTTTCATTTTGTTGTTCTCTCAACCGAAATGATTGATCAATGAATGAGAAAATGAACCCTCAGATTCATTAATAATTAGTTAATCATTTGTTATTGCGTTAAAAAAATATATCTTAATAACTGTTTAAATGTCGGCACTTTCGATGGTTTCAAAGATATCTGCAGTATTGTTTTAGTTGATCTGATTTATGTTTGTTAAGGATCTAAAAAAACAACAACCACAAACCCATGTAATAATGAAAACATATTCCCCTGATGTCAGAAAACATTATGCAATTAAACTTTGGAATCATAAAACAAAACTCATTACAAAAGTGCAAATTAAACCAAAGAAATAATGATCCACATGAAAGTATCACCATTGATGTCTCAAGTACAAATTTGATTAATTCCTCCATAAATAAGCTGCAACCTGACTTCAAAAACACTTTCAGTGTCACACAAATCTCAAGTGCCATTTGCTTTTAAACACGAGTTTACTCTGTTCTGTATAATGTGACCCTTAAAGTCCGTCCCCACAATACAAATAAAGGAATCGCACTGAAGCATCTTTAAATCACCTGTTGAACACTTTTGGCTTGAACCGGACCACCTCTCTTCTTCCCTCATTGCCAAATCCCACTTATCAGCCACTGGCGCCTGGACAATATTGAGAGGCGCTATGCAAATGGCTGGGAGGAAAAGGCCAGATCTAATCTTAAGGTTTATTCTAATTAAAAGTGATTTACTTTCCCCGCCGTTCTCTGAGAGGGAAGCTTAATGTCCTGTTCTCGAAGGAGATGGCATCCTCTTAACTCAATTAGGTAGAAGAAGATGCACTTTGGTAAAGTTTACTGTGGCGAGAACTGCTTAACATGCAACCCTTAGACGTCTGCAAGGGAAAGGCAGAAGAAAAGTCAAGGTTAAGGACGGCCCGATCCGGTCCACCTTGTGTTCTCATGGGGAGAAGCTGCTCCCACATGCTGAAAATGTATAACTTAATGACTTTAGTTAGAATTTCCCATCCAGTCTTGTCTTTTTTTTTTTTTTTTTTTTTGCATCGTTGCAATCCACCAAGTTTTCATACAGATTTCAACTTTTTACTGATTTTCTTCTCTTAAATCTTTTGAGGTGAGGAGGTGGCAAAACTTTTTTTTAAAAAATTTTTTTATTGACTTTGCAAGTTATTCAAGCTCACTGAATGCTGAAATTAGATTTAGAAACTTAGAGTCTCTCTCAAACATTTGCATCCATTTTTTTTCCCCCCTGGAAACTGAACCACCTCGCTCTAAATGGCAATGACACTGAACCCACGATGACGGTGTGTGTATTAAAGTAATGAATCCATAACAGAATATTCGTAAAATCCAGGTTTGGTTTTAACATTCATACTTATCTGATGATCAATATAATCAATAAGATTTTTCTACATACTCACATAGTAGATGTTGATTCTCTCAAACATTTCTGTACTGTATATTTGCACACATTAATGGATATGATGGATCCAAAAAGTAGATAATAGCATGCATAACATTTTATTATGAAGATTATTGGGAGCAGAATGCCTGAACGGTTTATGATAATTATAAGTGAGCTCTTTTTAAATGGTGTTATTTTGTTGCCTCTTAACCCCTTGACGTTTCAGTAACATCCTGCTGTGGCACTTTTTATTCGCTTTCAAACATGCACTGGTTACATAATGTCGAGGTTTTATTGTGTTTAAGCAACCGACCAAATAATTATATAGTCTAACACCTCAGTGTTCCTCCACCAAACACCTCCGCTGCAGCTGTCCATCTTTTCTCGAGCACCGACACAGAGATATTTTTTTCAGTTCACAGTGTCCATTAAAATACAAAAAAAGGATATATTTCTAACAGATCTGTTGCTCCGATTGTACAGTATGATCTGAAGTGAGCCTGATTCTGATCAAAAGATGCTGGTAGAAGTAAAGGAAAAAAATATATAAATTGAATTCTGAGACCAATTGTTAAATTTTCTTCTTCCCATATCTAAAACCAGATATGTCTCCAAATTAACTTCTATTTCATTGACTGGGTATCTAGAGAGATCTTAATTTGAGCACATCTTAAATGAAGGATGTCAAACCTGCAGGAAGCAAAAAAATGAATAGAAACTCTCGATTTAGGTCTGACCGCGCGTGTGTGTGTGTGTGTGTGTGTGCGTGTGCGTGCGCGTGCGTGTGTGTGTGTGTGTGCGTGTGCTCGGGTAATTTAGTCGAAAGTATTTCAACTTTCTGTGGTTCTGCTCGAGGATGGGTTCCAATAGCCGGTTCCATTTTGGATCCAGCTCAAAGTTGGTAAAATACCCAGATTTGTTGAGCTCATGGCCAATCAATCCTTTATTGAATCTCAAGTTCACATTTGTTTCGCTCTGGCACTACATGCCCTGATTCTCAATACTCATGTCAGTCTTGTACTTGTTTGGTAAATTTGTCCCTAAATTACAATTTAATTTACAGATTATATTATGTTATTGATGTGTTCAAAAGATGTCTTAAATATTAGAGCATATTTTCAGTTCAGCATAAAAGCTGAAAATGGTTTTGTTGCTACGTGGAATGAAATGAAAATATTACACACAGGTAATTAAAAAACAACAACAACATAAAAAATAAATAAATAAATATATATATATATATTTAATAAATGATTTGAAAGGATTTGGATGCAATAAGCAGATCCAGAACTGGATTCAATCTCTTGGCCTCCAACATTTACTTAGTTATAACAAGTTTGTAAATAGAAAATATTTGTAATCTCTTCATGGACACCAGCATTGTGTAAAACATCAAAAATAAAATATTTGACATATAAACTAAAAAAAGAAACATTTTCAAGATGAGGAGAAAATGACAGATTAACTATATATATATATATATATATATATATTTACAGTATACATGCAATTACAAGGCCTGATAGGACACAACACAACCAGTTTCATGTTCATTCATGTTGATGTTGTGCTTCGATTGAGCTTCGTTGATTCATCAACACCCTGGATTAACAACATTATTTATTGTATTTTTGTTAAAAAAAATAAAAAAAAATCTTAATTTAAAAGATCAAAATATGTCCAAAACTCATGCACAATGGAAGCTCATTTAATTACAGATTGTCATCACAAAATGTATATTTGCATGACAATATTTAGTTGCCAGTGAACATTTCCATTTTGATTTTGAATTTTTTTTTACATTGCATGTTCTAAATCTGTCTATAAAACTTGTTATTTAATACAAACACAAAGAAAGACCCCCCCCCCCAAAAAAAATAAATAAAAAAAAAGACATCATTGTTTCTAAGATCCAATGTTTCTAACACATGGTCAAAAAGAAAACCAGACGATGCTCAGCTCTCGATTATATTTGCATCATAGTGAGGGCTAATAGACAGGGTGAGATGTGCGTTTCCTGTACAGGCCCCTCATTGACACGGGCACCATTTACCGCTGTCAGCCCCCCCCCCCTTCCCCTTCCCTTCCTCCTCCTCCTCCCACCACCACCACCACCACCACCTCCCCACCGCCACCACTTAGTGAATAAAGGTCAGGCAATCAGGCATCTGGAAGGACAGCTAATTTGTCATCCCTCGACAAACGTGTCAGCGTCCGATCTTGTCCGCAGGGCTTGATACCGCAACAAGCCGTAAAGGTTAAGAGATTCAAAGAACGCTCCCTCCTTCCCTTCCTCTGCTCGCCCCGTCTCCATCTCAACAAGCAACATGCGACAGAGCAGAAAATTCAATTTTGGATTTGATACTGTGAGGGTTATGTGCTTTCATGGCTGTAACTCTTCAGAGTCTTTAGGCATGTCGTCTGCCTTGCTCAGTTAAACTCTGCAGAAGCCGCCGAGATCGAGACTTTACTGTCTCATTCTCTGCTTGTGCAGCATTTTACTTCACTGATTACCACTTATTCCCAAAAAATGGAATATCATATCAGCGTGCTGATTTAAAACAAAGGCATATCTCAGTGTTAGTTAAAGCTGAACATGATCTGAATGTTCAAATGGCCTCTCTTGGGGAAACTGTAGTTGGAAAATCGAATTTTACTGAAATTTTGTGTAAAAAAAACCAAACAAACAAAAAAAACCTCACCAATATTTGGAAAATTTGGATTCGAATGCAGCAAACGAGCCGTCATCCGAAGCCATCTGTCGATCCGAGCGTGGCCTTTGTGATTACCGAGGCATTGCAAGTCGTCCCTGTCATCCCTGAATGCATCCTAATAGCCTGTTTAGCGAGGCCATCTACGGCCGCAGGTGTGTGTCCTCTTACCATTCCCAAGAGTGTAAGTGACAGAGGGTAGCAGAGAGAGAGACATGAATGAGTGACTTTGATCAGGTGAGTTCACCAGACTGTGTGTGTGTGTGTGTGTGTGTGTGTGTGTGTGTGTGTGTGTGTGTGTGTGTGTGTGTGTGTGTGTGTGTGTGTGTTGTGTGTGTGTGTTTGCGATGTTCAGTGCGGGATAATGGAGAGTCAGGCTGACAGCTGCACGTCAGATACACTTTACGTACGTCATTGCCCGGAATAGCTTTAGCCTTAACTGCACATTTAAGTGGTGTTTACAACTTTTTGGTGGGTCTTTACGTGCGCTGCTGTTAAGTAGTGTGCGGAGACTCTTGGCAGGAGTACGACCTGCGAGACGTTTGTCAGGTGATACCCGAGTAGCTTTTTTCAGTGGCGTCCTTGCTAATTGGGCTCGCTGTAAAATCAGCTTTAGAGAGGAGATAATTCTTTGTATTACGCCTGTTTATACACGTTTAGAGAAAGGTTAAATTAAGAATTTGTAAAGTCTACTTTTTGCCAGTTCAATCATAGGTATTTCTTTCAAATTCCTTCATATGTGGGGTGTTGGGGAAAAAAAAAGGGCCATCTAAGTTTTAAAAGGTTGAATCATACGCGATATAAAAGTGTATGTGGCTTCCGGGTCTGAAAAGTGAGGCAGTGCGGAAGTGCCTTAAATTGCAATAGCACCGAAGGCCACGGCAGCCAAAATGCCAGATTCGAGGCTTCACCTCGGCAGTTCCCAAACCGACTGTGACATCACGGTTGGTTGCGGCTCAGGTTCAACACATAGAAGTTGCAGGGATCGTTGGTAGAAATACTGTTGCACTGCTGTAGAAATTGTTGAATTGTCTCTATAATATTGATGGTCTTGATCTGAACGAACCCTGAGATGACGTCGGTTGTGATTTGTTGCCACATAAATCAAATTGAATGGAATCTTGGCTTTGAGTAGAACTGAGTAGCATGATATGATCTCAGCATGCGAGTCTTTTGTATTTGCATAATTTTCGGGCTTTTTTTTATTATCTTTATTTCTACATCGGTGAATACATTTTGGGAAGAATTATACTCCTACTGACGTTGCTGCAGTTGATGCATCATTTGTTTTAGACAGCTGGACTTTAAGTGCATAATATTTTGGTCTCGGCGTTTGGTTTCTCACACTCTCTGCAGTCTTGTAATTCAAAACCAACATTTACTCGTTGTAGTTATTTCCCATGTCATCCGGTGGATCAGTTTATTGTTTGTTTGATTATTTTCTACGCCATTTTCATACGTTTGCTGTATGAAAATGATTCAGTTCATGTACCTTGTTTTCGACTTCTGCACCTTTTCTTCTACTCCGCTCCGTTTCTCTGTTTGTCTTGCGGCTGTTCCTCCTCATCTCTTCTTCAGCTCTCCTCACATTCGCAGCTTCTTCTCCTCTAAACCTCGTCTACTTCTTCACCTCTTTCTGTCACTCTCCTCTCGTTCTCTCCTGATTCGTAGCCTATCACCTGTAAACTGCCATCAAGGCACCACAACATGCCCCGTTGTTGTTTTGGCTCCCATGTCAAATGTGTATTTATCAGGGGATACATGTGCCGGAATACGAGCATGCCTCCCTCGCACAAGCCGAGACAAACAGATAGGAGTTTGTGTATCTGCTAAAAAAAAAAATCTATAGATAGCTGCTGTACCAAATGGGTGTCTCTGTTGCAAGTCGTTGCTCTGTGCTAATGTGACTGTGGGCTCTCCTGCAACGCAAGAGAGGCGGCAAATTAGAGAGTGGAGAGTTGAGAAACCGAGGGAAGGTGGTATCATGCTGAGATGGCATCACGCTCATGCACGAAGCCTAATCAGGCACAATCTGCTTCACTATGACGCAACGTGCAGACTGACAGTGTGTTTTGTATTTATCCAAAATTAAAGCTGTTGCACGCTCGTTGCCGCATTTCATTATGCAGTACATTAAAAGTATCCAGTGGAGTTGATGAAACGGTGCTGGAAGGTGCAAAATTGACTTCTGGAAATGGTTCAATCACGTGTTTTTGGAACGAGGACGCACAAACATCGGAAAAACCGACGCAAAGGAAGGAGACCATTCCTCATATTGTTTATGTTGATCCGGATTTAAACTCCAACATTATGATTGTCTGCATGGCGTCAAGAGACATTAAAAGAAATGGTAAGCCCAGTCATATGGCAAAATATGGAAACATACACAACAAAAAGCAGCATTGCAAACATTTTGTCAGGCATAGAATTTAATTCCTTTTGCAAGATACAGCAAGACTAAATGTAACATTGAATATCTGACCAACATTATGGAGTTAAGGATTAAAACTGTATGATTACTCCGATGATTTTTGTCTTTGTTGATTAATCGCTTAGTCTATATAATGTCTGAAAATATGGAAAAGTGCCCATCGCCATCGGAGTCCAAGGAGAAGTCTGCAAATGATCTTGTTTTGTTTGACCTACAGAACTAAACTCGTATTCAGTTTAAAGTGAGTCAAAACAGCAAAAAGGAACAAATCGTCACATTGGACATGCTAGAATTACTTTAACATTTATTTGATAACAAATATTTCCAGCTCTTTGTCATCTACATTTTTACATATCTGTTGAACAGAAATATGAGAGGATTGTACAATTCAACCGAATGGTTTTATGTGGTTTTATTCATGTGAAGTTCATCTGCCGGTCAGATTTACAAACAGGTCATGTTTCTCTTCTCATAACTTTACTTTCTGAGAAAAAAAAAAGGTAATTATACAACCAAAATAAATATCAAAAAGAGTTCAAACATAAAGAAATAAAATAAACAAGAACATGAAAAGTGCAAATATATAAATATGAAAACCAAGGGAGTGTCTTGCTTTAACACAAACAAGTGATACCAAATAACTTTGGCTCCTTAGATGTTATTCTGTCAAAAGTGAGAAAGTTCAGTTAGCAAAACCAATTGAAGCATTCATTGAAGTTTGCTGCCTTGAAATGCACTTTTTTCATGCGTACAGCTCAGTTCTAGAACAACCACCACAACTATTATTACCATTGACTTCATTATCGTTGCAGTCAACACAGCCAGAGCTTTATGTGGGCTGTTAGTGAGGACATGAACCGCAAGCAGTGTTTTTATTCCACATGTGACGGTCTCAGTCAGAAACAGAGAGCAAGTTATTAATGTCACCGTAACATAATTAACCGATAGTAGGAACAAACTTGTTTGTCGTAATAGATGGAAAAAAAAGCTCGGCTGTTTGAAACTCACTTGTAGCTCCAGCACTACGATGTGATCAACAGTATTTCAACGCTAAAGGCTGCTGATACACGATGTTCAGATCGACTTCATGCCAAAAGAAGAGATGAAGAAACTTGTATGACTTCATATAAACCAGCTCTTCTGTTTCTTGGCAGAGTGGAATCCATTAGTTGTCGGCTGTTGTCCCAAGTCAGTGATCTCCCCTCCGTGTGGCCGAACTATCCTTGTTCAGGAGCCGCCGAAGTCAGTGGAGTCGTTGGAAGGGAGCTTTACTGACTATGAAACGGTGACTAATTTGGGGTAAAGAAGCATGGCCTTTGATCTCTGCATTGAATAAAGCTGACTGTGCCTGCCTCGGCGCCCCTCAGGCCTCATTGTCAGCCTGCCAGAACGTCATCTTTCTCCCATCACTGAATATAAAGCTGTGGAATACATCATGCAAATAATCAGGCTGGAAACAAACACAAGCAGAGCTTCCCCCCCCAAAGGAAGAGGCAGCCGTCTCTAATGAGCAGGGTAAAATTGGAATATTCATACCTCCTTCCCTCCGCAGAAACGATTGAGTGATTCCCCCCCACCTCCCCGTTGACGTGCACCCCCCTCCCCCCTTTACTTCTCTTTTCTTCCTCTTCGAAGCTTCTCTCTCCCCCTTTCATCCTTTCATTCACCGCTCTGCCTGTCCTTCCCTCTTACCACCATCTCTGTTCCCACTTCTTATTCTTCTGCGCTCTCCGTCTTCCTGGAACATAGCGATAAACAGTAACCTGAATAGGCAGCCAGTGATGTTGACAAAGCCGTTCACAGATTACGCCCCTGGATCAGAGTCACAAATCTGCCAGAGAGGAGACATTTGTTTATGGTGGAGTCAGTAATGAATGCAAAAAGGGGGGAAGGGGGGGAAGATTATTAGGAAGGAGTGAGAAATACTTTTTTTTTTCTTTTTTTCAAAAACAAACATTACTTGGATAAACAAGTCTGAAATACCTCCAAATTTAGACTAAAGGTTTACAAGTCTTCCCCCACGTACTGGATTTAGTTGTCAGGAGTGTTGACAGAGTCTTGCCGTATTGCGCTGAGTCTCTTCCCACTCAGACAATAGGTGGTCTAGTGAAAGGTATTCAAAAAGACCCACTTGTGAGCAGTTCCAGTTTATGTATATATTTCTTTAAGTATTGGCATCACAAAGGAGATGAGTGCTATAAAATGAGCGAGAAAACAAAGTAAAAAACCTCTAATAAAACGGTAATGAAAACATTCCTGGGTCTGTTCCTGCCCACAGATGGCATGTTTGCACTGCAGACAGATGAACAGCTATAAGTGAAATGAAGAAAAATGTGAGGCAGCGGAGGAAGATGAACAGCATGATGCACCTAAGGCCAGGGATGGATGATGTAGGAGGAGAGGGATTTAGTTTCTCTCCTGACCACCTTTTGAGAATGACCTAGAATAAGAGAAAAATTACATCCTGTAGTAAGAAAGTTTCACTTCTCCGTGCAAAAACAGCTTTTTTTTTTTTTTTTTTTTTTTACGATACAAAATTATATTTGGAGCAGTCTGGAGCCGAAACAGTCCCTCAATTAGTCAAAAGGAATTCGAAAAGGAAATGAATTGGTAAACATTTGAAAATAGATGTAATTATGGAAGTCAGTTTGCCAGTTTCATTTTGTCAATATGAGGTTTTTATGTTTCTCTTTGCTGAACAAAACAAAGCCAATTTAATACCTCACTTTTGGGTCCGAGATGTTTTTCACAATTTTCTGCCATTTTATAGACAAAAAGATGAATTGATTAATTGAGAAAACAGCAGCCAGATTAACCAATAATGGAAATCATTAGTTGCAGCCCCAGAGGGGGTCATTATTTTCGTTTTCTAACGAAAAGGCGAGCGGACCCAAAAAAGCACGATTGTTTGTAATTGAAGTTCCAAGTTAAACATATAATCTTCCCTTCAATCCTCCTCACTGACTTCTTTCAAGTAACAAGATAGAAAGTTAACAGTGCTATTAGTCTTTGCAGGAATTGGTAATGAGAGTGATAAAATGGACAGAGCTAGTGGTGATACCAGCTTTTGTTTTTCTGACCAAAATCTTCTTCATTCCCACTGTCTGTCTGTCTGTCTGTCTGTCTGTCTGACTGTCTGTCTGTCTCTCTGTCTCCCCCTTTTTTTTTAAAATTGTTGTCTGTGCTCATCTACTTATTGTCTTCAATCTGTGGTCACATGAATATTGTAGGCCCCATCCCACTCAGGTCTTCCCATTGATTGCTTGTTATTTCACTGATCTAAGCAGCTTATTGTCACGTTACAGTCACTTAATCAGTCTGGGTAAAACGATCACTCCCTCAAGTACGAGATTGAACTTGCAGTGGAGGCTGGAGATGAAGTGCTGTTGCTGGAGTTGTAATGATATGCAAGGTAGGCAATTTCAAGGCAGGTGGTGTATTAAAAAAAATAAATAAATAAAAAAAAAAATGGAGGAAGGGCATTTGGGACAGAAAGCTGGCTGTGATAACGAGGGAACAGTAAGAGACAAGAGGGGTGTTTGTGGCAGGTCGAGGAGCCTGGAGGCTGGGGATTAAGAAGGGGCATTTTAATCAAGATGTGTGGAGCGACAGAAAAAAAAAAGAGTCAAAGCTGTTATTTGGGTGATAACATCATCTTGTGTTTTTCAGTGCATTTCCATAGTTCTGGTGAGCCTGAAGTTGATTGAAAAGCGTATTTATTTATTCTTTTATGGTGCATTACTTCCTGTATAACTATGGGACACTTTTTTTTTTTTACATTCTTATTGAAATTAAAAACTGTTTAAACAGGTTAAGATCTCTGCGCATTTACATGGAGTGATGCACTGAACCGGATCAGTGTTGAAAAGTGATGAATTCATTACGTTTGATCGCCTTTTAAAAAAAAAATTAAAAATTAAAAATAAAATTCACCTGCATTCTGTGAAGACCTGCCACGTCTCTCCCTCTTATTGGCTCTGATCCTGATCTTATTACTGTAAACATGCCACCAGCATTAAAATGCCAGCAACAAGTACTATAGCCAATCAGATCCAGAGTAGGGCGGATTTTTGTGGAATAAAAAAAAAAAAAAAGTGAAAAAAAGATAGATATCTATTGTCTGTTCAGTGCAGTATTTGCCATAAAATCTTTGCTGTTAATCAAGCAATAGCTTCATCACAATGAATGCATGGCGTGCAATAATGTTCAGTTCTTTAAAGCTTTGTCTCAAAAAAACAACTTAGTTGTGGAAGTAGAGGAAAAAACGTACGCCTACTCGACAGAGGGCACAAATAAGAACGTAGCCGGGAAATAATCAGATTCAGCGTAGTCATGCTACGATCTTTTTTCTATTGTTTATGCAATTGTTACTATTTAGCATTTTGAGGTGTTTACACAAAGCACTTTTATTGCGTTTGCGGTCCTTAAACGGTTTTTAATCAGAATACAAGACTCCATGCAAACGTGGCTGATAATGAATGACAGAAATGAAAATGGAAAACATCCCTCATTGTTATTTCATTGCAAAAATAATTAGATTGCCGTATTAAAAACTCAATTGGTCCATTTCCCAGAAGTACCCCGTCAAATGCGCCTTTAAAATCCTCCAAACACACCCGGCACATATTCTGTATTTGTCACTCGTGGGAAGAGAAAACAAGATATTGTGGTTAAATAAGCAGCCGGCTTACATTTTGGAGGAATAGAATGCCCATCATCTGCTACCTTAACATGAGCCACAGTAACCGTATGCAGGACAAAACGGGAAACATTAGCTTAGCCACGTGTGACTGCATACACAACTCCAGAGGTCCCATGTTCAAAGTGATGCGTTGACATTCAGACGCCCTGTAACTCTCCAAAAGTATTAGAGGCTTAACAGTTGTGGAGACTCGCATTTCTCTTCTTTCGGTGGAGGCCATCACTTCCGGTCCTTTAGCCAAGCCAACGCGTCAGGGACTTGTTGATATTATCCTCTGCCTGATGAGATAGCAAGCTGACCCCCGGTGCATTATAGTGTTTGTTATGTTTAAGAAATGTTTTGCTGCCCAACTCTGAAAATGAGAGTAGGACTATTAAGAAGTTCAAAAAAAAAAAAAAAAAAAAAAAAAATCAGAATAAAACTGCTGTAACGCCTTATTGAAACCAGATCAACGACCATATCACATACAGTATCAGCTTTGGTGCCAATAAAAATAATCACCAGATTTTACTGTTAAGAGGCTATTGCTTTCCCTCATCAGAGTGTAGCTCCATTGATTTTCTTTCTTTTTTCTTTTTTTTTCCCCACCAAGCTTTCTACATTTGCTTGAAAGAAAATGTTCCTTGCCCAATGGAAAAAAAAAAAATATATATATAAAAAATCTCTCCTTTACTCATTCAATGAAATGAAAAATACAATAATTCTGAAAATTGTCAAACACTGACAATAATTAAAAGTGTTTTTCATTAGACATGTACTGGTTCAGTAAATACACATCATCCTTCCAAGTGATAGAGTACAAGGGAACGTAACAGCAGGTGCTCATTATAAGCTTCAAGTCTTTGAGTTCTTGAAGTTGTGCCTCAGCACTACACTTTGGCATGGGGAAGTAATGTGTTTAATAACATCCATGGGGGGAGAACCGTGTTGTTGACACTGCTGTGGATGAATATGGAGACGATGAAATTATCTCTCTAGGGTTTGAGACTGTAGATTTGAATTGCAAAAGGTAATAACTACTCTATTGTAAAATCAAATGATCGAAGTTGGGTTATTTAGCCAGATGTAGGGGAAGTAAAACATCATAAAACAGCAGGAATAAAGATTATGGATTCTATTGACTGTTTTTAATCTAGCGGCAACTCTGCATTAGTTTCCTGGTTTTTGAAGGCGTGGCTTCAATCTTTCAGCAAAACAACACTTTTAAAAGCTACCTACCCACTTAAATCCGCTTCCATATTTTCTCATAAAATGTTGAGCGAATTAACGATGTACTTTTTATGATCACCACGCTATCCATCAGTCTAACCGTAATCACGCTGTTCAATTATTTTCTTTGCCCCGTCAGCAACGTTGCCCCCTTCCACGGCGACGGTGGCGTCTATCATCTATTTCTGGCAGAACCAGACGTTCTAATGTACATACAAAATACGAATATATTTGATTGGCGGCTGTTGTTGCCAGGCTGCAAAGTTGGGTGCAGATGAAAAGCACCCAACACGCCGACATTCTTCTTAACTTTGATCAAATATTTGCTTGTCTTCCTCTCGCAACACATTTTCTTTCGTATCATTGCATGGAGGTTACTTGTGATCAGATTTGTTTTGCATAAATGTGCAACAACAACAGCGCTTCATCCTTGATTTCTCAGTATGAATTCTGCCTCCGTCTCCACTAATAATGGCGTGTCTCTTATAAACAATCGCTAATATGTTAAATATGTAAAACAGTTTCAGCGTGTGCTTCGTCTCACATCATGTGTGATAATAATGTGCTAAATGTCATCGATTAACACAATCATTTGAAGCCCGCTTACACACACACACACACACACACACACACACACACACACACACACACACACACACACACACACACACACACACACACACATACATAAATACATTCGGGTGAAATGTATTCATACATACATATGTTGAAGTCTTATTAGGACTTGATTACAACCAAACTCTCTCCACTGAACAGTGATGGTCCAATAATGGGAACCACAAATAGGCAAAGCAGGCCTGTCAAACTTCAGATATCTCCACACATCAAAGTGACATGTATGGGGTGGCGGATCAAATCCTCTGTATTTAAAGTGTTTCCAGAGGTGGTGTCCTTTTTTCTTGTTTTTCCAAACCAAAATAATACAAGTAGAAAAGTACGAGGAATGTAATAACTCGTGTCTCTCTGCTCTAATGAAAAGGGGAATCTTTCACTTTTCTGGTAACGGACTATTGTATGCTGTTTCTGCACCGTGTGGAAGCTCACTCCTCCCCAGCTCGTCCAAATATGGTCACTTCTGGCTCCGAACCTCTCTGAACTAGCGAGACGGTGACGGACATAATCTGAACCCGAAGGCCTCATAATGGCAGTTCACAAACAAATGGGTGATGTCACTATTGGTTGTCGCTTTAACGTAACATGATATGACAGCCTCATCATCCAGTCCTGCTCCATGCCATTCAGCTGCTACATGGCATTTCCTTTTTGTGCTGTTCAAAAACTCAAGCGGCAATACAAACACTTATCAGACATGCTAAGTTATTTCGACCGAATGTGAAAGTGAGTTATCCTGTGGATCTCAGTGAAGTACAGTTTTAACAACACGATGAACATTTCTTCATGCCAATCTCAGATATGTGATATCTTTGGATCACTGGAGCAGAACTGGAAAATTGTACTGGTATAGTCCCTTGAGAAGAGCAGAGCTTAGCAACTGGTTAACTGTGGCAAGAGTTGCTGACCCCCTATTACATGGACATGGGTATAATTTTTGATCTTTTATATTGTAATGAAACAGGCTCATGCCAGCTCTCTTCACACTGGACTGGTCTCAGTGTTGAAAGTCGAAAATCCCACACAGGATCTATATTGCTGCGTGCAGGCAGGCTCTGCGATGGAAGCTCTTTTATCAGGAGAATTACTTCTAGGTCAGGACAAGATGGGAAAACATTTCACTTATAATTATAGAGACACTCTTTTCCACCTAAAAATCAGTTTCATGTTTTCTTTATGGTTTTAAAGAAAACCTTCAAATGGTTAAACAGCAATCTTGATGGAAACAATGATCAGTGAATCAAACAAAAATAATTCAGCCGAGATGTGTGGTAAAGATCACTGTTATTGGAAAATCCATTTAATTCTAAGGTTTTATTCTGCAAATATTCGATGAAAACATAAAGTCTTTGTTTTCTATAACCAGCTCATACTAAAAAGATAATGAAACAATTTCTAGTTTTATTTTGATTCCGTTTTTTTTTATTTCCGTTTTTCTAATATCTTGTGCTTTGAACATTTACTGGAAGACATCACTAAAGGAAGCAACCAGTCAAGGATGAATACAGGGATAATCCAATACAAAGTTAGCTATTAGCTACCAACACTTATTTAAATTATTGTAATCCAGTGGCCATTGATGATCACTTTTTGAAACTTAATTATCATTATTCCTTTTTTCTTCTCTTGTTTTTTTCTTTTTCAAATTCTCATTTTGTTCCTTTTTGACTTTCTGCCTTCATAATCTGCTTCCCAGCAGGTTTTCTGCCATCACACACACTGTGGTCAGAGAGCAATAAAATAACAAAAGCAAGACAAACAGAGATGGATCAAAATAGTCAAACAAAAAAAAAATGTCCATAAGAAGAGGGTTATAACAAACTATACAGAGTGAATAAATCCACAGCATTTGACAAACGTGGCAAGAAATGCATAAAATATGGTCGTAAAAAGGAAATGAAACCCATAATTGACAACAAAAGTTGTTGATACTTTTGGTTATTCACCGTTTTACAGAATTATGTCCTTTTAAAATAGTACAAAGTGAAGAGGATAATGTTTTAGGAGTAAATATTAATATCCACAGAAGCTATATGGAACATTTCAGACTTTAGATTGCAAACGCTCCTGTGGTATTAAAGAGGAAGCTCTATTGTGACTTTGAGCTATGGATTCTGTGTAAGGCTCTGTGGTGGTAAAGAGACCAAATTGGAAGACATTATGATATTTGTAAGTAAACATGCATAAGAGTATTGTATGTGTTTCATAACTTTTTGTATGTAAGGTGAATGTCGAGGTACTCAAACACAGATGCAAATTGCCCCTGGGACAGACATCGCGTCCCTTATTCACGTGTCTGATATTTGTAAAATTGTCTTTCTGTGTTCAAAACAGCAGTGGTCTTGAGTACACACGCACTGAAGTACCAAAACCCATCTCTTAATAGTTTTAAATTGCCTCACTTAAGCTTCTCTCTGCACTACCAAGAACAGGCTGTTCTCTCTTCTTAGAGGCTGAATCTTTTCTGAGTAACGCCCAAAACAACCACAGGTTATTGTTGTCTCGCTCCGCAATGAAATAACTGCTCAGTGTTTTATTCCCACATTAATGTTTGGACAGTGGGCTGTGCTGAGAACACGTCACAAATTTATGGAAGTCCAAATGGCTCATACAGTCTGTGTACATATCTTTGTGAAATGAGCGTTTTCACATTTTCACAGTATGTAAAGAGCACCTAGACCTGCTTTATAGTTTAAAAAAAGAAAGAAATGGAAATCTGAATTTATACAATGTTGGACATTTAATTTCTGCAAAAGAATTCAATGAGGACAAGTAAATTACTGGTAATATTTACTTTTTACGGTAACTTTCCCCAGCACCAGTAAACATGCACTTCCAGTGGTACTATTTAAACCATTCATCAGCATAGATCAGGGTTCAGCTGATGCACCAGAGCTGGTAAGTAGTCCATGGTAGTGATTAGGACAAGATTAATTTCTTGTCCTTTGGTGTGAAGCAGATCCATTAGCACTAATTTAGAAAAGGGGGACCAGTAGATACTCGCCGTGGTCCTATTGGCAACTAGCTAGATGGTCATTACTAATCTAAAGACACATGAGGGAGGGGAAATGAGTGGATGGCTGTGACTCTGTGCGCGAGTGTATGTGTGGAAGGTGAAAAGGTTGGGACATTGCAGCGGGGCCACACTTATAAGATGTGGGGGTCAACGGCAAAGATCAGCGGACGGGTCAAGTCTGTAATGGGAGCCATTTTTCATCAGGCACATTCCTCATCCTGGTCTCCGAGGTAGCAGCGAGAGTGAAGTAGTGAACTGCAGGAAATGGCATTTCAATGTGTGTAACCTCTCGCCTCGTAACGTCCCCTCTTGACAGGGAATGGCAGTTCCTTCTCATCTCTCTCTGGCTGCCTCATACATCACTCACATTTCTTGCCCACCTCTCCATCCCAGGAGACGCAGGAGCGAGTGAGAGGAAGAGTGCGGCTGATTCGGGTGGACTGCTCTTCCATCTAGCAGCTACTCAACAATCAGCAACACATCTATCACCAGCCCTAAAAGTAATTTTGAACCAACTGGAACACATACACTTGTATCCCCAGCCTGTGATATAGATGAATCGTAGATGACAGCCACTGAGCTACCTTGAACATTTAAAAAGGCCTATCTTCTCTCTTTATGGTGAATCAGTCCAGCACAAAGGCCGAGCCAGCTGAGAAGAAAAGAGGAGCGGGGAGACTGCAGTGTTGTTATCCTCTTTAAAGCCAGACAATCCAGCCACTTGGTGGCACTAGCAGCCAAAATCAATGAGAGCAAACAGAGAGCAGTGTGTCTGGGTATAACTGATAGAGCAGTATGAATATTCTGTTTCCATAAGATAGCTTCAGCCGTGAATATGAATATTCTTAACAGCAGGCCTAGGACTATCAACGTAAATCATCTGCTGTAAACATCTTATTAAAGAGGAATGTTTCAGTTTTGGGGCTGCTGTGAGAGCACTAAGCTCTGCCAGGAACACTGTGGGGAACGCCGTGTGCAGGAAGGGGAGCATGTGCACATAAACATGCAGGAAATGCACTCTTTGCATCTGATGAAGTGCCCTTTGTGTGCCAGAGCTCCTTTCACTTCCAGGCTGCTGTCACTGTCGAGCTGGCAATTAGAAGGGAAACACTTCTGAGCACAGAGGGGAGGTGGGGGATGGGTGGAGGGGGGCTAGTTTGTGATTCAGGTCTCGCTTGAGCCTAAATGTCATTGGCCAGAGTGCAGCAGGTTAATTGAAGGCGTCTTGTCATTATGGCCTGCTTTACTGAGATATTTCACGAGAGGAGAGGAGGGAGGGGGGGTCAGCTTGTCCTAAAATCTGATTGGATCCAGTGCTACCACCTCACTCACACACCCAATCTAATGCACAACATTTGCATCTATTCTCACCTTCCTGCTGGGCTGCAGTAACAATTAACGTGCAGACATTCATTCCTACTATGCAGTTATATCAAATGCAATTTTTGATATTACATATTGATCAGTAGATGAATCAGTTAGTTAGGTAGCAGAAAATTAATTTTTTAAAATCTTTTAAAGCCCTCCCCGCCCCCACAGTAAAACAAAAATGTTATTTACTTTTTACTTCCCTTGACCGTCACTGCCGAGCTCTAAACATTACTGCTGCTTTCATATTCAGCTGCTGGAGGGGGGAACATTTCCCTGCACTCAGCTGGAATCCTGGAATGAGCAAGGATCATTCCACATGGAGCTCAGAAGCTGTAGTAGCGGTACACAAATGTAGTGTGGAAATTTGATTGACTTCTCAGTGAAGAAGGAAACACCAGGGGTTCTGATCTGAAAAAAATAAAAATATTTACAGCGTTATAAAGTCTGGATTTATTAAATGAAACAGCATGTCTCATTTTGTCTTTTGACATTTGAACAAGTAGCGGTAGGGCATCTGTATTTTCACTTCAATCGGGCTGTTTGGATCAATAAACCATTTAGGTAATCACTAATGACAGTTGTTGAGAGCGAGAGAGCATGATCAAATTTTACTGCATTTATTTGTATTGCACTCTACTTTTTATATTCACTGTGAAACCTGTCAACATTTTGACCAGTATCAACCACGGTCAAGATAATTAAACACGTTGTCAGCTTTGGAGAATCGAGTATGAAGATGTAACACACATTCAATCATTAGTATTTTCAGAATATTAGATTAGTTGAACAGTCTTAATATCCTGCATGTTGTTACAACATGTACTTCCTTGTGCTCTGGTGATTAGTCTAAAGCTGTTCCTCTTTATAAATATTAATTTTCTCATCGTTCTTTGCCAAAGCCTGAGGCGTGCAGCACAGGTGTTTTGTGAATAACACGGAGGACGACCGGCTAACTGCAGCAGAAACAGGAAGTTGCAGTAATGACTGCTGTCCCTAGTGCACCCTGGGTAATAATCAGCCCTCGTTTGTCATAATAGCAGGTAAATACTCAAGCATGGCCGCAGTAGTCCTCGCAGCAGGACAGGGGCAGCAGCTGCGGTCCACAACAATTTTTCACTTATTTTCATTAAGTGCACAGGCATTCCGGCCGTTCTCCGCGGCTTGTTAGTGTTTATAGACGCAGAAGCAGAAATATAGCAGAAATGAAAAGGGCAAGTCGTGGCAGCATAAACAAAAAGCCAGATTCAAACTCGGGTCGAAGTACACGGCCGGCTACACGAGTGTAGTCAAGCATCAGGGGTCCGCATTCATTATTTATGAGGTATTTTACAGTATTGTTTACAGCCTTCTTTTTGCTGATTGCTTGTTGAGGAACCAAATCAACGGTGACATATTTAGTGCTTCATAATTTAATAACAGGAAGTAAGATGTTATTGCGAAGATAATCTTTTGCTGCCCGGGCCCTTTTCCTGGCTGGTTACGAAATGTACAAAGCCCGAGGCGAAGTTTCTCTGTTGTGCTTGCCATCTTAGTGAAGAAACTCTGAGATAAGACAAATGGTTCAAATGACCTTTGAAAAGATCACCATCTCCTAGTTCGCCTGAGAGAAGGAAAGCGAGAGGGAGAGAGGAAGGCGAGGGGGCTATTTCTATACAGTGAGGGATAAAAGTGGATTCCCAAACTGAGTCTGTGCCCTATTCATCTCCCCCTTCTCAATGCTTTCTGTTCCATTTACACGAGTAAGTTTATTTGTCTCTGTCGAGGCCGCGACTGAAGAAGCAGAAGTACGAGGGCGGGCTTGAAGCCCGCGTGCGTTACTCATTAACTGACAGCCGTGATTTTCTTTCATTTCGATGAAGAACTTATTAAGTTGCCGTGCACTGCACAGCATTTCCACCCGGCACAGCTAACAGCTAGCTCTGCCGGCCACAAGGGCCTTTCATTGTGCTCATTACAGTTCAGTCCTGGGAGAGTCCGTATAGCAGCGGCTCCCAGAAGCCATTCATCTATGTTTGAAATTGCTGCATTGCTCTCCGGTGTGAGCGAAGACATTTTGTAACAAAAGCATCACAAAGAGTTGATAGACGTAAGGGTAGTAAAAACCAACAGAGCGTTGCCAAGGTGGAAGTAGCTGTTTGAATAAGTGCAGGCTTCATGACGGTTGTTGTTGTTGTTGTTTTCCGGAACAGTTTGAGCAGAGAAATTTGGAATAGTCACTTTACATAAAGGACGAAAACAACAGCTTTTGTATGTGGGGAAACGAGATGAAGCATTTCTGTTGTCCTCTTCACCCTTGATATGCACATACAGACCTACTACATGAGTTCATATATCCTCAAGTAGTACTGCTGTACTTTAAGGTCACTTATATCGTTTTACATGTCCTGTTATACACATCCAAGGCCCTGATTTCCTCGAGGCTGAAGTTAGACACGCTTTTTTTGTTGTTGTCATTCCTAATTTGATTGGTTTCAGTTTGTTTTTCATCCTAAAATCTCAATAATTTCCTCGTTCTGTCCGGCCAATGAGTCAAAAGAGGAGCAGATACAAAATGTTTAGCGGCTTTCAGTTACTGCTCGGCTCAGACGGAAGTGAATTTAATGTAAAAGTTCGACATTTTGAGAACTACACTTCAGTCACATTGCGTTCGAGTGAGATTATAAAATCAATAACACTCTCTTGGAAATATAAAGCTACAGCCAGCAGCCTTTGTGTAGCATTGGAGCAACAACTTTACAAATCCACCTACCAGCCCCTCCGTAGCTCAATAATTCCGACGTTGTATCTTGTTTGTGGGAAGAGTCGGTGGGTCCAAGACTGGTCCCAGAATAGTTATTGGCCGGGAACATTTGACTGGCAACACAACTCGAGGACGTTGTAAGCATCTTTCACCAAATGTCAACATTTTCCTTCAGTGTGTGACAACGGGTGCTGCAGTAATGTCGGGGACACACTGCCTGCACGGTGGTCAAGGAAGGTCTTGATTTTAGCACCCATGTTAACAGGACCTGCACGTGTTTTGCTTTGGGTATGCAGCGTGTCATTCAGAGAGTAGATGAGACACTTATTTTTCAAGCGTGACACGCGTGGTTCCCAGTAAAAAAATAGACACGGAACACATCTGTGATCACATATTTACCATATAATCACAGCAGAAACCCGATGTAGGCTCTAATTATGTGCGTTCCCTCTCTTGTGTTTACATATGTGCCTGTGTGTATTCCTCTGAACAAAGGTAAACAAAAACAAAAACAAAAAAAAAATCATATTTCTGCTTTTTGGTTGCAAGTCTTCACTTCAAACATTCGATTACTGGCCATTATCCAAGGAAAGTCAATGCCAAAAGGTATGGGCGACTGTAGCAGTCCCGAACCACAGTGTGAGCTGCAACTGCAGCGAGGTAGACGTAATGAACGTGCCAAGCAGGCACTACGTCCTAGACCAAAGCGCTTTATAGTTTTTATTTGTTGTTGTTGATTGCCCTGAGCTTTCCCTCACAGGCTGCCAAACAATCAACTCTACATTACTGGTCGTCCAACAAGAACTATCATGATGAATCAGGTCTCATGGAAAGTTGAGGTTAAAATATTATTAATGTATTGATTTGCACCGCATTTAAACATTTTTATTACTTTATTCGTAACCAGTGTTTGAGTTGAAGGAACATTAAGTTTCTTTAAACCCGCAAACTATCAGTTGCTCGAAACTGGGGCTTCACTGTGGAAATGATCCCACTGATGCACTCACTGCTGGGGAAGTGCATTAGCTAAATGCTTATTTGTGTTAAATGTGGTGCCACAACAGGGTGTTCTTTGGCTCACAAAATTAAGATGTAAAACGACACATGCCTTCAAATGATATAACCTATTCAATTCGTTGGTGTGTGTGTCTGTGTTTGTGTGTGCGTGCGCCTGTGCGTGAGTGTAGGGAATACAATGAGGGGATGAAGTCCGGACAGCATCACTTGTGTCCCAATTAGCAATGCAGGGCTTTGAATGGGTCTTTAACCTTAGCAGAGTTTAATCATGTAATTAACGGGAATGGGGGAACTGGCTGCCTAATGCTACCCTCTCCCTCAAAATATTCTCTGCAAAACATTGTCTAGACTCCATGTTTTCGGAGACAAAGACATCATTTGTGACCTTTAAGACAAGGAGAGGGTTTGCTACCTTGGGCATTAGTCTTTTATTTAGCACGCCGCTGTTCTAAATTAACGTCTTATTGTTATTCGGCACATGTGCGCGTATGTGGCTGTGTGCGGATTGGTAAACTTCTACAGTGTGTATCAGGGTGTGTATTTGCATATCATCCACTGTCACAATTACCCATCCAGGGTCTCTCCTGATGGCTGATTACCTACCGCTGGCATTTAAGCAGCGGTTGGAGGACCGCAATCTCTCCCACTTGGACATGCCACAGATCAAGCTGCATGAGTAGTTGTTTACAACAGCCCCACTTTAATTGCTCATCAAATTATTGCCTTAATGATAAGACATGGGCGATTGAGAGGGACATATGGATTCGGACAGTGGCCATCAAATGCTGCCCACCACATTGTTGTTTTCATCCACGGTGACTATTAGCTAAACAAGCTGAGACCTATTTAGCAGTAATCAGCAGAAGCACTGTGGAAGATAAAAGTCAACCATGGGCATTATTTTCCCTTCAGCCTTCAAGACTGACAGGCCTATTATACACTGCATGGGATTTATGAGATGATCATCTTTGATGGCCTGGATGTCCGTCGCTCGCTGTAATGTTTTCTATGGTAATGATGCTTCCCCTCTGTCTTAAACCACAAAACCGCCATCCGCCTTGTGACTCCATCTCTCTGCTGAAAGTGATTGTTGACGGCTCCATTAGGGGGTGAAAAAATATTTTCTTCTCCCTCCCTCCACCCCACCTCCCATCCACTCAGAAGTTTTATATTCACTCGTCAACCAAGCTTATTTATGTCGTCTTCTCCAGTGCCGGGATGCATCAGGTTTGAACTTGTCGCTTTGATGGGGATGGTGGTCATTTGAAACGACCTTGATACAACTTGTGCACACGGGAAATGTAATGTTGCTGTGGGATCGTACAGGGAATAAAAAGCTGTGGCCCGGAACAGTGCACGCTGACTGTTGGTCATTACGACTGCCCGATAACTAAACCACAGAGCTCGCATCCATCATGGGTGTAAAGCCATCTCGTCTGTCTAATGAAAAAACTGTCCTGTTGTGCAGTCGATCTGTGCCCATGCAGCAGCTGCATGCACTGCATATTCAAATGGATCTGTTTAAAGGTGTATACTCACCACACGCATCAGTTTTTTTTACTGAAAAAATAAAACAGAAAGCATCATGTGTTGATATTGGCTGAGGCTCAATATTGGCAATAAGAAGATCTCCTAAAGACAGGGCCGGTTTAACTTGCTAGTGGGCCCAGGGGCAAAAAAATAGCACAGCGGGCCCCCTTTAGCCCTGAAATCAACTAGTGCTCCTGTATGCTGGAAAACCACCATGTCCCTCCCTGTTTGCTGTCTGTTTATTGTTATGTTCAATGCTCATACCAAACGGACAGCTAGCAAACACTGAGGATATTCACTGACAAAAAGTGTATTGAATCAGAATTGCTGACTCCACCTTTAACTAGTACAGTTGGCTACTTAAACATATTGAATCCACCAAAGTACATGAACTGCAAGGTTTAAAAAGGTTAACATAGTTGGTCAAGTATGACTTTTGCTTTATCAAATATATCCTCTCATTTAATATTGTGCTCGATGAGAAAAAAAAGACACAAAATCAAATCATTTAAAGTTTCATTTCAGTGCTGCAGGGAAAAAAATACCAAACATCTCTCCCTCATCAAAAACATTGACCTGTTTCAAACTTGATTTACCTCAGTCAAACAACAGAGAGAATACGAGATCTGACCTCTGAGGTTTAGATCTTCTGACACCTGTTTTTCACTGTGGGAATCGTAGCGGTAATTGCTTTTGAGGGGTCCCTGATCCATTTACACTGCACACTGCTTTCCAAAGACGGAAACATTATTTGTATTTGACACATGTCCTCTTTTCATCTTCTTTTATGTCTGAGCAGCGTTTGTGATGATATTTATTTGGGGTACATTTTGCTCTTGAATTTGGACCCTCAGGGAGGTGAGGATTGATTTAAAAGATGGCATTTTTCTTTTTTCTTTCATGCTTGATCTACACACTTCAACAAATATCCCCCCCCCCATATTTTCAAAGATTTATTAAACAAAAATTAAGTTCGTAAAATAGATAATAGAAAAAAAAAAATCAATTATTCTCCTTCCTGTGGAGTTATGGCACCCTCTTGTTTTGTTGTGTACACAAAGCCTTTGTAATCATACCAAACAGTGAATCACACAGACTCACAAGCACCACACACTATAAACACTTGAATTGCGATCCAATATACTCTGTTTTTCTCCACTTTGAATCTCGAATATGGAGGTGTGCATTCCAATTATCCTTCGCTGAAACATGAATGTCAAAGACTGAAAATAATATATATATATAAAAAAAAAAGTCTTTTAGCTTCAGGGGATTCATTTAGACTCCATCTGAGGGAAAGAATTGGAGAGCAGGGGACAGAAAGGGACCAATAAAACACGCCTGCTGCCTTGGGGTGGGTGTAGAGAGGCCCGTTCATTGGCATTCACACAAGAACCGCCCTCTGAAATTTAGTAAACATCTCATTTTCTCATTTTATGGCGTCTAAGCTCTTCCAGTGCATTCATCAAAGCTTTTGTCGACCGTGTGTCCACCTCCTGCTTTTCCCAATTCTTCTATATATTTTTCCCGCCTCCGTCTCTTTGCATGATGTTGAAATCGATGTAAAGTCTGTGTATGTGTCCTTGTGTAAAACAACTTTCTCCCCCTGCTTCTCTTGCAAAGAACAAACCTGTCCAGAATGTGAGCACCGGGATCAAGTTTGTAAAACGTCAAGCGTTTGTTTTAGTCAGGTCAGACACGCACGTCCGTGTTTGCATGGAAATTATAATCCTGTGTTCTTTTGTTCGGTTGTTTAATGCTGTTACATCCACAAAGGACAAACAGATACATATTGAGAGTATCTCCCTCTTTAATACAGGCTGATTTATCCTTTCAGTGCACAAGGACGATAGCCTCCTCGGGCTGTGAATCATTCTTTCCAGCTGACTCTAATCACCAGCTAATTAATAGTTGATGTGCCGGCTTACAAAAACACGACTGCTATTAACCTATACATGCTATTGATTTAGCCTTGCTTTAGGTGCTGCAGCTAATTCTCCAGGGGAAAGTGAAAGTTGGGCCCAATAGAGGCTCTGATATTAAAGGAAATCAAATATTAAAAGTGCTCACTGACACTCAGACTTAGAAGAGACCTGAATGTGAGCCATACACTGTTGCCTTGCATTGACATCTTATAAACTGAAGTTTTGCAGCAAAATGAAAGCATTTGTTGGGGTGGAGTACATCTGGACAGACTTTTCATGTCGATTTTTGGTAGATTTGGGTATATGAATATATATGGAAGCTTATAGCATTTACAAAAGAAAAAAATATATAATTAGACAGCTTTTGTCACAATTGTGGCTTACTATAACAATTAAGATAAAAGATCTCGTGAGTTTGAGAAATGTTAAGATATGCTGTTTTCTATTGGTGCTAACTTACTACAGGATAATAAAGTGCATGGGAAATGATGGCGCTACCAAATGTAATCTGCTTTTATTTTCTTCTCGGCATGAAACACTGGGAAATGTGATTACTTAATGTGGACAGAGTTAATATTAGGATGTCAACCGTGGCTGGCATCTTTTGTGAATGCAATATGCTTCTGTAAATATATCCTAATGGGCAGGTTATTAGTTGTGCTGCATGACTCGCTTCTAAAAAAAAAAAAAAAAGAGGATTGCCTTGTAGACATTCATGAGACAGGAATTGATGGTTCAAATACATTTCTTAAATGTATGAGTTATTTTGTTAGCTTTGAGAACTTGTTTTCCCCTTTCTATGAAACTCTTTATTGAACTTTATTGAAAAAAGGATTTGCAGTGCAGAAAACAACATGTTGTGACTTCAATAGTTAATTAGTATTGAAAGTAACATTTGAAACAAAACACCTCATTAACAAATGCATTATTGTACTATGACGCTAAAGTTGTCAGGATTGAACAAAATAAAACAGCACTACACATCAGGTGGGGTCTGTTTCCACAGATACATGTCTGGCAATTGAGCTACAAATTAGAATAAGTTTTGAATGAAAACAAGGCTACACTATAGCTGAAAAAACAAACCTGGGTCAAGGTGTGCAGCTAATGATCTGCAGCTAACATTAAACTAGATTTCTTATTTATGAATGTATGGTTCAGTTAATGCAGTGTCTAATCATACTTTCCAAAAAACATAAACTAACATCTTCAAATTTCTTTTTGTCCTACTCGCAGTCCAAAAGAAGAAGAAGAAAGACAGAAAACCAGCCAGTCGTTACCATTTAGACGCAGGAACATGGGTATGGTTGCTTACAATGAATTAATTCACAAAATAGTTAATTTTCTGTGAATGGACTAATGATAAATAAATAGAAATAAACATTTCAGCTCAGGCTGGGTCCAGGCTGAAGTTGTTGGATCAGTAAGTTTTGAGTATCTGGAAAAATTCAAAGCTCCCTGACACATTCATATAATTCAAATGCTAAACTAAAAGGCTTTGATTATTATAAATAAAGGTCTATAATTTTGCAGTAGTTACACTCCATTGGGTCACTTCATTTGGTTGTCTGGCTGCTAATCTAGCTTTTTTTTTTTTTTTTTTTTTTTTTTGACAGCTAAATGTTTTTAAACGTTATATCCTCATCAGACTCACTTAACTGCAGTTTCCAAAGACTGCTGTTAATTTTCTGAGGGATAATTTGCTGTTTAGCTTGAACAATCATAATATCAGATAAATCAGTGCTGCAGCTATTTGACAACTTAATCTGTAGCTTTTCATCATGAGGCTTCTTCTTTTCTTTTTCTGGTGTTGTTGCCACTTTTTTTCCCCTCCACTTTAAGCTGCTCAGTTACATTAATAAATTAGATTTCTGAAGACGAACTGTGGTTAAAGTGCCAAAAAAACATCTGGTCCACAAAAAAAAAAAAAAAAAAAAAAAAAACATCTCCCTGACGACGTGTGTTTTACAGGTCACTGACAGGCCGCTGAATTAAGCGTGATGCAGACACGGCTAATTTAATCAATTTGCCTCGTCTAAATAGATGTGATGTGCGGAGCCTGCATGCTGAAATGAATAAGAAAAAAATTCGGAGTTTAATGATGTTGTTTTTGTTTGTGCATTTCTTTCCCCGTGCTTGATGAAGGTTCTAGAAGATCAGGCGTGAAGAGGAAGGAAGACATCGGATAACAAGGCAGCGTGGCGATGCAGCGCGCGGCGTCTCCACGCTCTGTGCTGCAACCACCGGGAATGAAGTGACAGGCTGCGGTGGAGCGAGGGGACAGAATCCAGAGGTGAGTGGAGCATATTAAGCTGATAAGTGGCCATGTGGAAAATAGTGAGGGCCACATGGGCGCACAAACATGACAGAATCTAGACGTGTTTACACATGTCAAGGCGTATTTACATGCGTGTGTCCAGGGGTGGCTATGGGAAATGTCTGAATTGTGGACATCGGACCGCACACGGAGGTAAGAAAATGTGTAAAGTGGAACGTCTGGCGTGCATAAATGTGGCCGCACTCAGGGGACATTTCTCAGTGACAAGCCTGTCATCGCTGGTGACATATTGATCAAGAGTAGCCTTCCTTTTGTGCAGACGGTCTGCAGCACTTAATAATCAACATGGAACACAAAGCTTCCAGCGGTGCGGACACATTGACGGGATGTGATTAAATCAGCAACGGTGGCGGCATTGTTGACGACAATGATGATAACACTGAGGGCACTTATCAGAGGAAAGGGCCAGTGTGGCTTAGCACCGCTGCACGCATTCTCAAATAGACATTCACAGATGCTGATGGAGGGAACTAATTTCAGCTAAAAAAAATAAATAAAAAAATAAATAAAAAATGAAACATTTATTATCAAACTGAGCGGCCACCCAACACAGAGTTCTGCAGTGCTCATGAATAATTGTTTCCAAGCGTTATGTTTTGCCTGTCAGTCAGTAGCGCTCGGTCTTGGCTGTAATACATCTGAATTAGGCGCCTGGTGGCACTCTGTCACGTACATCCCGTCGTAAGCCGTTAAATACATAAATCGGGTTTAAATGAACACACACACCACTTGTCTTGCCTGGTTTGCAGGGTAATTCATCTTCCAACTCCATGATTCTGTTATGCAGTCAAATTGACAAGTAATCCATTGCTGGTGTCCTTGTTGTCAACATTAAGGTCATTTCTGATTGTTGCATTGAGTGAACAGACTTGCAGCTTTGCAACGCTTCGCAGGGGGTGATGGGAAATATGCCAGGCAAATGTATCAATGCACAGTATGCTGTGAGTGAGCTGGAGCTGCGGCATGACAACCTGCTCCGAATACCGCGAGAACAATGTTGGAAAACTGTATCTATAAAAAAAAAAAAAAAAAATTTGCCTCCATATTTGTTTGCTCACAAAATAATTTTAAACACTACGTCGTCACTTTCAATCCTCGTCATCTACTCGGCAGGTTACACTCTTTGGCATCTAAGCTCTCTTTGGTAGAGCGACTGAGAGGTACAAGCCTGAATACCTGTCAGGGGACGACTAAAGTTGTGCAGTACATATTTTTGAACAAGTGTGCTCAGGCTTTAAATGGATTACGGCTCATTATCCCCAATTACTCTTCAGAATAAGCCGGGAAATAGAGAGAAAACCTGACATGGTGCTTTGTTAAACCTGCTTTCAGGAAACCTTCACAGAGGTGCTGGATAGAGTTATAAAAAGATTCATCCTTTTTTTTTTTCTTAATTAATACACTTGAGAGGGTTTTTCTTCGAGGAAGCTGTTCATATTTTGAGGTCAAGATAGAGAATTGCGGTTGCTTTGCAAATAAACTCTAGAAATGATTTCAATCATATTATTGCTTGCTGCTATTTTATTATAACTTAATACGGTCTTTTTTGGGTTTTTTTTTATACATGCAATTTTATATTTGTTTGGATGTTCCTCTCCTTTCCTTTCCATAATCAATCTGTTTTTCATAATTGCTGGGAAACATGTAGGTTTGTCTATTTTCAGTTTTTCAATAGCTTTATATTTTTTACAAGACATTTTAATGTCTAATTTTTATAAAGTTTTATGCAAATGAAGCAAATCAAAAGTGAAAAATAACAAAGCACTGCAGTGAGCTCTGACCTGCAAACCAGGCACCGAGCAGAGAGCCTCACTTGGGTCTGGTTAGACACAAAAAGGTTGCGAGAACACGGGTAGACAGTCTGTACTCTCAAATGCGCCTGAGCAGTAACATCTTGCGTTGTTTTGAGAGTGTAAGAGGTGAACCTAAAAATATTGTTTCTGTTCTGCCTGTTTGTTGAAAAGATCAGATCCTTGTGACTGGATCATTTGACTGGTTTAGAAACCCAGCAGCTCCCACCAGCAGCAGCAAATGTTATGTTTTGACCCTACTGCTGGAGAGATCAGCGATGCCATCGCAGGCCCTGTGTTTTCAGGGCGTATTTGAACGGACCGCAGCAGACCTGCCCTAACATCAAGTCGAATGAGCGCAGTAACATCTTGTCGTGTCGATCTCCTCCCCGGAAGTTGAGAAGTTGCCCGGCGGTGTGCAGTGGACATATGCATGAACTGTTTTGTATTCCTTGTCAGTAAAAGGGATATAGTGAGGAATCAAAATGCGCTGACACGCAGTAGTGTTTTATGCTGACTGTCTGTAGGATTGTTCACATTTTTTTGCTGCTGCTTCTGAGTCATGTTTCTTTCCTGTCTCATTTCTGTTCCTTTCTTTTGATAGCTTTAACAATTTATCTCACCCGGCAAACTTTCTGATGTGGTATTGAATTTTTATTTCACTTTTTTTTTCTTTTTTTTTTTTTTTTATGGGGTTTCACACTCATTGAGGTCTAAAATGAAGCAACAGCAAGGAGATGGTTATGATCATTCATATCGACTCTTCTTGTGTACTTGCTAAAGGGCTAAAGGGCGGCACGGTGGTGCAGTGGTTAGCACTGTCACCTCATAGCAAAAAAAGGTTCCGGGTTCAAATCCGGTCCTGGGCCTTTCTGTGCGGAGTTTGCATGTTCTCCCTGTGCTTGCGTGGGTTCTCTCCGGGTTCTCCGGCTTCCTCCCATCATCCAAAAACATGCACCTCAGGTCAGGTTATCTGGCGCCGTGCTAGTGGCAGCCTGCTGCAGCAGCTCCCCCCTGAGAGCCCCCCTGCTGTAGTGAAGTAATTTCCCCTCGGGGATTAATAAAGTGTATAAAATCTAAAAAAAAAAAAATCTAAATACGGCCCCATTTGAACGCAGCAAGTGCCAGAATAGGGACACGCCTGGCACCACTGAAGCCTGATTGAGAAACCACAGCTGCAGTCATTTGATAGTTTATTATCAACTACAAGAACGTCAAGACTGTAGCTGCTTCCTTGCCAACATGTCTGAGAGAGAACAAACTAGAAAGAACATATCTTTAAGTTGGTTGACAGGGCATTGTCAGCGAAGGCTCACAAGTCTTCAATTTATTCCAGTAGGATCTCCCAAGGCTGCATATCAACCGAAAGCTGTTAGACATGTCCAATCTAAAGAAGAACACGTTGTTGTGAGCACATTCTGAGGAGCTGGCTACGAGGAGGCTGCAGGATGGGTCACAAGAAAAGACCCAGACAGCCTTAGTACCCAACAGCGCCCGGAGCCTGTCTCCATGGCCTATCAGCCCACAGTCCTGCGCTACACTTTCTTACCCCTATCTGACTGAAAGGTATCCAGTGATTCATCCAATCACAGTTGTTTCACAAAGGTCCTCAGGCTGTGAGTTTTTGTCTTCTGCAGTCCACAGTCGGTAAAAACGAAGCATCCATTTCAAGCAGAAATTCACAAATGTATATATAATATCACAACAAATTACAGTTTGTTTTTGTACACTTAAGCAACGCTCCAGCTTTTCTGTTGTTATACTTTACCTTCTTTACTGATTTGTTTTACTAAAAGAGGAGGAAGAACACGTACTGCATCCAGAAATATTTTAATTTAAAAAACAAGGACAAGACAAATTTGACCTTTCCTCACCTTCTTCCTTATTGTTGTTTTATGTGGGAATTGCTTCTCTTTTTTTTTAAATTAAAAAAAATCTTCTAATTATTAGAATAATATTAATATTCATCTTAAAAAAAACAAAAACAAAAAAACATCTGCTCTGCCATTATCACATCCATCTGCCTTAGCCATTTCTCCCTCCTCTCTTCTACGGATTTCTCCTCTTAACCCGCAGCATGTATTAACTGTCATCTGCCACGGCAATGAGCCATGTAGTAAAACTGCCGGTCTTTATATTTATCTAGGCTAATATCAAAAGCCGTCACGCCCGCCATTACAAAGGGAAATGATGCTTTATCTGGTACGGCTGTGGGGAGGGACGGGAGAACGAGTGGGAGGCGCACTCCTAAGGATGTCATTTGGAAAACCCCTCACCTTCACGACGCAGAGTCATTGGAGCGTAGATGGTGGGCGGTTGCTGGTGACAAGGTGCGATAAATAAGGGTTAGACACTACATATCAATGCTAATCCCTTTCTACTGTTCAGTTCGCTCTAAAGAAGTAAAGCAGCTTGCTCGCACGTCATGTCAGATTGCACTTGAAAAGGCCTCAAGCCATTTTCATCATTCCGAGTTTACTGGAGCACTTTCTAGCTTTACTTGTCTCGTTGTGGCCTGGCTGTCAGGGTCCCGCGGCTGACAGCTGATGGCTACGGCATAAGCCAGGGAAACCCATGGGAGGAAAGGAGATGTCTTATAAAATATGATGTGCTGCTTAGCCGGAGTCATTCTCATATCCTGCTGCGCTGCTTCAGAGGCACCACTGAGCCGCTTCGAGTGGACCCAGCATATTGTACAACCTCCATATGAAATGATCAGTGAGCTTGCACACATTTACATCCATGCTTAGTTGTAATACCATAGTGGGAATAATGAACAATAAGCATGTGCATTTGTCCAAACTCCGCACCAACTATCAGCATTGGTTAACATTTTCACAGATTCATTTCTTGGGCTCTTTGTGGGTGTTTCTTTAAAGACTTAACTTACAAAGTTTTTTTTAACTTCTAAAAGTCAGAAAGTGTCTATATTTCCTGTTAAATCATTCAAATGAAGACACAGTCCAATGGAACAAAGCTATTGATGAGAACAATTGATTGGAAAGTGACTTCAGACTTAAATTCAGCGTCCCTTAGACGAGCTCACTGCTGCCAACGCAGTCGGCAGAGCACATCTCAGCCCCGGCTGTGACTCTCACTCTCCCAACACTAATATTTACCCCTTAAATAAAAGTCATTGTTGTGCGACTCGCTCTAAATCAGAGACCTGCTTCTGTCTGGGGTGACAGAGGAAAATATAAAGCATCTCTCACTGTGATGGAGAGCTCCCGAAGCTTTTATTAGCTCGGTGGAAGAGACAGCCCTCATCAGGTTCTGCCGTTTGAACCCAACTGTGCGTGAAGCTGAAATGCAATTTGTTTCTGGCCCTCTTAACTATTAAGCCAATTAACTACTTCAGACAAGTAATTATTAACACTGATTACTATTTCAGATGAGTGATGATTTCATACGCTGATATGTATGTTTGAAAACTGTCCGAGTGCTTTCAAATTAAAAGTCCCAGTGAAATGGCATGTAGTGGTACTCAAGAGGGAAACAGTATATGCAGGCAGTTTATCATCTATGAAATGCATTTGAAATTATTCAGACATTTCATTTTAGATGCAAGACATGGAACACAAGTGACCATAAACTACTAAATTTAGAGGACCACTGTTATATCAAGCTAGCTACAAAAGACTACTGACTAAAGCTACTCTGACATTTTTTACATCACGATGTTAAAGATAAGGAAAAATCATATATAAGTTAGACCACAATCATACAAAACATTCAATGTAAGCCAATCTTTTGTCCAAACACATTTCTATGACCTACGTTACCCTTGTGCGAGCTACCATGATCCACCAGCAAACGTCAACTTTGGTGATAGGGGTTAGCTTTTTGTCCCAACTCACATTTGATTGGATAAAAGGCAACTCTTCATTTTCACATTGTTACATTTTTTTTATTATTATTTTTTTATCACAATTTCCCAGAAAGTCAATGAAGGACATTTCTGAAATTCTTAATTAAACGGAGAACGTTTCGAGACTTGAGTTAATCAGCAGTTGTGGATTGCCAGAGAAACTCTCTTGGATCAGCTGGTCCTTTTTATTCGTTGTTAATGTCTTATTATATATAAGAATTAAAAGTATAATATTTACAAAAAAATTCTGCTGTAATCAAAATGATTCTCCCGCCAACTTTTAATCAGCACTATTACTTGGTGCTAACCATGAAACTGTAAAGGAAATGAACAGGACATTCATATATTTCAAAACCTGTCTTTTTTCCTCTGAAATGTCATAGAAACTTATTACATAAATTCCATTCATATGAGCCCTCTGAAATAATACATTTTTTCCCAACACATACTTGACATAATAAGAGATAGCAGAACGTTTAATACAGAGCGAAAAGAGCTGCGAATGGAAATGTATATTTTATTTCACCGTCTTCAAAGATTTAAGCTGTATGAAGTGATAACGCTTCCCTGTTAAACAGTCGGCATATTACTGTCTCTGGGCTATAACTTCGCAGTTTGAGAGATGCGGTTTGTGACTGCGACGGCATGCCCCGTATCTGTAAATTATAGAGGCGACTTGCATCGCGGTGGAACGTAAAGCGCCAAAGAAGACGTCGACGCAGTGCGCCGTAGGTGCCGCACATCTGGATGTGAAAGAAGTGCAGAGGTCAGAGTGTGAAAACGGAGAACTGCGTGGTGTGCGTGAAAATGTGGGGTAATCTTTCACGGCCCGTGCTAATGCGTCTCTTCAACGAGAGAGAAGTCAGAGAGAGATGTACAGTAGCCAGCAGTGAAGAGTAGCTGCTGCCAAATGCACCGAGGGCTAGACGGAGACGAGCCCTTGCCATCTGGGCAGCTCGAGGCGAGGCTGAAAACAACTCCCGTTTCCATCGCTGGCGCTCCTGCTCGCATTCACACGTCGTTTTTTTTTTATTTGTATTTTTTTATTTTTTGCTTCTTTTTTTTTCTGCTCTTTTGGCCTCTCAACCCATTAAACCGTCCCATCTTAACCTCCCATGACTTTCTCAAACTGTCTTTCCTATCCTCTCTCCCATTTGGTGTATTTAGACTCCCCCCCTCCCCCCCCCGCTCTCTCTCCTCCTCTTCGCTCTCCCTCTCAAGGATTTATCATTCTTAATTATCTTAACTATCCCGCTTCATACTCGGCTTGTATCTATCATATTTAATCTAGGATTCAGCAGGGCTATTAGTTACACTCAACATGCAGAGGCTAATTGATTTAAGGAAGCAGGATTTGCTTGTTGGTGCTGATGGGTTTAACTAAAAGCTAATATAGCAGGATGGAGACCAAAAAGGGATGGATATCAGTGAAATGAAATGCTCATGAGGGAGAGGGGAGTTTCTGCTGTCTTCGTAAACTTTGGATTTCTTTTCCACGCTTTGATGTCCAAATCAGTTTGTTTCGACTTTGCCCGAGCTCGGGGAGACGTGGAGAACTGCATGGAAATAGGGGATACAGAACTATTTTAATGGCATGCAGTCTTTTCTCATAGTTTTCAAGAAGGATTTTTTTTTTCTTCCTCTGATTTACATGGGGTAACTGTGTTTAGGATAAACATTTTTGGTTGGTGGGGAAACAGAACAGCGAAACAGATGTCTGTTTAAATGTCATGTTTGTCGCCGAGGCTGTGCTGACATTTTAGTCCCAGACTTTCACCTCTCGGATTTGTTCGCTGTGAGTCATTACCAGAATCAGGTTGAGTCAGAGATGCTGTGGTGCATAAATATGATGTAATTGATAGCTGACCTCTCACATTAACGAGCAAACGGGACCAAAAACCAACGCACGCCAGTTAGACTTAACTATGTTTGTGTATCCGATTCATTGCATTCGCTTTTTTTGTTGTTGTTGTTGTTGTTTAGCTTCCTTCTGTGTGCGTGTGTGACTCCTACTACATATGCAGTTTGGGCGGCTGGTGGCCATGGATATTGATAATGGCATTGGGGACACTCAGCTTCTTGTCTTATTAATCACACCAGGCTGAGCAGTGACCTTTCTCCGAGCCTACTGCTTTGGGCCGAGCCAGATCCCCTGTTTCTGCTGCCCCCCGGGAGCAGCAGGCTGACATCACTCACCCTGTGTCCGCTAATGTCAGCCCCGAGCCTGGCCGCAGTGGCTCACCGGCCCTGCCTGGCGCCCCGGACACAGCCCGGGATGACAGAGACATTGATCACTCAGGAAGCTCTGGTTGTCTGGGGGTGGCCGGCTGGTAGGGGTGTGTGTGTGTGTGTGTGTGTGTGTGTGTGTGTGTGTGTGTGTGTGTGTGTGTGTGTGTGTGTGTGTGTGTGTGTGTTTAGATACAACACCGATTGAGACTGGTGAGCCTAATTAGACTTCACATCTGGGCCTAATGAACAAATCAAGACCCATCATTGATCAAGGATCAACTGGCCTTGAGCTGATTGGTTAAGAGCTGCACCAGAGCTGTGAATTGCAGAGTTAAGTATGGTAGACACAACAAATTAATTATTCAGAAGACTCAACATGAATCTAGATGATAACTTCTTACATCCTTATTACTTTTTAAGAACATTATGGTAATGTCAATGAGGTAACATGATCCTTTCGGTCTAAATAGTGTCCATGTTTCCATTTTATGACATTAATTTGAATGTGCATACAGAGGACAACTTTGCTTAAAGGTTAGACAAATCAACAGTTAATTTGAATACTTTGATGTCCTTTATCTAGGTTAATAAAGTACGATACTTCATACTTGTATCTACATGGATTAGTACTATAAATATAATGTTGCGACATAATGTCTTTAAATGTCAAGTCACATAAAAGGATTTAAGGATGGATCAGTTTTTCATGATAGAAAAGGAAGTGTTAGTTCTCTACGCTGCATTTCCGGACCAAATCCAGGGTATTTGAGATGTCGTATGGCTTTTTTTTTTATATCGAAGAACAAAAGGGGATTTTTTTTTTTTTTTTTTTCTAATGTGGGGACTTGAAAACAGGAACTAATGCGAGGTTCAGACTGCATGTTATCTGCACAAAATAGCCTCAGTTGAAAGACGTAGGTCGACGTGACGGAAACTGATGACCGGGCACAACGATTGTTTGTTTTGTCCCATGCTGTGTATCTTAAAAAGACTAGAAACTTCCCCAACGTGTCTGTGAGGTTGTAAAAGGAGCCAAAAGAGCACTTCTGCACACAACATGTCAACACAAAGATGGGCTAAAGGATGGACAACCCCAAAGACACTCTACGTGTTGTCTGTCATGTGTCTACCCCAACTCACTGCGATAATTTATGACTTTATAATGATCTAATTTGACACAGAGTCCATCTCATCAGACAAAATTATTGCGGCGTCTAAACGTGCCATAGGTAACTGTTGGGCCTGTAACTGTAACTGTAGTTGTGACTGTGGCTCAGCTCGAGGAGAATTTAAGGTACTTTAAAACCCTCAGTGTCCAATTACTGCACTTTGTCTTAAAAACTCATTACTCAGTCAAATCTGAAGCCACAGGCATGATGTACATATTTCTCAAATTTGTGGAACTTGCACTTCCGGAGCATATAATTATCTCTGATTTTGTTCATTATAAACATTCATAAATCGGCTTAAAAATCTGAGAAAAGAAGAAAAATGCTATTTTAAGGGCTTTCCTGAGAATGATCATATTTTTCAAGTTTTTTTCAGTACAGTATTAATCCAGTAATAGTTGCCTGTACATCACTTGGCACATTGAAAACAGGGCCTGCCAATAACTTATTCAACACACTATTTAATGGCACCAATATGTCAGCGTAGGGTTGAATTAGGATAACTGAGAGCTGTTAATTTCTGGGAGAATAGTCCTTTTGACTGACGGCTTTTTTTTTTTTTTTCTATGCTGCGGAAATTGGGTGGGTAAGTCAACAGTGACGACAGTCCAGTTTTGTAAATTAAAATATATCCAAAAAAACATATAAATAACTGTTTGCATTGGCAGCATAAACCACTAGACATTATCACCAACACTGAAGTTTTACAACTTACTACTAATTATTGTGTGTCTTTGTGTGCTAGATATCAAAGTTAAATCCTGTTGGATTAAGTGTCCTGGTCCCTGCCAAATATGATGTAGCAGTGATTTATAGCATCACATTGAAACACAGATGCTATGTCTTTATTTAACATTCACAGTGTAAAATCCTCAGTGTTGCACATAAAGATCAAAAGTCTGTGAAGACTCTCAGTCATTCGGGTCATGGTCAACGCAAGTGTTACCCTAAGGCAACTTTTCATTTCTTACCCGAAAAGGTCAGAAGCTTGATCCATTTGTATAAACAGGCATTGTCAAAATGAAAGTGTTAGAACTACCTGTTTTCCGATTGCTCCTTTTTTTCTTTTTTTCCCCCCTTCTTCTTGGTAGCATTGGCTTTGCCATCTCTTTTTTTTTGGGGGGGGGGGGATAAATAAACACGGTGGAATCGTGTGTGTCATTGTCTGGTCAATATATTCTTCTTTAAATCTGCTTGTTGGCAGCTGTACCAGGCAGCAGGAGAATCTGGCCTGAGGGATTCCCACAACATCCAGCAACATCCTGTCTGGCTGATGCAGCACCTGTTGTCAGGATGCAAAATACATATGCACAAACACGAACCCCAGTAACATGGGGAGGATATTGACTTTGTTATTGAATATTTGGATGCACTGAGCTTCCATTACCCTCGGCACATTTATTTCTAGGCACCTGCGTTGTATTGTGCTACTTTTTAGAGTCCTATAAGCACTTAATGACAGGAAACGTGTTAATTTTGTGAAGATGTCAAAAATTGTTAAATTACCCATAACTGTACTTGCCGCTTTTAGCATTTCATAGTGTACAAACGTTTTTGTGGGCCTGAAAGCAATGGGAGCAGCACTTATGTTGCAGTGCGTCTGATGCATAAAAGAGAAAGAAATGGACAAAGTTTTTGTTTTTACCTTTTGATGACTTTCTGATTTATGCACTGATGTCAGAACTGGTAACATCGTCTAGAGAGGAAATCTGTTCGACCAGCTCGGCAAGAAACAGAAACAAACCGAAAAACCCCGAACACATTAAAGAAGACATCAAAGAGTACGTAGATGAGATTGCAGCAGCACAGGGGCACCAACATTAGGCAAAAATAATTTGATTCTAAATATTCAAGGATAAAAGGGTAAAAAGAAGATTGCAAATCAGCATTTATATTTGTGGAGCACGCTGCACTTGGGCTTTCCACACAACTTTCAATAAACACATTTCATAACAACTGCAGTTGGCACCTTGTTCTGGTCCGCTAATGAGGACGATGTCTTTTATTGTTGATTTGGTCCCCGGAGGACAAATGAATTTCTATTTCATAATAATGATTACTGAGGTTTCAACCTCATGACTTTGCCTTGTTTGGTTAATAAACTTTTCTGTGTGAATTTATGGCCAACCTCAGCAGACAGTGAGCTGCGGATGAAGCTCATCATCAGAGAGCGGCTTGGCTTCAGTCGGATAATGGACTTCATTACTAAGTAAATGCCTATTTAAGTCACATCACACACGTGGCTCAACACGTGTACGCTGAAGCCTTAAATTACAGGTATTAGAAAGGAATCTGCAGCAGTGTATGCTTTAGGTATTACCCGGTCTTTAGACCTTTTGTTTACTGTATTCTTTCACTCGTAAAGCATCTTTAAAGCTTTCACACTGTGGTAATTTTGTGTGTGCACAACTCTTTTGTCCACACAGCCCCAACTGGGGCATGTGTGTGTGTGTGTGTGTGTGTCCACGTCTTGTGTTACTTGTGCGGTCTGTTGTCTGCTGGTGAGTGTTTAGAGAACAGATTTCTTTGACGTTGACGCACCAAAGCAATACAGATTTGGCAATTAACCTTGATGTCACTGTAATTACCAAGTCACTTTAGTAAAATGAATTAATTTCCCAAAAGGACTCAGAAACAAAATTACCTCCTCTCTTCCTGAAGAGAGCCAATATGTCGTCTGATAATTAGGGGAGAAAAAGTGAGCCGCTGCCATATTCCTGTCTCTCATTGTGTGTACTCTGTGTAATCTGCCACTGGGGGGAAAGCCACTGATCTGCCTGCCGCTCCCATAACTTCCTCCGGGTTCACGCTGCTGTGACTCTCACTTGTTCATTTTTCAGCTCGTCACGTGCCTCGCCTTGTGCCTCTCTTCCTATTCCAAGCTCTTCATCTTCTGTCCTCGTCGGCTCGTTTCACAGACAACAGCCATGTTGCCCTGTTTGCACCAAGGTTTTTGTCACATGAGTTATGTGACACAACAAGTGGTAACCACTCTGGCTGTTCATCTTGAAGGATGCCGTGTGCACACGGGGGTGAGCAAGAGGAGACTCTCCACGGCTCCTTCCTGTGGTCTTAATCTCCAGTCCCCTAGTAAGGGCTGGGGAGTCTGTCAACCCTTTAATGCCGCTTCAATTAGTATGTAAATTTTTAATAACATGTTTTTAGCTTGGTGGGATTTCTCAGGTGGCGCCAAATAAGCAATAGCTTCCTTTCCCAGACTGCAAATAAAAACGCAGTAGATCAGAGCATAAAACGAATCATTGAAAATAGTTTGAGTTTTAGGTCCCTCACGTGAATATTGTCATGCTTGGTCTCCAGTGGAACAGCAGTCACATTCAAACATAATTATATGTATAACCTAATTAGATTTGTGATTGATGTTTTGTGTAATATTTTAGCCAATTATTGGATTATTTTTCATGATTATTCTTTGTTTTCTTTAAAAAAAAAAAAAAAAATCATACTTGGTGACGCTGGTGCACGAAGAGGAGGGATGTAACCATCTCAGACTTCCTCCCCCTGGGCACAGGAAAACAGTGGAAAACAATGTAAAAAAAACAACCCCAAGACTAAGGGTTATATTTTGAACACAAGTGCTTTTAGGGCGTGTCCAGATCCACTTGTGTTTGGCAAGTTTAATGGTGGATAATCTGAGTGCATACTAAGGCACATGGTTCAAAGGGGTTGTACTAATGCTGCGCGGCATGGGGTGGTGTTTACTGTTTACATGAGAAGGGTCCATGTGAACGGCGTCATCATGTGGTGTTCTCGATGTCATAACTCAAAATGTTCTATAAGCCTCAAGTTCAAGAGTTGTGACATGTTTGCTGATGTTTGCGGAAATGGCAGAGGCCATGGAAGTTCATTTTTTCGTTGGATGTTAAGTTACTGTATTGTAATTTTAGTCATGTAGAGTTTGTCTTCATAACTTAGATAGTGGTCTCGTCTGTGGACAATGTTGATACTACTCCAACGGCCTCATCTTCCCCCTCAGTGCCTTTGCATTTCCTGCAGTGCGTTAGCCCTCTGCTAGATTGCTAAATTGTTAGCCTCTGTGGCTTCTTTTTGCTGCGTGTGCTGGCTATCAGATCACAAACAAATCTCTGCTGTGGAAAGCAATAGATTCTGATATTTCAAGACTTAATTAGCACCTGCTGTTGAGCTTTTTTTTTTTTTTTTTTTTTTTTTATCAAGTGTAACGCTCAAGCTGCAGCTTATGCTCAACATTTTGTGATTTAACAAGAATTCAAAATATAATGTATTCTTTAAGAGCTCTATCAAAGCGCGCAGCCCTTTTCTGCCTAATACAACTGTATAACCACTCACTACAAATGGTCAATTCCTTAAACATATGTCTTTAACAGAGCAGGTGTAATGGTCCTGTATGCCTTCATCTCTTACTGCAGACACTTGCAGTTCATGTCATTAACTTAATTGCAACAAAGTCTTGGTTTCATTTTGAACTAATTTGCCGGCAAGGCTCAACGATGTATATCCAGGTTTGCTGTCACATGTTTCTGATGCGGCCCGAACCTCTGTCTATTCCTGTTCTCAGCAACGTCGGCATCGACTACCAGCCATTAAACTTAATAAGGAAAAGAGTCTGTTTCAAACGAGTTAATATGGTGGTATCTGTAGGATTCCTTGAAAGTAACATTCTTGGTTTGATCTTTTTAGCCCGGGTTTATACAAGATGTTTTTGGGCATTAGCATTATCTCATTATCTCTTCTAAGGATGTGTCTTCCACTTGCGTGTTTCCAGTTTATAATAGGCAAAACCCGGTGGTAGGTCACCGGTAAAACAAAATGTTTGATTTTGTCTTAATGTATGTTACACATAATATGACAGTGGACAGAACACAGCCAGTGGGTAGAGTTGAGTCAATTAGGCGTGAATACAAATCTTCAGCCTGCATTTGAATAAAACCAGAGAGAGAGAGAGAGAGAGAGAGAGAGAGAGAGAGAGAGAGAGAGAGAGAGAGAGCACTTTCAGTGAGTCTTGACCAAAGTCATGGGTGACCCTTCCTCCAGCTTCACATCATTAGCTTGCAGTGTTTCGCCGCTGGTTCTGAGCCATGATCAGATATGCTGCCTAACCCCGGTTGCATGGACGTACTAATTGCTCTTGAAATTGTCCAAAGAAGATGAATTGTGTTTGTGTTTGTGTGCGTGCGCGTGTGTGTGTGTGCGATTGCGTGCGCGGCCGTGTCGTATTTCGTCATGAACGTGGCCGAACGCGTCCTGACACGTTCAGTCGTTTCTAATACGTTCAGTTGGCAGCGAGCTGCATGGTTTGTGTGTGTGGACGTGGCCACTGAGAGTTCAGAGCACAGGGAGAGGTCAAAACAGAGACAGATGTCAGAACAGGCTCTCTGACAAGAACCTCTGATGTCGATGTTGCCATCCCTGTGTGACTCAGGTCACTTCACAGTGTGGGAGAGTGTTCGTGTAGGTGTGTGTGTGTGTGTGTGTGTGTGTGTGTGTGTGTGTGTGTGTGTGTGTGTGTGTGTGTGTGTGTGTGTGTGTGTGTGTGTGTGTGTGTGTGTGTGTGTGTGTGTGTGTGTGTGTGTGTGTGTGTGTTCAGTGTCACCCAGAGGCTATGGAGAGAGCTGTGAGGCCTTGTACTGAACGGAGAAAGAGAGAGATGATGAAACAAGCAGTATAAGGGGCCAATTTGTTTACACGTGACGTGCGGACATGTACGCGTGTGGATGCGCCTGTGGGCATTTAAGAGCGAGGGTGTTTTGGTATCCACAAAAGGTCAGCAGCATCTGTGATATAATCACACGAGTCCTTTGGATCCGCGCTTTAAAATAAAAAAAAATAAATAAAAAAGAGGAAGTTGTTCTCGCCTTACGTCTAGGATACAAGGTCACCCACACCCACATTTACATTCACAGAATGCTGATTTATTCCACAGGGTCATGATGTGACAGTCAGCCATGCATTTTTTATGGAATTTTGACGACACTGCAAGCCACATGCAGGGTTTGATCCAGAGTGTACCCGTGCACTGATATCCTGTCACTGCAACCTCCCTGTTCCCAACTGACCCAGAGGAAATCAAGTGTGGAATCAAAACAGATATTTTTTTTTTTTTATCAGCAACATTTATTTTGTGAGTTAGCCACAGCTGACTATGTAGAACTGAATGACTATTGACTGGTGAAGGTGATTTTCAAACTAGTCTCTCGGCCATAGACCGTTAGACAATGAAAATGTCACTCTGTGCCGTTTTCGATTTGTGAAAAGTCAGAATTACACGACTCTGATGGTTAAAACACGAGTGACGAGGCCGTTGGTCCCTCTGACCTTAGATGTGGATTTCTTGCTGGGCTCAGAACATTTAGTGCTGCTACAGTATCTCCTGTTAGCGGCATGCTCTCTTTGAATTCTAGCTCTGTATGTTGTACTTGTCAAGTACTGACCACCAGCCAAAGCTAGCTGATTGCACATAATACCCCCAAAAAATAAATAATAAAAAAAATACCTGTTATACTTTTAATAGGATCACGTTTTAAACATGTTTACCAGGTTTTTTTTTTTTGGTTATGCCGGGGGTAAGGCTGCAGCTAGACCTCGCTAAGCGTCTGACAGGATCAATTTTCAACAGGATCAATTAAGATGATATTGGATATCGTCAACTACACTGTGTGGCATTAACTACCAGCAGTTGTCATGATTTCCATACGTGACAACTACTTTGCAGTCATAACTGTATGTAATATCTAGAATAATGAACAAGTATCACAGTACAACTCGTTGTCGCACCAGAGCACGTAATACACCCACCGATCCACTACTGGGTTGCACAGTAATGTAGCTATTATCGTATTATCTGATCAGCAGTGAATTGGTCTGCTTTTGTGAAATGAAGGGGTGCATTTGATCACTCTGTTTTGATGCATATCATTTTATAATTTCCTTTGTTTAGAGAAATCAAAAACACGGTGATATAAGTTCTCTTATCACTGAATGTAGTTTTCACAGTACTTTTAATTGCGCCCCGTTTGGATAGAGCAGGGCCCTCCTGGAAAAGCACAGCAGAGCCCATTTAATCCGCACCCAGACAACCTTGGCTCAGATCCAAAACTTCTCTCATGAAGATAGTTTCAGTCGTGTGAAAATGGTATCAAGAGGGCAGGCGGGTGAGATGGCATCAAACCCCATTTCCCTGTTTAAATCAGCGTGATGTTCATTATTAATGAGACTCAATGATAATGAATGTAATTTCTTGAGTGTGCTTCCTCTATTGAAGAACAAAGGCAGAATCAGTTACACAAAGCGCATTATCTTCACTACGTGTCGGTGCAGCGTGTGCGATCAACCCGGTCATCGCAGTCATTAGAACAGTTCAGGTCTGTCTTTGTCTCTCATCTTGTCACCGAAAGAACATACATATAGCATACCATTAACATCAGTCATATTTGCATGGTCTTTTAAGACAATGTCAGAAGAAAAAGAGAAAGCAGTTGAACCTTTGACATCTTCATTTCCACAGTGATTAAACAGAGAAACCCAACAACAGTCACTGGGACGAAGGAGTGGAATATTCTGAATGCAAATCGCATTACAAAATACATTTCATTTAAAATGAGCTCATAAAACATTCTTAGACGGGTTTAGCCTGAGACTATACTTGTATTCATAGTATTTATGTAGTGTTTGTATTATATAATAATACCAATAATAGGTTTTCCTCTTTGTAATGATTTACTACTTCTTAGATTTAATGTATTATGTCCTTTTGGGTTGGTTTTCACATCTTCTTGAATTTGTCTCATCGCCATCATTGTCGCTAGTGGAGTTAGGGAATTGCAATAATGCACATCAACAACAATTTAAGTGGATATACTGCAAGTACACTAGAATGCAAAATCACACAGTTGAACATACCCAAACTTTGTTTTCATATCTTAAATATTACATCAAACCATTCCCGACGCAACGTGATTGAGAGAGTGCTGAACCAGGAAAAGGTCATTTCACAGGTCCTGAAGGCAGACAAGAAGAGGAGGCATTCAGTGCCATCATGGCAAGAAATTGATGTGATGGAGTTTATGAAAAAAGGCCCAGTCCACTAAAACCCCTTTTTTCCACAGTCTATAATAGTTGCCGTCTACTCCACCGTACTCACTTTTGGTACAAGTTAGTTTTCTTGATTTTTTTCTTTTCGTTTCAGATAGTAACCCCTATGACAAACAGTAAAACACCACGACCTAATTTTCAATGCGACACACACATAGAAGCGTCTGGACTGCCTAATTTGACCACAGTGCAGTTTTTCTGTTTGCCATAAATTTTGTGATCCAGAGTCAAAAAACAAAAACAAACTGTGGCCGCTATAGTAGCCTGGCTGGTTAACATGAACAGGTTTGTGAAGGATGTCCCGTGTTGCACATGTAGTGAAACAGTGACTGTGATGGTTCTCTCTGACCAATCAGCAGTCGGCAGTGTTTTCACTATTTGCCCAATTAAAATCAAAAAAACTTGTGTAAAGCCGAGTGGAGCTGGTTCTGGCAGTGAAAAAGGGGCTTAAGGTGCTTCACAGATTCACTTTCAAGTCAGCACTATGTGAGTGAGTTTCGCATAAAGCTAGTGCTTCATCTGCTTGAGCCTGAATGGCAACGACCTAAATAAAAAAAAACGATCCAAAGTTCAAAACTCAGTACAACGGCAGCAGTGATAAGAGGGAATATAAGCCAGACCTGTGTCTGAGCTGGCGTACCTTCATCCGCTCAACCTACATCCACCTCCACGCCACTGAACCCTCAGGCAGAACAAACACCACAGAGGAAAGCCAAGAAAACACTGGCCAGCTTTTTGAAAACCTCAGGTGCTGTAACTGCAGCCCAGGCAACCACATCTGCCTCCACGTCTGTACAAGATGCAGTAGAGGGGCCATTGAAGGCCTACCTGTCCACACCAAATGCAGACAGTGAGATGGATGCACTGGAATGGAGGAAAGGGAACATTTCCATGGGTTTCCTTACTAGAAAGTATCTGTGCGAGTCTGCAGCACTGGTGGCTTTATTGTCGCATGCCAAAGGGCAACTCTCAAGCCGGATAAAGTTGATAAACTTTTTTTCTACTTTGTCTTACTTTGTAATAAGATGTCAACAATGCTGAGTTTTTGATAGTCAGGATTTAGATATATTATGGCACCTTTGGTTAATTGTTTTGGTTTATATCTTAATTTAACCTTTTTTTCCCCCTGTAAGCTATTGAACTACTTTTTGAAACCCTATAATATTCATTTTGGGAGTTTGACTGAATGAGCAAATGCACCTCAGTTTATTTGAAACACATGAAAGAAGTATCCAGTCCTTGATAACTCAAGAGGGTGTGTTAGTGCGCAGCCTTGTCACTTCACAACACCATCAACATTAAAATCACCAAAATCAAACTAGATGTAACAGGTTACATCCAGGCCTTCAGGTATTGTGTTTTAATGTAACACCTATTTGATTGATTGGACAAGACACTGCTGGTTTCCCGATCACAGTGCACAAACACACACACACACACACACACACACACACACACACACACACACACACACACACACACACACACACACACACACACACACACACACACACACACACACACACACACATATGCAAAAACACACTGTCAGTTTAGTTTAAAGTAACGGCAAGCCTGCAACAACTCACATCAGTCTGGTTAACAAGGACAAATAGCAAATCTAAATAGTTCCCATGTGAACAAACATGGAAAGAATGCATTGTTTCAAAGAGAAGGGGACCATGCATAATTAATTACTGTTAATAAAAGCTGCGACTCCCATTATAATTGTAAAAAGATAGATCAAATAGAAAATTAATTTAGTCAAGCTGTCATATTTTGGCTTAAAAGAAACATTGGATGTTAGATAAATACAGGTACTAACTACAAAACACAGCTTCCCATCAAATACATGACTGACTGTGTGTGTGTGTGTGTGTGCTGCGTGTGTTTGTTCATGTATGTGTGTGTGCGTTTTTGTTGTGTATGTGTGTACCCGTGGTGCTCTTGAGGGAGACAGATGGGACAGACCTCCACCACCCCACACTACTTTCTCTCTGCATGAGTTCTCACCACATTCGATGGGTTGTTTTAGTGCCAGGGCATTACACACACACACACACACACACACACACACACACACACACACACACACACACACACACACACACACACACACACACACACACACACACACACACACACACACACACACACACACACACACACACACACACACACACACACACACACACGAGCTCATGTGACAACGACTACTGTTTCATTAATCATCTGTATGTGTAAATTAGGCATGAAAAAAGAGTATTTGGAGCATAAAACCTTGGACATACTGTCCTTTGCTGTGTTCTGTGTTGATAAATTGGATGAAGGAGTGAAGTTAATGAGCTTCTGTCCTGTATGTTTCTGATCACACCAACTTCACTAAAGTTTGAATGACACGCATATACATAAATAGTTTCCTGTTTGTTCTTAAATTGCATTTTTCCCTCCAATTTTCAAAGGAGCTCATGTAATGATTGTTCACTCGCATGCTTAGCTGGTACCAGCCGGTAATGGTAAACCATGCTTGCTTTCCATTTCCATATGTTGCTATCACATTTCTTGCTCATAATTATTTATCTGTGTTGGCAGGATTAAAAGACTTTTCGAATGCTGTGTCTTGCCCCAAAGATTAACAATTCACCGAGCTGCTTATTAGAGCAATTCATCAAATCAGCGGGCAGTGCTGATTAAATCAACTTGGTAATAAATGGAATGATCTAAAGCCTTCTGACGCCCAGAGTCCTCACAGCCCACCTGCCCGATTAGGAGGCAATTTGTCCCGTGGCTTTCCAGAGTCCCGCACTTTAATTGGGGAAAAATGCGAATGTCATTCTGTTTTGCCTGATGGCAGAAACTGCAGGTTTTTGATGAAGGATCTCGGGGCAAAACAGAAAAAAAAAATGTTGAGAGAAAAAAAAAACCTCTTTTTTTATGCATCATGGGACATCTACAGTACTATTTTAGGGGGCTTTACCCTTCTAAAATGTACGGTTCATCGCTAAATAATTGATTTTCTCTATTCTGTCTGATTTATAATTCAAGACCACGATATTGACTCCAGAATCACTCCAGAAATGTGATAAGTGCAAGTGTTAAGAACCGGCGGATACTGCCATGCAGCAGAATTGACCCTTCACACTCATCCCCATGTTGCATCCTCAGGATTCTGGGAGATGCGGGGTACCTTTTTATTCTGCATGTTTATGGATCTACTAAAACTGTTCTACACATGGTGGTGGAGGATTAAATCCAAACAAACATTAGGAATCATGACACAAGAAAGTGGGAGGTATCACTTTCCAGGCCAAAACTGTAAATGTACAATTTGTTCATAGGCTAAAGACACAAACTTTTGCACACACAGCAGCTTTGGCTTCTGTATGTTTTGTGAGTTTACTTTGTGTCTTTGATGAAGGTCACACAATCTGTACTTTGTATATTTGTCAAAGGTCACTCACTTTTACATGTACCGTATTGCCCTGCCTTGTTTTGGTTTAATTCGACTTCCCTCTAGGGGAATACATATGCTAATACAGGTCGACGTGTCGGTTTTCCTGTGTTTGTACTTGTGTGTACAATCATGTATTTGTGCGTCACTGTGAGTGTGCTCGCTCATTCCAATCTTTGTGCTCTTGTGTATTTGTATTCAAGGAGGTAAAAGTGGAGAATGCTGGCGAGAGCAACTCTCGGCAAGCATCAGATGGCTTGTGATGAATAGTCAATTAACTATAAACTTGTTCCAGCAATGACCAGTGAACGAGGGAGGAGAGGATGGCTGTTGGAGGGGGAAAAAAAGGCATCCATTATCTAGCAGCTAATTATCTAGCCACTGCCATTTCCATCCGCGAGATAGCTATGTGATTAAAGGGTTTGGTCAATCAAATAGATAACAGGGATTAGAACTGGGAGGACAGGAGAGGAAGAGAAAGGGGAAAAGCAATGAAATCAGCCAGAAAGGACACTGCCTCATTTTTTTAATTTTTTTTTTATCTTGTGTACCTTTTTAACTAGAAATAAAATCCCCTGGGTGTACTATTATTTTTGGGATCAGCCCATCTGCATTGATTTATCATCAGTAGATCTACAAATACATGTGGCAGCTCAGTGCACATTATAAACACCTTCTTATTCAAGTCAACTGACGATGTGTTGTTTGGGTTTTGGCATTGTTTGAGAGGCTTTTGGTGGTGGAGCTGGTGGACCATTACCGAGTGGCAACTCGCCGTAACATCACCCATAGGTTTTGGTTCAAATGTTCAACTTTTCTTATTTCATATAGTATTTCTAATTTTTCTTGCTCAGTTTCAACAGTCTCAATGTACAAGAATGACACTGACACAATATACTTTTCTGTTACATTGAAAGTGCTAAACACTCAGCGACATTGTTTAAAATAATTTGACGCCAAAATTAGAAGCATGCTATTTTGTGTCAGTGGTTTTAATAACTGAAAAGCATCTCAAAATGTTGCTTCTATTAAGCCTCAATACAGTAGTGATAAATGATTTGAAATGTAGTCTAAAGTTGCTTTGGACAATGTTCCTCATTTAGATCAGGAAATATCTGATCACAGAATAAGTAAACATAACTAAGAAGCAAGCATTGGTGTTTACTTTGAGGTATCAGTCTGGTTCTCTGTTGTCTAATTTCCATCAAAATGTAGCACCGTTGTTGACTTAATTTCCACAAAAAGTAGCTACAAATTGATGTGTTTCTACCCAGTACCTTCACGTGAATATTAAAAGAGTTGGCTTATCGATTCAAATGAAGGAAAAAGGAGCAATGTGGTAGCGTAATTAAAGGAGTGCCAGTCAAACCTCAGTGTGAGACTATGTGGTAACAGTGGGAATAAGGGTTTTAGGTGTGTTAATTTGAGGAACGTTCAGTGCCCTAATCGCTCCACAAGTCTGCTGCTTTGGTTTGCTGCTGTTTTTCTTCACCAACTACTCAGCCCACTTTCACTGAATTTCTGATGTTTTCACCGTAAAGCGCCTGATAACAGGTGAATAGAAACAAGCTTTATGATTTCAAAAAGCTTGAAAAAGAGAACATGTGCACTTTACATGCCTACGATAGATTTTTTTCATCCATCACGCAGTACCATCAGGTAAACGTCCCATCGGTCTCAAAATTGATTTTGCCGCATGACAACAATCCATAATGAACTATCTTCAAGGAGTCCTGCAACATATGGTGTGGCCCCTTAAAGACCTGATCTCAACACTTTTGCATCAGTGTGAAATTATGTGACAGCAATTACAGTTGTAATACAGCCAAAATCCACTGAAGAACTGTCGCAAGGTCTACAAAGATGCTTGGAACAACCTGTATTTGCTGAATAGCTTGAAAAACTGTCTACTGAGGAAAATTGGTTGACACCAAATATTGATCGGATCTAGTTTCTTTCTTTTTTTTTTTCTGCTAGCTGCGCTATTCATGGTATTATTTCTTAAAGCATCTTCACTTTACTTTCAGTGACTAAAACCTTTGAACAAAGATAATGAGAAGAAAAGCCACAAACTACACATGAAGTGTGGCAGTGCAGACTGCGGGGGACATGTTGCTGCTTGGGGATATGTTGACAACTTGTTGCCTTTGTGGGACTTTTTAAGTCTTTTTGTACACATTCAAACATACACAGACGTGCAGTAGGTATGAGCGGCTTCATCGCCGTGTGTGTTCATCTGAGAGACGGATCCTCTCTGAACACTTGGCAGATCAGAGAGGCTGATTTAATCTCCACACAGCTACGGGCCCCCTGATTTGTTAATCCCTGGAGGGCTTTGTCCAACAGAGACATGAAAGGTCAGGTTGAAACTCAAATGGTGTGACAACCAACCAAGTCATCGGTTTCACACCAAAAACACGGCCCTTGCACACATGCATGCACAAAGCCCCGCATGTAGGGAACCAGACAGACAGAGAGCATGAAATATTAATGCCCAAATATCACAGTTTACACACATACAAACAGCAAAATGGTCTTCGCTGGAGGGACTCAAATGGTGTGTCGGGGGGTGGGGGGTGTAGGGGGGATTCAGTGTGAATAATCTGCAGGGGGAAACACCCTCGGATGCATAATCATACTCCTTTCACCATAGGACACAAATAGAGACATTCAAATTCACTGTGGGGCCTGGAGGGACAACGATCAGTCCCTCCAGGATTTCACTGAGTTTTTCTGTGATTGTTGTGATCAAAAATGATTGACTTTGCGGTGGTGTTTCTCTTGATGTGATTTTTTTTTTTGCAGCAAAATTGCAGTATTAGGCAACAAGTTGAGTTTTTGTTTGTTTGTTCAACTTCTTCCTAAAAAGTCATGTAATCACAAAAATTGCTGGAAATATTTTAGTTCCAATCTTTTTTTTTTTTTTTTTTTCTGAACTAAAAATACCACAGTCTCTCTCCTCTTCCCTTATCTATACTGTATATATCATCTACATCTGGTCTAGTAATAGGTTGGGCCAATAGTAGTATACTTTGTTTTTGCGTTTTCACATGTTTATATGGGAGGTTGCAGTGTGCACGTGAGCTTGCGTCAAACCTTGATAAAGTAACGCCGGGCGATCGGTGTGTGTGTGTGTGTGTGTGTGTGTGTGTGTGTGTGTGTGTGTGTGTGTGTGTGTGTGTGTGTGTGTGTGTGTGTGTGTGTGTGTGTGTGTGTGTGTGTGTGCTGGTCACTGGGATGTGAAGGACAACAGTTGACCACCCAGCTGCCGCTGCTTCTGTTTTTCATTACACAGAGAGAGGGAACTAGAAGCGGATCATTTTTCTCTCATTGCTCAGGCACACATTTTACAACCAGCACCAACATGGTACTTTAGATCTTATGAAAAATAACAAAAACTAAATATCCGCTGCACTGTTCAGAGGAGCAGCTCGTTTCTCGTTTTAATGGTCACTCCCCGCGCCACTGCTGGAGTCACTGAACGTGCCGCGCAGCTCAGATCGACCATTACTTTATACAGTTACAATTCACAGTGAACTGCAAATATCAGTGGGATAATAAAGGCTGTGTCCCTTTGCACAGAATGTAAGGACTCTGCTTTGGCTCCATGAAAAATCTATTTGGACTGAACTGTGTCAATTTGTTTACGCAACATTGTCACCAGTTGAACAATGCCTCTATTCATCGTACTTGAGAATTAAGGAGATTTTTTTTTTTTAGCTGCAGAATGCGGCAGAACTTTACTCCCACTCCCGCAGTAAACGTATTCACAGCCCGGTGATGTTAGATAAAAAAATTAAAAAAAAACTGTGAACATAGTAGATGTGGTTGACTTTCATTCAGTGATCATAACATTTAGCTATGTCTGTGAGATGCAAGACGTTTATGCCACTGAACTTGAAAATTAAAATTGAATAAACAAAGAAAGAAGCAGGGAGAGGAAGAATAGAAAAGGTAAAGGGAATAGATGGCTGGGTGGGATGAATTTACACACTGTACAACCTGAATGGACACTCACTAATTGAGACAAATGAACAACAGGAGAGAGGTGTGTGCGAGAGACGACAGTGAATTTATCTAGTCCATCTTTTGCCCTTTTTACCTTGGAGTTTTTTTTTCTTCTCTTTTTATTCAAATCCACATCCTGTTTTACTCATGCGTAGCTTTTTTGGTCTGAATAAGAAAATGGGAACGCAGCTCAAGCCATCCTCCCATTCTCATACATTTAGAATCTATAAATCATGTATGGCAAACCTCATTGTTAAATGCGGTTATACAATAGGAGTCATTGTGAAATTCTCGCTCTTTCCATATATTCTGCATGTCACACACTTATGCTACAGGGATTCTTTCTTCAGCATAATACCAGTGCAAACAAAATTAGTTTATTCTAGCACTTTCGTCTAAGTCGTTGCCAAGCCATTCCTTGTAATTTCTGACAGATAAAGTGCCGAAATAGATTATTTTATTTTTTTTCTAAACGCTGACTCCCGTGGATGGAGCCAAAATGCTGCAGTAGCTCAGCAAGCGCAGTGTTGTTCCAAAATGAGATATTATCCACCTACTCCAGCACAATGAAGCCCGGTCTGTTTCTGATTAAATCATTTTATGCTTCGTGTCCATGTAGGGGAATCGGATGTACTTACACCATGGGGGGTACTGCTGCAGTTACCAGGGGATACTTGGAAAGAAGCAGATCAGTTAAGTTGAAGAACCAGAAACTGCAACTTTTTTTTTTTTTTTTTTTTTTTTTAGAAACAATACAAAATATAAACATTGTATTGAGCTGTAAGGCCTGAACACAAAACACAACTGGTAATGTATGGAAACGTGTAGCCACTTGGGCATAGATGTCTAAACAGTTAGCTAAAAGTAACAATCAAAATAGTTAATAGTGAATAGTTGAACAGGTGCGTAAACTATATGACATGAGAATCTTGAACGTCCCAACGTTTGCCATTCTAAATGGATAACCTGGCTCGGTTTCAACTTTACAAATCTGCAGTAACAGGAGGCTTTTTTGAACGCAGCCGATGAGCTGGAATCTATAGATAGCCTGTGAGCCAATTAACATTGGTGAATTGTAGCGTTTAGCAATAGCTTCCATGTGAGGCATTTAGGGAACATCTGTAAATTGAAACAGAAAAAAAAATGTGGGTTAGAATCTCTCCCTCTAATCTGAATGAAAACAAAATAATGTATGTCGTAATGTGTCGTGTAATATACTGTTTGTTAAATTAAAAAAATGTATCACTCAATAACCGGTATTAAAAATAACGTAAATCTTTTAACGATATCCTACCACAGGTGCTGTTCGGTTAATCGGACGGTGCCGGTGGATGTATATAAGACAAGAAAGGTCAGGTTTTGTGTTGCCCCTGCAACATTGTAAACACGTAATGAAGTAAAGATCAAAAATATATATTTATTTTCCATACCTACTTGCAGCTATGCTAATAACCTACTTTGTTGTAATGGAATAAATCTGAGCACTTCACTTGCCCCGAGTCACCCCCTGGCAACACTTTGTTTTCACAGCGTAACACCGATCACGACTAAGCACTGATTTCACGTTCAAGTGAGCCTTTAATCTTTTTTTTTCCTTTTGTAGTGTAGTTTGTACCGTGTTCAATGTGTGTAACACACAGGTAAAGTGCAGCGATGTCCAAACTTTGAAGCCTTGATCTTCGATCCTTTTAATAAGAATGTCTGTAGTACAGTATATGTTGGTAAAATAGCCTGTGACTGTGATCTGGGGTCAAAAGCTGCTGACATAGGCCTTACATTACATTGCTGTCACAGAACTGTATCACCCCAGACACAGAATAAAGCCGATATTTCGACATCATACTTGATAGGTAGTTGACATAGTTGACACCAACTGACGGAATCTGCCATTTGTAAGAACGTTTGTTTCTTTGTGGTTATGTTTATGTGCTGGTTGGTTTGGCTTTAGAGGAGTTTTCATGTCGCTGAAGTTCACAACCTCCCGCATGAATTTTGAATTGTAATTCAGCTTGTTTATACAGACAGAACGTCGTATATTCAAACCTTAATTTACCGTGCCGAGAATGAGAACACAGCTTTGATTTTCAGCTTTGGAATATTCGGAAATAGGAACTGAAAAGACAGAAATGTGTTGACAGAAGCAGAAGCTCAAAGCAGTTCTTATTAGGGCTTGTTTTTGAAAAGCAAACAAAAAAAAAATGCAAATGTATCGTTTTAAAATCCTTTTTTTTTTTTTTTTTTTTAATCTAAAATTATACTGGAGGAGTAGAGTGACCTCAGCTCTAGTAAGGATTGCAGTCTTTCAGGCAGTTGCCAAAACTTTCGAGCGGCAGTGATTCTTTTTACTGAAATCGCTTTGTTAAAATCAGAGTGGAGGTGAACTTTTGAGTTCATTCACTCTTTTTTATCTGACACTAAAGCGCTGTTCCCATAATCCCACTTGATTCAAAGGTAGTGCCTGTGAAAGAAGCACACTTGCATTAATGCAGTGTTGTTTTTAGCGTGCTCGGATGCGCCTGTTGATGCGACATCCACACTAGCGCCCCCGGCTGTTGCCGAAGCTAGTCTTGGTTTATCACGTGATTTGATTTCTGATCTGCATTGACAGACAATTATTCTGTGCTCTGAGATGAGTGCTGAACTGTTTTGAAGAAGCGTTGTAATTGGTTAATGAGTCGGAAAGGGAAAGCTTCTTGATCTCATTTCCAGTGCTTAATTAACCTTGGAGTTCCAGATTTCCCCCGGTGCTGGGGACAAGACAGGGTTACCTCACTCTTTTCACTCCGTCTTTGTCTCCGTGTTGCCTCCGTTGCTCTCTCGGATGCACGAGTCTCCCCTGCAATGACAAAAGGATGCTGAGCTCTGTGTGTGTGTGTGTGTGTGTGTGTGTCCTTCTAGAAACAACAACTCTTTATTGACTGATTTATGAGCGCAAATACAGAACTTCCACACGCGCAGATGTTCAAAGGCGCACAAATATCTACTTTTCCATAGCATGTCTTCCTTTTTCCTCTTTCTCTGTAGCATTTAAGTCCAGACAAAAATGATATAAATAGCACAGCTGCTCCCCCCCCACCCTGACTCTCCCCGGGCCAGCCCAGTTCTGTGGCCCCGGGGGTATGAACCCAGTTCTGACAGAATTGATCTCCGTTTCCTCGTTCCCCCTTCCTCCCTCCTCTGTCCGTCTGCACCCTTGGGCCCCGCCGAGACTAGCCCGACACCCAGCCTCCACAGCCGGCCCCGCACCAGGCCAGTATGTCTTGTCTCTCGCCCTCCTTTTTTGTCCTCTCTTATATTCTCCTGTCTCTCCCTCCCTCCCTCCCTCCCTCCATCCCGTCCTCCCTCCCTCCCCGCCTCCTTCCATCTGGCCCTCTGTACTCTGTGTATCCTCTCCTCTCTTGTGTTGTCCAATGATTCATCTTTCAGAATTGGCTTTTTCCGCTTTTTTTCCCCTCTCTGTTGAATAGTTGAAGCTCCATCAGATCTTCTGTCTGTTCACCGCTTCATCCCTTCGTCTTCACCTCTGTACACTGAAATAAATGCTGTTGTTCATTTATTAAACACCTTGTAACTAAAAAAAAAAAAAACAAAACGATTTCCTCACCACAAATGTATTTGACCTTATTATTATTATGTTTTATTTTCCCTACAGTTTCTGGTCGAGGATAAACACTAAAACTGTCATGGGATTATAAAATAAATATTTTTGCATCTTCAAGTAGGCATAAAGCACCACTGCAAAATACTCGTGGTCATAGGTCTGATATTATGTGATGCTGCACTGCTACTGGTGTGGTTGTATTTTACTTATACAATGTTCCCCCTGTCTATACAGTTTTATTGCTGCCAGTTATAAACCATGAACGTGGTTACACTGTGGGTGATGTTGGTGCATATACGTAGTAAAAGCCTTGAATCTTCCTTTTGTCCGCTGTCAGGACCCTGAACCTCACTATGTTTTTAATTCGGTTGCAGGGTATGCTAATGATAAACCTTTAATGTTGTGCTTTTATATTTCAAATATATTTGTCCAACTCTGGTCAAGGTGGGTGAGACTACAACATTTGATTTCAAAAACGAATACCAGGACAGGGTTACTAATATTGATGCTTTTTATTAACTGCACCTAATGCTAAAACTCATTTGGATGAGAGAAATGTTTTATGATTTATTAGGCATAGTCATCAAAGGCTACCGCTAATTATTTTTTCAATTACCACCAAATAATTTGCAACACGTGAAGCATTTCTTCCATGTTCAAGCATTACTTTTGAATGGGTTTTGTGAATTCGCTGCAATAGGAAGGTGATCACAGATATGAATTTTGGGGGTTTTTTGAGTCAGGGAGATTATTATAATCACGTTGATTCAACTTGAATCAAGACCTGGGTTTTTATTAAAGTGAAATCAAAGTCAAACTTCCTCCCTTTTCCTCTCAACTGAAGCCATTCATATTTATTTCTTTATTTTGGAGCTGACATCGATGCCTCTCTCCACTCTTTCTCCTTTGTCCCTCTCTCTGTTCCCACTTTCTTTTTAGCCACACTCTTCTGCCAGGTGAGCGGATGCCTTGTGTGCACCTGCGACCACCCTTCCCTCCTCCCTCCTGCTGACTGTTACCTCCAGATTAATGCCAGATACTTTGCACCTCTCTGCCCCTCCTCCCACCAACCCCAGACTTTTTTTTTTTTTAGCCACCTGAGTTGGTCCGATTCTGAGTCGTAGTCCCACTTTTGTTCTACTTCATTCTGCTAAGTAAGCTTTCCTCATCCATTCCCTTGCTCTGTCCTACCCTTTCATCCTTGCCCCCTTCCTCTGTCTCTCCTTTCCACCCTCCCGCCCCACTTCATCTCTCTATCACAGACAGGGCCATATGGCCGGGTGCGGCCCAGGCCTGCCCGGCTCTCAGCCTCGTTTAAATTCACAGCCTGCGGGTCATTCCGCCTCTGCGGTGGGACGGCGACACTCCTACGGAGGAAGGGCGGCTGGAAGCCCATGCGATGCGATGAGAGGAGACGGGGAGGAGAAAGAGGGAACTATCAACAGGAAAAAAATTCTGCAGCCGGAACTTTTTAATTATGCTGAAAAAAAATTCTACGTGACATTAAATTAAACAGAAGGTAGAGTCCCATGGCTGAAACAGGTGGTACTCTGACATTGAAATAATGAAGTGGTGAGTAAATCGGAGGTTGTACATTAGTTTTCATTTGGATGACCCAGATTTTCTAATATTTGACAAAGAGTTGATGAGAGTTGTTATTGTTTTGTTTTTTAGCTAAGGATAATTTGCGACGTGGTTAACCACGACGGAAACCTTACCCGCTTACCTTTAATACATTTTTGTTACCTATGGGAATCAATGAAAATCTCAGATCTAATTTTATAAGAAAGCAAATTGGTCAACAGCAAAAGTTGGGGAAACCATGGATTGTGTTTAAAGTGTGTGGGAGGGGGGGGATAGTCACCACGAAATAGAGGGGGAAACTGAACAGAAAGTACTCGAGCGGTTGGAAAATGAGGCAAAAATCTGCACGACTTAGAGGAGAGCAGTTCGGAAAGAGTGGAGCTCAGCGGCAGGTTGGAAACGGAGAGGCAAAGCTGAGAGGAATGCGTGGAGGAGAGGAAGACCGGAACCGAACAGCGGGCATTAAAAGAGAAGAGGTGTGAAATTGAAACCAATAAATCCAGAACAGATTCCTACAGTTGTGGGAGCCACAGCCGCCGTAACACGTGGCCTCACTAGTGTTCTCTTTAATTTGAGCTGAGCCTATTACTGCCTGAGAGGACATGGGCTCGCCAAACATTCGTGTTCAGTGACACTGGGCTCAAAAGCTGAACCGGACTGTGAACACCATTAAAGTTGCATTGTACAATATATGTACTTGAAAATTGAGAAAATAAAAGAAGAAGAGGGAAACATCGCAGCATGGCAGTTATTGCAAATCCACAATGCCTTTTTCCTGCAATCATATAACAATTGTCTACACTTTTTTTTAAAAATTGTAGTTGTTTTTTTTATCCGTTTTTTTTTTTTTTTCCCCTCTGGTATCTTAATTAGTGTGCATCTATAGGCATTAATGAGTATTTATAACTCTTCTCCTGCATACTTTTGTTCCACCAAAATATCCTTTTAAATATTTAAAAGTAAGTAAAGGAAGAATGTTAAATAACCTGACCAGTTGTGGAAGTGGCAGTGCTTAGACCCCCAGTCTGAGGGGTGTCTGCCAGACACATATTACATGTGCAATAGTTTTCAGTGTGCTTTTGATTGTCCACCCTGTTTAAAATGTTGTTGGACCAAAATCATTTCTGTCATTATTACAAGTGCATTTTCATTCTCTATTTTGGGCACAAGACATTTTCCCTGCTCCCAGTCGTCCTATCCTGTTCAAATGTATTCCTTGTGTGGCTTACGCTGCATATAATTCAAAGTACGCTGCTTTTGACAGGCAAAGAGAGGGAAGGTGGCTTTATTTGTGCGCCACCTTTCGAACAGAGGAGCAATTTAAATCGCCTCACAAAAGGCAAAGAAATGCATAATACAGTCATGCTCATGTACCAAAGGTGAAGAGAAATATCACAGCGTGTTTGTTCCTCTGTTTGTTCCTCCAGCTTTATGGAGGAACAATAGTTTTAACATTATTCTACAGTATGTGCCTGTAACATAAACTCATAATCCTTCTGGACGGAACAGGAATTAAATTAAGGGTTTATGATTGGATTTTCTACATTAAAATACGGCTGTTTTGAACCTTGATCACACCTAAATAGTCCCTAAAACCCTGTAGCCTAAACTAGCCTGCACTAGGCCAGCGAAACATACAATGTCACAGAATTATATACAGTATTACTGTCGTTTGTCTAAACTCGTGTCTATTGCATTGCATTATTTTTGGTATAAAAGCCTAAATATCTGCAAACATACAATATCGTGTTATTTAAGTGATAGGTTTGAGGCTGTCTGGCACTTCACAGTATTTAGCAATAAAATTGCACTTTGAAATTGGATTTAATGCTCCATGCGATATAATGTCCTGTACTAAGTACAAATGGCTATAATGGGAAATAGAGAAACAGACGAGCATTGGTAACTATAATACATTAATGCAGTTGCTTTGTATCTTGACAATGCAGAGGATTTATTCCGTGGAACATTGTAAGAGGGAATGCATTCTCAGCTGCTTGAAAATGTCATCACTTTGGCAACGTCAGTTTTTCGATTTAAACCCTCTCAGATGATGTATGGCTGCAGCGCACCAACATGGCACACGCTAATTGACTGAGGCATATTGTGTGGATATTTTCTGCACTCATCCACTCAAGATCTTGAATACCAATCCGCCCCACTCAAACCCCCCTCCCTCCACCCTCCCACTCTCCACTTCTCTCTGTATAGTGTCAGCAAAGTACGGTGCTAAGATTCTTATAGACTTTCGCTGCGCCAAATATGCTTGTTAATATTCCCCATCTGGAGATCTCTTAAGAAAAGAGATAAATGATGGCTGGGTCCGCCACTGACGGTGGGGTCTGGCCAGCATACATCAGAGTCCAAAGCCCCCCTCCTGCTTTATAGACGGCTATTAGAACGAGCTCCCAGGCAACAAACCATACATAGCAAATGTGCCTCTTTAGTAATATGATAATTTATAAAAAGGCACCGAGTGAGACTGAGTGAATATTCTGCAGAATTTCTCCGACATACTTTATGCTTAATAGATGGTTTGTATTATGCCTACTCTCCTCAGAACTGCGCCAAATGTTGGAACTCCTGGGGATGATGGAGTGAAGGCCAACCCTGGCCTGACAGCTTTTAATAACTAATGAAAATACTGGAGGGTAAATTTGAAAAGAGAGAGAGAGAGGATTAGGGAGCTTCTAGTGAACAAGAAAAAAAAAATCCGACAAAAAGAAAAGATGAGATCTGTTGAGAGAGCGAAAGCAGCAAAAAAACAAAAAACAGAAGGGGAAGTAGTGACTAAGCATTTCGGCGCCTTTTGAACCTTGTTAAAGCAAGGGTGTGGCACAAGCAAGCACACTGCCATGTTCCCAGCATGCATCACTCTATAACCTGATTGATCAGTGCTATTTGAGGTTGAGCTGTGTCTTGTTCCTTTCATATCAACTCCAATCTTTGTCTCCATCTCTCTTCTAGCCTTTCTGTTTCTTACTCTTTCTCTATTAACACCTGCTCCCTGCTGTGTCTCATATCTCATTGGGAAAAAAACACACACACACACACACACATACACACACACACACACACACACACACACACACACACACACACACACACACACACACACACACACACACACACACACACACACACACACACACACACACACACACACACACACACACGCCTTCAGGATCAAATGCTCGGAAAACATTGATTAGGTTAAAACACAAAAAGAAACCGTTGGTGGGACCATACCGTCTGTCATCTTTGATGCTGCGCCTCATTCATCAGAGCATACTGATGAAGACAGTCTGGGTGTGTATATGTGTGCGTGTACCACGTCGTAAATACGTATTTATTTCTCTGTAACCACCAAGAATATGGAGTCAGTATGTAATTGGCTTGCACGCAGAATGTGTTTTCATGTGAGCAGAGACCGGAAAAGAGGAACCTTTGCAGGCAGATGAAAGTTGAAAATTTGTGTTGCTTTCTTTTGACATGCTCTTGTAGGTTGTGTTTAGGTCATTTAGGTCATGTCCAAATCAAGCAGCAACCATCGTTGACGTCGCCCATTGGTTTGGCCGTTCTGAAGTCTCGAGATCGTATTTTGGCTTTTGCCATCTAGCCATTTTGGAGGCAGAAGTGACCATATTTGGAAGAGCTGGGAAGGAGCGAGCGGTGAATCTGATTCGATTTGATTCGAAACACGTGGGCACCATGCCTGCCCACTTATTGTGGAAACCTGACTGCACCACAGGCTTGTCAAATAAACAGACATACTGCTTTTTAAAAAAAAAAAAAAAAAATTTTTAATTTCACTTTATTAATCCCCGAGGGGAAATTTCTTCGCTACAGCAGGGGGGCTCTCAGGGGGGAGCTGCTGCAACAGGCTGCCACTAGCGCGGCGCCAGGTAACCTGACCTGAGGTGCATGTTTTTGGATGATGGGAGGAAGCCGGAGAACCCGGAGAGAACCCACGCAAGCACAGGGAGAACATGCAAACTCCGCACAGAAAGGCCCAGGACCGGATTCGAACCCGGAACCTTTTTGCTGTGAGGCGACAATGCTAACCACTGCACCACCACTTTTTAATGATTTGCAGTTTGGGAACTTTTTTTGTTTTTTTTAGGCCTAATATCTAATTGATGATGACATTATTTTCAGATGGACCAACAGACAACTAATAAGAAGCAGTAACTCTAGCTAAAGTGACCATTGTGACTTGTGGAAAAAACATACTTACTTTGTATTTAATGAGAGTAGTTGAATGTGAGTCTATGGAGCAACCCCTAGCAGCCCTCTGTGGTATTCAGTTCAAGGCACTTCTGCATTGGCCTCATATTTCAGACCCAGAAACTATGCCCTCTTTTATATACAGTCTATGGTCCAAATCCATTTTTCCTAGTTTAGCAGCAGATCATTTGAGCATAAAGGTGTCTATTTCAAAGGGGTGGTACATAGCCTGGAAGGTAGGTCCAAGCTTTTTACTAGTGTTGTAGCCCTGTATTTACCTCCACGGTAAAATATCTTATGTCTGACGAGAACAGACTCCTCAGAGATGGAAGAGAATTATATCCAGAACATAAGCGTCTGATGTAGAATCATTAAAATAGGATTTGAAGTTAGCAAAGTGGGCGACTACTTTCTCTGTAGAATTTTCATTGCCTTTTAACAAGCATGATTCTGCAGTTGTTACATTTTTGTCAGTTACATAGATATCTTTCAGCGGCAGAGATATTCACTAGTTTAGCTCCATCTGCAGCAACATGTCCATTGATCAAAGCCTTTGACATCCTAATCCAAGTGGGATCTCTAAAGGACATGTTGACTAAAACCTAAAATAGAAATGAAAGATGCTGTTCTTTTAAGTGTGGGTGACTGTGGGAATTCAGTCGTGATTGATTATACATGATGTACGCACAAAACAGATGCACCGGGGCTACAGCAGTCTTGACAACAGACACCCAAAAACACTGGGTAGAAATGCCACAAACACACTCGCACTAAAGCTGTATTTAGACTTTATAAAAGTCAATTAACCTGCATTAGCTTTATCAGCTAATTTATATCTAAATGCAAATATTGCCATATTGTGTTTTATATGGGTTTTTGTGTGTTTTAAACCCTTCCAGTAGTGCTTGTAGCTTAATGCATGTGAGGACAATATTGGTCTTTTAGGTTAGTATGTCACTTTGGTCCGTACAAATTTATACACAAAATATTCCGAAATATCTGCACATGTACTATATGGATTGGTACACATTTTGGCGCAAACGTTCATGTTAAACAGAATCTCCACCTTTCCTTCAGATGTCCCTATAAAGGCGTTGGGGAGAACTACTGCACATATATGCCAAAAGTTGTATAAAGCTAGTTGACGTCACTTGAGCAAACACTCCTCATCTCTGCTTGAAGCCGATCCTAACAGAACACACCTGCATCTTCAACAAGTTATTGTCAGTCAAGGTGGATTGTGGGTAATGAATGGGTCAGGTTTTAACAAGGTAGAAGAATGCATCGTATAAAAAATAGTTGAATACTCTTGCCCTGCTGTATCGATTCCAGTCCTTTTTTTTTTTTTTTTTGGCTGCACCGCAACAGCGGGGCCGGCCCCATGAATGTGAATGCCACTGAGTCACTTAGTGAGTGAGAGTCAGTGACAAAGTGATAAAGTTACACCTCCAGTCTGCTGAATGCAGCTTGACTGACTAATAAAGTCACCTTTTGTGGAATGAATGGATGCTGGAAGCTGCCCTGCTCCCGAACATATAAACAAGACCAGGATAAGCTGTATGTCAGGAGGCAAATGTCCGAATCAGCTGGACCAAGCATTAAACGAATTTTACCCCGTCAACTCTCCAGCACAAATTCTGTGTCTTATCTAATTGAGACCTTGTGCAAATAGACCAGGTCATTGTCTGGAGAATTCACAGGGAGCGAGTGGGCGTGTTGACGATGTTTCTATCATGGCCCTGCAATGCTCTGTCCAGGTGCCACCCCTCTCCTACCAGAGTATCTTGTTTTATACATGAGGGGAAAGGCAATTGCGGTTAATGTTCAGGCCTGTGGCCATGTGGGAGGGTACAGTAAGAGTGTACAGTAGTAGTGCAGTGTTAAATTAGCAGAGTACCCCTTTAAGTCCTCGTGTAGCACCAGGTGAGACCATCTCTAATATTCTTCTTTATACCTGCAAAACTGATGACATTCTCGAGAGCCTTTACTTTGTGCTAATTAGCAAACGTGAATATGCTAACTGAGGTGATCATGAAAGCATTAGAGCAGTGCATTGAAATGTTACTGTAAAAAAAAAAAAAAAATCTATATTTTTATGCTGTTTGCCAAAAATAGCACGAGATAAAAGCTAAAAGCCTGTTTCGGCTTTAGTCCCTTTGCGGTATTTTGATATTAAATTCAACTGACTAAAAACTGTCAGTTTCACTCAGCTGTACAGAGCCGCTGTATTGCACTCTGGATGACATGCCTCATCTTTTTTACTTAGGTTGAAATGCTTTTTAGCTTTTGGGCAGCAACTGTTGAAATGATCACTTGAACATACACAAGCTTTTACAGGTTGTAGATTGTAGCTTCATCGTCTGCATTGTGTTAAAACGTTATACACAATATATTTTACGGCCTATTTTCCTGTGATTGAAAGGTACAGCTCTGCTACGCAGTGCTTTTCGGTGACTTTAATATCTCGTAGGCCTTCCGAACATCACACCATTTCTGACATCACCGTAATAAAAACATTGTAACGTTGAATGCGTGGGCTGCAGTCGTGCACAAACATAACCACATATACAGTTTTGCATGTGTGCTTACTGTTGAACGTGTTTATCAAAAAAGGTTATGCAAACCTCCCTCAAACGCCGCCATTGCTTGGTACTCTCTGTGTTGGGCTGCGCGGCTCCTGGGGGATGAGGCAGAGCCAGAAAGGCATTATCACCTTTCTGCCAAAGCATAGAAATTCAATGAATTATTTACGTTACGCGAGGCGGGCCCCTAGACAGCTCCGCGACCGAACAACACGGGATTCAGTTAGGGAACCTGGAGGCCAGGGGCCAGCCGGAGAACCAGGGGGAATCAGCAGGGATCCCAAGGTAACGAGCGAGGGGAAATTAAATGACAAAAAGCAGAGAGGAGGTGCAGGATCAGGGGAATGGAGCAAACGTTCAGACACAGATTTGTTGAATGTTTGCATCTCCGTGCGCGCATTTACCGCTGATATCGCATCGGATCAATTCACACAGGAGTACACGTTTACAAGACTCTCGCCACCGCTCCATGCGTGTTCCCTGTAAACATACACACCTAACACACACACGAACAGACATCTAAGAATACATTTAATAAGTTTCTGTATTCCGCACACACTCGTGCACACGCACACCCCAACATCATCAATCTCAAGCTTCAGAGCCGTTCCCCCCTTGAGTCCGTGGCTCTGTTTTTGGCTCCTTCTCTATGCAGGTAGGAGGTCTCCTGATACTCACCACTGGGTTAGCTCACGACACATTAATGCAACATACTCCCCCATTAAGAAGCATGTGTGTGCTTTTGTTCTTTCCTTCAGCACCGCAGAGTCCTCCTATAAAACTGAATCCAATCTCTCCATATAGAAAAGATTGATCACCGTTCGATCAGGGGTATCTTCTTTTTTCTTTTTGAATAAGACATCAGATGTATTGTTTGTGACCACACCGTGTTTTCATCTAAATGCAGACTGACTCAGAAGCCAGTGAAAGCCCGTTCCATGTTGCGGAACCACATCCTATATCCCTGTGGGATTTTTCAAGGAGTTTCTTTTTCTGTGCGGGGTTACGGGTTTTCCGTCTTCAAAGCTCTCACAATCAAAACAAACATCAGGAATTCAAATGGGGGCGGGTACATATTTTTTTTTTTTCCCCAACAAAACAAAATAGAGTAGCAGCATGTGAGATAACCTGTTTCAACCAGAAAGCCCTGTTTTACAAAGTCACTCTCTAAAAAACAAGGTGACCTGCGTCGTTTGCTCACAGTTTTGAAAGAAATCAAGGCATGAAAACAGCAACCGCATGTTTGCGAGAGATACACATAGAAGTCTCTGTCATGCCAAATTAATTCTTGGTAATTAAATGTAGCAAAATGAAAATTAAAAAATTGACCCGGTGCCAACTTCATCAAACGGCTAAATGAGCGACAGAGTCGTTACGCAGGAGCGTGTTCGCAACACGAGGTAACAAAAACAGTGATTCAGCAAACATTTGTGTTCATGTAACCAGTAAATGAACACCGTATAGTATCTGAACTTATTGTGAAATGAATGTAAAGAATATTTACTCGCGCATTGTGCTTAAGTACAATTGTTCATAGGGAAATATTGTGGCTTTATGTATACAGTGTGTCGTTTTTAACATCCGCAGCTTGTTACATTTCTAGCTATCACGTATAGTAAATATGCTGCATGACAAACAGTTTCAGCTATTGTGGCAGGTTGAGTTCTGCAAACCTGGAAACCTGGAATTCATGCAATGCCACCAAATTTTAAATTTGAATTATATAACGTGATTATACTTGTGATAATACTGTAGATAAGTTCCAAACTGCTAAATTAAAAATGCTGCTCATATTTTAGTGCATCAATGATAGTAACCCTTCATGTAATATAATATGGACCCTTGAATAAACTCTTTTTTTAAATCGTTTTGCAAAAAAAAAAGATGAGATTCAATTTCTTAAAAAAAATGATAAATATGAGATAAATAAATCAAATAAACCGCACGTTGTACGTAGTATGTGCTTTTATTTTGAAACTGTAAGCAAATATTCCTGATAATACTTCTGTACTTTTTTGTACTTTTTAATTAAGTATAATTTTGACTGCAGGACTTTTCTTTTAACACCATATTTTTACACTTAGTACTGGTACTTTTACTAAAGGTACTTCTTCCACCACGTAGTTCAAAGCTACTCCATATGGCTGTAGTTTTTTTTTTAAATTCCTAAACAGTACACATAAAGCAAAGACAAATTGTTTAAAATGACATCAGATTTTAAATGCCGCAGGTCTGTTCAGCATGTGTCTTTATTCATCTTGTGACAGCATTTTTTTTTAATGCAATATGTTTTATTTTTAACATCAAAAGTATATGTTAAATTCACATTCTCATTCAAGTAGACCATTCTACCACTGGATATATTTTTCTTATTTTAGTCTCAGGATGTTAAATGCAATAACTTTTTTCTGAGCAAAAAGGAGAGAAATGAAAGTAAGTTTTACTTTCCCAGATGACTGATATGAGTAAAAATACGTGCAACGATATCAATTGATATAACTTAATTTCCCTATCTGACTTGTCATATGGGGGAATATCCTTTTAATAGATCAGCTTTTCAGCAATGAGAAACACATCAAAAGGGATCTGAAGCCTGCTTTTATGTTTTTTTTGGTTGGACATGTTTAAATACAACCTAACTAATTCCCACAGTGAAACTCTCTTTTCACTACGCAGCCTCCACGGGAAGGTCATTGCGGAGGGAAGCATTATTGCAAGGCAGGTGTTTGCAAACCTGGACACCTGAACCCCAGAACACTCGATTTAAAGCTGGCTCTGCTGCTCACTGTCCGACTGTGTGTATGTGTGTGAGTTTTTTTTTTTTTTTGTGTGTGTGTCTTTTTCCTCACCTTCAGAGTAAAAGAGGGTTCAGAGGAAATGGGGCCGGTGAGTAGTAAAGAGTACTGTACAAGCTCGGCACTTTGTTCTCCACAGCTGAGACTCCATCCTGCTTTCACTCGACTATTCCCAGATCAGATTCCTCGCTGCACTTTACTGTCCAACTAAGAACACAGAGAAACTTTTCCTCGCTTATAACTTTCTTTCCAACTTAATGGCATAATATTTGAGTTTCTTTGTAATGTGAAAATCTCATAATTACATAGACCAATTAGTAAAAATGCAGCTTTCATGTTCTGGTGAGGACAAATTAAGCGAAGTCTTCAGAAGAGGAACCATCAAACAGAAGATTCTCAGATCTTCATCTGATTTTCTCAAACTGACATCATGGACTCAAATTATAGTGTTTTAGCAAATCATAACTTCTTATGGTGTCGTCATTATTATTACTTTTCCTCGTGTATCTTTTTAAATAGATAGGTCTAACACAGAAACAGTATTTTTGCTTGGCTGTACTGGTAACCTTTTGTTTACAATTTAAAATATTTTTTTTGTTTAGGAATCTAGAGATTTAATTATGAATATAATGTGGCCGTTTGAGAATTAAGTTTACAGTTTTTCAGTTCCAGTCAGGATCAGCTGGTGTTGAAAGTCATCAGATAAAATCATGTAGTGTCTGATATGGAATCACCCTAACGTTACATCCTCAGATCCAGTTGCTGTCTTACACGTACCTTTTGTCGGTCGAGGGAGACACAGTCAGGCTCTGCAGTCTGACATACCTCAACATCCAAGATCCAGCAAGTCTCTGAGCTTTTTTTTTCCACCCTTTTTTCAAACTGCCTTACATGTAAAGAGTACAAGCTGTCAGTTGGCCATTCATGTTTGTTTTGGTACTGGAGTATGTGAGATTGAAGGTTCTCACAGGATCTGTGTGTTGGGCTACCGCCAGAACTTCCAGGTGGTACTAATGAGTTGTTTCAGTGTGTTTTCTAGTCTGTTTACTCTTAATGTGACTGTCAAGGCCTGAAAATGTGTCCAACACAGTGGCTGGTTGAAACGGTCTCACGAGGCCTGTCCGGTCTTTGTTGGGCTCAGTTAGTCTTCCGTGAAACTAATATTTCATAACACATGACAAAAGATTTGATAAACAGAATACATACACATTAGGTTGACTTCCACAAGAAGCATAGACTTATATACACTTTTATACACACCAGATTTGAATACATTGGAGTGAAAAATGTGACTCTTACACACACAAGGCTTTTTTTTTCTTTTTTTTTCAAAATGTTTGAATGAATCATTTTTCTATTAATTCTTGTCCCTGCACTGTTCGCTAGTACAAACAAAATAGGGATGAGTCACTATATAGTTATTTACTACATTTTAACAAAGATATCTCTTCAGTTAATGATAAACCCATACTGTTATGAGAAATACTGTATCACTTCTAGTAAGACTTCATATTCATATACCTTCTTACTTAGCATTCATAATCAGTATACCGACGACTGAGGGTTTATATTACAATGTGGCTGTGACCACGTTTTTAAGACATGTTTAAAGTATGTGTTCTCAGTACAAATACTCCTCCTTTATACTGCATGCAAGTCCATGTGCTCATGAAAGCAATGAGATGAAACTAAAGGACCATAAAAAAAAATAAAAAAAATCCTTGAGTTATAAGTTATATCACTGTTAACGCGGTGAAGACTGATGATGCATGTTCCAGGTCTCTTTTTAAACACAATAAGATATATATTTTTTTTAAACCTGCCTGTTTACAGATTATTAATAAATAATACAAAATAGAGCTCTGAAATATTTATTCATGTGTGTGAATGCATGTCATATATGTAATTAATACGTTCGACTGTTTTATGAATCATTAATTATCTGTCAATACAACAGTTTAGGATGCTACATTGTTGGTTTTGTTTCATTCTCGATCCTTTCCGAAATTCTTTTTGTGTCTCGAACAACAACAGCAAGACGTTGCAGTTAAAGACAGATACCTTTATTTTGTTGGGCAGCAGCCTAAATTAGTCAAATTTGTACTGCAACCTCTTCATCACATAATCTACCCAGATGTTGTAAGTAGATTGATCCCCGTGGGCCCAGACTGAAAAGGAATTACTGTCATTTGATTATTATTAATACGGAGGTTGAGTCATCACATAAAATTACTTGCTTTTAATGTCGCACTACTGCAAAACTGTTTACGTGCAACGAGCTCAGTAACACGTCACTTTCTCTGTGAATGCGTGTATCAAGTACAGCTCTCACAGTGTTACATTCACATCAACAGAAATATATTTACAGAAGCTACTTTACAGGATTGACTAAAATTATCAAAAGTAAATGTATAAATGACTTGATTGTCCTGGAATTTGCGACATGGCAAATCAAACATGAACCTATTTTTTTTTTTTTTTTTTTTTTGCCGCTTTGTTTACCACACTGTAGTTTATATTTTTGGTGATCTCACACTGAAATCTGTGTCTGGCCTCTAAAACTGGGGCTGGTGAGCGGGGAGAAGGAGCAAGTAGTACAAGCTAGGCATTTTGTTCACTACAGCTGAGTCTCCGTCCTGCTTTCAGGCTATTCCCAGGCCAGGCCTGCCTACTGCGCTGCTCTCCCCTGCTTGCCTATGATTTGTGGAGCCCACTGGGGGAAGAAGCCAGCTCTCCCATAGGTTAAAACCTGCAAACAATGAGACCTGTGCTTGTGACGGATGGCCTACATCCCTCCCCATTTGTCTGCGCTTTATCCCCATCTCCGAATCAATTGTTAAACCCCAAAGTTTGCTTAACATGCACTCCCTGCTATAAAAAAAAAAAGAAAAAAAAGAAAAAGTGTGTGGGAAGGTGCAGAAAATATAGGAGAGAGAGTGAGAAAGGGGAAGAGAAAGAGATCAAAGTTGTCCCAAAGTAGAGAAGTGGATGAGAGGGACTTTCAGTATGACTTTCAGGGTCCTAATTAGGGACAGGACAACGAGCTACCTCGCTCTGTGACATTTAGCTGGACATACTTGATAAATGTCACACTGCTGGATACGGGCACGACAAATGGATGCATCAACAACGGCTTAATAACCTTTACTGATAGTCCTGCCAGGAATTCAAATTCTTTATCTGCTCTCCCTTGCATCCCTAAAACACTGGGCCCTAATAATCAACATTGTGTGTGCAGTATGGGGGCGGATGCGCTTGCCCGTGTGTATTTGCTAGCGTGCGTTAAAGCCAAATTAAGTGTACTGGGAGGCTGCCGGCATGTACTCTCGCACTGCATCAGTGTGCATGGGCTACGTGTGCATGCGCGCCGCTGTGTGTGAGTGCCAAATTATCTTGGCCACGTATCTTGGCCAGGATAGAGGCAGCGAGAGGGAGACCTTTGTAACTAATCAGAGAAAATGGAGAGCTGTAGACCTCCCTTGTATCTTTCTAAGCTTGTATCTCTGCAAGACGCGGAGAAGCCAACTGAATTAATCAGCTCCCAAGACAGTAACAGTTGGAAAAGAAGAACCAGAAGATTGTTCCATTTCTCGATAATAAGATCATTCAGGAAATAAATGTCATGTATGTCATGTGTATCAAACTCATAACAAAATAATTGAAACATTGCTTAAATGGGGCAAACAATGCTATTTGGGACTGACAGAATCTTACATTTAAAAAAAAAAAAAAAAAGCCAAATTCTCAGCGGTGTTTTAAGACTAATTACGAATGAGTCACTCAGAGTTTGCTTCATTTTTAATGAAGAACACCATCAAACTTCAGCTCTGGCTTGCCACTTTTTACTGGTTCCGTTTTGGTCCCATTTGGATCTTGTAATTGTCCTCTGATTGGAAGTGACATCCTGACAAGTAACGGGGAGATTTGATAAGCTTTGAGTGTTTACGCGAAGCCAGGGCCAGTTGTGAGCCAACTGAAAGATACATGACATATTTAGAGCAAAACACAAATAAGGTGCCATCGGTCTTTTAGGTCCATTGTTTCCTTTTGCACTGCAAACTTCCAGCTTTAACACAATGAAGCACTTTCTGATGTCTTTTCTTCACTTTGTGATTCTTTTGCTTAGGCCAGTGATTATTTTTTAAAAGAACAAACCCCAAATGGTCGCGCAAAGGCTTCTCTTCTTTTGAAGTGTGTCTTTGATATGGAGAATATGTACGTAGATTTAAATTTATGGTTTGCTCTGCATATAAAATAAAAAAATAAAAAAAACATTTATCTGATTAAATTAACTGTCTAAATATACACTCCTTGGTTTGTTTCGGAGATTCTTTTATCTGTGAAGTGCACTGTGCTCTCCCTGGACCCCGGGCCCCTGAGTGATTAAGCCTGGTGTGTGTGTGTGTGTGTGTGTGTGTGTGTGTGTGTGTGTGTGTGTGTGTGTGTGTGTGTGTGTGTGTGTGTGTGTGTGTGTGTGTGTGTGTGTGTGTGTGTTACCTCACTTTACAGCACGTGTAAACATTATTTACAGTATGTGCATTCACATGTACTGGATTGCTCGTGTGTACACATGCATGTGTGTAGCATGTTTGAAATCATGCGGCCTTAGCTGCTGCGTGGTGGCTAATTGCCTCTCCTGAGGAATGATTAGGTGACAAAAGCAAACGTAATGGTGCCTCGGGTCGCAGAAAGAGATATATATGTTACGTCTTGTGTGTGTGGTTCAGCGCGCAGCGCCATTTGTCTGCCGGTGGTAAGGATCGGAGCAGAGGACGTAGCAAGGGCCGTACATTTGGAGGCCAGAACCCGGAGAAACAAAGCTGGTGCAACAATTAATTACGTCTAATTAGATGTATCCGTTATATTTACTGGGCCAACAATAAATCAAATGGTCAAGCTATTTTTGTCCTAAAAGACTTGTAACTAACACCCAGCCAGCGTGTACATATGTGTGTGTGTGAAAATGCTGATGAGTGTATGTTTGTGTTTATGAGCGGTGTTTTTGTACTTGTGTGTGTGTGTGTGTGTGTGTGTGTGTGTGTGTGTGTGTGTGTGTGTGTGTGTGTGTGTGTGTGTGTGTGTGTGTGTGTGTGTGTGTGTGTGTGTGTGTGTAAACTGCTATTTACTGTTTGCTTTCCAGGTGTTCGGCGCTGGGTCGCCGCAGACTCCCTCCTCTTAGATTAATAATCCATTAGTAATCCATTTCACTAATGAGGACTCAGTGGAGAGTCGGGACCGAAGGGGACACGGAGACGGTCAAGGGAAGCCAAGTGCATAATTAATGTCTCAGCCAATCAGATGCGCTATTACAGTCTCTCCTGAAGAGAGATGTCACCTGTCCAGTAAAACTTGTTTAGAACCTTTCTGATTAAGAAAATATTAGTTTATGAGATAAAGTGTACTAGTTACTAGAAAAGCTCAAGTAGTCAGTAGAGGCACAACATTTCAAACCCAAACGATTTATTTTTATGCTGAAATTTGAATTCTCCTTACTTTATGTGTCACGTAAACTGACATGACACTGCAGCCATTACAGTGTTTACCATTTTACAAAAGAGAACAAAACAGTTTTTGACTGACTGACGTACAGCTTATAGTATGATGTCCAAAATGTCAGCTGATGCTGTGTACTCCTAATTGGAGAATGTCATAGTCCTGCATAGCCATTTTCAGTAAGTACACATACAATTTGGGTGGATGCAAGGAAGCTTGTATTTGACTCTGAAAGAAGGATAAAACCTTGGTCATACATGAGGACGGCTACAGACCGCACATGCATTTCCACGCAACACTAGCATTGGCAGGATTATATTTTAGAGTACGCACAACAGCCGCTCGCCCACTTATACGCTACCTTTACTGCTGAGGTTCCCACGCATGCACAAATGTTTACTGTCACGCAAGTGAGACTGGAGATTCAACCATGGTTTTTTTGTTTTTTTTGCACTAACTGATTGTCACGCCTCCATAAAATTCTATCTTGGCCTATGTGCGCAATAACGTTAGTGAGTGACAGGATCCGAGACCCTGGATGGTATAGACGGTCACGCTTTTTCGGTGGCTGGCAGGATGTCTGCAGAATGCTGTGTGCAGACAGATGACGTAATTACGTCCCTGAATTCCTCCTGGCTGGTGCCACTTCAATGACCATTTCAACATGTACCGGGTCCTTTATATGTCTTACACACCAAAAGTTGGATTCGTCCTTCATTATATAGATAACCTTCGGAATCTCTCAACAGTGCAGCGTCCTATAAGCTCGGTACTCCGTTTGTTACACTGTGATTCATATAATGACAAGGAGTAACTAGTGTGTGGCGCCCCGGTGGAGTCACATCCTCAAATTCCCCAACAACACGCACAGAAAAAGTCTAATAACTTTAGAATTGCCGCAGTATTATAAACTGTAAGATTATGATAAATACTATTTGTTGTGCCTACCTACGCAGAGACACACAAAAGCTGTTACAGGGTCTGGCACATTGAAATGAGCTGGTAAACACAGAAATGTCCTCACAGCCACCGCCAATCCGGCACGACTACACCAATCTAGATCCTGTGTTTCAAGCCTAAACAGAAGATTTCCCCAGTGCTTCACCTGGCTTCCCCACGGATCCTCTGTCTCCTGTTTAGCAGTCACAACATGATGGAGCATGACAAAAGAGGCCGTTAAAAATTGAACGCAGTAAGTAGGAAAATGTGGTAGGCGGGCCCATTGTTACCTCCACCCACATGCCCGGGTGAAACCTGACACCCTCTTCTCCTCTTACTCCCTGTACAGCTCCTCTCTCCTTTTCTCCTCGCCCTCCCTGGGGGGAGCCCTGTATTCCATTCATTCGATTGCCCTCCATGATGGATGTGCAGTGTGAGGAATGGGCTGTCCCGGGGGCCAAGGCGTCGTTTCTGGGTTAAACAGCATCCTATATCAAACCCATCTATACCTTCACAAGCAGGAAGCCTGTTTACTGGTGCGGGAAAGTACCGCAATCCATTTCTTGTCAGGGTGTCTCATGGATGCAAAAAAAAAACTTGGACAGCCGCAGCTTTGGGAAGTGTTGTAAGATGAAGCTGGTGATAAATATGAACTATGGTTTGGGGAGCTTTGAAGCAACAGTCAAGTTACATCCCTGCGAAGGTTTAATTAACATCAAATTAAAATGAAAAAAGTCAAGAGCTAATATCATTGAGTGTTCACCATCTAATGTTGCAATTATAATCTTTTTAATTTCAGTGTTGTATGAATTAATTTAGAGCATTGAATCTGGCAATTGATGGACCATACCAGTATTTTGTTCTCTATTTCAAATCATGTAAATTGCATTTTTGCAGATGATTTTTAAGGGCATGCTATTCGCTGCATGTGGCCTTTCTATGTTTTGATTCATTTCACATTTGTTTGCATCTGTTACCTTTTGGACACGTACTCTAAAAGGTGGGTTTTCTCTAACATTCGCTGCAGGTTGTTTTCTTTGAATTTATCCCACAGGGTCAGACTGTCAACACCGAGTTCGACTGTGTTCTGAGGCATCTAACGGAAAATATTTGGTGGAAGCAACCTGAACTGTGGCGTGATGGCATTTTGGTTCTCCAACATGACAACACGCCTGCTCACAGTGCGTTTAAAATACACAAGTTTCTCGCCTGCAACGACATAATTATCGCTCTTCACCACCTCTCCTCACCGGATTTGGCTCCCTTTTGTCTGACTTTTTTCTGTTCTCCAAAAATTTGGAACAAACGTTGATGTGCGCTTTCTGATCAAGTTTCAGGTGCGTGGCAAAATCACAGATATTCTGGACAAGCGGTCATAAAAAAAACTTGTATAACTCAGGTTTTAATGTTGATTAAGCGACGAAACTTAAAATATTTTCTCACAAAGGCAACGGGAGCAGCCTCAAACTGTAAGGATAAAAAGTGTACGAACAAAATAATACAGGTATCAATTCCAACACATTGTGATCGGCCACTATGACGATTAATTGTAAAACTATCCGGTGTGCAGGAGATCTGAACTAATTACTGCTTTTACAACATTATGAATAGTGGTCATTGCCGTGGAATATGCTCATTGTTTACAAATATGGTGTTTTTACAATATGCTGTATTTCAAACCTGGTCTGATATCACAGATCTAAGATGCAGTCAAAGTGATCACAAGCAGCAGATAGTAATCTACACAGTAAGACTGTTCTACTTCTAGTTCTAGACTCAGTCCCGGTAGACCGCAAGCTAAAGGAGAAAGCGTTGTTATCATGAAACGCCTCATGAGTTTCCATTTAAATTATTATTATAAGACGTTTGAAACTTGCTTGAGTCTGACAACTTTTCAAATCAGCCTGCACATAAACCGCATTACCAGGCTACGTTAATACAACTTTGACAAATATCAAGACAGACCTGGCCGTCACTGTGATGGATTACACAACTTAAGCAGATTTCAACTGTCACCTTCTTGATTTTCATATTGTACAAAACTAAATGGAACCCAACTGCTTCCTGGAACAATGGTTGAAAAAAAACATTGTGCATCCAAAAATCTAAACCACAAAAGCAAAGAGGGAAGTAAAAGTGCACGTTATTTATTCAGTGCAGATATTTTATTATTATGCCAGTATTGTCTGTGGTTGTTGTCACCTTCCAAGTCAAATGTTTTATGTCTGCCAATGCAAATTAGCTTCTTTTAAGTATTTTCTAAGATCTAATTAGAATTTCTCACTCTACAATAGAGACCTGCCTTATTCTTTCTTATTTATAGACACACACACACACGATTCTGAAACCAGATTTAAAAGTTGCTTTATGTTGGAAGAAGTTTAAATTATATCTTCTGCAGTGGCATATCTGAGATTGATAAAGCACTCAAATAGAGCGCTACAGCAGCTAATATTTAGTTGTGTCACACTTGCAGTGTTCTAATTTATGGGCTATCTGTAATTCCACAAGCTGCCATGTCACTGAAAAATAATAAAATAGTGAGTATTCTGTTGGTGGCTCCTACATTTGAAACCCTGCTAATTAAATGAGAGAAGAATTCAGTCCCTGCCTTGATGCCCAGCGGCTCTGCGCTGTGAACTCTATTATTAACACATTTTTTTTCAATAACTTATGTAAACCGAAATGGAAATCAAGTCATGCATTGTTATGCAAGTATGTTATTTTTTAAAAAAAAGATCTAATCAAACCTTTTGATATCCCGCAGCAGCCTGGGAAATACACTTCTTTCAAGGCCCTCTCAACAATGGCAGCCCAGGGATTCACTTTATTTCAAAAAGGTAGCGTATGATACTATTTGGATACTTTAGATAATTCAGTTCACAGTGCTGCCTGTATATATCGCCTCCCCTTTGACTGCGTCGGCTGCTGAGGGAGTGCACTCACTGTTCTCTGTGTATGCGTGTATTTGCCGAGAAGTCACATGTGCATGTATGTACTTGCATGTTTCCTAGAGATAAGGCTGCGGTGCCTGGCCCTCTGCAGCCTTCGCCCCAGGCAAACAGTGATTAGAGGAATCTCTCATTCTCTGCGAGGCACCCCTCTGCAGTCACAGCTAGCAGCGTGACGACCTTAATGTTCACGCCGAGGCACTAAGGACCTGTGGTTGGCGATTTTATCTGGCTTGAAAATGGGATTTTAAACAACTTGCTGCTTGAAAATAGATTATGGACATAAACTTGCTTTTAAGGCATTGTTTCTTTTGGGGGCGATCCTCATACTGAACGGTAATCAAAAGCTTTGCAGGTTAGCTTCATAAATAGCCTCGATACTACTTTTCTCCTTTTGGTGTCTTGAATTTACGTCGGGGCTGCTTCTTTTCACCCCATCAACCGAGGGGAGGAACCTGAGAAGTTAAGATGATATTCCACTCCACATTGCGCGTTAAATCCAAACTAATGCGGTGTGGGCTCACCTGCGCGCTGTGGGAAGATCAGGAGTCAATTAGTGAGATTGGTGGGCAGTCGCAGCCAAGTGGTCTGAGCCGGCGACAGTTTGCGGTGGTCCGGCGCATCGCGGGAGCCAGGTGAGGAGCAGGGGAGCCTAAATGAAATGCTAATACAGGCCACAAAAGTCAGGGCTCTCTAATTGGAACACAGCTGCTGCAGGGACCGAGTATCCTGTGAAGCGCCGCAGAAGCAGAGAAAAGCAGTGGGTCACCGTGATCAGGTCAGGTTCCCTCTCTGTGTGTGCAGCTCAAAATACTTGGCCTAAAATGGCTGGTGGAAACCTCAGGAAGGGAAACACTGGGCCAAGAAACTTCCAGTGAACGCTGCTTGGCATTAAGTTTGTTACAAATTGAACAGTTAAAGTACTTTCAGCAAAGAGAAGTGACATTCCTAAAATGTCAAACTATTAAGTGCTGCACTAATCAGTTTTTTTTTTTTAAATGTATTTTTTGTTTAATTTGCGCTTGATGATAACGATGTCATGTTTATTGCAGTTTTTTTTTCCTTGTGGACCAATTTAAAAAAAAAATTTTTTTTAAATCATCGACAGAGCCAAATTAGCGGTTTTCCTTAAACTAAGCTAAAAGTTTCCTGGTGATGGATTTCTAGTCGAGAGACATGAAAATCTTCTCATGTAACTCTGCAAGAAAATAAATATGCATATTACCCATATGCCAAAACATACTTCAGCTAAATACTGTATTTTTTCAGTCTCTAGTCATTTGATCCAGAAATATATATATATATATATAATATTATTAGCACCAATTCAGGAGATATTGCAACATAACCTTTGAAGTAATTTGGCTCATGAGGATGTGGCTTCACAAATTTCAAGAGTTATACAAAAGAACATAAAAACGCATCCTCCTTTCAGGTTATGACTTTGCAGCATGTACTCCAATCTGTATTATTTTTCACACTGCGGAGATATTCATGGCGGAGGGGATGAATCACAAGCTGAGCGTGAGCATTTTGACAGCTTCTTTTCACTTTTCTTAGATTGTAAGCTTGTTTTTCATACAAACGCCAATATCAATGCAGCATTGCATGACCTAAGTTCAGGTGAACACGTTAATAGCTGAAAAAGGAGTGTGCACTGTTTCAGCTTTTAAACAGGAAGACATGAGTCAAACCGAGATGGGACAAAAAAACATAGTAGGAGGGACAGAGAAATAGAGAGAAGTAGAAAATTTGTCAGTCGTCTCTCACTGTATTTAAAGTCCACCAGACTGTCCACCAGCTGTCTTCTTCATGTTTCAAGGCCTCCTACCTTCTCTTCAAATAGGAATGGCATTTGCCTTAGAATAATGCATGAGTTCATCGTGGGCGATGAACAGGAGGCTCCTGCCTTAGAAGTCTTCCTGCCTTAGAGACGGCAAGGCGATTGACATGAACCACCCAAGAGTGAACCTCAGGTGGCGATGTGTTAGTGGAGCCTTTTAAGCCGCTGCCTGTAATAATGAGGCCATCTCCCACAGTCACATTAGCTTAGCCGAGAACAGGAAAAATTCTGGGTTTTTTTAGGTTATTTGTTCTGGTAGAAATTAATAATGTGCTCCCGTTTTTGATGACACCAAATGCATGCCTGCTTTTCCTCAGAGGTATCATGACTGCCTTATGAAGCCTGGAGTGAGACTAATGTGGAAACACCAGTACGCCTACAAGACTCACAGTTGTCTTCAGCTTTGAGCTGTTCCTACAGATTCAAATTCGGAGTCTTCTGAGGGGGAGAATTGCTGATCGCTTTTACAGAAATCATGCCTGAAATTTTTACACAAAAATGCCCCTTTGATAAAAAGAAAAGCTAAATCTCGACAGATTGTGGAGAACTGTAGCGTGTTTCAGGGAAAAGCTGTCATGCTTCTTGCTCATGTTCTCTATCTTCGGTTTACAGCATGAGCCGTCCTATAGAAACTGTCCCTCGCTGTCATTTTTTCCCTCAACTCAATAATTGCAGTGTCTCCTCCGCTGTCGGCGTTTATCAGCCACTTTACAGCCCCGAGACGTACCCCGCTTGGACACCTCTGGACGTGGGACACAAAAACATGTGGAGGGGCTGACAGATTGAAAACTGATTCTTTACAACTGAGGTCAGAGGACTGTATCCAAACCTTCTGGCAGAGTACACTAATATCCCCATGCTGAGCAGTGTGGTGCTATTGAGCGCGACCATGCGCATCGGTCTCACTCCGCTGCACTCAATGAGCCAAACCCATGGAACTGATGGGCAATGGGAGGGAAATAGGAGAGAGGGAAAGAGTGTGAATGATGTGCTGCTCCCGCTAATGCACATTATTCCATCACGTAAACATCAAGATTCTTTGAAATAGAAGCCAGGACAGAGTTGGCTTTGTTGGCCAATTCGCAGTGCTGGATGGGAAATGTGAAAAGTGTTGCCATCGAGCTAAAAGAAAACTCCTCTATTGTCTGTCGACTGGAGGCACCTTCTACCTGCAAGTAGTTCATTATAACAGACCATTACTACACTCCTCTCCCCGGCCACACAAGCCTCCTGACTTTTTCTAAAGGTACTGTCTGCCCCCACGTCCAGCTTTGAAAACCATAAAACTCTGGTGTGTTGTATCATAAGCCTCCAGTGACATTTGATGGACTGTTGGATTAAAGTGTCTGGAGGGAGAAAATAGCAACGGCAGGAGTGGGAAGTCAGTGTACCTAGTCCTGATGCAATGTTCTCTTCCCTGCCACATTATCTAGTCAGCTTGACTTACATGCAGCAAAAATGCAGCGCTGCAGCTTTCATTAGTGCACTGAGCAAAGATTATGGCTCAGTGCATAGCCATGAATTATGCAAGGGTTATGGACTGCGGCGCGCAGCCCCCTCCTCAATTTTCCTGTTCATTCTAACATGAGGAACACACCCACAGAGTATTGCTCGGGCACGATGAATGAACAAGCATTCAAATTAGCCAAACAGGCTGCCGCACAAATACACTCTTCAAAAGTGCAACCAAAACAGTCATTGGTTCGCTCCTCCAGGCCTTTCCCGCCGCTGCAGGGACTCCCCAGTCATAGCTTTTTAACTCTTACTCCTGATTTACCTTCTGCCATATTTGATGACGTAAACCTTCATCCCTTGAGTCTTCTGTTGAGCTTTTGTGTAAACAGAGGGCAGCACACCAGTGCTGGTGCTGGTACTGCAGTGGTAGGGGAAGATTAGAGCAGGCCACGTGGCTTCACTATAGTTTGCTTGCTTTAATTTGAGCACCAATTTTTCACCAGTTGGCTGATACATGTGCTTGACATTAAATAGGTAAATGGCAATATTAAAATATGTATTTGTGTGGTAATGTAGATGTCCAGCAGTTTGATTTATTTTCCACTTCAGGTTGTTGAGACAGAGAAAATTGTACTGCAGCCCTGAAGGACACACCATATCTCTGCAGCAGTGCCTACCAAACTGTTGTCCAACTGGTGGCACACAAGAGCCAAGAGTCTTGCTGGAAGGTTTTACAATTACATTCCAACTGACCCAATTTAATTTCCATCTAATTTAATGTTCTAACACACACATTACATATACACATCACATTACGATGGTGTAAAAATGTGTTGTTCATTATTTCAACATTTTTGAATTAAAATCTGCTTGTGCCGAGCGTAATATTAGCCTTATGTTAATGTTAGCTCAACGCATTTGGATTCTCACTCAATTGTTCATTTTAGGAAGAGGAATGAGTTGAACTTTGAAACGGCTACAACGTTAAAAAAAAACAAAAAAAAAAAACAGTTGAGAGTTAAACTACAACACCGGTCCATACAGGTCAGATTCATTTTTCAATACTGAGAGGGAGTAAATCCGCAGTTAAGCTACAGAGTGGTGCCTTTTCTAGCAAGAGACGCCGATGTATTCTTTGATTTTTAAACTGCAGCCTTGTGTTGTTTGTTTAGGCTTTCTGAGGCCATTGCGTGGTTAAATCAGTCAATTTTATTCTATTGGGGAAAAAAATGATTGGTACATCATAGTAGGCTAGATGGTCTATAAAATATTTTTAACAAAACGTAAAAGATGACATGCTTGTCCTTTCAACCACATAAAGAGATCAGATCGATCATGCGGTGGTCATTTAAACGAGTGGCCTCTCTGATTAATGCCCCGGGCACCATTATCCACCACTAACAGACTAAACTGAATGAAACGATAATCCATAAGAGGTGCACAAACACCTGCGTGAGCATATTAACTTTTCAGGTTAATAGACGCTGCGGATAATCGGGATGTTTGGAAACTGTGGTAACCACAGGTTTCACGGCTAAACCTAAATGCTAACCAGCCACTGCAATTACTGTATGCAGGGACTGATTGCTAATGGCTGCACCGAAGCTTTTGCTAAAATGTGTTGTGCTCACCCCGTCTCCTCCTGGTGCACAAAGGGCTGCTGAAGAAGCGGGTGTTACGGTGAGACCGGAGGTGGATGTGCTCGACCTGCACGGTGCACTGCTGCCGAGGTCATCGATTGAGATCGTGGGGAGGCCACGGTGGCCAGGGGGGGCCGATGAAGAAGAGAGGGTTTGAGAATAGGTTGGAGCCAAGAGTGTGCTCTGGTGAAGTTCTGACATCTGCTTTGAAAACATAGTAAATGTGTTGTAGTTACAGTTGAATCAGTGTATTACACAAGGCTCATGAACTGTGCTGTTTGCAATTTTTGTTTACTCATTGTTTGATATTTACATGTTATTATTAACATATTTCTGCGTGCGTAACTGTTACATGGTGTGTGCTCATTTCGCATTGCTTTAGTGAGAAACATTAAAAGGTTTGTCCTTCTCATTCTTAAGCAGATAAACAGCTATGGCTGACCCTCAGTAGCTAAGCTTTACTGCTACTGTTTATATTTAATTCAGTGTAAAAAAAAAACAACAACCTGTGTTTATGAATGAATTTACTTTCAGATGCAAAGCCTTTATTGTTCCTCAGCTGTAATAGATTAGTATGAAAAAAAAAAATTTGAATTCACTGCGAGTTTCCATGTTTGAAAAAAACAAAAAATTATCACTTTAGAATTGTGCCCTCTATTACCTCGCTCTCTACTCTTCCTGTGCAAACATTGTTTATGTAAGCAGGCATGGTTTTGAATGATAAGTTCTTCCTTTAATCAGCCTCTCCGTAAACCATCAGTGAGTTGTTTACCCTGCCTTTTAAGCCTTTGATACTAAATCAAAAGCTGGTTGTATTTTTTGTTTCTTCTTCTCAGTGCCTGCAAAGCGCTTGCTCTTTGTCCATCAGTCTTGTCATTGTTGAGTCAAAACCCTGAGCATGCACGCCTTCCTCTGCGGCACACATGTAAAAACGCAAACAGAACACACGAGTCTACTTGGATAACCTTCAGGCTACAAGCTCCGCAAAATATTGCTGCCACCGTCATTTTCCCATCACATATCAACCTGATCTTCAGAAAGCCCTGACAGCCTCCTTCACATTTATTACTCAGTCTGTTTACACTGGAGTTTTCTCATTTTCAGCAAATTTCACTGTGTTTTATGCCCGTGGTTATGAGATGGCGATAAAGAATAGTGAGGGGAAGAAACGGCAACATTACTTCAAGTTAAAACATGTTCCTCCCATATCCTCTGTTGTGTCCCGATGACCCCTGAGCTGTTGGCAGACTGGCCGGTGTTGATTTTAGCCCACAATCAATTCATTTTAATCACAATGGGCAGCGGGGGGAGCAGCGTGCTAATTGATTGGCAGGTATTTGCATATACAGTATGCAACAAAATGTCACGACCGGCCTTGGTGGTGACCTGTGCGGGCTGTTGGCAAAACAAACTGATGAGGGTAATTTATCATGCAGCTTGTGCTCGACTGAGCAGGGGCAGCCGCACCCACAATTGTTAGCGTCGTCAGTCACCTGTCACGCCGCGGTGGGCACGAGGAGAGGGAAGACGAGGAGAGATTCGCTGGGAGAACAGAGAGGGGGTGGAGCTGGAGATGAAGATGTAAAGAGGGAGCGAGGGGGGGGGTGATGTGCTGAAGGGGTGAGGCAGATGAGGACGATGCAGCGGGTGAAATGTCAGACAATCGATGCCTCTGCCGATCGGTAGATACACCACGCACTGGTACACCATGTCACCCAAAACACCATGAAATGATGTTGTTGTGGGATGTGATTGACTGTATGGAAGGGCTAATAGATGGTTTGGTGTAGTTGCGCCATAAACAACATTACTCGGTGCACTTCAGCTATTTTTTTTATTTTTTTTTATCAAGGCCAGACAGTTTATCAAGACAGTTTACCTGAACCCTGTAATTGTCACTCGTGGCCAGAATGGCAGAAGTTACATCATGTTGCTTTATCATTTGTGCATAACATTTGAGCATGTAGCACAAAGTAAAGCATTAATCCTATGTTTGGCAGTGTTGGCTAACTTAGTTACTAATATCCTCTATAATCCCTGAATGAACGTTTGAGTGAATAAAATGTTCCTCGCCGTGGCTTCCTTTTTATCGATGTATTGAAGTGTCAGCCAACCGTAATGTCACCTAATGGTTTGATAATTGCCGTTCTGAAGCCTCGAGATTTCATCCGTCACAATCTTGCTATTTGGACGGGTCTGTCAATCAAACAGACGCCCCGAAACATGCCACTTTTTGAAGTCTATTATCTAATTACTGACGGGATTGTTTTCAGATGGACCGCCACAAGACGATTGTGCCGATTGAAACCATTATCTCTCGTGGAGAAAATGTATTGACTTTGTATTTCACGAGAGAAGTGATTGGGAGTCTGAGTCTTTCTGTAGCCAACCCCTAGCGGACCGCTGTGGTTTTACGGTTTAAGGAACTTGTACATTAGCCTCGGTTTTCAGGCCCAGAAGATACGTGCACTTCCATATACAGTCCATGCTTCAAAGTTAGGACCACCTACCGCTCGCTTAACGTTAGCCTTGTTGTTGCAAGCAGCAGCACTTAAGAAGCCCCATCCTCACAGTGAAGCTACGTCATTCACGCTCACACACCATCATTCCTCACCATCGCTGGGTTTCCACGTCTCTGACACAATGTTGTTGTGTCCCGCAAAGCTTTTCCTTTCAACACATTTTCCAATTGCGTTAATCACTGAAGTAAGAGTTGTTGTAACACATAAATGATGTTGCTTCAATCGAGATGTGATGTCAACACCATTCATTTTGCAGCTTTCTTTGGCTCATTTCAAAGCAATGTTCTGCAGTTTTAGCTCAATATGTAAAGTGACACTGACAGTGCTGAGGCTGGGATTCCTTTTTCACACGATACATAGGTTACTGTACTGAAGTGAAGATCAAAGGGATATGAAAATTCTGTTCTCCTATTTTTATTTATTTTTTTATATCTCTTTAGAGATCCATGGATCAATAAAAGTGTTGGATGGTCTGCTGTGAAGCAACTGAACAGCTGAGGTTATGTGCCCGCATCATTACTCTCCATGTTATTACAACTGTATGGAGTCTGCAGAAATCCTCATGTGTACAGGCTCTGCTTATAAAGTAAACATTTGGTCATCATCACCATAATTATGCCCAAATACATGTCCCCATGCACAGGAATATAGTTAGGGGGCTAAAAGGAGCCAATGCAACTCATTAATAGTGTGCCAGACTCACTGTGATAACATTGAATCCAATTCCTGAGAGAGGTTTTATTTTTTGACCAATTAGCTGCCTGAACAACCTATTGGCCATGAAGTGATCTCTGCTGGGACTTTATCAGACCATGCTCTATTAAATCAGCTCTCTGGCTGAGCAGTTTTGTACCATCACAGTGCTTAGAAAGACTGGCTCTGATTGATGTCACCCCCGAATGCCAAGTAATAATGGCTGTTATTGTACGTCTCCATGCTGCTGTTTTCTTATGGATGCATCCAGTATTTTGTGCATGTATGTGCACTTTCAGATACAGATATAATGGGTGATTTTTTTTTTTTTGGTGCATAGATAGAAAATTTTCAGTCGCATGCCTAGTTGGAAAGATTATCATAATGTTCAAGGGTGGAAGCTGTTCTGAATCTAAAACACAGTGTTAGAGTATTCATAGTATGTCTTTGGGTAGGTCAAAAGGCCTGCCAATAGGTGCTGTATAATTTAGGTATGTTGGAAGCAATCATAATGACTTTGTAAACTCAGCGTGAATGCATCTGCTGACAAGTCTGGGTAACTGCAGGTTTGGGGAATTATTATATGAACTGTAATAATTGTTGCAAATATATGAACGCAATCGATTAACATTTTGTATGCTGATTTAATTTTCATCTTGCTCTTTTAGTTTTGGGTCAGTTGCATGATTTGTGGGTCTTCAGACTGAAAAAAAGCACAGCGGGTAAACAAACAATACAAGGTGCTTTTGTTTAGCTGTGTCACTATGAGACGATTAAATTAGGTCCAGAAAGGACCGAAGCCTCTCTGAATTTATATGTGTATAAGAAGCCACAACACTACACCCCATTTTAGAATAAATAGGACAGGATTTTACAGCAAGTTTTTTATTATTAACAAATTTTGTTGAATGTTCGTAACCAGTAATCACCTACATTATGGTCTGATTTAAGGATTTTTAAAGTCTGACACTGTGCCATGCGATTACCATTTTTACTATACCTAATGCATGTCTATGTAAGAGCCTCCCTTGTGCAGTGGTATGTGCCTGTCCTGACTTTGCTTTGTCCACCACTCTCTACTGTTAATGTAGCCTGCTTGATTTGTAAGTTAGAGCAAAATTGTGCATGTTGCATGCTATCATGAACTCGTCAAGTCAATTTTATTTAGGTAGCCCAATAACACAAGTCACTTTTTTGTGATTCTTGTGTGCTTCTTTACAGATTACAGGTCACTTCAGGAAATCCAAGTATAAACCCACCTTGTGGATACTGTTCATCATTTTAGTTCCCGTCGTTTCAGGCTATGATACTTGCGGTACCTTAAACTGCCTGCAGTGAGTTGTGTGATGATGCACGTGATGTATAAAAGAAAGGCTGTTGTTCACTATTGATAATTGCTCATTTGAAGAGTTTGCATTAAAAGTAGCTGATTGCTCTCAAAGCAATACCAGATCCAAATTCACTGTTTGAATACATGGGTCTGGCTACACTCCATGGAGAATTGTTTCCAGTTGTTGCATCCTATTGGACTTAGCAGCCCTTAACCAATCAGTACTGACCACTGTACGCTGTGCGCTGTAACTCTACCAGTGCTGATAATGTTGGAACTACGTAAAGGTCGTGTCACTCTTAGCCACCCTCACTGGGGGATCATTGGTCCGCCTTTCAGAGTGGGTCGGCAAACCTTTATGCTAACAGGGTTTCCAGACTATAATCACAGCAAAGAATTAAAGATGTCCCCAAGTTACAAAAGACCCATGTACACATTTATAGTGCTATGACCCTGAAAAGTAATCTACCAAGAGCGAGTGCAGCAGAACTATTGTCAGTCTGAACACACGTCTTAGTGCTGCACTACTCTCATTTTGTGTACCTGTGGGGATATTTTAGCCATCCACTTCTTGTGTTGCATTACAGGTTCTTTCCTTCAGTCTGAATCACATCAGCTCTTTTGTCAGAATCCAAAGCTGACACCAAAGCAAGTCCTCCGAGCTGTACAGACAACAAGCCACACCTGATCCCTCCGTATGAAACATAATTTAGGGTGGCTGGGAATAGATGGGGTTGGATGGAGTAAGCATGTTAACCCTAAAACATCAATCACACTGAGGAGAGAACAGTGTCTCTATAACATCACCTCAAATCTCATGTACATTTTCATTACTTACCTCGTCTGTGGTTTGTGTCATGTATAGGGTTGGTCTTGGCACTTAAAAGGGCAGGCAGTTCTAAACTGCTATCATTGTTGTGTTGGCTGTGTGAAGGCACACTGATCCCTCTGAGCAGGATGATATAAATCTGTCACAGTTCCCTGCATGGAGGAGCCCATTGTTTTGAGGATTAAGGAGGATTAAGGGCGGATGCTGGCGACCGAGGGGCTTGAGCTGTGTGACCCTTCCACTAATCATTATGAGACAGATACAGAGCACTCAAACTCTTAAAGTCCAAGATCGCATTGGATTATCAATTATTCATGGTTGACGGAAGCAGGCTGAGTATGAAAGAGACGGAGACCGTATGGGAATGTGGTGACAATTGGAAAGGTCTCTGAGTGCAGTGAGTGTCCAAGAATGCACTGCATAAAATTTATGAATGAGTCATAAATGGGGCTCTTAGTTTCCTCATATTAGCACCCAGCATGTGTCATCATTTTAAGCTTTTAACCTGATCAGCATGCTGAGTTATAAAATAAAAATGCCTATTGCAACACCCCATCCTAAAGGGTCGGCGTGCTTTCATGTTCAGATGTAAGCTGTTCCAGGATGCAGTCAGATAGTCTCTTTGGGTGGTAAAGAGAAATAGCTGATTGAGGTGACCAGGAAATATCTCAAAGACAACTATTCGGGTGCTTTAATTAATGAAAAATACATATTTGCATGAATCTGTATTTTAGTATTAACAACGGATCCAATGGCTTCATGTAAGGAGCCAATTTAGCATCTTTCAGATCATCGTTTTGGTTTTTTAGTTCACAACAGTAATATTTTGCTTCGCTTTGAACAAAACAGTCAAATATTGGACTTTTACCCAGGAGACAGATGTTAAATGTTCGTAAAGTTAAGCAACGCAATTAATTTGCCTAACATACATAATGTAACTTATGTAAGTAACTTTTTATTTGAACCCAAAGCATGACCATTTACTATGTTGTTTTGGTGCCCAAACCGAAGGCACCTGTTATGCCAAAGGGCACTTTGTGCGTATCTCGTTGACGCCAGCTGGCTTTGACAAAATGGCAGTATTTGATGAACGGGGATGAGATTGGGTTGCAGCGATACAGTTCCTCATACTGATGTATTGTACCTCGTTTCCCTTCCTCAGGGAATATAGGTTATATGGATCACCTCCAGATTTGCATTTCCTCACCAAGTGATTACATGGAATGAGCATGTGTGATGCAGCAGGAGAGAAAAAACACCATCAAATACCTATTTTTGGCATCACAATATGCACTGTATGTCAGGATTTAAGACAAATTGTGTTTGCGTCGTTTACCAGAAAAGGCAGGTGGATGACAGTGATTGTAGATCTCAATCACAAAACATAATGGACTCGATGGATAGGATAAAGTCCTTCTTTTTGTCCAATGCTTGTGGCATGGTTCTTTTTTGTTTTGTTTCAAAGACAAAAAACTATCAAAATGTCACTTTGATGGGTGCATGCTAGAATCTACCCACATTGTCATTACCTCTTTTTATCCCATCCTAAAGGCACTGCAAAAAAAAAAAAAATGACATGGGGCATGACTGGCAGTTTGCAGGGCACATTATCAGCCAGCTAACTGTGTGTCAGGAGAGCTGTTTCAGAGGTTAGCAGACTGAGCTTCAGTGCAGTGTTTTACTTTGTGTAGACAGCAGGGTCTGACAGGATAGAGGACAAATGGCTGATCAAAAGCCACACCCAACTGTTTTCTGTCAAATAATCAGTTTAGTAACAACAATATGTAGGGCAGCTTCCAACACTGTTACCAGTACAGAAACGTTCACTTCAACTGACTTTACATCTGAAGATGGCACAGCAGACTTCTGGTCTTCTTTAATTTAACAAGGTTTTGAAGTGTTAAAGTTAAAGGTAATTGTTTAACATGGTTTTTAAGGGTACACCATACTGTATTTCTCAAATTTTTGTTAAATTTTTTAAAAGTTGACTACCCCCATAAATGCCCATTGTGCCTCTGTATACTATAAAAACAAAATACTGCAACTGTGTCACTCTTTCTCACACTTTTTTTTTTTTTTTTAGCCAAGGCATTGTGGTTGTACAGTTGGGTGGTTAATTGAATGCAACATTAATATTCTTTTAAGTGAAAGAAATTAAAACCAGCAAACAAATTAACATTCCTGCTAGAAATACTTTCTACTTTTCAAATTACAGAGGAACCACCTGCAAAATACTAACAAACATGACTGGAACAAAATGGTACATCACCTGAATGTATGATGCCATAAATAATTGTGTCTTCCCACCTAATGAGAAAGAATGTAATTTTTCTTTTCATTTGCTGAGCCATTTTTGTCATGTGTGTTGGCATTATTTTTTAAAAAAGGTAAAAGATGAGAACTGTGTCTGACTAATGAGGTGATGATTAAACATCTTTGTTTGCATTCCACTTATCCATCTCTTGTGTGTATAGTGTGCATGGACGCATGTAAATAACAGAAAATAGCGACTTGGATTAAGACTGAAATAAAACCCTACGTTCTTACAAAAATACTTTTTAGATTCACGTTGACCTCTACTTTGTGGCCACAGAGTCCTTCAAGGGGTGTCAGGGCACCTGGCACCACCATCAAACGTTCTGTGAATTGTGTTGTTGGGGGTCACGTCCTCCTTTTCATCTCCAAGCGTCCAAAGAGAATTCCCCTCCTTCTTGTGTGAAGCTGTTAGTGTGCTAATCGCTTCGGCGCCACTCCATTATCAAGGTGCTGTGTGCCTCTGGTAAGTGCGGCCCCTCACTTCTCACATGGTCTTTTGGGGACAGTTTGAATAAATGGATGATGGCTGCAGGAAAGTATAAAAGAGTTGGGTCCACCATTAACACACAGGAACCCACTTGCTGAATCCTGCCTGATGTGCGTGTAAACTGTCAGAGCCAACAACCAAATGGTTGAAAAGAATAATAACTTTTGCTCAGTGTCAGTTGAGTAAATGTGTAGCAACAGCTTGCTTTGTAGATGATAAAGGACAGGCTCATACATTTTCTTGTCTGAGAACAATAGTTAATGGGCTTTCAGTGTAAATGATGTAGCACACAATCCCCATTCCGTTCAAAAGAATATTCCAAAGTCTTTTGAAAGCTTAAGTCCCACAGATTGACAAATTAAGTGAGTATCTTTTGAGTGCGTCTCTTTAACTATGTTAGCAGCGTGGCTACTTGGATAACTATTATCAGTCTGTTTGATGGTCAGTTCATCACTGTGGACCAGTCTGAGTTATCTCAGACCACTATGAGATTTTACATTCGCACTCATGGTCCCCAGAGGGTGGATCTTACCAACTTTGGGGCTTCCCTCACTTGTGTTTTTGAATAAGAGTAAACCTGGATATATTGGCATTAAATACAGCCATTCATTTTTCTCTTGTTATGAATTAGAACAACTTTGATGAGCCCCCCTTTTAATCCAGCGCCATCATGCGTTGAGTAAGAAAATGTTGCTGTGGAAAGGGAGTCCTGGGATAAGTTGTTCAAACAACTGCAATTGCTTCCTGACCCTGGATAAGCGCCAGAGGGTGGACGGACAGACGGATGGTCGGTCGGTCGGTTGGCCAAACACTTGCAATTCTACTGAATTCTTTATGTTCTTTATGTTTATCAGCAAATTCTATCATGTGGTGGTGACCATGCTATTTATACTTGCTAAACATCTCCATATTTGTCATTTTCAGCATTCAAACATCAATACAATCACAGTAAGAAAGGAAAATTAAATTCACAAAAGTTCAGAAGATACACACTTGATTAGATAAATTCAGACAGCTAAAGCTTCATAACCTTCCAGAGAAACTCTGGAATACATTTATGCACAGAATGAGGACAATGATTTTTGCCCTCCATCTCATCCACGGGAATCTTAGCAAGGGTTAATGGAACAGGGTGAATGAATACAGTACTTTATACTCTAAGACTGGGAATCTTAGTCAAGCACTTTAGAGGAAAAAGCCCATCTGACTTGCCGCTCTCCTTTCCTCTGACTGCATATATGAAAATACAGTAAATGACATTTAAAGAACACGCTGGCCCAGCTCAACTCTGCTTTATCATTTAAGCCAAATGAAATTATGGTCATATAACCATAAAAGCAGAAGACAATCAGCAGTCAAAATGACTGAAAAGTACACTTCTGAATAGATAAGAAAATCCTTCATACAATACACATTGGCCTGAGTTTTCCCATAATGCCGCCAGTCTCCAGCAGAGAAAGATATGGAGATGATGATGATAATAATAAAATGTAATCACTATGCTCCGTTATTTTGTCAACTGAACACTCCAAACCCTGTGGCTTTCTCCTTTCAAATTAAGCTGAAAAACATATATCCCTCTAAATGAGCAGCTAACTACTGTACTGAACGTCCAGAGAGCATAGAGCTCATGGCTTCACTCAAACAGTCATGAAAAGTGAGTGAATTAAAGTCTGATATGAATTTCCTCCATCCAAATACAAGACGAAGAAACGTATATGGAATTACTAAGATTGCTGAGGCGAAGACAAACACGAACTGCCTGTCACTCTCGCTGAAAACTGAACACAACCATTAAAGTCGAGCTGACGGGCCGTTCTTTTCCATAAGCCATTAAAAGACTAAATGTGGAGATTGACATTTGTGACATAAGACGTGCCGTGGAAATGATGAGATGATGCGAGGACGTGCTTTTGAAATAATTATAGTGGTTTGACAATGTTGAAATAGAGTTGTTAAGCTGCTGACCCCATTATGGCCTTGCGGGTTTTTTTTGTTTTTTTTAACAAAGTTTCACCCTCTGACGATGTTATTTTGCCCTTGCTCACGGGGGAGGGGGGGGACTATTGACAGTGGCAGAAGCTTGAGTTTACAGTGTGCAATGTGCTTGTACCTGCAAAAATCCCATCTCCCCTCTATCTCATTATACAGGAATAAAAACAAAATGCATGCTACAGTAGGCTCAACCAAATCGGGTACAAAGGTTGTGCATCAGTGAGACATTACAGCTTGCACTGTTCATGAAAGGTTGTCACCTAATCACATCCAATTAGAACAATGCTTAATCAGATCACCTATAAAAAAAACAAATTAGATGACTGCATGAATGATAACAGATTTGATTAAGGCTCTCAGTGCAGATCTGCATTAAGTTTGCTCATCTGTACATCTCATTTCCACTAAATTCTGTTTAAACGTGCCAGGAATACAATTTGGGTGTTTTAAGTACTGAATTGTGTAGTTGTACATTCAAATATTATGTGCCCTGAAATACTGATAAAAGCCTTCACGGGTCCTTAAAATCCACAAATTCCCGGAAAAACTCCGGTGGACATGACCCCAGTGCCTGTAGTAGTAGCTTTAACCCTGTCTCTGGAAAAAAAAAAAAAAAAAAAAAAAAAAAAGACAGGCTGTCCAAACCTTTTTAACACAACAGTGTTCATCATGGCAAAATAGAGTAATACAAAGTATTTTGTGAGACATACACAAATCACTACGGGAAACATTCACTGGAACCACAAAACAGCTTTTTTTGTTGTTGTTTTTTTACATTCCACTTCCCATTGAAAACGAGACCCTGTAATATTACTGGCAGCCTATTTGAAGACATGCTTAAAGCATCTCATACATTTTCAAAAGTACAACATTTTCCAATGGCAAGTAGTTTAAAATGTAAATAGTCAGGTGCCTGAATGTTATACTTAAGAAGTGGATACATGTATTTAATTACTTTGCACCCCTATAGCCCACACTGTCATGCACTTGTGACCATTCTGAAAATATTGATTATATGAGCAAACATACCCTTTCACAGTGATATAATCAACCAACAGTGCTGTAGGTCAAACAAAACTAATTATTTCAGTGGAAGCTGTGCACATGTAATTTCCAAATTCATGACAAACTGATTAGCCTACTGTTGCTTGATTTTAGCTAAGGGAAATAGAAAGTCATCATTGCACACAGGACAACATTAAACAGAACAGACTTGCTATCTTAGACTTAGGTAGCAACTATCAACATGAGGTCATATATAAAAAAATACATTAAAAAAAACACCTGATCAACGTTTACAGCTGAATGTAATTTAAATTCACCACGGTTAGTCATGACTGAAACTGAATGGAAGTTTACATCTGTTTATAGTTTACATTTAATGGTGGATTTAATGTTTTAGTACATGTTTTAGTTTGCATGGCTATACTAACAAAAACTGAGGACTGGTGACACGTTTTATACTTTGTATATTTTTCTTCTTGCATATATATTTCGCAATATTTAGAATATAACTGGGAAGCTTCTTCCCAACTCTACACTGTAAACCTAAAGGCCATTCCTGATAAGCATGTTACATTTACATTTGACAACATGCCTAGCAACAACTCATCAGCTGAATTTAAGCAAGTCTGTAACTCTCAGAAAAAACTCTTGACTTTTGTTGTAAACAAAGATACAGGTCTTTTGGAGATTGCTGAGTGCTTGTAAAAAATGAAGCAAATTAAATAAGATTGTTAACTTGCCATTACACAAAGTAATTACCATAAAAACCAAATGTTATCACCAAATGTATGATATAATGCTTTATAAACCTCAAATAGTTAATGGTAAAGATGGGCAATAACCAGTCATTTTAAGTAAGGGGAATTCAGATTCTTTATAGATCAACGAAGCATTTGTTGCAGAATTTTCATTTCTGTGACCGAAGCCGTTACGTCTTATCTTAACACACCATTTCCAGAGAGTAAAGTGTGGCGCAGCACTAATAAATAGCTCAAACAAAACGCAGACAGCAGCTTCACTGAAGATATTATCAACACTAAAACAGTCTGTATCAGTGAGTGAAGTCAGAGGTGCAGCTTTGGATCCAAATATATTTCAGCTACATTTTGCCTCATGAAGTGCTGCTCTGCCGTCACAATGGCTACATTATCCAAACATTAAGCAGAATTGGGGCTGCAAGTTTCAGGCAGCTCCTATTGCTTTTATTTTATTTTTATTGTTTTGCCTTCTCACTATTGTTTTGTATTCTTGGTATTTATTCAATGAAGTTTAAAATGTCAACCCAGCAATAAGTTGTCTGCTACCTTTTAGTGAATCTTGCATTTCTATCTTCGAGCCGTATGCAGTATATTACAGTGACAATTGATTACAGTTGAAAGACCAAATGAAGAAGCCACACTCCTCCTGAAATGTAATACTCTGTATATTGAAAAGCGGTAGGTGATTTCACTATGTTTAAAGAGGTGATAAATCCTGTGCTAGTGCCACTGACAATTGTTGTCTTGAGCCTACGTGCATAGTAATCCAAATTTGATCACATCACTGACTTTGAGTAGTATTTAAGCTTATTGGGAGCTGTTTTACAGTGATCAGTAATACAATTAAGGCATTTTAGAAGAAGTTTTGGAACAAATCCATTCTCCCGAGAAGAAGAGTGGGACATCGTTACATTATTTACGATGGAGATGCACTGCAATGTGCCGTGCTAGGTGTTTTAAATAACCGGACAACTGAATGACTCTAATAACCAAATAAACAGCAGACTGTTATCTTGAGTTATGTTGAAGGATGGGGTTCATGCACTTCCACTATTACGGCTGGGCTCCATGTCATCAATCCTGCCTATAGCACTAAATCCTGGCCAGGATCTATGAACCCCTATTGGTATTGGATTTCAGGACAACTATGAAACCTCCAGTCAACGCTTTAAAACATCATCTTTGTCTTAATCCACTGATCGATAGGTCTGACAGGTTGAAATAACACAATAAAGTGGATTTAGTGTTCTTGCAATGTGGGGACATTTCATACTTCAGATTAAAGCCTGGTGCATTGTACTCTCAAAGAAGGAGTAAAACGCTCTCTCTGCTATTGCGAATATCCTGAATTAATCCATACAGTTCTCACAGAATCAAACATCCATGCTCTCGAATATATGGCGCTTAGTGCTAATTAAGAAAATGATGAAGAAAAATTTAAGAAAAGAAGGCCGGATCCTCCGAACTTCTGTTTGGTGCATAAGCACAAGTAGCGGTCCCTCCCTGCAACCTGCAGGCGCATGGGGAGAACTCCAACACCATCCAACTCCAACTCCAACTTTTATAGTTTGTACAATCTTTTCTCTCTTCAGGTGCATACAATTTTGCATTTTTATTGACTATGGCTACTAACTACAGTTATGCTTACTGCAAGATAGAGAGACAGTAGATAGGATATTGGTATGTATGACTTTGTTGTTGTGTATGTATTATCAAATAAAGGCAGAGCGAGGATGTCGGAGCATGAGTGCACGGGCTCACGTATCGGTAACAATGGATAAAATGCTATACTTTTCCTTTTTTTTTTTTTTTTGACCACATGATGTACCAGGACATTTTTATTCAATTTTGGACCATTTGCTATACTATGACATTTGTATGCCATCTGGGACCACACGCTATATTTTGAGGTTATTTAAGAATACATGCCAAACAATGACATTTATGCCATTTTAGAATACATGCTGTACTATGAAATTTTGTGGTGACATGCTATAGTATGACTTTTTGATCATATTTTAGACGACATGCTATAGTATGACTTTTTGGTCATATTTTGGACGACATGCTATAGTATGACTTTTTGGTCATATTTAGGACGACATGCTATAGTATGACTTTTTGGTCATATTTAGGACGACATGCTATAGTATGACTTTTTGGTCATATTTAGGACGACATGCTATAGTATGACTTTTTGGTCATATTTAGGACGACATGCTATAGTATGACTTTTTGGTCATATTTAGGACGACATGCTATAGTATGACTTTTTGGTCATATTTCGGACGACATGCTATAGTATGACTTTTTGGTCATATTTAGGACGACATGCTATAGTATGACTTTTTGGTCATATTTCGGACGACATGCTATAGTATGACTTTTTGGTCATATTTCGGACGACATGCTATAGTATGACTTTTTGGTCATATTTCGGACGACATGCTATAGTATGACTTTTTGGTCATATTTCGGACGACATGCTATAGTATGACTTTTTGGTCATATTTCGGACGACATGCTATAGTATGACTTTTTGGTCATATTTAGGACGACATGCTATAGTATGACTTTTTGGTCATATTTAGGACGACATGCTATAGTATGACTTTTTTTCATATTTAGGACGACATGCTATAGTATGACTTTTTGGTCATATTTAGGACGACATGCTATAGTATGACTTTTTGGTCATATTTAGGACGACATGCTATAGTATGACTTTTTGGTCATATTTCGGACGACATGCTATAGTATGACTTTTTGGTCATATTTAGGACGACATGCTATAGTATGACTTTTTGGTCATATTTCGGACGACATGCTATAGTATGACTTTTTTTTTTTCATATTATAGGACGACATGCTATAGTATGACTTTTTGGTCATATATTTAGGACGACATGCTATAGTATGACTTTTTGGTCATATTTAGGACGACATGCTATAGTATGACTTTTTGGTCATATTTAGGACGACATGCTATAGTATGACTTTTTGGTCATATTTCGGACGACATGCTATAGTATGACTTTTTGGTCATATTTCGGACGACATGCTATAGTATGACTTTTTGGTCATATTTCGGACGACATGCTATAGTATGACTTTTTTCATATTTCGGACGACATGCTATAGTATGACTTTTTGGTCATATTTCGGACGACATGCTATAGTATGACTTTTTGGTCATATTTAGGACGACATGCTATAGTATGACTTTTTGGTCATTTAGGACGACATGCTATAGTATGATCATATTTCGGACGACATGCTATAGTATGACTTTTTGGTCATATTTCGGACGACATGCTATAGTATGATCATATTTCGGACGACATGCTATAGTATGACTTTTTGGTCATATTTCGGACGACATGCTATAGTATGGACGACATGCTATAGTATGACTTTTTGGTCATATTTCGGACGACATGCTATAGTATGACTTTTTGGTCATATTTAGGACGACATGCTATAGTATGACTTTTTGGTCATATTTCGGACGACATGCTATAGTATGACTTTTTGGTCATATTTCGGACGACATGCTATAGTATGACTTTTTGGTCATATTTCGGACGACATGCTATAGTATGACTTTTTGGTCATATTTAGGACGACATGCTATAGTATGACTTTTTGGTCATATTTCGGACGACATGCTATAGTATGACTTTTTGGTCATATTTAGGACGACATGCTATAGTATGACTTTTTGGTCATATTTAGGACGACATGCTATAGTATGACTTTTTGGTCATATTTCGGACGACATGCTATAGTATGACTTTTTGGTCATATTTCGGACGACATGCTATAGTATGACTTTTTGGTCATATTTCGGACGACATGCTATAGTATGACTTTTTGGTCATATTTAGGACGACATGCTATAGTATGACTTTTTTTCATATTTCGGACGACATGCTATAGTATGACTTTTTGGTCATATTTCGGACGACATGCTATAGTATGACTTTTTGGTCATATTTCGGACGACATGCTATAGTATGACTTTTTGGTCATATTTAGGACGACATGCTATAGTATGACTTTTTGGTCATATTTCGGACGACATGCTATAGTATGACTTTTTGGTCATATTTCGGACGACATGCTATAGTATGACTTTTTGGTCATATTTCGGACGACATGCTATAGTATGACTTTTTGGTCATATTTCGGACGACATGCTATAGTATGACTTTTTGGTCATATTTCGGACGACATGCTATAGTATGACTTTTTGGTCATATTTCGGACGACATGCTATAGTATGACTTTTTGGTCATATTTCGGACGACATGCTATAGTATGACTTTTTGGTCATATTTCGGACGACATGCTATAGTATGACTTTTTGGTCATATTTCGGACGACATGCTATAGTATGACTTTTTGGTCATATTTAGGACGACATGCTATAGTATGACTTTTTGGTCATATTTCGGACGACATGCTATAGTATGATTTTTTGGTCATATTTCGGACGACATGCTACAGTATGACTTTTTTATTTAGGACGATATTATAGTATGATTATTTGCATATAGTATGACTTTTTTATAATATTTTAGACGATATGCTATAGAATGACTTTTTTGTTAATTGTCATTTGTCATTTTTCTTGCTCTTTTTTAAGACCCGCTATACAATGACATCTTCATGTCATGATGGACAACATGCAATGCTTTTTTTTTCTTTTCATTTTGTAACACGTGCTTTCAATGACAATGTTTGACATTTCAGAAAACATATTCCACTCTGAAATTGTTCTGTTTTATCTGGACAACATGCTGTACTTTTTTTTTTTTTTGGTCATTTAAGTGATCTACTATACTCCTTTCCCTAAAGAAAGCTGAGTACAATACTTGGTCTGTAAATTGCTATTCTTCCTTTTGTAGAGTCAATTTTATATTACAAGGAGTATCTTCCTCTGGCTTCAATTCTGTGATATTTGTTAGTATTGCTACAACTGTTTGCTCTTCCACCGCCGTCCTTTTTGGAACTACATTTAGAACTGAACACTTGACTTCAATGAAATCGCACTTACCTTCTCCCACTGGTCGCAGATTGTTCTGACCCTCAGAATGGCTGTGCAAACGTTAATGCCAACAGGGTTTCCAGTCTACAGTCCCAGCAAAGACTGAAAATGTGGGCACTTGTTGGGGAGAGTCAGGCTAACAAAGTGGTCAACGAATCCAAAAACTGACAGCCATTCCTTGTTTGCAGAAGGATGAGGGTTTTAGCCTGTTCATTCTACATTATTTTAGATGCCTGCTTTACTAACATGAATAAGAAAACCTTTATTGATCCTAATCTGTACATGGGCCCTATCAAAAAAGTTTGCATTAATTCTACTGGCTTCATTTTCACTTAAACCCCCTTGAATCATGTCACATTTGAGCAGCAACACTACAGTAAAGTCAGTTTAATCCTAAAAAAAAATCCCATAAACAATATTCTTGAGTGTCACACTTGACAAAGCCCTTCCTCTGTGGCAGAAAACCAAACAGATTATTTTAGAAGGGAGTCTTCTACGATTAGTAACGAGCTGTCCGTCATATGTTTCTACTTCATCAATTCAACATATACATTCCAGGCAATTTCCAGGCTTGAAACATTATCTCACATAGATGTACAGCTAAGGAAGACAGATTGAGTGTAAATCACACTTCATGACAAGCTGGCAGTACCGATAATGGCCCGTCTACATGTACAGAGGGGCACTGTGTAAAAAATGTGTTGCCGGGAGGTTAGGAAACTTCTATCAGGAGGGTTCCCCCAGGGGCAGTGAGAAGCTGAACCACTGAGTGCTCACCCCACGGAGCCTATTGTTAGTCTAATGAACAGACAGAATTTGATTAAAACATTTCAAACATCATTTGGCCCACAATGCGGTGCCGAGAGGCTCCCCTGCCGAGCACACTTAACACCCCGATGATCTGAGGCGAGAGGCATCTTTCGCTCGCTCAAAGGTGAGCCCACAAATCACTGTAATGCATTCAGCAGGGGTCTCTCTCGCCGTCTCTGTTTCCAGCTCCCCTTCTCTTTGCCGCTCATCGTTAAAAATTCATTAGACACTGTTTGTATCGCCTCTTCAAGGATGTCACCCTTGATGGCCAGCTGTGTAGGAAAAGGCATCTTCCGCAGGCCAGAGGGAATTGATGGTGCTCCTAGCGTGGGCCGGGGTACTCTCCGAGGCTTTGATGGATGCATCGGATCACAGTGTTACAGATATGAGACACGTAAGAGGTCTAACGTATGACCAAAGACTGTGAACCCTGATAGCACTCTCACTCCCAAAGTGCACTTGTAGAATGTTTGAATAGCTGTTGTTTAAATTACTTACTTGCTCCTGTTGTGGCATGCTCGGTGGTGTGCATTGTTAAACATGAGCACATGGCAAACAATGGGAAGATCTACAAAGATAATGGTTAATGTGGAATGTTTTTTAATTTGTGCAGTCGGAAGGAAAGCATATCAGGGCATTGTGGGGATAAGTGCATCAGCAAGTGGAATAGATGAGTAGAGATTGATTCAGTATTCAAACCATACAGAAGTTTGACAAAAATATCAAGGTCCAGTTTCTAGCTTTTTCCTAAGCTTTGAACCACATCTTACCTGCTCTCTGATTGGCTTGTGTTTTGAATAAGAGAACTTCAAGTGATTTTAATTATAATTAACCATATTTTAATACTGTTAACTTAAGTTCATATAATGGGCTCATTGATCACAATCTATAGGCCAGGTGAGATTTCATAATTTGCAATTTTCAGTGCATCAGTCTTCGAAAGCAAACTATTCCTACAGTTATAGTTGGGAATCAAAAACCTTCAAAACCAGTTCCAATACCTTGATTTAGATGCCAGTTTCTAAATGATATTTTATTCTATTCTCAGGCTTTGTCATTTGCATGGGGGAACACTTTCAGTCATTAGTTGATTTTGTGATGGTTGCATTCAGGACAATTTCTGTCCGTCCGTTCCGAAATGAAAGTGTTATTTTAATGTTCAGATTTTTTTTATTTTGAAAAGTTGAATTCACTTGCTTAATCATTTCCTTCCCTCCTCTTGCCACTTTTTTTTTTTTTTTTTTTATTGCCACACCCCAGCAGATAATCTATTCAAGGCTCAGCATTTAGCAGGCCTAATCCTCTCTGCTGATGCATTTAGGAGCACATACTGTAGGGTAATTGTATAAAAGAGTAAAAGTGGGGTTTCAGGCACTCTGATAATCACCTACTCTTTGCCAAGAGCACACCAAAGGTAGTGTGAAAAATGGATAGGGGAAAAAAAAAATAGATGCACGGAAGCCAAAAAACCTTGACACAGGAGAATCAGCTGTCTATTGGACCGGTGAGCTGGGTCAGGCTGATAGGAGCTTGGCCAGCACGGTCGCTGCACTCAGGCTCAGTCCTGTCCTGCAGCTTTGGAGCAGGTCCCCGGCCATAATGGAATCTGACAGGATGTAAATGAGTTTTTAAAAGAGCTGGTGAAAGCTGGTCATTTTTCTCATTTAGTGGTCCAGTGTGTTGGCTTGGTCCCCAGCTGTCACCGTGCATCCCTGCTTTTCTGTGGATACGGAGGGGCACTCAGCGTACAGTAGTAAGCCTGGATTACAAATGCCATATAGGGTAGAGGATGCATTTCAGTCTTTATGTCTTTTTCTCCATTATTTATTTTCTTACTTTTTTTTTTTCTGCACTGAGTAGAAAGCTGCAAAGAGCAGTGGTGTCAAACTCCTGTGTAGTGTACCTCTAGCCATATGAAATGAAATATTCCTTCAACACCACGCAAATATTTTCTTATAAATATATTATACAAAGTCTGTTAGTATTTACTTTTTTTTTTCAATGTGTACCTGCAATTTCATTCCTTTCAAAACTATGTTTAACAGTTCAGTTTATCGTTTGCTAACTGCTTGTGTATCTCTTACTTTTAGCTCGTTTACTTTGAACTGGCTCACTAACTTTTAACTGCTACTTATTTAAACTATTTTGACTAGTTTTAGGTAATTCGATAAACTGTTCATTTAACATCTATACTTCAACTGTTTGAGGAGTCGTTTTTCTTTTTTTCATATTTCAACATGAAAAATTGCATACCCATTCAGTTTACCTTTGGCTACCTTTCCGACGTTTCGTTCATACCTTCAGCTAACTCTTTGGTCATTTATTTTTCTCCTGAACACAAACATGTGGATATGTTTTTTTTTGTTTTTTTCTTAAATAAAAGGGCAATCTAAAATGACAATTTCCACTTAGTTTGTTTTGTTAAGTGCTCAGGCTCTTCATGTTATCCTCCCTTGGGCAACTGCAGACAAAACCACTTCCTTCATCATTTGCAGTATGAGGTATGGCAGGCAATGGCATACAGGACTTTGTTGTGAGGCTTTAAAGATTTCCTCAGGTCCTATTTAGACAAAAAAAAAAATACACATTAGCTCTTAAGATGATTCAAGGTGTCTGCATTTTAATGAGGGTCTATATTAGCAGATAACCTCTATATATCACGCTATTAGGATTATGTTTGTGCCATTCAATGTGTAACTATAAAACTATAAAGCAAATACACTATTCCCGCATGGTCTTAACAGTCATCCATGGTGCACTCACCTCACCCAGATGCTCTCAGGGCTGCTCAGCAGCACCATTGCAGTATTAATGAGCAGCGATAATGACTAAAGGCAGTGAGTTAGTGCTAAATGGACCTCGAACACCCAGCTGACAATGGACCATCTACCACAGAGAGGTTGATCAGGGGAAGTAAAGGCAGAGCTCAGGCCCGGAGCTTCGGCGCTTAACCTCAGGCTTCACATGTCAAACTCTGCACAGAGGCAAAGGGGTCAACGCAGTAAAAGGTGACGACAGCACTGCTGCTGGATACATACACTAATTAAAGTTCCGATGCTAAATGCGTCAGGCTTGGTTTCATGTGTTCTGCTTCGTAAACTACTGTCTTTATGTTGATTCAATGTTTAATGCAAGGCTTTAAGATTCGGCCTTGCACTGATTCCACAAGATGCTGGAAAGATTACTTAAAGATTTGGGTCCATGTTGCAATGATTGCATCACAACATTTCTGCAAATTGGTCAGTTGCACATTTATACTTTTCATTTTCTGTTTCACCTCCATTTTCACCAGCTAGCCATAAGTAATGCCTGTTTTCTGTTCAGTGCAAAGCAGATAGCACATGGCAGGTTTATTCGAGCTTTTTCACAGACAACAGCAGTTTCCTGTGGCAGGAAATGTGGCTGATTAGACTAAACCAAAAGAATGACGTTGCTAGTTGTAAAAACCAAAACAAATCAATGACCTCAAAGAGGCTAAAAGACTTTGTAGAGATTAGGGAAACTGGAGTTGGACGACAATTCTCTCTGGGATTGACACTCAAGACATCCCTTTCCCATCACTCATAGTTATTTGTTGCTTTGTTAATAAAAAAAAATAATACTGATAATAGCAGCTTCAAAGCATACAATTGTACTGTTAATTAGTCAAAGCATAAAATTGTACTGTTAATTAGTATTCATTCATAATTAGCAGAGTCATAAAAAACGATCAACCCTTTATAAATTGACCAATAAAGAAAACAAATTAATAGATACATCCTGTCTTAAAACGACATGACTCTGGTTTAATCGGGGTTTTTTTCTCAGCAAATGTGTCACCCACTGAGGTAATGTTTTTTCTCTCGTTGCCCTAACCTTGACAGATTATTGGCCACTGAGAAAACCAAAATAATTTCATAGGTTGAAAATATTGGCAAGGGAAAGCATCCTTGTGAGGTAAGCAGCTGTGTTGGCCATATTGCGTATCGATCCACCTTGTGTTGTGATGGCTGCGCTTAATTAGATTTATATTGTAAACAGAGACTCACAGTATGAAATTTAAATTAGCAGGTAAATGTTATCCATCAAAGCAAATAATAATGTGTTGTGCGGTGCTGTGCAGTATTGGTATTCCAGAGATTTATATGGGCTGTAAATGGAGGGAGAACCTTTCACCCTCAGGGTTTACTGCAGGCTGTAGAGCGGCATGCAGCCTGTGTGCTCTTTCCCTTGTCTCTGCAGGCGTCGCTCACCGAGAGACACGATGACTGACACATAAACAGAAACACGCAGGAATTCAAGCACAGGCGTTATCTAAAAAAAAAAGAAGAGCAAAATAGAGATGAATGAAGCTTTGAAGCTAAAAAAGAAGAAAAAAAAAAAAAGTGGGCACCAATATCCTCACCATTATATTTGCCCCAATCTGACAAAAACAATTGTGTCGTCATACTCAACAGGGCTCCTTTGTGACTCCTGTTTATAGCTGTTGCTGCAGGAAACCCCATTGTCCTGTCCTAATCAAATTAAAACATGTAGAGGCATGACTCCAAATGCTGTCAGAATAACCTCAAGGATATGGAGCAGATTATTGGAATTCAATCCAATGTAATTAAACACTCCTCCCCCATCCGGCAGGGAGTCGAGACATTAAAAAAAAACCTGAGGTTTAATTTCCGGCTCCAGATATTCCTCTGTACACTGAGTCATGGAGGGAGGTGCACATGGATGATCCAGCCAGATCACCGTCTTAGCTCTCAGAGTAAAAGTTAAGCACGGGGAAGCAGAATGTTTCAAACTATGGATTTAACAAGAGAAGCTGGGGTTAAGACCTTTGCTTCTCCGTGTTTAACTTGGCATCAAAGGACTTTGTTTCCTGCATGAAGTCTGAACGGATTCGGATGGATTTCTGCTTCTTGTTTGAGGAGGTGCACACATATTCCCATTGGTGTAATGTGGGATGCAACAGATGCATTGAACAAATATTGCATATACCTGGAAGTACCTATAGTCCCGCTTTTTCCCCCCGGTGTGTTTACGCACATCTGAAGAACCACTGATGTGTGTATCCGCTCCATAATAGAGATATTGTGCACAGCATAGCCTGGCTCTCGGTGTTCGTGATCTTTGCCGGGTCAGAGAGGGAGCAGGCAACTTTAAGATATCTTGACAACAGTGTTGCAGACTGTGTACCTTTGGAACACATTGTACTCTGAAGTTATTTTTACCATTTTGGCTGCTGGAAATGTCTCCTGCATTAGGGTTATAGTTAAACCCCATTCAGATTGTGGGATGGACTCATGATTAATTCTATAAAACGGCATCATTTTACATTTTGACTTTGGTCTGTTTTATCTTTCAAATATACATTTAAACACTACAGCAAGTGTAATATTAAACAAATCCTTACTTTGATGATCTTTTTTGGATTATTTTCCAATTCCATTACAAGGTTATATAAGATCGATCACATCAAACTACTGTGCCATGAGTAAAAAAAAAACATAAAAGTCCATTCTTACTATATAGTATGTTCACAAGAGGTTTCAGTTGCATGTTGGGAGTATGATTAGCTTCCAGTTGTGATGCTATGCACATGAATGTTAGTGCTACAATAGCATCTATTCTATTTGTTTGAATCTATATAACATTACATTTTCAGAGGATTTACTATATGTATGGTCGGAATCTTAAGCAATATTATTTATCGTCATATTGTCCTGTGACAACAAGTTCTGAGACTGTTCCTATTGTGCAGGAGCCGAGCACAGCATAGTGATACGCATGGAGCAGGGGGAAGTCATAACTTCAAAGTAAGTATTCAAAGGTGCGTCACTTGGTTAACATCAGTACCTGTGTTAACATGCATTTACAATTTTCACCAAGGATCGGGAAGTTGAACAGAGAGCGCACATCAACTTGTAACACTTTCGCATGAAGGTTGATCCCTTTCCCCCTAAACCGTGCACGTCATAGTGTTGCACTCCATATGTGCACAGCAAGAACAGTTTCGAAGCTTTTGGATTGCACCTTGTATCTCCACATTTAATGATTCCAAAATGTTCAGATACACCAAAAGAACATTCAATTTAGCTTTATGGGTCTAATTAGCTTAAACTAAAGCATTCAATCACCCACTGGAATCTGTAAAAAGTATTGCATACATGGTTTTCACAGGAAAGTGACATCTTAGTGAGATAGTTCTTGACTGTAGCACATATAGAAACACCTTGGAGTGCTGTGTCTGAGAAAAGTCCAGCAGTTTTACCACAGTGAACTAAAAAAAAAATACACAAATAGTGGAGTTATGTCAGATTACAGCTAAAATTGCTGTTTCTGGGCGACACTGAAAACAAAGCCATAATGAGCCCTGCTTAATTCTGGAGCTGAGTAACAGTCATTATTACTGCAAGTGTCACCCTATGAAGTCATCTCAACAGCCCTTGAATAGTGTATGGGGAAACCACATGATAGCATTCATCATTGTACAAAAGGGTTTTGTGGAATGTATAATTACATACTTATATGGATTAATGTCTCAAACTGCTGACATTTTCTGTCATTATTATGACCCGTTATTGTGTGAAATGGCTCTCAGCTTGTATCAGTCATGATATTTCAAACACTTAATACAAGTGAGGGAATTTTGTTATTTAAAAAAAAATGATAAAAGATATGCATATTTTGTTTTAAACCTTTGTCTTCAGGGGATGGGGGAGTGTGTGTTGGCGGGGGTGGGGGTGCTGGTCTTTAAATTGAGCCCATTGAGTAGTATTTTAATCTGTTGTTTTTCTTTTTTTTTTCTGCACTACAGATGTCCTTTTTGACCTGACCTGCAAGTGATATGTCACCTGTGAAGGAATTGTTCTTCATGTTTTTATTTTTATTTTTTAAACATTTATTTCCACCAGAAATATTTTTCCTGCATATAGACTCTTTCTGCCCAGATATCCGTGTACTGGGATCAGCTTACATGTGATTCGTGATGTGGTTTTTGGTGTAGTTCAGTTCAAACTGGGTACGGAAGAGATTTGCTCAAAATTTTGGTTGAGATGTCCATTATTTGTCATTAACATTTGTATTTAAAAACCCAGAATATTGCTTTGGAAAATAATTATTTACTGATAACGATTTGTTGTACATTTGTTAACATTAAAATCTGAATGATTTTTCTTTTCTTTTCTTCAGAACCTATGTTGCTGACACAAATAATACTGATTCAATTATAAAAATGTGAAGCTGCCGTGGATTTAGGGGGGGTATATTGGCAGAAATAGAATATGATATTCAGAATTAAGTTTTCATTGTTGTATAATCACCTGACAACAAGAGTCATTGTTTCTTTTGTGCTCTTCAGATCTACAGAGAGAGTGGGTCCTCTTTCACGGAGCGCACCATGTTGCACCGCCATGTTTCTACAGAAGCCCAGAAGGGACAAACCAAATACGGAATCTCGAGAGGGTCTTTCACATTTTTTTACAGCCACCATAGATTATCTGACATGCTTGGAAGGGGAGGGCGAAGCGAAGGGTATTCAGTTGTTTGCAATCTGCAACCTCACCACTAGATGCCACAAAATCCTACACACTGCTTTGGTGTGTTCTGTTTGTTTATACTTGAACAGTTTGTAGAAAAAAAAAAAAAGAAAAAGGAAAGTACAGCCCAAAAGTGTTTTTGTTTTTTTTAACAAGTCCATTTGATAATTTTTTTTATCTTTGAAAAAAAAATATTTTTCATACGCATTTTTTCCCCCACCTTAAATGTTACTAATGGGGACACATGTAAGATGTTTGTTTTTTAAAGTGCACTCTTGTTTTAATTGACAGCTCAGCTGTTTGGTAAATGCTTATACTGGAAAAAAAAATGACAAAATGAACTAAAAAATTAAATCAGAGCATTCATATGTGATGTGTCACTTATTTTCAGCAACCCCCAGCTTCACTGTTATGCACCTGACATCTACCCAGCACAAAAACCTGTTGGTCACTGGTGCAGCAAAAAAACAACCTTGACTAAGGTCTCTGACCTTATGATTAAGGTGGCTTTTTCTTTGGACTTCAGTCCACAATGGAATTGGTCGTAAACCCTCATGATTACCAGGGAAACAAATGGAAACTGTCATTTTCAGTCACTTGTTTTGGTGCCAGAAACTATACATTCATTCAAAGTAAGACCAGAATAAGATCAGTTGAATTTCCTGTTGATGACCTTGAACACCAAGACCATCTAAATTTGCAGGGCACGTTTATTTTCATGTTTTTTAATTTATTCTTAAAATATTTCATGATAAAAAAATGTATGTAAATGACTCTCTAATACTTCTGCAGTGCTTTCTCTTTCTCTCTCTCTCTCCTCGCTGTATTCGTCGCCACCGGAGAGAGGCTGGATTTGTGCGAAGAAACACAAGCACAAAAATAAATTAAGAGATCAAAACCCATAGAGAGGAAATGAGTCAGTATTCCACACCGTGTACAATACAATATCATAGCAAATTAGCAGATTTCAATGGCTTCCACTGACTACCATAGATTTACAATGTTCAGTTGGCTGCAGATCAGTTCTCAATAAATTGTGTCACTTTCCTTTTTTTTTTTTTCATTAATGGTTCGGATAGACAGTGACTTGTAGATGACCATGAAAAGAAAGCGGCTACTGAGGTGTGAACAGAAAACCTGGGACTACGAGCCAGCAGTAATGAGAACAACAGCATTTGTTCACATCCTACTAAACTGCCATTGTGACCACATTTTAAGTCCAATAAGCTTCTCTACAAAGGTACAACATATAAAACTGTTAAATATATAACTTTTTAGGGCCTTTCAAAATACATTTAATGACATTTCTTTACTCCTTTTCAGACTCAACAGCATTTATACTCTCTGTAGATAGTTATCATTTCTTTGATAGGATTAGCACTCCTTATCAACGACCAACCCGACAATTCTTCCTGCAAGCTGTCCCAACCGTAGCTACTGAAAAATGCAAATCAGATTTTTTTTTTTTTTTTTTTTTTTGATACACAGTTATACGTATGTAGTACCTATATCTCCAGTTCCAAAATACAGTGGTGGGCTTAGTCTGAGAAAAAAAATGTCTGGAAAGTTTTAAAAGTACTCCTTTGATTGTGTACGGTACGTTACGCCACCGCTCCCAAAGGTTCGGTTAGCATTGGTCCACTTGTGCACCGTGTCTCTGTGGGGGCAGTCGTTGGTCAGTAGCGACACACAAAGCCTGTTCACAAAGTCTCAGTGTGCCTTTGCCAGGTGGTCCTCTCTGTCATAATGATCATATGTGTTGGTTTGCTCTTTGGTCTATAAAAATATGGGAGGTTTACTCCAGCAGAAGGCCTATTCACAGCAGAGAGCGCTCAGTTTGTTTTTTTTACTGCCTCGCAAGGTGGTCCGAGAAGCAACAGGGTTTGCTCTGGAACTCCTGTACTCGAGTCGAGGGGAGAGATGTCGGAAATCCCTTGTTTGATGCAGTTAGCAGCTCCAAACGGTGGACTTCCAATGAGGCAAAAAACCATTCATGGGGTTTTGAGGTGTCTGATCCTCCGTGGCACGAGCAGGCAGATATAGAGGAGAGGAGGTGGACGCAACGTGTTGACCCAACGACAGATAGCAGGAGGGAGTAGCCAGAAACCCAGAGGGGGTGAGGGGGCAGTCACAGGAAATAGGAAGTGTTTTATAGCTAGTTTGTCCAGTGTCCAGGAGAGAGCTTACTCCCTCAAACAGTCACTCCCTGGTTTTCCCATCTCTGGTTGTGTTACGAGACCTGTGAATCAACAAGAACAGAGCAAACACAACTGTTATAGCACACAGTCGTTGTCACTGTCAGCTCCTGAGAGAATTATCTGGAGGTGTATTCTGGAAAAAAGACATTGTGATTCAACTGATTTCCATATTCTTCATACTGCCTGGATATGAAGCAATTTGCGTTTTGAAGTACACTGTTTAAATGAAAATATTCCAGCAGTTTTTTTTCTTTCATTTAACAGAATTGTTTAATGCAGCATTTATTTTTATTTTTTGCTGTGTAAATGATTTTTTTTTCTTCTTTTAAAGTCTGAAATATGTTTATGTGCTTTCTTGCTGAGACTTATTTGAGAAGATTGATACCACTTTTTTTATGTGTCCCCTAAATATGAAGCTGGAGTAAGGAAATGGTGGACTTAATGTAAAAATAATCTAAATAGAAGAAAGCAGTTTACCTGGCTCTGTCCAAAGGCCATAAATTAGTAGCATCTTAAAAGGTCACTAATCTATACATTATTACTCTTTTTGTAATACAAAATACTCAAATGTAAAAATTACATTTTACCATTTGGGAGTGCAACGAGATATAATACAAACTGATATCGCACCTGTAATACACATGCCTGTCAACTACAGAGTAGCATGGCAGTATCACATTCTTGCCTCGTGGTGGCCTGAAAAACCCCATGGTTTAGAGTTTGGGGAGAAAAAAAAAACACAATTTGGGTTTAGGAAAAAAAAAAAAAGACGTGAGTGTGTGGAGACGACACAAACCGTAACAAAAACACAGTGCCCTCTAGTGGACTCGCTAGAGTATTACACGCTTTTCCATGATATTCATGTGTTCATGAACTTCAGAGATGTTGCTAGGCAGATTTTGCTACTTTCGTAGACCTCCTGAGTTTCCAGTCAGTATGCTAAATAAAGTTAACTGGCAGCTAAACAATGGTTGAATTTGACCTCAAACTCAGCAAGAAAGCAAATATGAATCTAAAAAATGTGGAACCATTCTTTAACGGAAAGAAAATAACCTTTTCATTGAATACACGGTGTGTTGCTAAAAGCGTTATGTTATTGCAATCACTCTAATTGCATTGTAAGAGTGTTTTGCGAGTCAAATATTTACAATTCTTCAGCAGGTGTCACCCAATGACAAAGGTAGTCTCACAGGGCAGAGGCTAAGAAACAATTCATCTGCCACAGAAAGACAAACCTGGAAGCATCCTTGCCATCTGGCCCCCACCAGTCACACATCCAACTTGATAAAGGTGTTGATACCTTCTAAGACACTTGCTTTGCCACCAAAGCTTAATTTAATTTATTATTATGAACTCTTGATGATATCACAGGGTGCAGGTGTTGAGTGGAGTACGAGCATGCATCACAGATGACATTGTTTTATGCTGTGGGAATAATAAACGTCTCAAGGAGCTCAGGGTTTAATAGAGATAATGTGATGTTTTTTGCTGGAGCTGGGCATGAAATGATCCAGAGGTATAACGGCTTAAAGCAAGGCCGTGACTGTGCTAACTGCCCAAACAGGTGTTAAATCCCAGTGTTAGCACAGTTTCCCTCTCTCAATGCCTCCTAGTGGAGCACGCTGAGATTACAATGTAACTGTATGATCAAGCAGCCACTGATAAAATGGACGGAGTGCAGAATCACTGCACAGAAACATTGTTGTGGAAGGAGAGAAATACAATGCAAATGAATATAAGTAGGCAGAGATGTGGTCCTTTGTTTATGTGAGCTGCCACATAGTCTGTGTCTACCATGGTAATTTTCTTATATTCTCTTTTTTTTCCTCACACCCACTGTGGCAAATGGTTACCCATAAATCTCACACACAAATCTCATCTCAGGGAAATGCAAGCCTTCTATTAAAAAGAGGAAAGAATGTCAGATGAATATGAGATGAATTTGCCCCATGAATAAAATTTACCGGCCCAGGTGATTATTACCTGGGGTTTATCAGGAAACGACCGTATTACTCTATTTTATATCTTATAACAGCGAGCGAATATTTTACAGTCTTGCGCCGGAGGAGAATGCAGAGAGGAGGGAAATGCGATGCGGGTGAACATATGGATAAACTTTGAGTCCAGTGGTTTGGCTATTCAAACAAGACCTTCAACTGGAAAATAGTTAAACATTCAAGTACGACTGATAACTGCTCTGGGTCTTGTAATAACAGAAGGGAACATCATGGATGTAATCCATCTGTGTTAATGTGCAATTTACGCAGGCTTCTCTTGTTATGGAGCAAGCAGGCAATTCACTCAATACATATCGATACGTACCCAGCGGCGTTCGATCGAGGACGAGGACAATATTTGGTTTCCTAGAGACGTTGCATAGCGCTTCCTGTCTCGAAGCCAGGCTGAAATGCTTTGACGTATAGATTAGAACGTGCACGCATTTGTGATGGCGTTCACATGCACTCAGTATGTGCATTCTAGTGAAGGTCCGTGCGAACACATCTGTTCAAGCTACAGATAACTATATCCACAATAAATGCGGAGTGCCTCTCCAGCTGGGAGTTGGAGAAGTGAAAGCGAATGCACCCGAACATATGGCTCTGGCCTGACATTTCCTCTCCGTATGAACTTTCGCTGACTCCCTTCAAAATGTCACAGCGCTGTGACCCGTGGTGAACGTGTGAATGGGCATGCATGAAAGAAAATGGATCTACTTTGCCAAACCAAACTCTTCATCGAGACACTGATAGATGTGGGTAATGCAGAATCTCAGGAGTATACCGTTGATTAATTGATGTATGATTAAATTATTTTGTACAGTCGCTGGAAGCTTTGCTGAGGAATGCGAGGTGGTGCTGAAGCATCAGCTAATTGAACCAAGCCTTTTTCTATCTGTCATTCTAAAGTGCCTCTGCTTTTTGCATCCCCTCACTCTACTTTTTTTCTAATACTTGTTCTTGCCCTCGCTGTTTGATGTTAAGTATTGTGCAGTCGAGCACGCTCTCTGTACTGCGCAAGTCGCACAATAGCATTCCAGATGAATATTCATAAGTGAACTGGTAGGCTAGGAATGATCCACAGGTTAATAAGAGACGGGAAATTGCTCATTACATGCTGTGAAGTTGGATAATGCCTGGAGCAGATGCAAACATCAAAATACATGAACATGTATGCACGGGCCTCCAGACACTGGGCCCCATTCCACATTAGGAGAGTTCAAAGCTATCTGGGGCGTTATGTCATTATCGACCCTTTCATACTGCATTTCTTCAGAACATCAAAGCAAACACATTTTACTCTCTGCATTATGCAATATGATCAGAACTTAATGCTCCAGAGGAAACATTAGAACACATTTATCGTTGGCGTCAGGCAGTAACAACAAAATGTCATTGATTTGTTTAAATTACAAACAACTTGCCTGACGTGTTGTCAACATGGTCCTCAATACACTGTAATGTATAGATTATATCTGGTCGTTCAGTGAAAGCTTCTGTATTGCATGTCACTGTATGAGATCAGAAGATTGCGGGCGATATGCTGCAACTTTGTTTTCCTTTAAACTCTATATTAAGAGATCAAGTGCTTAAATCCGATTGTAGATGTCCTTTTCTGTGAGTAAATAGACAATCATCTTCTATTTGATGCACCGTGCCGAGGTCTGAGTTCACCCCATGCATTCCACCCTGTGTCTATTTATAGTTTCAAATCTACTGAAGACTTTGCTGTCTGGACTGAAAAGCAGTGGGATCAGATTTTCCCTCAAAAGCGAATTATAACATGGGCCATAAATGCTGACAGTACTGACCGACAGAAGAGCCTGTTTTTTTCCCCGAAAACTATGAGAGCGGGCATTTTTATGACTTTGGCCTCATCCCTTTTATTGCGCTGTACGTTAGATTTACTACACGGCCACTCTCTATTTCCCGATCACATGTATTAATATCAGAGTCTGCTTGGCGCCTTGTTTTATTTGAGTGCGCAGACGCCATCTGACACAATACTTTAAAGACAATATACAAGGCGTGCCAATAAAGCAGGCTGGAAATAAACCGATGGCTTTTACTGGTTTTGCCGTGCACATGGATTTTCTTTGGTTAAACACACACAAGGGAAATGGTGAGCTTAAGGAAAAATGAGGGAGCCAAATAAAGATATCAAACAAGCAGACGGTTGTTTCAATTGTGGATTTATGTGCGCGCATTCATGTGAGTCTATGCTTCCTGTTGTTTGCATGTTCTACTAAAGCTGGAGCAGGATGTGTTTGTGTTCCCTCCCTTGGTGCAGCGTTCTCGAGTACTTTTTCTGTCTATTTGTGGGAACTTCGGTACTCCTTTACCTATTGAAATTCACCGGGAAGGACTTGTTTAATGCTCGATAGTCCACTCCACAAAATTCTTCTCTGATCTTCACACCCCCAGAATCTTTTTCGAGGAGCAGTAGTTGTCGGGTTTGGAGGAGACGCAGGCAAGGGGAGCACATTGGAGCTTTTGGATAAGCTGTGACAGCCGGGATTACATCTTGTGAATATCCGCTCACTGCCCAACAAAATACACAAACTGCTGCTCCTCAAGAAGGCGCGCAGGGACTCGTCAGTGTCTGCCGCCCTACGTCTCACTGAAACCTGGCTTGGTAAGACCGTCCCTGACAGCGTCTTACATCTGCCAGGCTTCCGACTCCACAGAGCGGACCGCACGTTAAAGCGGACAACAAGAGGGGGGGGGGGGGATGGATTGGGTGTACAGATATTACAGGCCTTTGTTGGGGAGACCTTACAACACCTTGCTGACCAGATAACCATACTCCCTCCTGATCCTTCTTGGTGATTTTAACCGAGCAAATCTCAGCCACAAACTGCCAAAATGCAGACAGCATATCAAGTTCCACCAGGAAAAAAGAAAAACACTGGATCACTGCTATACCATACTAAAAGATGTACATTGCTCTGTTCCTTGTGCAGCTTTGGGACTGTCTGATCACTGCCTGATTCATCTTCCCCCACCTTACAGGCATAAATAAAAATGGGCAGAACCTGTGGTTAAAACTCTGAGAAGAGGGACCAAGGAGTCAAAGATAGAATCACAGGCTTACTTTGACTGTACTGTAGTTTTGAGGCTGCATCTAATGACTTGAATGAACTCACCAACACTGTGTGCATCGGTATCTGTGAGGATGTGAGCATGCCCACCAAAACTTTCTGCACCTTCAGTAACTATTCACCCTGAAAAACAGGTTTTCAGCAAACAGCAATACATTGGCACAGAGAGGCTTGCAGGACATTACAGGCATACTGTTCAGAACCTTAAACTGGATGACAACCTGAATGCACTTTACTGCAGTCTACATACGTCTACAGTCACACTCCTCCCCACAAACCTCACAACAAACTTCACCACCAAATCACCCACCTCCCCTCCCCACTGTCTGCACACCGACTCCCCACCTACACTGAGGATCTGTGAGGAGGATGGCTGTCGGCTCTTTCAAAGACACTACATCAGGAATGCTCCAGGCCCAGATGGTGTTTTACCCTCCTGTCTGAGAGCCCATGCTGATCAGGTGGCCACCGTCTTCACTCATTTCTCCCACAGATCCCTGGACCTATTTGAAGCCACACCCCCTTGCTTCAAATGCCCCACCATGACCCCGGTCCCAAAGAAACGCTCCATCGCAGGACTGAATGACTACAGGCCTGTCACCCTGACGTCTGTGTTCATGAAGTCCCTTGAGAGTCAGGTGCTGACCCACCTGAAGGACATCACAGGTTTTTTTGCTGGAACTCTGCAGTTTGCCCACCGGGTCAACGGGTCAGTGGATGATGCAGTCAGCATAGGACTGCCTTACATCATGCAACGCCTTGACTTCCGAGTTTTAATATGCAAAGATTCTGTTTGTAGACTTCTGCTCGGCGTTCTGCATCATCACCCCTCTATCCAAACACATCAGTGTGCCTGCCTCCACCTGTCAGTGGACCAGACATTTTCTGACAGACAGGAAACAGCAGGTGATGCTGGAGAAATCCACATCCAGCATTCGCACCACCAGCCCCCGGGGATGCACACTTCCCCTAGGGCTCTTCTCCCTCTACACCAGCGACTGTACCTCAGGAGACCCATCTGTAAAACTCCTGAAATTTGCCGACAACTCAACATTCATTGGGCCCATGAGCGCCCCCTCACCAGACATCTGCTGAAATCTACAATCTCCCAGGAGCCGAAGAGGGAGAACAACATTGACACAATCATTCAAAAGGCCCAACAGAGGAAGCATATACTGTGACAGCTCAGGAACTTCATCCTGCCTCAAACATCACTAATCCAGTTTACATTACATTAATCGAGTGTTTTATCTGGACACCCATCACAGTCTGGCTTGGATCGGCCACCAAACAGGGCAGGAACAGACCACAATGGACAGTCAAGTCAGCAGAAAGGATTATTGGTGCCGATCTGCCGACTATCCGTGACTTGTACACTTCAAGACTGAAGAAACAAGCAGGGAAAATCACAGCAGATGCCTCACACCCAGGACACACCTGCGCCAACTTTTCCCATAAGACTCTATACGCCAAAACTTACAGAAACGAGAACAGTTCTTCCGTCTCGCCACCACCCTGATGAACACTTATATATCAGCTACCTGTTGTTGTCATGACAGTCACGTGTCATATAAAAGCTGCACACAAACAAGCACACATGCATCTACTGTATATAATCATTGACGATATATAACGTACTTTATTCTTTACCCATCTAATATCAATTTCAGCACACATACATCTCATGTAAATATATTGAGAGACATGAGACAAATGTCTTGCACGTGTTCACATACTTGGCCAATAACAGTTCATTTCAAGTCAATTTAGTCACAAATCAAAGGTTTTCCCGAAGGAAGATCGAGATTAGGCGGCTTTGTGTTGTACCTTGCTGCCTCCATGAGGCCCTTGGTGCTCTGTAGCTGCTTGTGTTGCTTGATGCCTTTGCGGGACCAGGGTATGGGTGGAGCTGTTGTGATGGTGATGGTAGAGGTGGTGGAGGTGTTGGTAGGTGGATTTTGGCTGTCTGTCAAGGGGTCATCAATGCTCTCCATAGTGCAAGAGTGTCGAGGGGGACTCTTGTCGCGTCATAGAGCCTGAAGGGAGAGAGGGAGAGGGGAAGGCGGCAAAGGTTATCAAGCCCAAGGATGCAGTTTTGTTTTTCCAGATTTAGACACAGTCACACCAGCACCACCGCCACCATTTTCAGAATTTGTCTCATTAAAGTGTCTTGGACAGGTGTCTATTTGGATTTGTCGACATTTGTAGAGCAAATCAGTGCTTGTGTTTATCAAAAGGAAACTGTTCTGCGTTAAATGTGTTCTGGTGTTAACTATAGAAGTAGTGCACATACAAGCAAAATTGAAAGAGGCTTTGTGTTTTACCCATTAATCTTATTTAATCATTATCGTCTTGTTAAGCAGTAACCTGAAATGAAATGTCAATAAATAATTCATGCATCATCAATTCATTTATAATTAATTATTTTGAAGTAATTTGTAATGTTCTTATATTATTCATTATTTAACATTATAAGCCATATACGCATGCCTTATTGAAGTTTCATATCGTATTCTATGATGTCCTTTGGCCCTGGCAGCAGCGCGGCTCTAAAAAAGTTAATGCTGCTCAGTTGTCCCCCAGTTTGTTCTAGATTGAAATATCTCAACATCTATTGGATGAATTCCCATACAATTTGGTGCAGACTTTCATGGTCCCCAGATTATGGTAACTGGTGATTGTGGTGAACCACTGACTTGATCCTGTAGCGCCACCTGCAGGTAAGACTTTTCACATTTTAAAGAGTGTGTAGTAAATATCAAACCGAGTGGATTGGGAGTAAATTTTGCAGAGACATTCATGGTCCCCAGATGATGGAGCCTCTGGCATTTTCTTTAGCACTATCATCAGGCAAGTTTGTCTCAAATCAGCAGCAAAACTAATCACAATCCCATTAGCTTCATCTTTAATAATTGTTCAGTGCTTATTAGCAAATATTAGCACATTAGTGCTATACTAAGTTGTAAACATTATTCCTGGTGCTGGTGTGGCTGTATACTCTTTTGCGTGCATCACCGTTCAGTAAAAAACAAGATTTCAAAGTTTTCAGACATGATTGTTTCTTCTATTGATTGAGAACACTGTCTTCTTCTCTACCACTTTAGCTAAATAATACGATTGAAAACCCAAAGGAATTTCTTTGAAAATCCATTGTCCCACAGCTCAGAACAAGCCTGTTTTTCCTCCTTCATAGACTGAAATGTAATCATTTTTGGAAGCACTTTTTTTCTGAGAACATAACAAATGTACTGCAATTGGCTTGGGTGTCAGGATGCACTTGTTTTATCCTTTGCATGTGTGCATTTGTTTGTGCTTGTATGTTGGAATACATTTTCATTTCTTGTAACTTTTAGCTGCTCACACATAAACACAAGCTAGTTATAAATCCTTGCTTTTATGAAATCGATGTCTGTTTTTCAATGCCACATGGAAATAGCTGAATGTCTGGAATGGAACAATGTCGACACTTGGGCTGAATTACAAGCAGGGACTCTGCTGGACAGCAGAGTCTACACTGCTCACTTAGTAGATCAATCCAACAAGCTCTTAGGCTGTTGATAGGAACTTTGAAAGATAGACTTTCTCAATCTTCAACTCAGTTCCTCTCGCTTCTCTCGCCCTTAACAGTTCCAATATCATTCAAAAAAAATGGAGGACTTCGTTTTCCTTCAAAGGCGAAGCGATGTGCTGACTTGGCTCCCTCTAGAAGGAAGCTGGCAGACGCAGCTAATGGTTAGCAGCAACAGGGTCTCTTTCTCTTTCTCCCTTTTCTCTCGGCCTGTCTGGGGTGGCCAAGCAGCTGTCTTCTTAGTGGTGATTCTGTTCAACTCACTGTTGGATGTGCCTAGAGGGCCCAGAGGGATCAATTACCAAGGCCGGTACCGACCCAGAACCACAAGGAGGTGGGGGGAGGGGCATGGTGATGGTGGTGGTGGTGGTGTGTGTGTGTGTGTGTGTGTGGGGAGGGGGTCCCATCAGGCTGAGCCTGAGCAGGATCCACAGAGAGATGGAAAGGAAGTGATGGAGGGGGGTTGGTGTTGGGGAATGGTGGGAGGGGGGCGGGGGTTGGGGGACCCTCAGCACTTGCTTACAAACCCCAATTGAAGGAGCTTTTCATACTCGGCCGCACAACGTGCCGTCACTGGAAGAGGAATAAATGCGTAAATGTTCTGGAAGCTTACAGGCAGACACAGACATGGCCTGGAGATTGTTTAGTGCAAACTGCCCACTTTGTAGAAAAATATGTTTACGTGTCGACGAAAACAGTCTTCATCTCCATGCATATGAATACACAGAAGGATATGAAGAATTGTGCACACCCTCCCCTCCCACATGCAGAGCTCCTACAAATTGTATAAAATATGCAAATACATACGCATGAGCTCATATTATCAAATATTCCAATATTCTCTCTTCACTTGTAGAGGTAGCACTGTGGATACTCCTCCTTTCTCTCTGTATTCTCCTGTCCTCTCCGCGGTGAAAACGTCTTGATTACAGTAATCACAGTCTTTCTCTCAGTAGGTGCCACTTCTGTTCATAGCACTCCGCTCACAGCCTAAATACTCCAATCAGGATCGACCTAATGGAACATATGATTAAGGCCTCGTTAGACATCTGAGGATTTTTTTAGCCACTTTTGTTTTAGAACTGACGTCCACATTACGAGTCCCTGTGCCTTGCAATGTCTGAAAATGATGGTGCGTATAATACACTGTACTCTCTTGCTGTTATAATCACGTCATATCAAAAATATTGGCAATACTCTACTGGGTGCTATGTAAGCAGCGTGGCTGTCAAAAAAAGGCTGGTCTGTTGGATTTTGTGCAATTATAACTTGAAGCTACTTTTGAAAGGAATGTCCTTTTCCATGAATTTAACAGTCACTGAAAGGCCAAACAAGAGCCACCGCTTGATGTGAATCAACTAAAAGAGACTTCATGTTTTACGATGCTTTACATTTGACTGGCTCAAATCTCTCCCTGTCTTTCAGTCGCGTTGCTCCTTTCTTCTCCTCGCGCTGCATTCCTCTTTGTTTTGAATTGTTCGTCTTATCAGGCTGTCACAAAAAGCTGCCAGATAACCTGAGGTGATTTCACTTTTCTCCTTTAACAGCGCACTCACTGTGCCTCTTTTCTCGCCGAGCTCCCCGCGTCGGCATACGCAGAGAGAGATAGCTCCTCGCGCCGTTTCATCTGCCAGTCTAAAATGGTGGAGGGCACGGCGCAGAGCATCCTCCTCTCTGGAGAGAGACAGCACTGAGCCTTTCACTCAGAGGATGTATAGGAGATGACTGCTGAGACTACATATCGTTTTGCTAAAAGGGGAGCGCCTTGCAAAGGCAGCAAACGCAGCATTTGACTGTGGTGACTGTGATAAAACGTATATTCAAAATATTCAGCGACATGGAGAGCAGAAAGGATTGTGGGAGTGGAAAGTTAACCGGAGCAGCTGTAGTGTTTCCTTTTCTGGTGATTTTCTTCAGATGATCTTTCCAGAACCAAAAGACAACATATTGTGAGGATACTGTGACTACACACACAGGTTATATTGCACTATTATAGAAAGTTCAGCTTGGGTATCATAAAAACAACCATTTTCAGCTATTTTTCAGTCAGTTTAGATGGTCAAAACTAACTTTATGAAAGGTTGGTTTATTCTCCATTCTCTGGGAAACCTTTCAATGATACAGTAGTTTGCTAAGCCGTCTTTAGTTACCGTTGAGATACCTGTCAGGCCTTTCATTCTATCACAACACATCTGTGGTTTGCAGTGATAACAGTGGCAGGTTTTGCAAAGAACACAGTCCTTAGAGTACACTCAAGCTAAAACTGAATTAATTGGTTAAAAACGTCTGTACTCCAGCAGACATTTAAACATATGAACTGAAACCAGAACCCTGTAAAAGCTTGTCAGATATCGATGTGATGGCTACATGAGTGATATCATGCTGAAAGACTAATAATACAGCTGCATGTCTCTGGAAAAACATGAACACCCTCACCAGCAGGTGATCCATGTAGAAAAGCACTGTCCTTGTCCTATATAGAGGTAGTTAACCATAGTGCTGTAATACTGTATTTGAATGCAAACTTACAAAATTATTGTTTCTAACACAACTTTACCATGAAAAAAACCATACTTACATATGTTCAAGCAGCACAATGGTAACAGTTTGACTTAAATGAGTTTGTATTTTCAGTATGCCTAATTTTTACTGGACAAAAGGATTTGAGGATGAGGAGAAACGGACGACTTGTCAAGCAGGAGCTGCTATATTGCTGTTGTTTTTCTAAACTATGATGTCATTGCATATAAAATCCAACATTGGAGATGTAACCCCGGTTACGTTTAAAGATTAGAAAGGTGATGTGGACCAGTATAAGAAAGAACTGGGACCGCAGGAGCTCAGGAATTGAACATCAGTAAAGAGGCACAACACAGGAATGAACCTTTCATGAACTATATTAACAACTGCAGTACAGATGGTTAAACAACAAATGACAAAATTACACCACAACAGATTATTTTATTGGCCCATCACAGTGTCAATTAAAGAAGAGCGTCTTAACCCTTTATATGCCAGATATTGCTTTTAAGCATGGACTACATAGATGTTTCATATCTAACCAGGTCATTTTTTATTGGAACCAGAATGACGACATGACAGTTGCTTTAGGAAAAACAAATATAGGTTACTACTGCAGCTTGACAAGCCTACTTATGATTGCTATGCTGTGTATATGGAAATTGAACCTTTGATGTTCAGGGGCATGGCTTCATGAAAAGTAATTTGCAAAAACACTTAAACATTTGGTCACATCAGTTATGTTTTGACAGATATTAGTGATAACTTTGTATCTTTACTTCCTTATGGGCAAGTTGCATATTTTGGCAAACGTAATGTTCCATGTGTTCAGATGAAACAAAAAGAAAATGATGAACATGCAGTGTATTGTCCTTCTGCATTTCATACATTTTCATTAATACAGTTAAGCGAACCCTCTCGGTGGCTCATTCATTTGAGCTTGATTTTCTGTGAGGTATTGTGTCAGCGAGAAGCCCTGATACTGAAATAAATTATGTTCTCTATACCTTCACAAGTCTACCTCTACATGACATGTGTCCTTCTCAGCTAAAAGTAACCCCACTCAAAATTTCAGTGTCAACAATAACTGATGTACATATCAATCTTCATATACTTCTTCTGGAGCGGACCTTAGAGCAATCCATATTGCATTTTTTTTTTTTTATTGACAAGAGCAACTATGAACTCTTCAAAGCAGGGTCAGACTAAGATAAATGCAATCAGGGAGGGAGGACAGGGCAAGGACTGAAAAAGTGATAGACAACGGGGGAGAGAGGGAGAAAATGTGAAGAAAATATAACAAAAGCAAGTGGAAAAGACTCGAACAAATATGCAAGAAAGTTATTTTTATACAGAAGCATGTCGAATGGTGGCCGCTGAGAAGAGTGACATTCTGTAGGATGAGGGAGGACGACCAGCATCTAATCCGTCTTGCCAAGCAAAGGTAGAGAGGAGGTCAGCGGTGTCATATTGAAAAAAAAAATCACTCCTCTGTTTGACAATGAAAGCACAACCTCTCAAACATTCGATGAATACACGCAAACAGCCTCCTGACATTTGTCTAAAATATCCCTTTATGGGGCTATGGGGCTGAGTCAGATTGACTTGGCTTAGTCAAATGCCCCGAGGGGATATGTCTGTTTGTCAGCATTGATGTTTTCGCACAAACACCTGACAGACAGGTCGGACATGCTCACTGGACTGTGCGCAGCTAACATTCATCCTCAGGCAGTATTGGGGTGGCTGCAGTTTGGGTTTAACCTTGAAAAGCCTCAGGAAGGGGCGATTTGTTCAACGTTAACCAGAGGGAGGCTTGGGAGTAAATGGTTTGTTTTGTTTTTGCCGGTGATTCTCCCTTGGGTCTGCAGATAACGAGAGGTTTATGTAATTTTTGCTCGGGAGAATCGGCGTTAACCTTTAATGCATTTGTACAATTTTAGGCTCAATGTGTGGCTGAGAAGTGACATTCTAAATCTTTCTTGAGGCTCCTCAACTTGCCCGACATTAAAGTGAGCGTTCACATCAGGTCAGTCTGTCCATCAAATAAATTAATATTTTAAGAAGAATTTTAAACAATGACCCGAGTCTGCTTGTTGCCAGCTATTAAGAGTCCTTGACAGGGAAAGCTGCTGAAAGACACCCACACCCCTCCCCCCTCTCCCCCACACACACAGACACAGAGAGAGACACACACACACACACACACACACACACACACACACACACACACACACACACACACACACACACACACACACACACACACACACACACACACACACACGGACTGGCACAGATGAGTGCGCATAGCTGTCCAGCCATTTGACTAGCTGTCACCAAGTTTAAAGTAGCCAATGAAGCAAGCAAGAAATACCTGTCACATCCCGCATATTGTCAGCATAAGCCGATGAGAGCTGCACTGACTGACTTCCTAAGCAGGATATGAAACGTACATGTGGGCCAAAGCGTACAGGGCTACCCTTTGCAGGAGAGTGGGGACACATATTCTCAGTTATGAATATGCAGATGCTGAGAGAGAACATATCAGTAAGAGCTTGTTAACACACATGCTATACTGCACATGCATCAGATCTATTTGTCTCCGAACACACAGCGACCACCATATTTGCATACTCAACAACACCCACACCCACACCCACACCCACACACATGCACACCCACACACACACACACACACACACACACACACACACACACACACACACACACACACACACACACACACACACACACACTTATATCTGTCACATAACAAATTAAATCGTAGGTGGAATATGAAATGGCCGTCAACGCAGTGTCCACAACCAGGTTCATCTTCAGGTCATCTTTGTGACAGGGCACTGCGAGGCACACATGACTCAGAGCACAGAAAGAGCACCATCAGCTGACTGATAGCAAACCGCATATCACCTAGATTCAGCAGTTAGTCTGTGTTTCTGCGCTGTATTTATGGGTGTTTGTCATTCAGCAGGAAGGAATAAACAAATTAGTCAGCTAATGACTAAATCATGACAGATGCATTAACGATGCCCCACTGGTCCTCCCTGTTCACCCATTGACATTCACAGACAGATAGGGCAGCTGCGTTGTGTATGTATGTGTTGCATAACCTGTTTCTCAACCGAGACCTCTTTAATTACGACAGTATAGACGCGGCGCATGCAGGCGGAAGAGCAACAGTGTTTACGTCTCTTGTAAAGTGGAGTAGGGGATGCGGGGCTGGAGGCAGGGTGTGGAGAACGGGCCGGTGAGTGAACGGGCGGCATCTTGGCCAGTAAAAGCGGTGGCTCCCCATCTGCTGACGTCATTAACATTAAGATTGTCCCTAATTCAAGCTAATTGCTGGCATTGAGGAAGTAAACAAAGCGTAGAGTTGGCGGAAATGAAGGAGGGCAGGACATATTTTCATAGGTTTGTGAATGGTTTTCCACTGTTATCAATATACTTGTGGCTGACAGTGTAAAAGTTGGCACAAAGTACACTATGGCAATAGTTCGAGGTGGTGCTTGAATATCCATGTGAGGCAGGACCACATGATTTTTGCTAAACCGTAGCTAATAGGGGCACAAGTAACAGGGATGGTGACTTCAATTTTCTGTCATCACCCGAGATTCTTCGAAGTTGCACTCATCAATATTTGTATTTTAACAATTATCCATATCCAGGTGTTTAGCATCATAGGAGCCTAATAAAATTAGCATTTAACTGATGAACATACTGTAGTGGAGCAGATCAAGAACCACACTGTTTTTCCCAAGGATTTGGTGGAGATCAAAACAGAGCTACAAGAGAGAATAGATAGATAGATAGATAGATAGATAGATAGATAGATAGATAGATAGATAGATAGATAGATAGATAGATAGATAGATAGATAGATAGATAGATAGATAGATAGATAGATAGATAGATAGATAGATACTTTATTTATTTATTTCCGCTATAGCAGCATTATAGATACAATATAGATATTTGGCATGTGGTCAAATAATACTGTTTTGTCAGTATTACATCATCATGAGACGACCAGGCTGAGAGTGAATGAAATGGGACGACAGGCGTGAAACGTGGCGTATTTGCTTCATTTTATTTCTGTGATGAAAACCATTGACACGTTTATGTGCGACATGTTAAAAGGTTTGAGCCAAATAAAGTATGCAGCCGAAAACAGTGTTTAAAATAGTTTTCATAGTATACATATGCCAGTAGGTCACAGCTTTTTTTGGGAGCCAATGCTCACAAATGTTCTTATCCTCTATAATGGCTTAGCTTGTCAAAATGCCCCCCTCACAGTTTTGCCCCCCCCCCCAAAAAAATGGTTTAATCACTTTTGTTTCATGAAAGACAATTACATTAAATATGTCCTTAGTTTGGATTTAAACTACAGTTGTTTTTTGACTGGTTTATGAGGCCCAAAAGAAAGAACCTGAACTCACCGTAGTGGTTTTGACTCGGCCTCCGGGCTGTGTACAAGTCCAGCCAGATTTATTGACTAACAGGTCACAGCCTTCGTCCTCCAAACATGGCACCATCTCACACCACTGCTTTTTCCGAACAATACCAGCTGCAGAGGAAGACACAAAGAGAGAAAGAACGATTAGAAGGGTGAGAGGAAAAAACAGGAGAAATAAACAGATGAAGAGAAATGATAGAGAGAAGTGGATGCAGAGATGTGACGATTAAAATAGAGAGTGGGTTTGGGGATGACAGATGGGAGAAGACAGATATGGGCGAAGATATAACACGATTGAAAAATGATGGAAAAGAGGAGAAAATGTGTAGAAATACATATGAATGGAGTGAAAAAAGATGGAGAGATGCAGAGGGGTGGGTTGAAAGAGAGATGAAGTAGATGAAGAGCAATGAAGTAAAGAGACAATTGAGAGGTATGAGAGTAGACAATGACAGTGAGAGATGAGGGAAAGATGCGGCGAATCAGACAGATGGAGAGAAATGGAGGGAGCTGAGATCAGTTGGGTAAATAAAATCAAACATCTCAAATGATCGTTAGAAGGTTTTACAGCCCCCTTGCCTTCTGCGACCTTTCAAGCAGGAGGATATATTTTGTAAACCCTGCACTTACATCAACAGGAATATAAATAAATCAAATAATCATATGTCGAATACAGTATGAACAATCCGGGACATCCGATGCATTTCACAATATTTTGTGCTTTAATTTGTACACTGTTTGTCTCAACCTGCTCTGCGATATTGAAGCTCCAGACTATATTTCCAGGAAAAGCCCCAGGCTTCAACCTAATACTTACTAGTACTAGTACTGTAATCTTCACTTACAGACTGAGACATAACGACAACGCTGATAAATATAGTAGCAACTAAACTGTGTTCTTGTTAATTCAGACAAAGTGACGTGGGAGCTGCAGTATGATCTTTCACTAATGATTTTAGGCTTTTTTTTTTGGCAGATAATCCGCTGGTTTTTTTTGCTGTTGTGCAGTTTTCTCCCCACATTTTGTGTCCCAAAAAGTACCAGTACTATTACTCTTTGTTTTTGCCTCAATGCCAATCCACATTGTTGGTGTCAGGAAATTGCATACAGCCATTTGATTCCTCCAGCATACCTATACAGCTTCTTTTCATGTAACAGCAATAAGCTTGTGCACTGAACTTTGTTCTGTAGATCCTTGTCTCACTGCGGGCATTGTGCATGACATTTTGTTAGGTTGAACCTGAAACCGTAACGGCATTGTCTTTGCCTTTGTGCCTGTACCATGTATGAAACACTACAGGGCTTTTAATTTGAAATGAGGGTTTTTAATTTGAAATGGCATTTGGTCAAACAATGGCATAGACACTGTCTGTGATTGGTTGTTATAATGTGGGAATGTTAAGATTAGGGTTAGGATTAGATTTAAGGACCACTTTACTGACAATTAATTCACAGCAGTGTAGAGTTTAGAGTTTATGTCCCTCCAGCTGATCCAATCGAGCGCCAGTTCACACTTAGTCAGTAATAGACATTTGCGTTGATAGGACTGGCCCAGCTGTTGCTGTCCAGCAACAAAAAGGTTCAAGTATGTAGGGAATTTGTTTTCAATGTCTTTTAAAACTTTGATTAACTGATTTTGTTTATGTTATCAGTTAGAACAAAATACATACATTTCTACCTATTTGTGTTAAAGAGTAAAAATGAAAAACCATTGGTTGGCAATAGAAAGCTAAATATAAGGAATAAATAGGTGAAGCCTGCAGCTTCTGCCAAGTGATAATACTACAAATCAGTCCACCCATGTGAACAAATACTGGAACAAAAAATGCTTTTATTTAATCAATAGTGGTAAATAACATAACACTGAAACAATGAGGGGTATTTAAGCTCCTGTGATTGAGCTACGGTCATCCATCTTCTAGCCCTACTGAAGTAGCAATAGTCAGTATTCTCCAGCAGTCCATCAGTTATAGAAAATCAGACCTGATTAATGCAGTTAACTGTTTCTGCGAGGCAATGAGGCAGAAATGATTCATCAATAAGCACTGTCAAGGGATCACAAATTTGCATTAAACCTGCGGCCTTTACAAAAGTGCCTCTTCAATAACATATCAGCCCCTGACTACATTACAACAGCGAGAATGAAAGTATAACTCGAAATATGAAAATAATCTTATACCCTCTCCTATGATATTAAAGGTAGCCTGTGGAGATTTCATAAACAAACATTATTTTGTCAACAGATATAATTTTGTTCTACAGGGTTTATACAAATGGCTGCTGGGAGGAAATATTTAAGGGTCATTATATTGAATATGTGGTGTCATGAGATGCTTTCTTGGTATAATAAGAAACCCCTTTATAGGTATGGTGTCTGATCACAGCTCCATGTCTCAGGATGGCTCTCTATCTTCACAAATCAGAGGCCATGTTTGAAAAAGAAAAAGAAAAAAGGTATTAAAGGATAAAATCTAAGCAACACATGTCTACCTGCATAGATAAATCAGAGACAGAAAAGACAAAGAGATGAACTGAGATAAAATGAGAGAGGATCAAGACAAAGTAGAGGACAAGCATGTCTAGATGACATTCTTGACCATAACACGATATAGGCAAGATAAAGGAAGGATACATAAATTTATGCTCATATTCGTATGCATTTATGGATGGAAAATAGCATTATTTAATGGATAACAGTGAAACCTTGAATGAATTATAGGGCAGACATATATCATATTCTTCCACTGCATACTGGCTCTCTTATAAGACATGTGGGAATTGTGCTCCCTTCCATATCTATAAATTTGCTCTAAGGGCACCTTCAGTAGCTGTCATAACCTTGCATGTAGATCATCAGCAAGCAAGGTACTCCATACTAATATCTGGTCACTGTAAACAATATTTATATTGCAAACAATCTATGAAATATGTTTACCTTCTCAAGCAGCACATGGTCAAATAATGCAAGTGCCATGAGCACTGTATCAGCACCGTAAAAAGTAAGCTTCAAATTGACACCAATGTAAAGCATTGTTATTGTTGAGTGCATTTTGCTGATGTGCTACTTGAAGTTGAATCACTCGGCGCTACTGTAGCTTGCCTCTAGGCTAGCTGCACACAATGTTAAACTGGAATATTTTTACTTCAGGGACAAAGTTACACAAGGGGAAGAAGGCAATTTCAAATAGATCAAAAATCTGAAAACTATTAAGATTTGTCAGCATACATACATAACCCCATTCCCAGGCTATTTTCTGGCAGATACATTTCAAAACTTATTGTTGCAGTTTGCCCATTGTACAGGTCATTGGTTATCCAATTCTAAACATCGAGAAATGCAAAATATCTGCCTGATCAGACAGCCCCCTTGAGTTTCCATCCCTAAGGGGTTCAGTATGCTAAAGAAAATGAATCATGTTGAACAGCATCTGGAACCTCATTGCCCTGCACATTTCTGATGTGACAAGAGGGCAGGAGTGTGTGGAACTGTTGGTAACTCTCCCACACCAACATCAACTGGCCAGGTGTGCAAAGGTGAACTGTTTGAACTCTCTCAAAGACTAACTTCCATGGCTGTTTGCATGTACAAACAAGTAAAATATTGTGAATGTCTTCGAGTAAAGTTTGTCCGAAGGTGTTGCACAAGTGTTCCTCAGGAATGTTGTTATTCTCCGTCTACAGAAATAACATGCATTATAACAGCAGTGATCTCTCCCTTATGAATATTGAATATATTATCCTGGTTGCCAACTGGGCATAAACACACCCTCCCCACTGTCAGAACATTACAACAACCTTGCCATCTATAGCCATGTGAAAAAATAAAAACATCCCATGGATTTTTTTTTTTTTTTTTTTCCATTTGGTTTTAACGCATTAGGACACGGAAACATTTCATCCACCTTGATACAGTCCCGACAAATAAAGGTGATATAGCAAAAGAAAATTATGTTTTTTTCAATAATTTTTTCAACAATAATATCCATCCCTTATCTATACCAGCCTTATCCTACACAGGGTCAAGGAGGGGAAGGAGCCTATCCCAGCTGACTTTTGGTGAAGGCAGGGTACCCCCTGGGCAGGTTGCTAGTCCATCACAGGGCCAACAGAAAGACAGACATCAATTCATACTCACGACCAATTTAAAATTACAAATTAACCTTACATACATGTCTTTGGACTGTAGGAGATATCCAGAACAAACACTGAGAACAGGTAAACTCCACACAGAAAAGCTCCTGCTGACCAGCAGGTTCGAACCCAGAACCGTCTTGCTGTGCAGCAACAGAGCTAACAACACTGTGCCGTCCTACACAAAAATATCAATACATGAAATATTCTCCTATGGAAAAAGTGAGAACACCTTTGGCGTCAGAAGCTGGTATTGCTGTCAAAACCTTTTGAAGGTGTCGAGCAAAATTGTTCACCAGTCTCGGACATTGCCTTGCTGGCCACTTTTAAATACGATATTCTTTCAGTTGCAAGATTTTTGTTCCCCCACAGCATTTTACTGGGATTCATCTGGGCTTTTATCAGGCCATTGCATAACCCTCCATTTGTGCTTTTTGAGCCATTCCTTGGATTTGCTAGTGTGCTTTGGATCATTATCCTGTTCAAGGGTCCACTTCCAATTCAACAACAGCTTTTAGGCAGATGGCCTGACGTTGTATTCAAACACTCCTTCAGATGATACAGAATTAAGAGTTGGATCAATGACTGCAAGCCGCCCAGTCCCTGAGGCAGTGAAGCAACCAAAAGCCAGGTTATATCCACCACCATGCTACACAGTTGTTATGAGGCATTGACAACCTTTTTTTTCTGAATGCCTGAAAGAGCTCTTTAGATCTTGACATGATGACACTGTGAGGGAGTTGTTATTCATCATTGGGTCTCCCTGTCTCATCAATCCAGTCTCTCTGTCTCATCCAGTCTCCCTTGCTCATGAGGTCACTATGTCCTCTGAACTCATAGTTACCATAAGGCAAGGTCTGTTACGACTATAGACGGAGACAGTGTAGAGTTCCTGGGTTCACCAAGTTTCAAGGATGAGGCAGGCACCTCTCCTTACCTGGAAATGTAAAGCATTCTATGGAACAATGTTAACTGGACCTGGGAGGGGAACTCAAAGATGGATTGCCCAGACACCTCTACCCTTGTCACTTTGTGTCTGTCCTCGATCGAGTTCTGTCAATTAACATCACTGTTTTGACACCCGAGGTGGTCTCCTTTGACTTCCTCACTCTAAATTTATGATTTCCATCACAGAAACGACACACTTCAGTAGCAAAAAGAAAAGCAGACCCTGGATTTAAATAGGACATGGTTCCACCTGTCACTCCCGAAGAAGGTTTACAACCTCCTGACACCAAATATGGAACCACTGATTCTAATTTTAGGGACTTTCAAGCTGAACTCCCAAAGTCTTACATTCAGGGAATTATTTATTTCATCTTATGTTGGTATTTTCAACAAGTGTTTCTTAAGCACACACCCCAAACACACAAACACGCTACAAATTCACTTGACTTCCAATTTTACCTTATCAAAAATACCTTTTTCATCTTTCACCATCATCACAAATGTATTTTGTATTGAGCCTTTTGTAGAGTTTGTCCTTATGTGACGTGTGAAGATGCCAAATCTCCATTTAATGTAAATCTGAAGGACACAAAATTGTTGTAAATCTGCATCTACGACCAGCACTAACTCAGCAGGTGCAAATGTAATGTAGGGGAAATATGTAAAACAGGCTTTTGTAAATCAGAAAGGGAATCGAGAGCAGAAGAGAAAATTAGAGACATATTGAAAAGACACCATTCACTGAGGTGAAAGTAAAAAAAAAAAACTTGTCAGATGTAATATCTCGAGTTCTGGCAGTGTTTTAAAGAGTGTATTTTTTTCTTAGTTTTGTTATTTAATCTGTTACTTTGAATTTATCTAATGGATGTTGTCAGCAAGGTCACTCATACAATTCACTTCTGAATTACCATCCAGTCAGGTGACTATGAGCTGATGAAGATGTATAGCTGCGCTTAGTAAATATCAGTAATGAGGGAATGAGTGCTGTTCTGTGTGGGTGCAAGTGGTCTTGGGTGTTAACAAAGGTCATTTTAGACAGCAAGAACTGTAAAACAGCTCCATCGGTGATGACAGTTGAGAGATAATGTATCACTGTTGTGTCAGATGAATGATGTAGGATTTAATAATGGAGCCACACATTTCAAGTTGACATAACCGATTTCCAGTTGCTTTGAGGGATGATTAATAGAGATTTTCCCTCCTGACATTGTGATGTTATGACAACTGCCACCACAACTCAACTGTTCTGATCATAACTTTCACACTAAAACTAGGTCAGAAGGCTGCATATAATTTGAATGTTTCACTAATTATAATTAGTATGTTATATAATTTGTTAATGTTGTCTTTAAAACTTGGTTTGCTGCTCACAAGAGACCAAAAAAATAAAATAAAAAAAAAATCACAATGCATTCCTGCAATCTGTGATTATAGCCTTAATGAGCACCCTAGATATGATGTTTTATTTGTAGTCTCAGTATCCATAAAAATATAGTTTTGTGGTTAGTAACAAAAGTAACAAAACCCCTGTCAATATTAATTTACATCTCGCAGTTCTCTAAAATGGACTGTTTTTTGTTTTTTCCTGTGTCTTTAAGCTGTCTCTTTTGATTGGCTGTCTTTTTTGAGTGTTGCCTGCACAGGCCAACCAAAGGTTTAATATGATCTTATAGCTTTCCCTCTCCGTGCCCCGTGTTTTCCTCCACATTAAAGGTGGGACAGTGGTCTGTGTCGAGCCATGAAGACTGAGATGAATAGTGGACTTTTTTTTTTTATCACAGTTGACCAGTCAAACTAAACTCATCTCCCAGCAACATCTCGGCTCATAGCGACACTATCAGTTACCATTGGACCATATCACTGCTGTGCTGCTGGTGTGAGGGCAGTGGCTTATGTTGAAGCCTATTAGATTCAAGGGTGATATGAAATAAAAACACACCACACATGCAAGACCAGCAAAGGCACCGACAGAAATAAACACGAGGGCACACACAGGTTGGAAGCAGTAACTGAAGTTAGCAGCAGCGGCTTCATCAGCAGGAGGAGCAGAGAGGGAGAGAACATTATTAAACCCTCCACGGGACACTTATCTTCCCACCAAATGGTAGATCACACTCGTGTCAACAGCCAGCATCTTGGCCTAATAAATTCTGTCTAATGCCATGCCAAGCCTGAGATGGCAGGAGAAAGATGGGCTTGTGTGTGTGTGTGTGTGTGTGTGTGTGTGTGTGTGTGTGTGTGTGTGTGTGTGTGTGTGTGTGTGTGTGTGTGTGTGTGTGTGTGTGTGTGTGTGAGAGAGAGAAAAAGAGAGAGAGCGGGAGAAAGAAAAAAAATAGAAAAGACGGTAAGAAAACAGGAGACGGGAAAGAAAGTGGACCTTCAGACATATCAGATCAGGTATAATAAATGCAGTTCAGCACTCTACGAGATGTGGCGCTAAGATAAGAAGATGTACTGAGATAATTACAAACTTTACAGATCAGATATGGCCTGAGCAGGCAGCAGAACCAGCAGTGTGTCAAGGCCTGCTGATGTTGGACACCAGATATGGCTGCACTTTATTGTTATTATTATTATTATTATTTTAATAAAAGTGACATTTTTCTAAATATTGGAACATATTTATGTGAATCAAATCTGCATGTTAATACTGTGGAGTTGTTGCACCAATTATATCTGTTGTGCACATGCACAGCCTCACTGACACAAATTGCCCCCTAAGTACAGCCATGGTCATTATTGTGCAAATAACTGAATCAACCAAACACTGTGCTTGTTATGATAATCCGTGTGAACAGGAAAGTCGGCACAAATCTGAAGTCTCGGCGTGGTCCAGCTGTCTTTTCTCAACATACAGTGATTGCAGAGTGATGCTTACAGGAGACCAAATCATCTGTACCTTTCAGGTGTTGTCTGTAAACACATTGTATTCAGCCACAGTAATAGATAAATGCCAATTGCACAGCATATAGATAAGGACAATACGTTTGGACAATTACATTTATTGTTAAAGTGCAATTTATCCTGCCTCCATATCTTTGCCACAAGTGTTTGACAACCACATTTCAGTTGATATATCGATATTTGTATGAGCATCGGCCAGTATCAGTCGGGCTCTAATACGCATGACCCTTGCAAGAGTGTCAACTCACTTAGCGGGCGACACTCCAAGAAATTCTGTGCGTGCAAAGATTGAACTGGTGTCTGACGAAAGCAAATCAACATCACTCCGGATTCACAACAATGAGCTGTTTGCAAAATGGAGCTCACACATTTTTCTCTCCACTCTTTGTCAGTTCACGTCCTTTCTACTGCATCAGCACGCTGCTCGGGCCACCCCACGGCCAGTAATGGCGAGTCAAATAGCCTTTTAACCAAATTCACTGTGCCTTTATTTCACAAAGGGGTGCTATGAATTTGTCAAAAATGTCTCCCTGTGTACTTCTTCTTACTGTCACCACCCAAATTTTTCTTTAACACATAAAGGCATATGCATGCATGCACACGCACACACAAAAGCATGTTTGACCGCTTTTATTGTTAGCGATCTGGCAATTTAAGAGCACTCTGCACCGCACTTAATTTATGTCGGGGGGAATTACGCACCAGCACTTGCACTGTGCACACACACACGCACGCACGCACACGCACGCACGCACGCACACACACACACACACACACACACACACACACACACACACACACACACACACACAGTAATCTCTTTGCCGACATGTCAGGCAACAAAGTCAAACAAAAGACGGCTTGAAAAGGCCCAACTGAGTGCCATTAAGACGCCAAGATTTGCTTTCATCATGGAAATCCCCTCCCATGTCTCCTTTTACAGTGGATCTTCTATCCGGATAATTAACTGTACTATCTGACCTGCCGTGGTAGGCAGACGTTCCCTTAAAGCTGAATGAAGCCTAGCAGGAATTAGGAGGAAGATCAGCAGAATGTGGGAGAAAAACCCAATGCAAAGAAATAAATCCCCATGCTTTGTAATTAGCCACTATCTCTCTATCCCCTTTCCTCTGCTCACATCTGATCTCCTCTCGGCTAATTTCCCCTTGTCTCCCCCCCCACCCCCGTCATCTGTCCCTTCGTCACAACCATTATTTTCTCTTTCTTGCACTTTTATGTCTGCCCTCCATTTCCCACCCCGTCTTCATCTCATCTCCCCTCCTTCTGTGTTTTTCCCTTCACCTTTTTTCTTTCTCATGCTTGTTCCTTTCCAGTCTATTGCCTTGCCTGATTTTCATAAGATTATTCCACCCGTTTGGCGGCCTTGATGAGTATCTGCACACTAAAAGCTGTCAAGCCCCCTTTTTTTAAAAAAAAAAAAAAAGCCTGAAGTTTTTTTTTTCTTTTCTTTTTTTTTGATGATGTGAATTTGTGTCCCAAATAGCTCCTCTGCACTCATGAAACTTCAAGAGGCAGAAATAATGAGATAGCATGCTGACTGACATTTCCAGACCTCAGCCTTGTGTCTGTGTGCAAGCGTGTACGCTTGTGTAAGTGTCTTAAGTTGTGTGAGTGTGTAAGAGAGAGTCACCTAATTAACTTTTGCCACCATGAATACAACATCTACAGCAACGATCATGACAATACGTGTAATCTGCCTCCTTTTTACGTGTAGGCTATTTTAAAACTTTGATATTACAAACACGAAAGACACTTTTTCATAAAAAAAAAAAAAAATAAAGAAAAAGGAAACAGAAGCTTTAATGTGATATTCATTACAACAACAACAAAAATTCCAAAACAGAGATAACAGCCTCCTGTTGGCCATTTGATGTGCTAAATTGTCAGTTTTAACAGAAAACACAGCAGGTTTCTCTTTAATGCTCTGAAATTAAAGTTGGATTCTCAGTTGTAAAATAAAGTTATCTTATTCTGCAACAGATTATTGTGCAGTTTTTCCTTTCCTTTCTTAACTTTCACCACTTCATTCAGGCTAAAAAGCTGCCTTTGAGTAAATAAGGACACAAACATTAGGCCTTAAAGTTAGCATCATTAAAGGGAGATAAATTCAATGAAGGAATAATTGGACATTTTCTGGTTGCTTTCTTATAAAGAGTTCGAGCAAGGAAACCACGCTTATGTCTGCCTTTTACGACTGGAGGCTATTAGCATGAAGACTGGAAAGGGAGCTAACCGGACTGTTCAAAGAAAAGGAACTCCAACCACAAGCAAATCAAAAGCTCACCAACATATTAATTTGCACCTTAATATGCAAAACAAAACAAAACAAAAAAAAGACTGCACCTGTATTTGTTACTTTTAAACAGAGCATTTGGAGGGTAATGTAAGCAAGCTGCCTGCTATAACGGTAGCTTTTTTAAAAAAAATTTAGCTTACAACTTCTGACTGCTTGTTATTGCAGTATCCATTGTTAGAAAACATATTTACACACTGCAATGTAGTTCATTTTTTGTCAATTCCTTTTTCTTGAGAGTATCACCGTTATGTTCACTTTTGCAACAAATTAGTTTTACAAAAAAAAGAATATAATGAGTGGTATTTTGTTTGTGCTCGATGTCTTTCATTCCCCTCGAAATGTTGGTGTTTGTAGTCATTCAAAATGTAAAAAAATGTTTTTATACGTCATGCATTTTATGAATGAAAATATTTGAAAATTGAATCAATCATTTTTAAATAACTTTTTTCAACCTACAATTAAAACATTATTTCAATATATACTGTACGGTCCACGTTGTACAGTAGGATATATTTTACAGATTTGCTTCTGAAAAACCTGAGAATCGTGGCATTGTGACACTTTCTTTGTTCCCTCATGTCCAGATTTCTAAACTGAAGTCTGGTTGCACATTGCTGCGTCCAGGCTACAATACATCCTTACTTCCCTGCAAACTATTTATGGTAGTTGCCATTGTGGTGCATAACTGGCAGGTTGTGTGGCGTGCCATTGCTCGGGGCTTGTTTTTCTGCGGTGTGCATGCACATGTGTGTGTGTGTGTGTGTGTATGTGTGTGTGTGTGTGTGTGTGTGTGTGTGTGTGTGTGTGTGTGTGTGTGTGTGTGTGTGTGTGTGTGTGTGTGTGTGTGTGTGTGTGTGTGTGTGTGTGTGTGTGTGTGTGTGGTTGTTTGTGCACTGGCCACCAGGTACTGCTGATATCGTTCTTTCACAGATGTGCTGTGACATTTCCTCACAGCTGAACGCCAACAGCAACTTCAGATTATTGGAAACACACGCACACTCACACACACAAAGACGGAGAGCCCAAAGGCACTGTGAGCCAGAGGAGGAAATGTCAGTGTGAAAAGGACTCTGTGGGGAAGAGATCATTTAACACCAGTGTCTAGAGAGGCACCAGTACATCAGCTGTGAACAGTAGACCCCTGACATAATACACCTGGAAGCAGCTCGACACAAAACTGGCTATTTAATATGTTACAGACAATATTTGCTTTGCATTTCATATTCAAGCCACGTAACTCCGAATTATTGAGTAAGAGAATATGTTACAACCCTTGCCAAATGCAATAAAAGAATCAGGAACCCACTCAGTACACACGAAGTTGTTTGTGCCTTGAGAGTCAAAAAAGGCCATTCAACCGCAGAATTCATACAGGGATCAAAATGACCTTGACTTGTGTTTTCTTTGACCACTTCTGCAAGACTTGGTGATTTGCAAGAGCCACGCATGAGGACTGCAAGGACCATTAGAAGGTTTACACTGCAATTGGCAAGATGCAAGAGCAGAAACATTTACACTTAGTCTGAGCAACAAAGTGCCCTTCTGTGCATCAGAGCCCACGCTGTGATAGTCTGTCCTATAAACACACGCACCTACACAACACATATGCACAAAATACAGATATTTACAAAAACTTGACCTACTTTTAGAATAAAACAAAACAAAAAAAAATAACTATGCAGAAATACAATTCAAATTTAGCTCATGCTTTTTAGAGTTTAAAGAGTAACTTTGAAGGTCCCATATTTCACACTTTTCTGGTGTTTTATTTGCAGTCTTGGTATGCAAAAGAATATCTTTTTTTGGGGTTTTAAATACCAAAACTCATCTCAATATAATTTTAAATCTCTCTAAAGCTTCCCTCTGGAGCTCTACCAATATCAGCTGTTTTATACAATGTTTTATGCATATAACACAGCCCATAACACAAATATGGGCTGTGTGCATTTCTCTGTGGACTCAGCCTTTTGACACTTTCACAGGATTTATACAACATTCAGACCTGCTTCATAAGAAAAAAAAAGAAGGGGAAGTTTGAATTCATGCAGTATGGGACCTTTAACACTAAATCCACTTTTCTGAGCTGTTAAGGGCCACAAAATGTTTGATGGATGCCGTAGCAGCAATCCACTAAGGATGGTAAGGAGAGTGGCAGTGGGGTAGCCACTGGAGAGGTGGAGTTGTGAGTCTGGATGTGAATACATCTTTTTTTCAAATTCGTAAAGAAAGTGAGTTTAAATAAACATGGGGTGTTTAATTGCATTTTGTGATACTACTAAAAACGTAATTTTATTCTGCACTAAATGCAAACTAAACCCATCAGCATGTCATTACTATCATTGGTTTTCTTTTTTATTATCTCAGCTGCATGATGTTGGTTTTGGAGACTAACTGCCTTACGTGATGTGCCAAAAATTAGCTGCTGTCTGACAGAGGCAACTCATAGTAAGTGAAAAAGAATTGCTGTTTGCTTACACTGCCATTATCAGCAGCTGAGTGAACAAGTCGTAAACAATGCAAAGAGCGGGACAATGTGACAAATGGGCCGCACCAGGATAGTATGGCGCCGTAATGATGGGTTGTGATGACAGTTGTGATCACGATGAGGCCGATGGTAATGAAGGTGACTGTGTTGAAGTTGATGATAAATGACACAGTGACATACTTAAACTAAAGTAGAACGATGGCTTGAGGCAGCAAACAGAAATAAACACACTGCTATAATTAGATTGCACACGTATAGTATGCCTTCTGTTAACTGCTCATGTGTGTACTGATATATGAGCAAGGTGCACGTATGAGTGTGTTAATGTGAGCTAATGCGTGCTCCATGATGCATATGAGCACGCCTTAGAGTCTGTTAATAAGGAGTTTGTACAGCTGTTGGAGGCTCAGACCCTCAAGACGCCCCTTCTCCTTCCTGGATGTTGATGATTCTTGTCTATTTAGCCTTATTGACCTCTACATCCAAACTAATCCGCCTTAAATTATGCATAACCTTTCACTTGGCAGAGCTCCCCATAAATCTGTTTATTCCCCGTTTGCTCCCTTACAAAGCCCGCTAAACAAATTCCAATTAAGCAAAACAGCAATACAGCATGAATGATAATTCAACTGAGTACAGTCCCCAAAGCAGATATAAGCATAATCATTGCTGGTATGTGTAAGGCAGCGTATACAAGACTGCTTGGTTTCCCTCAAATCTGGTTAGTTCTTATTATTTTTTAGGTCATTTAGTATTTATGAATACTGAGTGATTGCAAACTGGTGTGTGTGAGTGCCTCTTTTTGTCCATCCATGTGCACGTACAGGCATTTACAGACCTACTGTTTCTCTTCCATGCCTTCTAATACTTGTACTCCACTCCATTTCAGTGGGAAATATTGTACATTTGAAAGTGCTATTTGCACTTGGGGTTGTTTGCACGCTGCTGGATGAACTTGGGGCACCATCAGACGTCTCCCTGATGGTATTGCATGATGGATGACAAACAAAATATCCCAAGTGCTCGGACACCTTGGCACCGTACTGTAATATACAATCCAAACAGTGGATTTTAGTGTTAAATAATTAATTAAGTACAAAAAAAGAGAAAAATAAAAGCCACACTTTGTTTCACCTGTTTGGCACTTTTTTTGTGAAGCAGCAGCAGTTGGAAATGTTGGGTTTTCGTCAGTAATAATTTAGTACAGGTCTGATGTGGCACCAGGAGAATAATTTCTAAACAATGAGGCTGATATCAGTTACATAATACTGCAAAGTAAGGCTGTCTTACACCCAACCACAGAATCCTTTGTGCGTGAGTTGGAAACCTGAATTCAGCACGGGAATGGCGGGATTTGCCAAAAAGAGTGAAACGTACGACAGACAAAATAAAATATTTTGAATGGCTGTTTCACAATTAAAGTATCAAAGTAGGGTTTATTTTATGATTAACTCAGGAATCGTAAAAATGTTATTGGGGTAAGGAGATCCTGTAATGTTTTAATAATATTTGGTTGTTAATATAATCAAACTGAAATATTGGGCCAATTAGCCGAGAAAGAGGAAAAAACAAAAATCCCTGATCCAGAGTCTGCAAATGGCAAATCACATTTTACGACCCGCAGTGCACACTGGGTCGTAAAGTGTCATCAATATTTGACACAAGCCCAAATAATATTTGTACAGTCCCTTAACGAATGACCTGAGTACGGGTTCTGATCGCCTTTCAGTCAGCGGTGTGTTGACCAGCAAAGTGTCACTGACCAAAACGGTTCATACACCCTAAATTGCTCTCATAAAAAAATGTCCGCTATAAATGCCTTAAAAGGCATGTAAAATATTTATAGAAAATGGATATTATAGATAACCCCATAGAACACTTTTAAAGCTTTACTTTCTGCCTTAAGCTTGTGGTGTCATTTTCATTCAGGCTGCAGGCTGGGCGGTTGGAGCTGGAACGAGTTGGAAAGTTCTCTGCCTACATTTCTTCTTTTTTTGCCACCAGCGAAGAACTCATTGACTATTCAGCTTCTTCAGTTCATGATAATTTAATAATTAGAGCAAAAAAACAAAATGAAATAGTAATGGAATATGCAATGTTTTGAGCCAAAACACTTCCCCCGCTTAAGATAAAGGAATCTAATCATGTATCAGGCAATAATCTTAAGCTTTGATTCAGAAAAATAAAAGGAGTCGCAATGAATCTTAATGTTATCAGGAAAATGGAAAAACTGCCGAATAAAAGCTCATCTTGCAAAAAAAGTAAGAATAAGGTAATATACTAAGTAATAAAAAAAAAGTTTGAACGCAAAGACATTATGTATTTGAACCATTATTAGTTTGTTCATCGTTCAAGTAATTTTTACACCACCAGGTTCCATATCGGCCTGTTTTCATATCAAAGATATTTTCCTTTTATTTTGCTGAATTACCTTCATTTTCCCAAACTCACAATGAATAAGATAACTTTTTTTTTTCCAGCGTTTCCCAGCACTTGCTGTTGTTTGGATTATTTAATGCTGCCTCTGAGTGTACTTTTGCAAAGTGTTCTGATGAATAATATATATTTTTTTAAAGGCACTTTCCTTCCTGTAATAACAAAGACTAATCAGACTTCATTATTTACTTTTAAAATTGAAACTTTTCTTCCCCTCCTTTCGCTTTCAGATGCGGTTTTCACTCAATACTGCAGTCTGTTAATGATTTCCTTTGATAAATGTAAGCATAGAAAAGCCCCCCCCAAAAAAAAAAAAAAAAAAAAAGAAAAAAAGTGCTTCTTCATGAAGAGCACGAAAAAAATGTGAGAAGCGGGGGCAGATAAGGTGTATTTAGAAGCATCATTTAATTCTGACATAAATAAACTGCCTCTTAACTTTGAATTTTAAAACGCCTTCTAATGTTTTGTAAAATACACATTCGGCTGCACTTCTTTTAGAAGACACCATAATAACTCAGATGGACAGTGTTGACGTCCAGCGTATCCGGTATGCACCAGGTGTCCTTCACTCGGCCGCATGTGTACATTACAAAGGATAAACGGTCCAAATATATCTGTTCTGGTACTCTGGATTTCCAAGACCTCTCTCCATTAAGTGTGAGCGATAACGGGGCCCCAGCTGCAGCTTCTGCCACCACTGTTGCTCCGAAGACAGAGAGAGAAAGCGAGGCAGAGAGAGAGGTACAACTGATTCTCCACCCCACCCCAGCGGTCTTGACCCAGTTAAGACGGTTCTGTGACTGATAACCGATGCAGAGGCCGTCAGACAGGCTTTATTGAGACAATAAATGAGCTGGGACTCTAGTCGCAATGCAAGGAACATTAGTTATGTATTTAGAGTACTGCTTGGCTGAGCCCTGTATCCGTCCTCCCCTCCTCTCCTCTCCTTATCCTCCACTCCTCCCTCTCCGCTGACGTCTGATGTCACTTCCTCCCAACCTTGCATGGCAGCTGCATCAGGAAGCAATCTAGCTCTCACTCCTACACAATTCGTCCACCTCCGCACCCTCGCCCTCACTCCTTGCCAGAAAAGTGCTGAGTTACAGATCAAAATCTGGCCAATCTGCCTCCACTCTTGATTCTATCTTTTTTTCCTCTTTTTTTTCTACATCAAACCGCCAAGTTTAGATTAATGCCAGAACTTTCCCACTCCAATTTTTGATGTGTTTTTACCTCATGCAGCCCCTGTTCATTGTCTTTGTGCAGCAGCTGGGCCAAGTTGGAAAGTGAAGATGGGGATGGTGCAGGTTTGGTCTTGAAAAACAACAAATTACTTGAGTTCTGTACCCGAGTCCAATTCGGAGGTTTGAGTAAGACGTGTACTTTTAGTATTTTACATACATTTATCAAAAAATATGATGTAAACAAATATTTATTCAAAGCAACAAAATGTATTATTTGCTGAGCAGTGGCAACAACGGCCCGTGTTGGAACAAAATTGAATTACAGGATTCTGGTGCATGTGTGGAATAAACCCAACAGCAACTGCTCTCAGGGTCCCTATAGCTACGAATCTCGGGTTACGCACATATCTAATGTTCTTTTCTACTTCTGGTAAGAAAGAAATACGACTGAAAAATATCTGGATATGGGCAGACTGGGCAAAGGCCAAGATGTGCTCTTTACATGCTGGGCTTCAGTTCATTGTTCACTGTGTCCACAGGCTGCTGTGGAAAGATTGCAGGTCTGTGTGGACCAATGAGAAGACCGTAATGTTCCTCTATTTCATTTAATTGTATATATTCCTGTAATTAACAGATGAAAAAAAACTGATATTGCCCATTTTCTACCATTTTCTAATAAAACGCGCAATAATAGAGGATAGAAACACACATGCATAGACATGATAGAAATACACATGATTTTTACTGTGCATTTTTTTGAATTGAAAATGAGAAATTCTAACTCTAAATTAACGAATAGCCTCTACTATTGACACAATAGCAATAAACACCACTTCATGTAGTTCCCTAGTAAGAGACCCATGTGCAAATGAGACAAAGCTGTAGGGATACACAACAAGACTATTTCAATAGTCTTGTATGAATCAGCCAATGAAGTAATCTCCTTTGCAAAAGCTCATTGATGGTAATGAACAGTGTTATGAGGACATGGAAGAATAGACTGATGATTACGAGACTTGTGCATTATTTCACATCCGCACGCATACAATACATCAATAACTACCACAATTAGAGGCACTTGGCACACAATAATGTTGCCTTATTTCGCAATGAAATTAGGTTGAAGAAATCTCCCTGTTCCAGCCGCATGAGTGTGTGTTTCTTGTGTGTGGGCATTTTATTTAGTAAGGGGGGCTAAGGGTTGTGGAGTTTTTAACTTGACATTTCCAAGGATCAGCGAGGATCAATATCAAAGGTTAGAGAAACAATAACCTCCAGCTTGTTGTGACGTACAGGACGTCTGCCCGTGGCTGCACAGTTGATCGCCCGAAGCCGTTACAGTATATTCTCCATCTGCATCGATCAAAGACTATGGTATGTTTGTCAGCAACCTACAGATGCACGCCGAGGATATTTTGAGCCCGAACTCTTTTTTGTGCTCCCGGAAAATGGCAAAAATATTTGCAGGGTGCAAGCTGGGTCCATGTGGTTACTGAAAAGGTGGACTTTTAGCTACAGTCGATTCAAGCCACAAAGGTCTGTGCCCATTCCTTCCGTCTTTCAACAGCCATTGTATTCCGAGCAGAAGTCGAGTTCTTCTCAGAATCGTTTGTGTTTGTCATTTCACCAGCAGCGGAGCAGAGCGTCTGAGTGCTCGACATAACAACAGGGTTGAACATGCAGTACTGTGCTGGGCTTTCTGCACTAGGGAAAGCTGCCAGTTAGCGGCGAAAGGTGACAGTAAAACCTCAGAGACCGGACCATTATGAGGTCCATCAAGCGTGCTAAGGGGAGGGGGGGGCATTGTGCACCCCCAGATTGTAAACAACAAATCGATAGCTCATTTGTCATTTGGTTTAGACGGAAACAGGTTTTTTTGGGGGGAGAGATCCACTTTTCCAATCCAAATGAACCAATCAATCGGCTCTCTCTTGGGCCAGTGAGCAGGGCGGAGAAGGAGCCGGAAAACCACTCTATTTCCCTTTTCTTACTCATTTTTTCCCGCACCAATGTCTTATTGCCTTTCTTTGCTCATCTCTTTTTCACTCTTGCTAATACTAGCTCAAGCCTCCAAAGCATATTTCTGCCTGTTTTCCCTCTCTGAGTGTGTCTGTTTCTCCTATCTTTCTACACCACCACCCACGTTGCTTTCTCGTGATGCATTTGTAATCCAGAGAAGAGAGGAAGAGGAGGAGGAAGAGAAAGAGTGAAGAAGAGAATGGGTTCTACTGTTCCGCACTGATGGTATTTTGTGTCTAAGTGGGGGCCAGAATGTTCCTGCCAGAGTGCCGCTGACGCTGAACGGGGCTGGCAGGTGGATTATACCTTGTGCTGCTTTGTCCCTAGACAAATTTAAAGGCAGCCCAACGACTAGGCACCATGGGAGAATGTACAAGGGAGGTTTGGCCTGTCTTTCCCTTCCTTCACTCTTTTCTCTTCCTCTTTTCCTAAATCCATTCTACTTTTATTACAAGTTCTGTGGTGGATATGTTTCCTCGCACATTCTTTTTTTTACTTGTACACACCCACATTCAACCAGTTTAGATTCACTTTCTCTAATTCCATAAAAATAATGTCAACTCCTGCCTTGTATATAAAACTAACAGATATTCGACTCTCCACTATGTTCTGAGCATCTGCTTGGCTATCTACATAAGAGAGTGTAGGGGCTGGGATCAAGTGGCAGTGTATGAACATGATAGTGACGAACAGATAAGCTAACAAAGCTCTCAGTGCTCTTCAGACAAAACAAGTGCTGCGCATCAAGTGTTAAACATTACCAACATCCAAAGAGACTCTGAAATGGAGGCCATGATAGTGAGCTTCAACAACTCCTGTAATATAAGTGTTTGTTTGGAAACCCGGTGAAACAGCCTGTGGTCTGTTAACTTAACAGTACTCAAAGTTTTTTTGAAACAAAATTCTTGCTGATGTTTTCAGCAAGAGTTCTCGTTTCTTTAGGAAACTATGTGTGAGGCCCCGTTAGTCCATAGTGATGATCAATATTTTCACGTTACATAATTTCATGTGTATAAATCTAGGGCTTTTCATTTGAAACTGATACAGGAAGTATTGACTTTGTATGAATGCAAAATGCAGTAACTTTAACAGGGCAAATGATAGCAGATTAAAATTAGGCTTTAAAATGACATCATGAATCAATCAATACACCTCAAATGTCAATATGACAACTGTTACTATTCCACTGGATTTTATTCGCTCTCTTGCATGACATATGATTTAGAGTTGATTGGGTCTTTAAGCACTTAAAACATTTAAGTAAATATCAATCAGGAAAAGAGAACGGTGAACATTTGATTTTCTCACTTGGGGGAAAAACTAAAGAGTCGGAGTGTCGTTTGGGTGTCTTCCAGCAGCTCTACACCTATTGCTGTAAAATAGCCTGTTTGCTACAGTATTAAGCCTACTTGTTATTACCATGGTAACTACAGTTTTCTCCAAATCAGCCATGGTTGAAATCTTCAGTAATACAAATTTAATAGCCAATAAATGAACTGTAATTAAAGTGCGATAGTGTGAGCATAAATTCATATTTTGACTCTTTTGGAAAATGACTAATTTTATTTCATAACATGAGTTCACCACAAAAACACAAGACTACTATAAATTTCTACTCTAAATGATACCAAATTTAATTTATGATAAAATATCCATCAGTCTAATTGTGGGATAATTTGACCACTGTTTCTACAATACGACAATAAGGTTCTATTGAAAAAAAATTACATATACCAGGAAGAGAAGAGCCAGTAGAAACGAACAATGGTGCGGCAGAGACAATACATCAGTGATTGATCTGTGGTGATGAACTGCATATTTAATTACAAATAATCCAACATTCCAAAAAGAAGATGAATGCCTAAAAAAATAAATAAAGACTCCACTAATGAAAATTGTTACTATCACTATTATTAATATAATTATTAATAAAAAAAAGTGACACAAAAGTGGGATATAAAGTATTTTTTTCTTTTTCTCCTTAACGAGCAGCAAAGAGGTTGCTCTAAGTGCATGTTTATCCCGAGATAAATTAATAAATGAAAGGCCCACCGCATTTTAATAATGCTTTTACACTAAAGGGAAAACATTCTAATAGCATTTCCAATAATTCTCCAGTAATGGGAAACCGCAAATGTACCTTTTTTTTAAGCACTAATTATAAATCTACAGATCCACAGTATATTCCAATTTAATTAAAAGGGAGCAGTTTTTGTCGTCAGTATTCTGGTTAAACCATTCAATAAAGAAACGTACATGAACACGAATACAAAACCAAACAACCAACAAATACGAACCAAAACGTCGTTCTGGTGAGAGACTTTTAGCTTTTCGCAGCTGCTAGTCCTCTCTATCAATACACACATGCAGCAGTACACACACATACTGTAATAAAATATTTCCAAAAAGTTAGCTCCCAACGGGTAAGAGAAGTTTTTGGAAAAGAAGACAGCTTCAAATGCTTGATTAAATACACGACAAATTAACACCAAAGGACAATTTATCACTTCCGTACCCGTGTATGTGCAGGGTTTTATACGGCCCAACAGCTGTGTGCACCGTGTGATGTACAGTAAACAAAACCATTTCTGTTCTGCTCTCCTTTCCTTTCCTTTCTTGCCCTTGCTGTTTCTCTCACTCACACGCACGTACATACAGTACGCCCTCTCCTCTTTCCCTCTCCACCTCTCTTATCAGTCGGTATGAGTCCGGTCTCTGGTGGCTCGCTCCCTGTGGGCTCTGTATAACTCTCTGTATTGACTCTGTCCTGTCTCAGGAGATGATCTTCGTCTCCCACGGGAATCACACTTCTTATGCACGTGCACCCTTGCATACATCGCAAAAACAGATACACACACACACACACACACACACTGGAAACGGGGAATTATGTGCGAGTATCGCCTTACAGTATTACAGTATTTGAACGCTCTATTATAGTTGTCTTCATCCCAGTGTATTTACAGTTACAGTGATAATACATGTTATGGTATAATTGCTTTACATGTGAATACGATTTGACAATACACAGTGGCTTACTACGTTGTATTAGTGCACATCAGCTTTTTATATGCACAAACTCAGTGTCCCAATTGTCCAACCTGAAGCTGCAACTATTACTGTCCCATAACAAAAATATAGCATGACTGATAGAGCATGTCCTTTGTGATATTATTACCTGATTTGGGGTTGTCATGGATTTGTTGGTATAGTTATACTATTGGCCACAACATTGATCAAATAGTGACATTCAAGGGATCAAAAATATCTTGTATGTTTTTCTTCAACCTTCGAATATCAATATCTAGTCTAGAAAATCCAATTAAAGTTAGACTGCACAGCTGACAAAAGCAGTGACTACAAACTCGATTCTCTACACATGAAGTAGCCAGGTTTAAGTCCCATGTGATAGCAAGCTTTGCCTCTACTCAGTGATCTGGAGCAAACACTCAGCATCATATTTACAAAGCTATTCAAAAATGTGCTGTTCATCCAACAGGTGCTTTTGCCAGGAAGAGGTTTGTCTGCAATCTAAACAGCACCTTCAAAGATAGGGCCACACTAGAGTTTGGAAGAAGTAAAAAAAAAAAAAACATAGCTCTGCTGGTAGAAGTCTCTTGAACTTCTGGCCACACCTAACAACACAGGTGGGCCCTGTTACCATCAATCAGCAGGGCAAGCAGGATTATTAAGCAACGGTTACACCACAAAGTGATACTGTGAAAGCCTGGTGACGAAGTGACTACTCGAAGGGCTAACTCCTGGCAAGCTGACTGTGAACTCGTTAAAAGGCCCGGCAGCGTCGGTTACAAAACCTCCTGGCTTCACTCTGCTCTTCTGTTTTTATCCGTGAAGATTCTTAGTTATGCAGTTCAATCTGATCAATGTCCTCACAAAGATCCAGTTACCTTCGGATGACGCTTAGATTAAACTCTACTTTTTAATTTACCTTGACATTCTTTTCACCATTGCACACCATTATGTTCAATAACAAAAGTGTGGTCTCTAACTGGACAATAAATTCATACAGTTTACTCAAAAAAACATATTTTTACCATTGATTTCATTGTCGTAACTGAAAAAAACCTTTACTCAATCAGAGGAGGTTAAATAAAACCGATGTTGCGACAAGATCTTAAATTTTGGAATCTCTGGCTTTCAGCACTCTCGAAGATCAGCTCTGTTTAAGACAGCATATCAATAAGAATGTCCATTGAAAATAGAAAACAACAACGCACCGGCTTTATGATATCAAAGAAAGAATGGATCCGTGAGCGACTGCAGTGTGTAAATACGCAAATACAAATGTCCCTGTTTTCGTCCTGCTGACCTCTCTCTGCTGTCCCCTCCACCGCCTCCAACAGGGACACATAGCTCATAAATAGCATACATTCGGTCGCTATGCAAATTAGTACATTCATATTAATTAGTGTAATTAGTGCCAATGATGAGGAGGTGGGGCCATTGGCACACTCATTAGCTCCCTCCTACACAGCTGGACTCCATATAATTATATAAGACCTGTTTACCCAAACACCTTTGTTTGTTTGTGAGTGTGTTCTCAGTCTTCTGTCCTTGTGAGGACATTTTATTTTATTTTCAGATTTTCCAACTAAATACATTTTAGCCTCGTTGGGTTATTTTAGCTATTAACAGGTAGTAGATGAATGTTATATTTACTACTAACAAAGCAAGTTATATCATCATAAGCTGTTTTTGAAATTACAATTAGTAGCATTTGTTAGCTATAAAAGGGGTTTGTAATCAGCAATTGTATTTAAAAGTGATTGTAAAAACCACAATAAGCAATTGAGGTACCAATAACTAACAAAGTTACAAAAGTCTGGTGTTACGCTCAGAGAAGAAGTCTCAAAACAGCAGGACAAAGACAGCAAAGAGAAAAGCGTGGGCAACCAAGCACCGTTGGGAAAAGGGAGATGTGGTGACATATATTTTTTACTAAGGGTAAATGTGTTTAGGTTTGAGGTTAGAATTAGAAACAGGTTATGATTAGGACAGACAACTTATGAAGCAGTGATGAAAAAGTTAGGACAAGGTGTGTGTGTGTGTGTGTGTGTGTACAACTTTTATCATTCTCCGTGAGTAATGATGCTTATATGTGTGGAATGGGAAGCAATTTTGGATAGATAAAAGAAGATGCAACAGTTACTGATCAATTTTCTTATCGCGCAGGGCTCAGTGACGACTCTGTGCTGTCTTGAAGCTGCTGAAGTTGAAAGCTGATTTGTGGAGTGTGATTCACTTCCCACAACATATAGACTGAAGACCTTTTGAGATGGGGTTCCTTTTAAAGAGCCTGTTGGAGTAGGGCCCCATGATTAGAAGAAAAACTGCAAAAAGCAGAGGGCACATTTCAATGACTACTCAAATTAATTATCACCTTGAAGTGCTTGCTCAACTAATAGCGGGAATAACATTCATTTGGCCGTGTTCACAGTGTGATTGGAGATTTTACTTTGCGCAAGGATTTGTTCTGTTAACCTTTATTTTTAGTAGCTGGCATCAATAAATAATTCTCACAACTTTTTGGTGTCATTACAAAAAACCTTGCCATTTTTTATATTAAGTGGCACCAGCTAGAATTAAAGAATAATTTATTCATTTCAAAGCAATTGTGGCATTCAGTCCTGGCCTTCACAATGCAGATTACTGCTCATTTTCTCGCCTATGATAATTCACCTACCAATGCCAGGTGTAAAACAGTCACTGAAAAGATGGATCGAGTTAGAACCATCAGGACTCTGTATCCCAAGACCTGCAATTTCAGACAACTGCTCTTCTACAAATTCTTCCATTCCATTAAACAGAAAATGTGCAGTTTACTTCAAGCATAAACAAAGGCTTTCAGATCTTTTAGAATGGATGCAGTGAGAAGCATAGGAAAGATAATCTTCAACGTGTTGGCTCTCTTCAGTAAAGTGTGTGCATTGTAATGACACGGCCGAATCAATGCATTCATGACCAGAGAATCTAAACCATGGCACCATGTTTCCAGAAATTATACAAAAGTATGAACAATTCTTATGCAATAAAATTGTGTCACAACCCAGCTCAAAAGGAAGGACAAAATGTGGAGATCACACGTGATCATTTAAAGTAAAATGAATGTATTTAAGAAAACTTAAGTGTGACGTCAGTTCATCAGTAATGTGTGTAGTGTGTCGATGTATGAGGATGTGTGGATGTAAGAACCAAAATGAAACCTAACCAAGTCAAACCAAACCAGAGACCTAGAGGAGGAGAGACAGACTAATCACATGGGCCAGCTTTTATAGCCTGGAAAGCCCAGGTGAACAGCATCAGCTCACGCCCCTCACGTGTCAGCCAATTTGCCCTCCAAGACGTGGGAGGGGCGTCACAATTGGTTGGTAAATACCCAAGAATACCTAAAAAGTAATAATTCTGTTCTTCAAAAGGGACACTATGTGGTGTACAACCTACCGTTATAATTAGTGTCACAACCATGGTCTGGCAGAGCACCAGAAAACATAAAAACAACAGTTGGCAGAAAACCCATTTTGGTACGTAACACATTTCAACAGCGCTGGCCTTTAAAGTGCTATATCCACGATAAGTGCTCATACAAAGTGTTGTTCCCCTAGTGACCAAACCTCTGGCCTCAGTTTAGACTCAGAGAGATTTGCGGGGAGCAAGGTTTGCTCGCCTGCGGGTGTGCGCACAACACACAATCACCCGATGTGAGGCTTTACCTCTTCCTTTCCCATCTATCAATTGGGACGTGCCCTCTGCTCCCTCAAATCAGTCTAGCCTGGTCCCATTACACCACAGTTTATCCATTTTTCAGGGAAGAAAAAAAAAGGGAGCAATTTGAGGTTTCACGTGGAAATGTTTTGAATCTTGGGTTTACAACCTGCAACTTTGGATGTGGTAAATATATTTGCAGATCATTCAGTCAACATCCAGTATATATATATATATATCCCTTACATTCACCACTTTTTTTCGTATTTCTCGAAGGTAAATAGTGTGAATACCCAGAAGACATCTTCATGTTGATGTGATGAGACTTTTTCTTTGACTGCACGTCACCAACAAAACACGTCAACTGCATTGGAAGCCTTAAGTGCTAATACACGGCATTGACCTGCTAACAATCTGGGTTTGATGGTTTGATAGTATTTCTTCCAAGATGGAAGCCACAGTCATCCTGAGACACAGTTCTGCCCATGACGTTGGTCCGCCTCATAGCCCACCTTGTCCCAGTCATTTCAAGTCATAACCTTGTTTTTACTTGTAACAAAAGGTTTTTGGCCTTGTAAGGCAGCACGCTGTTCAAACACAATATGAAAGGACATTTATTTGAAACTGTTATGAAAGTGAAATGATTTACAAGTCAATTTGAATCCATGGCTTCTTTAAGCAATTTAACTATGCAGCTGTTGGTCTATGACCTGATTTGTGCTTCAGATACACAGAGTGAGAGTCAAAACACAGCATACAGTAGATGTCAGGTTATGACAGCACCTCCTGCTAAAAGGAAAACTGCTGTTTCAATTAAAATAAAAAGCACTATTTCAGTATTAGAAATGTACGACTACAGCAGGAGAGCACTTCAGCAGACACTGGTAATTTGAGCTTTAATTGTGTGTTCTTTAGTCAACAGTGAATTGCGTAAGTAAACACAAAAATGGGGAATAACTCATTTCACATCACACTTAAGCATTGCTATTACAGTGAGATGGTGAAGTCTGTTGCACGTCTGCACGGTGACATTCTGACACCTACATACTGTAAATGCCTCTGCTGTCCCCCTCACCTCTCTGAGAGGATTATAATACAGAAGGACACTTTGGAGCTAACTTAATCAGATGAAGTGAGTCGCGGAATGAAAGGCAACGAAAAAGAGAGGGAGAGAACAAGAGTGTGTCTGTGTGAGACGGCAAAAAAAGCAAAGAACACACCACATTAGTCCACATATGATTTATTCCCCCCTCTAGGTGAAGGAGACACCATTTGTATTAATTTGCCTTTATTTTTATCCTAGCTTCATCTTGCCTTCCCATGCCTGTCACCACCATACCAATATTATTTTGGCCATGTGATGTCTCATAACTGGCTCTTATAAAAATTGCCCCAGCGCGACAGCAGAGGGTGACGCATCGGGAGTGGAGGAGGGGCTTTATTTTACTTCATTTATCTGAATTCATTATTTTTTTTCTTTAAACAGGGAGATTAAAAAGTTCCTCTGGACAGGATGGTGCGAAGGGTGGGGATAATGACGTCTGTCCTCTTACTGAGGGACACCACAGTACCACCACACATCCACACATCCACATTTTTATGTGCGTGCGCACTCAACAGAAGGCCTGGCTCTTTCATTTTTATTTTTTTTATTTTTTATTACTGGCAAGGTGAGCCAGTGGTGTTCCAACCCAAGGACAAAGACAACTGTGACCACAATCCTCCTCGCGGGGCTTTGCAGAAACAATTAGGTGAGAGTGGAGGGGGACTGCAGTCGTGTTTCAGGACAGTGCACACGCACGCACATTAATACAAGACCAGAGGGCACATATAAGCTGCAGTTCTCTACACAGAAGTAGATCCACATGATGCGCAAACACAAATTAAAGACAATTTGTATTGGCTTTGTGCTGGCGCTGCCTTGCATAAAGACTGGAAGAGGGCCTAGCTTTGTTTACAAGTAGCAACACAGAGACCCAAGTATAATAACAGTAATTTGCACTTTTAATGTGCAACAGTATTTCTTAGTTCAGACCAACCCCACCGATATATAGTCAGGTACATAACCCCTCTGTGAAAGAGAGCATTGCCATTTTTAGACTTAAGTTTGTGTACAGATTAAACAAACAAGGCATGTGTTAATTCATTTAGATGTTGCCGGGCAGGTTTTCTTATCTTTTGATAGAGTCAGGCCTGTTTTTGCGATATGCTAGATAAACAGCTGCTGGCACCAGATTCAAATTTTCTGTGAAGTAAGTACGTATGAGTCCTCTGGGGCTGCCTCTTAATTGAAGATTTTCTTGGTCAACTAATATCTTGTCAGTTCAAGCGAATAGTTGTTTATTATATGAATTAAATTATTCAAAAATTATATATCATTTTTTTGGGGGGCCATCAGAAAATGTACCAGAGCTGACAAAGAATATTTTAGATAACGCTAACACAGAAATCACACACACGAACCGAGCAGCCTGTTGAAGACTACGGTAACAGTAAGAGCAGTACCGATTCTGAAAGTGTCAAAATAACCAGCAAGGAGACTGAAAATTGAGTTCATTTATTTTAATACAGTATACTGTATCTTGGCCTAATAGTGAATGGGTCTAGTCTACTACCAAATTATTGACAGCTGGGGCATAGGATGACCTATGTGTGTGTTTTAACTAGCCTGTATGGTTAGAGAATGACCTCTGCGTTGATGATGAGAGGCAGAGACACCACAGTAATCTTGGAATTGAAGTTTTAGAAAGGAAGCAAATAAGCATAATTTCCACAAACGTCCAAACATGTCTCTTTATATTTCCTTAAATCAACTGCCTAGCATGATTTAAAGAAAAAACAAAATAATAAAAATACAATGCACACAGAACTGTTTGTTCTTTTAATTGTTCATCTTTGTTTTCCTGTCTCCCACACAAGAGTCCTTGCATTCAGCTGGTGCATCTATCCAGCCGAGTGCACCCAGCTGCACGGCAATTACAGGTGGGGTTTGGAACAGTACACAACCCAGAGACGCATACATTATTAAATGAACCCTTGTTCAGATGAAATTGCTAAGCCAGCCAATAAAGGTAAATTACCAAAGACAAAACGCGGTGGCGAGGAAGAGAGAGGGGACTGCCTGAAATTGCATTGCATTAATGAACGACATTATTTCTGAAAATGGAGAGGAAACACGGAGATGCACCTATCAGCACAAGACAGAGCGAGGGGAAGAGAGGGACGAGAGAGTGAGATGGAACAGTACATTGACTACCTAATTATGCATTTTATCATTTCAGTCACAATAGAGTGCCTCCCTTCTTTAGTTGCCCAGTGTAGTTGTGCAGCTGTTCCTCCGCTGCTTTAATGAGGAAGATAAAGAATAATCACAACCACGTTACATTTACATCCACTGACCACCAAATTGCTTCCCACCGCACCAACACGCACACACATACGCCACTTCCCAATAATGTGAAGGCCACGTGGTCCCATCATTTTGAGTAATTACATGAAAAGGGACATAAAAGCAATTCGCTTCATCTTGTTTTTGTCCATCATTAAAGTTTGTATGTCCTGAAATTAGCCAAAAAGAGCTTAGCAGAATCATACAAGGCAGCAAGCAACTGCGTTTACTGTGTTGTTGCTTGTGTTTTGATACTGTCGGAGTGAAGACTCGTACATATGACCTCCCCTTTTCTCTTTTCTATTGACTTTCCCCTCACGTCCCTGGCAGTCAAAGCTTGCACAGATCCTTGACTCCCGGCAGGGCTGTAATATCATGTTGCTGGCCCATCACATCGTGTCCCCTGCCTCCATCCATCCGTCCGTCCATCCATCCGTCCGTCCATCCATCCATCCATCCATCCATCCATCCATCCATCCATCCATCCATCCATCCATCCATCCCACAACCATTTGATTCCCTTTGGCTCTTTAAGAGAAAAGAATAAAAAAGTAACTGTAATCACAAGTTACTTGTGTTACAAGGAAGATGAGTGGGTGCAGGAGAGTGGAGGAGATATACACTGCAGGGATCTGACACCCATCATATGGAATCAGCACCTCGTGAGTAATGGGGGTTAAAAGGGGAAAAAGCGCTTCCCCGGTGCCAGATGGGCTAGAGTGTGTCGGATCGGAGCTGTGAGCGAGTGAGCGAAAGAGCGGGTGAATGAATGAATGAACACTTGCAGCCCTTCTTGGCAGCCCCCTCCATCAACAACAGAAATCAAATGGCACGGGGCGGGGGGGGGGACTCGAGAGATGATTGGCCCACCTCATCTGAACTACCATCAAGTACTGGCAGTGAAAGCCGCTTCACAGTCCAACAAGCGAGCATGTTTCACAGAGGTTGTCACAGACCGACATTTAGACAAATACAGAAAATTACTGGGGAACAAGCTGTCTTTTTACATATTGCATCTAAATGTTTGCCAGAAGGAAAACAAATTTACATCTGCGTGTGGTGCTAAGAGATTGTAGCATTTTCTGAAATGCTTGTAGATGACAAAGTGATTGCATTTTTTTTTTTGGCCTGAGGTGATTTCAAGGAAATTATTGGAAAACTGAACACCCAATGCTGGAACACTTAAAATGTTGAACATATATTACATATGATGCTTTTCTGCACCTCTTTAGGATGTCTGTGCTGCAAATTACATTTCACTTCACTGAAGAGATTATTAAGTACATTTTTATCCAATGTGATGCAAACCTTTGGAGAAAAATTCATCCTCTCAACCCACTCCAAAAAAAAAAGATGATTATAAAAGAAAAAAAAAAAAAGATACATGCTGAGCGTAGTTTATTAGACAGTGGCCATGTATTTTTTTCCCATCATTTCTTATGATTGTTGCCAGGAGTAACTTGCACTGCATAGGATACCACAAACAACTGCACATTATTACTCTCAGTTTTCCATTGAATGACTCAATATACTTTGGTTTTCAGCCAGAATTACTGTGGATTGTATAAAAATTGAATTTAAATTGCAGCTCAAATAACATAAGCATCATTCTGGCCACAGATTTGATAGACTTGACATCACCTAATACTCATGTTCACAGATATGTCATTTAACATTTCATATAATTGTCACTGCTGCATGTGTAAAGTGATTATTGCATATAAAATGTCATGGTTACGTTGCAGCACTGAGCTACTACGACAACGTTCATGTTTTTCATTATTGTAGTAACCCACAAACTCCTCATATACAGTGAAGCTGACTTTGCTGCTCTTTGTTGTGACATTAATGCATGTGATAAACAAACATATATGTGATAAACATACTGTATGGTATGTAAAGATAAAGGGATCTGGGGTGTTAAAGTGTCCAAAAATGCAGACCGAGCTATGGATGGAATTCAGGCATTGAGACTTGGGCCGGTGTACCAAGGTCAGTACAAGAAAGATGTGAAATTATCTGACTGCGAGAGTGCAGAAATAAAAATGGCTAACACGATAAAAAAGATGTTTGTGGGCAGTAAATCACAGTTTTTTGCGTGCAACTGTTGTGGTTTATTTTTGAGAAGTTGCACAATGTGTAGGACTCATTAGTGTTGCATTGTTTACTGCACCAAAAGTTAACAAAGTTAGCAAACTTTAAAGAGAAAACTACGATTACTATTACGATCTAATCACTATGAGAAAGAGAGCCCCATACATTTGTTTACATTTTGGAAAATTACATGCGCTGAATTAACAATTGTTTTTTGTATCATTCGATATAATAATAAGTATCACTGCATTACTTTAAAGAAATCTTAAAAATCTGATGTCTCTCAGGGAGGCTCTTAATCTTTCCAATTCCTGCCCTGTTTGTCTGTTGTGTGTTATCAGGATATCATAATTACAAGATCTGGATCTAGTAGTTTCAGATTGTTTTTTCAGAAATATGAGATCCGAGTCATGTGATTATACGAGGTGGAAAACAGAGTGTGTGATCTATGTATGTCGATTAAGAATGTCAATTTCCATTAAAATGCTTGGACGTGTTGTTTGATGTCCTTAGGTTTGGGCCTGACAAAAGCTTATTTTATTACAGTATTCGCTTATTTTTTCCAGTATTCAATGGTAAATATTTTGTCATTCATATATAGACTTTGCTGTAGACAATAAAGATCTCCAGTCATTCATTATTTCACATGCTCAGCCTTTTTTTTATTTTTTTATTTTTTTATATTGCAAAGCATTTTTTTTATCCTATGTTCTTTTACATCCTGTCACTTTTACAACAAATGCACTAGGCTACTATGTATTCTATTTTATACTGCTGTAATCATAAAAGCAAGAGTGCCACCTAAAAATACCCACATTTTATCAATAAGAAAGCTAGGACAACACACACACACCATACGAGTGAACACATAGTACTGGATGTGGTAAATGTTGCCAAAATCCCTGAGACACATACCTGTTGTAAAATCAAAATTAAAAAAAGAGATAAATTAGTGCCATTAGTGCTATTATCCAATCACAATGTTTCAGCAGTAGTTAACAGACTCATTGACGGCCTCATCCTGCTGTAAATTGTGAACTGGGCCCCAAGAGAAGAAGTAATAATTTATTAAATGTTCATAGCCCGTAGCCTCGCGAACAGACATAGCCCCTTGGACATGCGTTCACGGAGGGGGGGGCTTTTCTCTTCCAATTAGACCAGTGAGGTGGAGATGGTGAGAGCACGGACCATCAACCACGACAGCGCCCGTGAGCAGACTCGTGGGAGACGCAGAGGACAGGCGGCAGGCATTTAGGAGGGGACTCGGCGGTATGTGCAGTCAAAAGGCTGCGCCAGTGTCCTCGCCACCCTCGGCTGCTGACGGGGACGGTGTCAAAGATGAAGATATAAAAAGAGAGACAGAAAGACAAGTAGAAAATGAGGGTGAAAGGCGAGAAACTGCCTTTTAAAAAAAAAAAAAAAAATTGTATTCACATATGCTGATGTATTTTATCTTTGTGATTTTAAGTGAAGCTACCGTGTCATGTTACTATGTGTTCTGTGTGTGTTGTAGGAGGGAGGATGGGAGTGAGTGATAGTGGAAGCTGACACATGTTAGCTATTTAAGATTTATAACACTGAGATGTGAGGATGACTGAGATGGGCTCACCAAGTGATTGGTGTGCTGGCCTTGCTAAGATTCCCACTTTATGAAGAGCTCTGTAATACTTCAACACAAGAACCTGATGGCTCATTTGAAAGCCAGACAGAGCACATGAAGGCGATCTAGCGAGCCAACATCCCTCTTCATGAACACTTAGCACGGAGTTGATCTTCAGCTGAATGATTTGGCATTAAATCAGCACACAACTTAGCAATGATGATACATAACTTATCCCCCCTCTCCCCACCTCTCCCCCTCCCCACACCCCACCGTCCATGCAGAACAACATTACTGGTGACTCACTGTTGCTCGGGCAACATCAGATTTCTGCGTCAGAATAAAAGCACACCACGACAAAAGCAGTAAGAAAAAACAGAAGACCTCTAGTTACTGAAAGCGTCAGGTAAATGCAATAAGCATTTTTAACGCTTTTCATTATATCGGCATACGCTTATCAAGAACTTTTCAAGAGAACTTTAGTGGCCTCTTTCTCATTCGACCCGGATTAATTATAATAAAATACAGAGAGCAAGATGCACAACAATCGGGCATCAATAACCCCTGACGTTATCAACATCTCAGAACCTTGGAACACCTGGGTCCACTTCATCACAGTGCGCCTGCAGATTTATGAACGCAGAGTGCAATGAGTTCTGGGTAGAAGGGATAATGCAGCTTCATTAAGAGAGAGCATAGCGGCTTGCCTGGATGCATTATGGCATCTTTATGAGCTCTATCATCCTGGATATTAAATATTTACAGTCAATGTATGCATGTGGAATCACTTCTGCGCACACGCACACGCACGCACAGTGGACTATTTATTCATGTTTAGCTACATTAACAACCATAATTTAAAAAGAAAAAAAAATGATGTGGGAACAATCTGATTGAGCAAAAACGACTGCGGCCTACAATATAATGAAATGCTTAAGTTTAGTTATCGTCCATTTAAAATATGTGCTGGCAAAGTGCAACAATTTTTAGTATTACATAACCTCAATTTTATCTGTGGAAGTAGATCTCCATGAAAAAGAGTTACAAAATATGTATAACCTCGCTGTGTGTGATCAGTTCATACAACTTTGCTTAAGGTTTTTATCTCAAATGTTTTCCGACTCATATACATATTCAATATATATTATTGTATTTACAAGTCATCATTTATTGAGAAATTAAACAAAAAGTGTTTTTTTTTTTTTTTTAAATAGCTGTGAAAAGTGGATTTGCCTTATTGAGGAATTCAGCAGGGAAGAGGCTCCAAAGCAGCATAATGCAAGGTTAATGGACGGATAACTTACTGTAACTCTGCCACAGAATGAAAGGCAGAGCACGACATTTTGTATTATTTTTATGCTAATGTACACCACTCGTCAGCTTTTTCACCCTACGGGGAAAACACAAGCATTCTTTTGTATTATATTTCTGCTTGTCATACTGAAAAAAAACAATACAGTGTGTGTGTGTGTGTGTGTGTGTGTGTGTGTGTGTGTGTGTGTGTGTGTGTGTGTGTGTGTGTGTGTGTGTGTGTGTGTGTGTGTGTGTGTTTGTGTGTGTGTAAACTCACAAAGAAGCTGTTTTGATAGCACTCGCTCTGGAGGGAGAGCTCCGCAGTAATTTTTTTCCAAAAATTCAGAGAGCCCAAAGAATGGGGGGGAAAAAAGGAAAAAAGTATTAAAAATAACACAGACAATGATCATTTGGGACTTTTTCGTTCTCATTCTCTTTCTTATACCCTGTAAAACCGATGGCTTGACAGTTAGAGCAAGTTGCCTCGATGTTGTTTGAGCAGTGTGTGGGGGAGGGAAAACTCTCACTCATCACTTTTAGTTTCTTAGCACCCTTTTCACCTTAAAACAAATAGCAGAAAAAATAATGCAAGGGAGCAGTGCAAAATACTTGCTCATGTCCTGTGAGGTAACTGAGTAGCAAAATCTATATTGTTAAACACCTCTGCAAATTTGTATGCTACCTATTTAATTTGTTCTAATGAAATGTCCATCACTGGGAATAAAAAAAAACAGCAACTTACATCTGATGAAACGTTTAACAGATCTGGGAGAGTTCCGATTAAAAATTTTGCGTGTAAAAATTAAATCTTTATTTATCACTGCCTGAAGCTCAGTCAGACCTTTCTTCACTTCATTCTAACACTTTATTCTCTGACTTAATTTACAAAGAGAATATAACATAGATTTCATACCACCCTATACATACATTTTTTTGCGTCAAAGTGCCCCATTGGCAGGCACAGTGGACAACAAACTGGCAGCAGATGTAACGTTTTCACTTGTGTCCTCAGTACAAACCTTAAAATGAGTCATTTGCAGGCCATGTTTTTTTTCCGTCTTATTTTCCTGAAAAATTGTCTTTTCTGTTTTTTTTTTACCATATTTCAGTAGAAATTGTTTGGCGCAGAATTACAGGCCATAAATTCTGATCGATGCTTCACAAGGAATTCACACCTCGTGTAATACAACACAGAGACTGATGCCGACAGACAGATTCATTGTGCTTTTTACAAGATTATGTCTGAAACTGGGGAAAAAAACAAGGCAACACTGATTTTAGCTGGAAAAACTGTTATATGGGTAAGATTGTAAGGGGAGGGATCGTGGATTTTTTTTTAATTTATTATTATATTGTCATTATTCAAGATTGGATATTTTAGCAATATTGAATGATAAATAAAATGCATTCAGCAATTGAAAAAAAAAGTATTTTGTCAGTAGCACCCGTATGCATTTTAAAGTACAAGATGCAAAAGAGACAGAGTGGGGGATTCGCATGTCCTGCGTGTGATCAGTATATAAAAAGCACCGTGATTTGTGTCCCGCTCCAGTTAGGAGGCTGCAGCCTCGAAGCCAGCACACCCAAGGAGAAGCATGCCACCTCAGGCTGCGGTCCCCCATCTGCCTGCCCTCTCCTCCTCCTCTCCCTTTGACAAGGCCGCAGCCCATGGTCATCAGTCTTCTCCCTGTGCTACACTTGTGTGTATGTGAAACAGAAACAATAAAGGGCAAGGAAAAGAGAAAATAAGAGGGGAAGGAGTGACATCACAGATTCCCCACTGGACCATCTTTTCCAGTCCCGGTCCCCCTGGACAGCGGCTAGCTTGCTGGCTATACCAGGGATGACATGGCATGTTTTCCCAAAAGACCGCGGCCCCCCCCTACTTTCCTCCCTGTATCAAATCAACCAGTGGGCTGATGCATATTGGAGCTCTGGTAATGTCCAATAGCCCAGAGACTGAGCCTGACGCATACTGTTGCCTCTATCACCGCCTGATTCACTGAAACAAGTCCTCATGCAAGCGAACCAGGGATGTGCATCTAGTGGGAAGCCATTCATATGTATAGCTGGCAATGCAGCTTGATAGAAATGACAATGCAAGTTATGGGTTAGCAATAGTGGTACTTTAAGTAACAAGAAGCAGCAATACCACAATATGAAAACTACATTAAGAGTAAAAGTGTGACATTGAAAAGGTTACAAAGGTAATGTTAGAAAACATGTAAATATCATAAGTAAAAGCAGGCATTATGCAAACCAAACAACAACAACAAAAAGCGTTGCTCCTTTGATGGTGTTGTAATATTATACAAGTATAATTTTAATTATGTAGAGTAGTTTAATCTTCACAACACCCACGCTCATGAGGATAGTTCAAAAAAATAATTTACATCCTAAAAACCTTATTTTTGTAAAACAACTGAAAAATCTGTCAGCGCAGCAGCAAGATTTTTTTTTTTTTACACTTTCATTTACCGTCGTTATTATTGTGTTGCGGTTAGAAACAAGCCGGTGAGCGCAGTGGAACATGTAGCAGTTAAAGAACCAGGTATTTCCCGCAGGTGGTGACCAAAACATAGATAAAAGAGAGAGTATTGAACTTCCATTCACCAGGTGGGCAGAAATATGAATTCAAATTCACACTCATGTTGCTACTTGACCATGTGAAAATTGTTCACAAAGTTGCTAACAAGGTAATTCTTCTTCTTATTATTATTATTATATTTCACTGCTGTATTCATAGCTTGTCAAGACTCAGTTACAAACTAAACTTACTTTACGGGGAGCACTTTTAGCCCTCAGAATAACACATTATATTCAGCCCCCAGCGTGAAAAGTACATCCATGTATGACTAGCTCGGAGGTAAAGTCAGCATATGCTCGAGGCAACGTACTTTTCACACCTAGGCGAGGCAAAACGTGACTCTGACCCGTTATGCTGTTCTGGACTGTCGAGTGTATTGAAGGCTTTGGTGTGATGTTGGGTTGATATGTTTGTACAGCAGATCATACAGTATGTTTTATATCCTAAGTAGTAATTAGTAAAGTAAAAAGTACAATATTTGTTTTTGAAATGTAGTGAATTTGTAGCATAACATTGAAATACCCGAGTAAAGAACAAATACCTCAAAAATGCAAGTCAAAGTATTATCTGCAGGCCTAAGCTTCTCAAAACAGGACTCCTGCTGAGCTACTGATACCACCACCACAACCACGCGAAGCTCCTCTATGTCTGTGGAGTGGAGTCCTGCTGTAGCTGTCACCGCTGCAGCCAGCACGCATAAGTAACCGCTTCTCACGAATGCTCTATCTCGGTCTCACCTTCCCAATAAGGGCTCTCTTAGAAGTCACCGAGCACACATGTAAAAAGGCAGAAGAGCATGGAATTGCAGATACTGAAGGGTTTATTTATGAAACACAAGGGTGCGATACAGGCCTCAAAGGGTAGAGCCATCGAAGATGCACAGTAGAGACGAAAGAGTGTGTGCGACAGAAAAAAAAAAAAAAAAAACAATAAGCAGAAGTAGGGAAGATGAAACAAGAACTAGAGTAAGAGAAAGGGTCAAAGAGAGACAGCACATCATGCCACAGAGATGCCATTGTGGAGGGTTTTGTTTTGTTTTTCCCCCGAGCTCGTCCCCTCGTGGACTTGCGCTTCAAACAGTGCGACAACAGAAAGCTTATCATGTTGACAGCTTATCTCCCATTTTCACCTCCTCAAAGCAATAAACACACCAAATGCAATTGCAAGATGGGAAAATGCACAACAACAGAGAATGACTCTTCAGGATCAGCATCGCTACGCCGCTTCCACCCGTTTTCATTACCAGGTACTGTCCCGGAAGCCGTGTAAGGCTGTTGACGGAGCTGAGGATTATCCTGCATGCACGGGATGACCGATGTGAACAGATTCTGAAGCATGAAGGACACAGATCGTGTCAGCCAAGGCAAAGGCATATTACAACAGAGAGCAGACCTCAAGTAGATTAAAACTGATTGAAATCCCATTTGTGGCATATGAGGTTTTTTCTTTTTCTTTCTGGTAGCTCACCACCCTCCCCCATCCAACACACACACACACACACACACACACACACACACACACACACACACACACACACACACACACACACACACACACACACACACACACACACACACACACACACTCCACCTCCTTCTCTTTTTCAATGCCCCCAGAGTGAGCACAGTCTGAGTCTGAATAAACAAATAAGATTGCATTTGTGGAAACAGCTCAGATTTTCATGGCTATAATATCAAGCTGTGGGATTTTGTAATATGAACAGCAATAAAAGACAAGTGTTTGTGCGTGTGTGTGTGTGTGTGTTTTCTTTTCATGTGAAACAATGTGACAATGTGGAAAGACACAGAAAAATATGCACACACGGATGTGCCATCCATGCTCCAAAACCAAATATTGAAATTCGGTTATCCTCCCACAGAAAACGTAGGTAAACATATAAAACAACAATAAATTTAAAAAAAAATCCCTGAAGAAAAGAAGATCATTTATTTCATCGTTAAATCTGAATTTACATTAATCATGTAAACTGCATTGTAATGTTATAGCCAGTATGGGTGGAGTTTATTACTATTGGTTAGTTTAATCAGTAATAATGTTTTTATAAGATGGCCGTATGTCATCATAAGTAACTATGAGGTGTCAATTAAAGCAAATACACTAGTGATGAAATGCAGTATTTAAGTAAATCTACTTAGTTATTTTCCACGACTGGTATTGTCACAGACTTCAATTTTGCTCTTGAGTTTATCCTATAAAACGCAGCGCAGTGCCTTAAGACTAAAACCGGGGCATAAAACTCTCATGTAAGATGAAACACGATTACCTGTGTTTATTTCATTTTTTTTTCAAGTTCATGGTAAATTCCCCTGCCCAGTATATGCTGTATACCTGCATACCACCCACCACTAACCTTACATGCAATGCATACAGCGTGAAAACTGACTTTATATGTAGTCATACGATGTATTTACTTTTGTACGACTGGACTAAAACCGATCCCTGACCGAGTTTCACTGGCAGCATTTTGTTACTCGGCACCATAAAGTTCATCTAAATTAATGATATAAAACTTGACCTCTGCTGTGACTACTTTTATGTTCTCCAACATCACTTATCCACATTGCACCACACCATTATTGATTGATTTATTTCTACGTTTTTATCTTTATAATTTCTTTAATTAAAACAATGAATAATGCATTATGAATGAAATATACTCTGTGTTAAAGACGGCACCAGCAAAGTCTTTATCTTGCTATGTCATAATGTGCCCCAGTAATTAATATATTGTATGTAGGTAATGTCAATGTTGTCTTTTGCTTTGTTGTTTCTGGTTCAGTCGTTGTACTACAAACCTCAACAACGAGCGTCCACTTGCGCTGGCCTCTTAAAAGGCAGCTGATAAGCTTAAGCTCTCTTCAAAATAGACGAGTATCTTGCCTACACAAAATGCCAGAGTGCACCAAGGACCCCACGCTGTGATAAATAACTTCTGATATTATCTGGATACTGTGTATTTATGAAACATTCAATATAGCAAAAGAGAGACAGTAAAGTGACTCCGCGGTGCAGGCGGTCATATCTACAAGATCACATGTTTCTGTAAAGGACTCCGCTGAAGCAAACACATCTCAGTGTGAAGCAGTTTGACCGCAGGAAGAAAATGATTTCGGAAGAAAGGTCAGATCTCCAAGGTCACGTAAAGCTCCGGCTGCCGCACGAGCTGAACTAACTCTCCATTCACAGGTACTGCAGAGCCTTTTCCTCACACGGTCAGCAGGTTAAAACAGTCAAACAGAGCGCTGAGGATACGCAGCCCCCTCTCCCCCCAATCCCAGATACAACTGTGAGGGCACAGTTGAGTCACAGGAAAAACAAGCCATCCAAAGTTACAGTTCTCCGCAGGTCTTTCTTGATAATAGAGACGTTGATTCTGCCTTCACCTGAGTACACGACCTCCCCTGCCTCCAGGGGTAGAGGCCACATAATGAGAGAGAGACGGGCACTCCGAGAGGCAGTGGGATGATGAAGATGTCATATATAGATGTGAGCCTGTGATAATTGCCGTCACATTTCTTCAAATTCTTTGAGCTGTCATGGAGTCAGAACGGTGACAAGAAAAAGGACTCAAGACATAGCCGAGATTCTTCTAATTAAATAGACGTGTGTGATGATTCCGCGGCGACAACTAATGAGCCTCTTTCTCTGTACTGTAAACAGCCATTTTCTTGCTTCTCTTTTATGTAATTTATTTTTGACCAATAAACATGATCTATCTTTAAATGTACTTATTTTAAAATAATCCATTGAAATACATGAAATTCAAGGTTTTTATAGGTGAGACATTTGCATTTTATACTTGAAAAGTAGACAAGTGTGTTGGGGAACACGTGTTTTATCCAAGTAATAAAAAATGTACTTATGCCAAACTTTCTGAAGCTAAATTACTTTCCACTTGACCTAAATTGTGCATTTATTCACATATATTATTAACAGTAAGCTGGAGCTGAGAGAAAGTAAGTCCATCTCATGAAAATTGTTTGTTGAAATTGGAACAAGCAAACATTCAACCCTCTTTGATACGATATCTATGGACAGAGGTGACACACTTAAACAACACCGCAAGCTTTTTCAATAATTCACTCAACTAAAATATCAATAAATCTTCAGAGGAAAAAGTAACTACACCCCTGGCATGAAAAGGTACTATTGCCCCGTTTTGAAGAGATAACTTTTTGCAGGTATTTTGCATAATTGTCCACCAGTTTCTGACATCAAGTTACTGACATCTTTGGCCATTCTTCCATACAACATGTATTTAGTTGCAAGGTGCTTGAAGGTTTTCTTACACGTGATTCCAATTTCAAATCATCAATCAACATTTAACTGTACTTATTTTTCCGAGTGTTGTTCTCCACCTCTTCTAATATTTTCTCTTTATTTAGAAAACGTGAGTAATATATATTTACAGCTGCAAATAGCAGTTTTTCAATATTGATTTCTGGAACGTCTGGGCCATAAATTGTCGATCACAATTTCATGCAGCCCAGGATGACAACTTTAAATTGCTCAATTTGTCAAACTTACAGTCCAAAACCCAAAAGATGTGGACACAGAAGGGCAAGGAATCAAACAAATACAAATAATAAGAGTTTTCACATTTCTGCTTCAAAATCACTTTAACAATAATGGGCTATACATTTTCAGTTTTAATTTATCGTCTGTCAATCATTTAACTGGCTATTTAACTGTTCCAGCTCTATTAATAAAAATAGTAGCAACAATAATGACAAAAAGTAGTCAGACTAAACAGACTATTCCTTGAAATATAAGCCCATCTATTGGGAGGGGATTTAATAACGGCTTTTTTTTGCAGCTGCTTATGAAAATGATTCAACTGTAAATAGATTTGACATGAGGTTTTAACTAACATAACGACTGCCCCGTTATCCAGTTTGCGCCACACAGCAGTTTATCCACATTAAACCCAGACTAAAAAATAGCCAAACTCGAGCTGCCTTCAGACTGTTGATGCAGTTCCATACTTGGATGTGGCTTAATTTTACATTTAATTTTTTGTCCCTGCCTCAAGGCCAAACTGATTCACTGCAAAAAAGTCAAGCATGCTCCGGGAAAAACATGTTAATGTTTAACTCGTTTTCACTCAAGTGGCCCCTCAAAGAAAGCAAGCGTAGCCAGGATCTCCCCGTGCCCCTCCCTCTCCCCTTCCTCTTACCGTCCACACAGGCGGGTCTGGCTCTTGTAGTTCCGGCGATCTGGCCCTTCTTACAGGCGCAGCGGGCCGTCTGCCTGGCGATGGTCCGCCGTGGTTGGCTGCTGTCCCTGTCCAGCGTCACAATCTCACATGTCCCCGCTGCCAGCTGGCCTGGAAATGACATTGCACCACAGGATGCGAGGTCAGAGAGATGAAATCATAAACAGGGCAAAATAAACTAGTCCCATCTCTTCTGTTAAATTTGTATTCCCTCACATGTTCATTAGTGTTGCTCTTTTTCAAAATCCTTTGTAGGGATTTGTAATGACTTGGCAGGGCATGGTGCTGATATGACCAATTTTGAAATGTCTGATCTCGTTAGAACCACCATGTAGTGTAAAAGTGCATATATTTAACGACAGCAAGACATTGTACATATAAACATACATGGAAAACTTTGTAAATGTACCGAACGGTGTGAAGTTGTTTTATTGCTTATGAATTCAACTTTTCCTTTCCGAAAAAATTACTGTGTTATTTCTTCTTTCAAAAGAAGTCTCGCTATAACAACCAGGTTGCAGAGGTGAGAAGGCAAGACAAATAAATGTGATCCCATTTCTTAAAAACTACTTTAATTTAACTGACTTAATCAGTCAGGCCATGCAGTGTAGGTGCAGTTTGGAAACTTTCACATTAAAGTTGGAGGCGATGGGGGTTCTTAAGGTTTGACAGTTTGATCTTTAGCCCTGAGCAGCTCCAGTGGAGCTCAGAAGCCAACAGAAGAGCACTGCTATGCTACTCTGTGGCTCAGGGAGGTGACGGCACATGTGGAGGGACATTAAAAGACAATGGTGAAGAAATGACTTTAAAATTTCAGCTACCCAAAGACTACCCACGAGCTATTTCCCATTAAGGGCCACATCCAATCAGCACACCTCTTTGAAGGTAATGTACCCATTACCCATGAATGAAATGCATGAATACTGATGAACGTTGTAATTGCTGCCCAGCCTCACCGTCTTACACACACACACACTTCCATGTATTCAATCAGGTGACCTTTGCCCTTGTAGCTGGGCCCTTGCTGCTCGCAAATTAACCTTTGTCTGTGTGCGGAGGCCCTCGGGTGCCATCCTGGAGAGGCTTATCAGGATCTAATTGTGATTGGCAAGAGGATGGAAGTTGTGATTAAATCTGGACTTGAGTCTCGAACACTTGGGTGGCTAGCTTAATGAACTGAGCTGCGAGGGGTCACACCCAGGGTAATGGGGCTCTATCAGGATTCATCCACATGCAGGTACCTGTGGTGGCCATGGTCACAGACAGTGGAAATGGCTGAGTGCAAACAATAGTTAGCTTGTTATATTGTTTTACATCTGCTATTTCAGTAGCATCTCTATAGACATAAAATTACTTGTACGATTTTCAAAAGTAATGATAAAAAAATGTGCCGCTTTAACAACTTGCCAGAATATTTTAAACGACGTTGCAATGTTTTGGCATCTGATAAGTCTTCGAACTCTCGGATCTGTTACTCAAACTCAACTTCCTCAACCTCACCGGCGGTACCTGAAGAAACACACCCCTCACCACTGCAACCCCAATGTATTGTATTATCCCATTTTTGTTATGCTTTGTTTAATTGATCTTGTTCATTTTTTCATTTTTTTTCATCAAGTTTTCTGCAGTGTTACATGTTTCTGCTTACACAAAGGAATTTATTTCCCAACGAGTGAAAAAAAGATGAAAGCATCCCCTTGACAACTTCACTGCAGAAACGGACCAAATCATTTGTCAAAAGTATTGCTTCTGTCACAAAATGTCTTCATGAGGCGCTCTATAACAGTCTGAAAAATGCTCAGAGAAAACTATTGTGGATGCTTCCAAGAACGTGACAAGAGGAGGCAAAGATCAATAATAAACAGAAGGAAGAATTGGCTGCACCTGAGGAACATAATGGACAAGTTACACAATGTAAAGCTGACGTAAAAGTAACAAAATACATGACTAAATACTGTAGCAACTAAAGGTGGCCAATTCAACAACTGCACAATTTAGAAGAATATCCATCTATACCCATTATTGTAGTGTGTGTGTAGCCAGAGGCCACACATGAGTAGTATGCAGTTTGTGTGTATCTATAAATACAGCAATGGGAAGAGTGATAAGAAATGTGTGGAAGGATGATTTAACACAAGATGCCTTTACTCAAAAATGCATGCTTGCAAAATTCAATCAATCATGTCTTTTACTTTCTGGAAATCAAGAACCCCCCCCCCCCTCCACATAACCCCCTAGACGCATACACACTTGCTCTTTTCTCCTTCATGCTTTCTCACTTAACTCCCTCCTCCCTCTTGAAACTCTTTTGTCTTTTCTGGGTGATGCCGGATAATGACTTGTCATGCAAGCTCCTCTGTGCATCCGAATCTATATGGATCCCACCCAAACCGACGCTACCCGCTGCCGCCTTCCTGCTTCCTCTTTTGGAACTCTTCTAATGCTAGAAGCTGGACAGACTGTTCGGATGGTTTATGCAGTCTCGCGGATCGCTGTGGCTCCACATTTGAAGCCAAGAAGTTCAAAGACTGTGGCTGATTTGACGTTACGATTCTTCTATCTTGAGTCAATGGAGCTCATTAATTGAATACATTTCATCCAACAGAGGTTTGCTTTTGCTACCGCAGCTGCCAGGGACACAAATTCGCTTATTTTTCATGTTGTTGTCTTGCAACATATATTGTCTTCTATATAGCTGCTCATACTTTTTTATGGGGGATCATAAAGAATCTTCTAACTTTAAACTGAGTATGGAAGAAAAAAGAACATTTGTACAGGACTGATTTCTCTGCTTCTGTATGTAGCCTACTGTAGGTGAAAATAGGGCTGAGGAAAATTCTTCACATTTAAGGACAATTCTTTGAAGGTGACATTCACAGTGAAGTCTGTCGTATCTGGAAAATGTTGAAACTCAGTTGTTTACATCAAAATTGCCATAATGCTGTTGAAGTGGTTGAATTACTTTGAAAGTCACATATGCATATTGGATTATGAAATAATAACGCTCATGCTAACATGCTCACGTTAAAAATGTAACCTCGATGATGCTTATGAAAAGTCAGCGGGCCGCCAAAGTTAGTAGGCTTCATCCTCTGGGAAACATGAATGTCCAAATCAAATTAAATAGCAATCTCTCCAATAGTTGTTGCTAGAAGGACAGCCGTATGTTCTTATTATCCAGATTTCAATCCATCTAACAGTCCTTGAGATATTTGAGTGTGCAACGTAATGAAACATTTCAATCCCTTTACACTGCTAATACTAATGAGTCAGTGTTGTTATCCTGAAGAATGAATTAATCTTGTCTTTAATCTCAATTCAAGTTTCACACACTCAGGGAGAACATACTGTGCCCTTGCTGTGTTAAATATTTGAGGTGTGAATCTCAGGTATTTGAGAAATCAGTTATAAACAAGTTGGCTGCAGCAGCAAGCGTTCTAGTTGTGTGCAGTTTTTCCAAATATTATATGAGAGAACTTGAGGACAAGCTGGTCTCAGTCCCCCAATAATGTGGGAGCTGATTTCATTGCTTATTTTCTAAAACAAATTGCTCCAAGCATCCTCCTGGCTCAGCCTCCAGAGTACAGTGCCAAGGATAGCACGTACGCACTGTGAAACTAAAAAAACAAAGCAAAAAGCAACAAAAAAAAATAAAAAAAATCTCCCCAACACAATAAGGTATTCCTCCTTATGTTGGCCTGAGGGATCAGCAGAAAAAGTTAGAAAATATAACAGCTCAATAAGGCAGTTTCTAGACAGCACGCTGACACATTTGGTCCAAAACACAACTTTTGTATTTCTGCTTAGAATTAAAGCAGCAAAGAAACATTCATTAACAATTTGTATACGTGCAGAGATGCGAGATGTAGTCCAATCTCTTCCCAGTCATCCTGTGAAGAAATTGGACCGTGAAGAGAAAAAGCAGTAATCCTGTTTTCTGGAATAGCCTCATGAATAATAGGAAAAAAAATCTCAAACTGGCAGGACTCCCCAGAAACGAACCCAATGCTTGTACCAGTAGCGCTATGATTTATCATCACCCTTATCGGCTTCTGTTGTTGAGCAGTTGTCAGCTTGGCCAGCCAAATGGCTGATTAAAATGTATGTGTGGCCACCCTAGAGTGAAATGAAAGCTCTGACTGTGGCAGAAGATGGATTCATGTGGCAGAGCGTATGGCTTAATACAACGTAATGTTATTGACATGCTTCTATGCTTTATTATTTCTCCTCCCTCTCTTCAGCGCATTACAACTGTTCTGCCATACACGGCCATTTGACAAACGTCCGGCACAGCTATGACACAGAGACATAAAATCCCCCCTCAGCCTTTCTACTCCCTGCATCTTTAGCCTAAAGGTTCTTTTACATTCATTTTTTTTTTTATATTCTTGTTTTTGCAGCTCAACAGATCCAAATGCAACTAAAAGCCCCTTTTTAGAGTCTCAATCTGCTGAATCAAATGCTGGGATATTTATAAAATGTGAGGTTTGGGTCACGGTAGGAAGGGTAAGTACCATTTTGTAAATTATTTTTCTTTTTCTTTATCCTTTTAAAATCAGTTGTGTGCCGGAGTCATGCTGGAATTGCATACTGTGAGACACAAGAAGCAGCCATTTCTAAATTATTTCCGAGTGTCCTCCTAAATCCGGAACAAAAATTAATTCTGACATTAAGAGAAGATACTGAAGTGTAGTCAAAAATAATGAGTATCTAATTGGCCCTTGTTTTACACTGATACTGGCAGTATTTAAATAAGAAATATGAAGATCTCCCATCCAAAAAAATAGACACAAAATGTTTGCTGATGGTAAATCAACAAGACAGCACAAAACTCGATGGCAATGAATGAAATGGATTTTTCTTGACTGAAAGTAATATACTTGCTGTCAGTTGACATTGTCAGTGTAAGTAATGCTATAAACAAATCTGTAAATGGAGGTACACCCTGCTTTACGTGAACTCCTACCAGCATACAGGGGCCATGATGATAAAAGATGGACCCATCCGTCCATGTCTCAAATCAAACCCAGTCAATAAAGTTTTAAGTACAGTAACATGTTGGATTTTGGAGGAAAAATAAATGAAATATGCTGTGTCAAACAAAAGTATGCAACATGAGGATGTGCGCCTGATGTGATGAAACAAAGCTCCAGCTGAAGAAGAAACAAACCAACCAGGAGTTTACATCAAAGACGGAGCCCAGTGTTTGATGCATTTAAGGTGCTGTCTGTTATCACACAGGTTGGATCGCATGAATGGTATTCCCGAATTTTAGATCATTTAATTACCTTTCGCCACAGTCCTGGTTGTGACATGGTATAAGAAAGCACATGGATGGAAACAAGCTTTTTCCAGCAAACACTTCAACACATCTATTTCTAAATAATTTGTCAGTAGGCTGAGATTGGGGCAATGTAGCCACAACACAAGACTGTACGCTGCACCAGCAGCCAATAGGAGTCTTGCTGCACTTTCTCCTCAGACCAGTGCATTTTGAGCCAACCAAGCGACTGACATCGGCATCCACAGAGCACCGTGCTCTCGCGAGCAAAGCTAAAAAAAAAATATGCTGTGTAAGTTGAAGAAAACTTGAGTGCGGAAATATAACATATTGATTTGTGTATCAAGCAAACAATGTTGTCACAGTGTCCCAGAGGAGTGTGTGGCAGTGAAGCAATAGGAATTCTAACAATGCCAGAACACGGACATGCTCTTTTCGAAAAATCAAAACGCTGCATGTAATGGCGCAAGTCTTGCTAACAAAACATTTCTTTTCCACAGATTCTCCACTTAACCCAGAATCACTGCATGGCAGCTTGACGTAGTTGGAAACGAACATCACATCTGTTCTACTGGAGAGGACAGTGTGTGTATGTGTACAAAAAGCCGGACTAAAATGCTGTATCACTCCAGCACACTACAGCTGTTCAGAATGAGAGAGGAGAGTCCAGCGCCAAGACTGCAAGTCTGAAATCCCATTTTGGATCCAAACGCTGCATTAGTAGAACCTTGATGTCATCCCTCTACCCCGAGGCCGGGCGGGCTAGTTTTTAAATGAATCCTTTTAACAAGCCTAATCAGAGGCTGCAAGAGCCAGCTGAACAGCATGTGGTGTAACGAGAAGGAGAGTGGACCAGACAAAATTACAGCTCTAGGTAAAAGAGCAGGAGGAGGATGTAAGGTCTGAATGGAATCTAAAAAAAGACAACCTGGAACTTGAACAGGAGAGTGAGGTGCAGAAACAATGATGGCAGCCACTTATTGTGGACCTCAATTTATTTGGCGCCTGGACATTGATGATAATTTAAAGCCGTTTGATGAGGAAACCGTATGTCTTTGATGTTTAAAAGTGTAACAAATGAGCAGTGTAGGAAGGATGGACAGAAATAATGAAGACATTTTGACTGTCGTGAGGGTTTTCAGTGGGGTGCCATACTTGTTCCCTGGAGCTAATTTATGTTTTTGATGAAAGGTGGTCGACATTTTTGGAAATTCTGCTCATGTCAAGCTAGGTGAGAAGATCGATGCCACTCTTGCCCTGGTAATTTGCTGGTTACAATTCCTGTTATTAAGTTACATCTGTGATGGCTTCATACACCACCAGGAGTGTTAGAGAGGCAAAGTGTTTCGTCTGCCTGATGTTGACTTCCTGATTTGGTCATTCTTCCTCAATGTTTTTGCATTAAGGGGGTAAACATTTTTAAATAGTTTCTTTTGTGTCTGTTTTGTGGTAACTGTTGTTATGTCCTACTTGGTTTTGTATCCTCCAGACAAAATTAAAACAGTTTCCTGTGTTTTAGTTGTTAAAATTGTTTTATAACTTCTTTTTTTTTTACATACAGAGCCTGTTAGCAGGGGGACAACACATTTATTCTCTTACTTAAAAATCAAGTGGGGTGGACGTTGTTGTAGTGATGTACGAGCGCGAGCTTGTGCAGTGTTTTATTTTGAAAATTGACTGGATTCTCGATGCCGTTCTTCTGTCCGACTTCCTGCACGGCCTATATGCTCTGTGCGCTTGGCGCGATTTTACACCAGCTTCCATCAAAAACAGACGAGACGCCGAGCCGCTTCTGGAACGCTGAATAACTGGTGGAATACCGAGCGTTGCTGAGAAAGGCCGGAGCCACATGTTGCAACCAGATACGGTGGGAAATAACCTTTTCTGTCCATCTAACTGTTAAGCCAGCAGCCGTTTCGCATAGCTTAGCATAAAGACTGGAAACGGAAAAAAAAAAAAAAAAAAAAAAGGTAGTTTGATTCCAACAAAATTCAGATACCTGCACATCTAAGGTCGTTATAACAAGCTACATACGTTTCATTTATTCCAAAAGAAAATCTGTATGAACGTAGCATACATACTTGGTTGGTGTGGGATGATTTCTTGGCTACTGGTTGCCTGGCAACCTCACATTAACAACAAGACTACAGGAAGTCACTCCTCATAGCCAAGAAAATAAACATTCAAGAAGTGAGATATCGTATATTAATAAAATGAGGCTAATGAAATCTAGAGGTGTTGAAGAGCAGATCTTGTTACCTTAGGATGAACCAGGTTGTTTACTGTTTTCAGTCTTTCAGCCAAGTCAAGCTCGAAGGCTCCAGCTTCATATCAACAGACAGATATGAGAGTTATTTCTTCCTCACTGTAAAATTACTTCTCACTTCTTGCCTGAGGGCCGCAGTTTTGAACTTTACTTCTTGGCAGGCTCTGGTTCCTTGATTAAAGTAAAATGGAAAAAAAAAAAAAAAATCTGAATTGGATTAAAAATGAACTGCTACAGATACAATTTTGCGTCATGCATTAGGTTGCTTTGAGAAAGAACACTCCCTTCAAACTACGTTGGCTGACAGTAGATATTCATTTACACTCTTCACACGGATGGAGTGACCAAATGTCATCACAAAGCTATAGCCTTGAAATTATTAATACCCCGCCTATGCCGCCATGAGTCAGAGAAAGTTCTGGAGACAATTCTCATTGGGAGCACTCTCTCATCATGACGAGGGAGCTGTTGGCCTGGCCGATCTATTTTGGGTGAAGCAAGCTTGTATGAGCGCTTCACTTGCTTTGTGGAAAAAATGATTTGATTTTCCTTTTCCCTAAAATGCTTGGGCAGGCAGCAGTCACACTGAAGCACTAACTAACACACACACACACACACACACACACACACACACACACACACACACACACACACACACACACACACACACACACACACACACACACACACACACTAAAACATAAGCACATGCATAAAAGAATATGAGCACAAATGCAGCATATAACGCCAGATATAACCACAAGATAGGCCTCGGCCTCCCTCCGTTTCTCTCATACATATGCACACAGACAAAATCAATGTTGCCATGCAACCGGAGCTACAACTTCTGAGATCTTCTGCTCCTATAACATCTCATAAAGCCAATTTTTTTTTTTTGCTCCTAACGTGACACAATTGCTAATCATAACACAATTGCTATTTGAAAGCACGAGACAATAGCTTACGCGTAAGGGCTAAAACAGGGCTGATCTTAATTTGTCTTTATGACAAAACAAAACAAAAAAACATCATCCTCAACTGCACCGTATGTGCAAATTAGCAAATATTAGCACACTAATCTAATGGAAATATCAGCAGTTAGCATGGGACGTTAAAACTGACAAAAGACTGACACTCACAGACATTACTGATGGCTTTTAGCCCCCAATAATTTTGAATATTATTGATCTGTGAGTGACGGTATCCTCTCCATTTTCTCTCCATCCAGTGGAGACATTTTTCTTCCCTAAAAACAGAGCTTTCCTAAAACGGCCTCTTATCCGAAAAAATATGCTATATAACCATATATGCTACGAGCAATTTGTGAACATTACTTTGGACATTTTACAGACGGTGAGATAGATCAATTAATTGCAAAAAAAAAAGAAGAAATGAGACCTTACAATCTCTCTAAGGTCCCGCAGGATGCCCACACTTTTGTTCAACTGCGTGCAGATTCGGAGGCTTAGAGACTATTGCGTCGCTGTTTTTTTTTTTTTTTTTTACAGCATTGACTTCTGCTTAAAATAAATTCATTCAGTCTCCGTGTAGCTTAACTTGGCTTTCATAATGAAGCTCGGGCCCCATTTTCCTACTGTGACCTTGTGTAAAGCACGTAAAGAATGGTATTTTCCCCCGAGACGCCCTCTATTCCCCAGTGTTAGTGTTTTAGAATAATGAACTCTGCTTAATAACAGGGTTTTGGCGTGAAACAATGAATGATCATCAATTAAAACGGCAGGAGAAAAGGAAAAACAAATGACCTCCGTAACCCTTGGTAACACAGGAAAGCTTATGCGCGCACACACACACACACACACACACAAGTGCCACTTCACTACAGCAATTAAGCACATTTTCTGCCTCCAGAGGATACATCACAACAGGGCAATGATGATACGTTGAAGTCCCTTAAATGGTGCTATGATTTCGCAGACTAAGACCCCTGGGTGAAAGAGTGAAAGTCCAATCATTTCTATCTTTCTGCACCCTTAGGGGACAGAAGCAGGGTATGTCAGACAGTGTTAGGCTCCTGATCAGCTGGTCGGCTGGGCTTGATTGTGTAAAAATCTATAATAAAGCATCTGTAAGTGCGGTCGGAAGAACTTAAATCCGGTCCATTTAGCGTATGCATGGTTTCTTTCGTGCATGTGTAGGAGTGCAATGCTGCAGTTGCCATTTTACTCTGAACTCACGATTTCTTTGAATTTGTAGGCCTACTTTATTTTCCCCTCAAAAAAAAAATCCTCTCTTCTGCCCTCTCTTTCTTTTTCTATTTATTATTTTCACGTACACACACACACAAATGCACACATTGCTAGAGGGTGGGACATTCACAATTTACAACCTCTCCAGCTCTTTGCCAACAAAATATCAATTGAACAAAGCTTTTTTTTTCTTTATTTTCTTTGAGAAGGCAACTCTATCGGCAACCTCAAAAAGGTTCAGGTTTTGTTGTGTGGATTTTGTCAATTCTGTGAAAAAGACTGATATGTTCGAACATGATGTGAAGAATGCGGAGCTACAATGATGGCCAGGAGGAAACAGAGCTAACCTCCCAATCCACGGTAACCAACATAGAAAGAGTAATGGATTCATGTTTGTGCACCAGGGTGTCACAGAGGCTCTGTAACTCCGCTGGAGGCGTTTTCAGAGCTGAAGCGTAACTCTTCAAAAATGTAACTGCGGCTTGGTGCTACAGGGGCTACAGAGACTTGACATGGACGTCACAAGAACTGGGGTTATTCAATTTGAGCCTCTCGTATTTGCTCCTATACGAGAGAAGCAAATATAAGGTATTTTTTGGTTATATTTTGTCATCTTGCAAGATAATATCTGGTGCCTCTTGGTGAATGTCTCTCTCAACCATTAAGTGACTTTAAATAAGATTACTTCAAGTATGGTATTAATGTAATCGACTTATTGTGTTAATCTGTTCCTGTCTTCAAAGAAAACGTGGTCAACAGGTATGACGTCAGGATTTTTAGCCTGCATGTGCTTGAGTGTCTGTGTGGGTTTGTGTGCATAGACAGAATATACTAAAACGAAGACAAGTAATGCTTCCACTCAACTGCTGTACTCAAATTGCAGTAATTGCACTAACATCAAGAGACCAGTGATGGTTTCTTTCAATTATCTTACCTGCTAAAATGTCAATTGACGGTTAGATAAACGCGGTCAGGCAGTCAGCTCAACCAGCAACCTGAATTAGAGCAGGGTTCATGGCAGGACAGCATTAAAATGGTGGTGCATAAAGTGCAAAACACACTGATGATACAGCTCAATGAACACTACTTCAATTCCTCATTCCACCAAAATAAAAGCTTGCAAAGAGTAATTGTTGTTATATCAAAAAATATCACGACCAAACAAATATGAATGACATTGGAGAAAGAATAAATGTTATTTTAAAATCAACCCCAAGCTAATTAAATACAGAACGAAATCCTGTGAAAAGAAAGCTGTATTACCAGACAATAATAATTTTAAAATCAAGGGGAAACGATCAATCTTGTATGAATCATCCATCTATGCAGCACTGTGCTGATGCAACGACAATCAACAGGTGACACTCCGTTAAAAATAGTTCTACTCTGACATAAGGGGGAACTATCTCAACAGGAGAGTCAGAAATCATACTGAAGTTCACCAAGAAGTCATAAACACACACAAACTGCAGTGCATTTATCCTGTTCCTTGCCCCCCCAATTTTACTTCCTGATTTAACACCTGTATAAAACTCAATTCCCCTTAATAGTCTGAAGCTGCTGGAGGCTGTTCGGCTCTTAGGGAGGTTTAACACTATAACAAAGTCACTGTAACGATGAAACAACTTAGAATAAAACATATAACTTAGAGCTGCTTTGTTAGGAGGACTATGTAACTGTTTTAATGACAGCTACTATGGTAACAACATGATGTTGCATTAATTTTAGATTTTTTTTTTTTTTTTTTTTTTTTTAATAACCATACGTTATAAATCTGATATCATGCTGCGCAAGTGTGTAGCTTGCACACTTGTGTGTGGGAGTGGCAGGGTGCATGGCTCCTTTCACTGCAGCTTGATCAGCATGCAGGCTGAGGTGTGGGGAGAGCGGTGGTTGAATACAGAGGCTGCACTGCCTTTAATCTCTCCTCCCCATTTAACTTGGCCTCTGTATTGCTGCTCTGCTGAGGCTCAGCTGGGGCATAAAGACACCCACACACACACGCATACACAACGCCATGTCTGCCAGTCCTCTCCCAGTTCTATCTGTCTTCTGATCTGCCCGTCCTTCTGCTGGTGTGTCTCTCCGTCTGTCTGCAATTGGCTGTTTCTCTTTCTCAATTCACTTTTTGGTGCTTTAAGTCTCTGAGCGTCCGCTGTATTGTCTCTGTATAAATAAACCTGAATATGTATTCATAAGAAGAAAAAGGAAAAAAAAAAAAAAACATATGTCAGCGCTAATTTTGGAGCATGGTCCATTTTATTTTGTTCGCCAAAGGGGAACATAGCAGACAGCATATAATAAGTGGTATAATCAGTGATGGGGTTTTGGGGTCGGGTTGTAGTTACAGTTATCTTTAGCAATAAAGGAGTCTTTTTATAGGATTTAGTGATCATCTTATTGCTGTATCCACGCTCTTTAAATCTCATCATTTTCTACACCTTTAATATAAACTCCTCATCCTGGAACACAGATATGTGGAGCAGGAGTCGTCTCGTTGGCAGGTTCTACTTTACACCGTTAGCGTGATATACGAAAGGTAGGGAAAGTGTGTTACAAGAGCATTGTCTTCGATCATAATACGGATCTTAAAAAGGTATTAGAATCAACAGTAAACAGCTGCTCTGAAAAGCCTGCTCTGCGTGTCCTTATTTGTGCCTGTGCTTGTATTTGGCAAGTAGAGAAAATAAAAAAGGTCTGCAGGTTCCCTCTCCTCTATTTAATTTCTTCCAACCTTCAGGTAACTTTCCATGTTTGTTGTTGTATGTAGAAGTGGGCAAATCCCATTAACTTTTGAACCTGATTCACCATGGTGGTGGGTCATCAGCAAAAAACTGCTGGAGCCTAATTTTGTCGTGTTTTTATGTTTTGCTTAGAGACTTAGAGAATGTTCAGTGTTATTCAACTTCAATAGCAAGTGGGCCAAATAGGGAAATCACTGGGGGCTTGTGTGCCACACAAAATACAGTATAGTGTAGATATGTAAGTACATGGAACAAACTACACACATCCCTTTTCTTTCACTTAAATGGAATCATTACAATCAATGCCACACAACAACCAGTGCACTGCTTTATCAACTTACGACAGAGCAAAAAAAATAGCTGCTGCTTGCTGTTAGCCAAGCTACTGTGAGTTTTTCCTGTGGTGCACAAGCAAAGAGTGCAACGAGGCACATTTTTTTTATTGTCACTAACACGCAAGGTGTCCCTGATCCTCCCCGTCCCAATGACATGCAGTCGTCAAGCTTACCCACATATATTGTCTATGACTCAAGAAGCACACTCACCTGCTTATATCCTCTTATGTCTGCGGTTCGGCCTGATTTGCAGGCAGCTTCTGGCGGACCATGGAAAAATCCAAAAGGTCCGTATCCAGCCTGCGGGCTGCTATTGAATAGCCCTGATCTGGTAATACATAGTGAACCAATTTTCCGGTGTGTGTAGGTAACGGTGGAGGTATTGCCCGGGTATAGAAAAACTAGTTCAACAGGTCTTGTACATTTTTTTCCACAAACCCTTGAAAAATAATATGCTGCACTGAAAGCTATTTTCCTCGCAATGGCTTTTCAAGGTGGCTGTATGTGAAAATCCACCAGTTTGCTGACAACGGTGACCCAAGCAAGCAGAGGGAGAGGATAGCTCTTGCGTGTTTAATAATTTAAAGGCAGAGTCAATATATGAAGAGGCAACCCTGTACTTCTCTCTCAAAATAAAGAAAACAACTTAAACAGCATGCAATGTGGCTGCATGACCTATTTAATATACTACTCGATAATACAGCCTCCAAGAAAGAGGGAGTATAGCTGTAAATAGCTCTATGGTATAGGGCAGCCACACAGTAAATGAAACAGTGTTCCCTTGATGTATGCATAACCTGAGGAAATACTGGACAATTCTACCGGTTCAGGGCAGACTATTAGGTGAGTAACCACCACAAAAATAAATAACAGTTGGGTGCAGGAAGTTGGCAGCTGCACCAGGCTGAAAGTTAATATGTTTGTGTCCTAAAGGCAAAAAAAAAAAAAAAAGAGGCTGTAAGCACAACTTGGGATAAAGGAGATGAAAACAGAGACACCGCAACCCATCAGAGCCTCCACTCTCACTGATGGGTCTCGGCTTTTGGCTGCTTTTCAGGTGAACTGTTCCAGCAGTGGGCCTGCAACGATGAGCGATGAAACCGAAGCGGAGGCTGATTGCTGTATGAAAATTTCACAACGGTCAGATATTTGGAAATAATTTGAATATTGTTTGGCCAATCAGGAAGAAAATCAGGAAGAAAATTACTCTATTTTTTTTTTTTAAATCTGAGGGTGGTGATTTTTTTTTTGTTGCCTTTCCAAAAACAAAAAAAAAACACAACAGCAATAGTGTGAGGAATAGATAAACAACACATTCCTCTGCTCCAGCATAGATAGAAATGTTTGGATGCGAGACTAAATAGCTTACCCACAGTAAAATTATATAAGGTGTTTATGACTAATACAAGCAGTGTGTAGTATCTCTGTGGAAGCCGTTAATGTTATCAGAGTTTAGGGTAACATTTGCATCTCTGTTCTTTCTTCGATTTGGGGAAGTTTACAGTTCAGAAACACGAGCTGGCATAAGCCTGCCTGAGATAGAGTTAGCTTCATTTGTCCGATTTTTTTAGTTAGTCCTAATCCTCAAGACATTTTTTTCCCATGCAAGATTAAAAGTGAGGCATGCCGTTTGAAAATGAGCTAGGCAGCCAAACAAGATTATGTTAGAATGCATCAAGAGCCTGTCCTTAAAGTTCTCCTGATCATACTTGTGATACTTGGACTAGTTGTACCCTGCAAAAGAACAGTGCTGTTCCTTTAAGCGCGCCCGAATTAGTTACATTAAATCTGTCCCGTGTCTGAGAACAATTCCCTCCTCTCCGACATCCTCCCCCTGTTCATGTTACAGTCTGTACCCAAGTACTTACAATATTATCCGGGTGACATTTTAGTTTAAAATGTGACTGATAGTTATTTTTGTTTTACCCTGTGGAGGTACAATCCCCATTGTGTCTCGTGTAACCTCTTGTGTGAAGGCATTTTCTGCATCGTCCCTAAAAGTGTTTCATTAGCTTTGGAAGCTTTCTTCTAACCAAATAAATAGTAGCCTGTGTTCAATTTCATCATGAGACAAGAGTTATCCTTCAGCTGCATTGATATTTGTATCCTCATCAGCGGTACATATCTTGATTTTGGTACAGTTAGCCTTAACACCCGAGTTGGACCCTGCATCTGCCTCGTTCAAATTGACCCCAGCAGGGATTATCGAACATTCACACTTGTCAAACATGCTGTTGTTTGGGCTCAAACATATTTGAACACAGCATAGGGTAGGAAATTTGGAAGCATCCCGAATTCTATGTCGTCTACAATCTCGTGTGGTCTACCGTTTGCTGCCACGAAGTGCAAAAGCCCTTTTACAAGACTTTCCTTTTAAAAGACGTCTGCTGGAAGCATTAAAAAGTAATCAAAAAACAACATGTTCAACCAACTCATGAAGCTAACATCAGCTTAATTTGTGAGCTATGGCGAAATGTTTTGGCAGCAGTAATACCTTCAGCAGTCGAAATCGATGGTTGCTGGCCGGAAATGAGAGCGAGCTTTTGTCTACATATGTCTGATTTTTAAGAGATGAATGCCACTGTTATCACTGTAAAATGCATATGCGCTGCATGAGAACAGAAAGCTTGATCAGCATAAAAACAGAACTGAGGGGGGCGGGGTTTAGTAAACAGTCAGTTACCAGATGTCCATAGCTATAAACCAGAAAATAGTTATCGAACGGGAAAAAAAAAAAAAAAAAAGCCTCTATGCTGTGCCCTATTACCGGTTCACCCAATTACCATCGAGAAGCGCCAGGGCACCAATAAAAGCCAGGCAGACAGTGGGGAAGCATGCAGCTGTCACTTCATTCAGACTTCAAAGTGTGCAATTTGTGTTTCTGTACGTGGATGTCATCACGTCTGGAAGTAAGAGCAGAAGAAGAAGATATTTGATGGATGGAGAGTGAAGGCAAGGACAGATGGAGAGGAAAATGAAAAAGTGACTGAACAAAAAAAGTCTAAAATTAGACAGAAAAACGGGAAAAATAAGTGTGGTTTGTGCTACGACCTGAGTTATTAAGTCATTCATCATCCCTCTCCTCTCCACCTCCCCTCCCTTCCGGATGAGCTGAATAGAGATGATTCCCCCCTTTGAACAAAAGGCCTTTTCCGAATCATCGCAATAATGCTGCTGACAGCTGACTGACTTGACAATGAGAGAACTCCACAGAACATGAAGCACATAGCTCATCTCATGTTGGACCATTGTTAAGGGTGGCTTTCATTTATGTACACGCAAACGCTACGTTTCAGCAGAGCTGAGGCTCCGGCAGTTTTTTTTGGGGGCCTTGTTGGAAACCCATACTCAGAAATGCCATCTGACTAAAAGATGAAAAAAAAAAAAAAAAAAATGAGGAAGAATGGAATTTGTTCCACTGTTTTTTTTGTGTGTTTTTTTTCTTCATTTCAAATGTTTTCTTAGATGAATAATTTGGTGTCCGTATGATGCCTGCTGAGAGGACCGGGGAGTGAGCGACGTTCGGCTGTCAGACACGAGGACAAGCTGTCATTTTGTGAGAGACACACAACACTCTTATTTTAATTTCGAAAAGGAACTGCATTTGTGCTGGTACGACTGCAAAATTAGGCCATGCGGACGAGTCATGAGAGTGACTATGAAGCGATTTTGTTCAGAAAGGTCAGGCTGCATCCTGGTGACAGCTTCTGTGTATTTTCTGATCTTCTGCACACTTAATATGAGCAACAGATTAAAGTGAAAATAAACTAATATGACTGCAAGCACGAGTGAAAGACTGTGTAACTACCCATAACCAAAAGACTGTCAGATATTTGCTTAGCTTTCATTATAAATTTTTTTGTATTTTTTATTTGGCATAGAGAATAATGAAAATGTATGTATTTATTCACTGAAAACAAATAACAAGTGCGCTTATAAACCCTTGGGAACAGTAAATTGCCAGCGCACCTTCAGGAGAAGTTGCAGCACAATAAAAGGACAAAATTCATTTCTCTCTACAGATGCTGATATATTGGGAAAAGTGACAGGCTCAATTGGACCCAGCGGCTACACAGATAGATGAGCAGCCAGATGACGATCACGCAAAAGTGTCTGCTGCTCATCCAGATTCGAGGCCATCACTCACATTAGCATCCCATAGCACTTCCAGCAGAGCATTTTTCTTTTTGCGTGTGTTTCCCCACTAATGTTTGCGCTTTCTCCGTTGTGTGTTTTGTCCTAAGGGGCCACCATACATTCTCAACGATCGTGCAATTACATTTTAAAGATGCGAAAGGTTAAACTCATCCTAGGCTTCTTCACATCGAGAGGATGACTACTTACGACACGCCTTTCGTCTCTAACGTGTATGTCGGACTGTATTTCGTCAGATCTCACTCAAATTTGGATCTTCACTCATCACTTGTCAAGTCGGGGCATTATTCAACTTAACTGCAAAACACAATATTTATGTGGTATCAACACATTGAGGGGGAAGCTGCAACCAGTGGTGCAGTTGTGTAGTTGTAAAGCCTCTTGTACAAAGGCGTAATCAGTAACTTGATAATTGATTTAATAATAGTTACATTGCTTCTCCTAAATATATTACAGTAATGGAATTACATTCTATGAATCATGAACATGGTAAATGACTGTGTAGTACATGACATTCTCCATGTTAGAGTCTGAAGTAATAACGAAAGTGCAAGAAATAGAAATCTCACAGCATATTCAACATAAGTAGGGGAGAGGCCGTTAATAGAGGAATTCCCTCAAGACCATTTTTTTGAACAGCCTATATAATTGGCTTACTTAGCAGTTACCCCAATCTTATAAGCCCAAGCATTTTGTTCAGCTAAGCTTGAATCATCAGGTTTGCTAAAAGGTGCTCATTTATCAATATCCAGGATGTGACTGTCCTTGGTGCTGCAACCAATAGGAAGAGCTGGAAAAAAAAGGTTTGGTGTTAAAATAAAGGTGATAGCCAATGGTCTGTAATTGTAAATTTTCTTTATGTCTCCAGGGATATCTGAGTTGCTATGAGTTGCCTCCCTCAGACACACTTCACACCGTGTACTGATCATTACTCGAAATGACAAAGACATGGAGAGAAAGGTTAAAAAGTGCAGTATGGCTTAAAGTAAGGTTTTAAATCTCATTGTCGGTATCATATATAAATGCCATTTAAATGCCTGGATGCACTGACTGTATTCATGGTGTTATATTTTGTAAATGTACTGCAGCAAACACTTGTAACTAATAAGAACATGACAAGATTGTGACAACCTCTTCTCATGTGTGACAGCCTACCATTTATTGCCTCCCGCTCTCTACATCTGCCGTCAATCTGCTATCAAGTTATTCATCCGCAGAATAACTGAAGTGTAAATGAAAGGAACAAAAAAATAAATAAATAAAAAACTTTCAGATGGCATATCTGAGCACGTATTTTTCCTTTGTCTGATTTCCATAAGAATCAATGTGAAAGAGCACAACCAGGTCAATACTAAAGTTAATTTTGATAGAACAATTTTTGATTATGTCAAAATAAATGTGACAGAAAATGCATACACACAAGAGTAGGGTCAAAAAGCATTTGGACAAAATAAAGTAGAGTTGACTCACTGCAACACAACACTGTTCAATATAAACTGTGAAAGATGTCACATAGGCCCTTGATCTTACCTGAAAAAACACATTAAGTTTATGGTTTTGTTTTGGTTGTAAAAAAAAAAAAAAAAAAAAAAAAAAAAGCCGATGCATCTGATTTGCATGGTAATATGTCATTTATTGTTCTGTAACCATGATGTATGCGCACCATCTCTGGAAAATAAATCTTTCAAAGTTGTTACTGTGCTCATTTTTCATTTTCAACTACAAGCCCCTGGACAACTTTTGCTAAAAAAACAAAAAACAAAAAAAACCCTAAACTGGGAACTACCTCAGTGAAGTCCTCGCATAGTTGGAGGGAAATTTCCGCACCCTATAATTTTCCTTGAGACATGCAAATACATCATCTCCTCCAAAACTCCCCACCCATTGCCACAAACTGCAGCGAAAACAAGCACATAAAAAGGCAAACTGTGTCTTATATTTCACTATTCTGGCGGGGGAAGCTGTTTGGCCAGACATTTGCTCATGAATATTTAGGTCGCGGTGTTATGAATATGCATCAGGATGCCGGAGCAGCGCTATCAGCACCCAGATTTATGAGCTAGCGTAGGAGATAATGATAAAGGAGGAGATAACCTGGCCAATGGTATGATGAACAGAATGCACACAGAAACACAGAAGGAAGAGCATCCACGTACAAATATATAAATACAACTAACTTGGATTTTTGTCAGTTAAAAATGTACTGTATTAAAACCCATAGAGTAAAGTGTGTATTATTTCATTGGTGAATCATGCAGGGAAATTGCACTGTAAAGTTATGGCTGTATTATAAAGTGTTGATTAAAATACAACAAAAAAAAGAAAAAAAAAGTGTATAGCACACTTTAAATTTGAAGAAGAAAAAGCGAGCAGTGTAGAAATGTCACTGGGATACGATATGGCATTTCTGTCATTTTCAGGGTGTGACTGTGGTTTGTTTCTCCTCTGCCCCCGAGGTACACTGAGAAGGAGGGTGTCACAATCTTTTTTATCTGTGAAACGCAGTACCTGCATGTGTGTATCATTTGTGCATGCGTGGTGCCTCTTAAAGTGTGTCGCCAGCGATAACACACTATACTGCCCATCCCACGGTTGCAGAGATATCACAATCCCGTGCCTCAGGTGCAGGAACACAGAGAAAAATACTGAAATAGTTGGGAATATTCCCTGCAGGAAGGAGGTGAAGATTGGCATGGACACCATGCAGGAACCTCCGGGATACAATTTCAGTTCAAAAAGAAGGTTTTGTTGTGTATAGTTATAATTTTCTTGGGCTAAGCAGCAGTTATTGGCAAATATATTCAATGCATTGTAACTGAGCAGGAATGGGTCACTCTACAATAAATAAAATGCCATGCTCATTTGCACGAGAATTATTCTGCAACATTACCAGCAGTTACCTTATTATTAACTTCCACCATGCTAAATATTTGAAGTTACGTATTTTGACACCCTCCACAGGGTCCCAATAAAAATCCCTGCAAAATACGTGACAGAGCTAATTAAACTCCTACCATTGCTCCACTTCATTTCTTATGCATGTGAGTCACTGTGAAATGATTTCACTTAGTTTATGCAACCTTGTCAGAGCTGATCTGACCCCACCCTCAAAAAATGTCAACGGAATTAAGATTTGACTTTCAAAAAAAAAAAACAATCTCTTTCAAGAATCCTGATCAGACATGACAGCAATGCAAAATAATTTCCGCTATCTCAGGAATTAGCAGTAGATTTTTGATTAGTGTTTTGTCTCGGGGGAGTTTTGGCTCGTACTTGTTTCAATCATAGGCCCCAGTCTCGGCTGTTGGTCCTCTACCAAGTCACGTTGTATCTCTCCCCCTCTGCTCCTCATAGCTTTTCTGCTGTAAAATATGTCCGATGCTTTTGTCATTAAAGTACGGCAATAGCACCTCACACGCTACAAATCACTACTTTCAAGGACGTGTCAGTACAGCACTGGTACATATCATAGATGTATGGGTAGCACTGACCTGGAAAAAGACGTGAACGACAGTCAGTCACATGTATTTATTCAGTCAACTGATTAATTATAGTATGTTGGGCCAGCGTTTCAAAGCCTTTAGGAAAGAGTATATGTTTCTTTTGGTGCCTCGGAGAAAGCTACTGGCCTTTGTCTTGACATGGCCTTGAAGCCCTATCAGAAATAAGCCCTTACTAGTTGCTAATGAGTACCCTGTCTAACAAGTGGAATTATATAACTTGCAATGAATTAAAAGAAGGATAAGCGTAAATGTGAAATATGTAGATTTCATATCTACATATTGAGAGGGTCCCCTTCCCCAGAGCCCACCATGTTGCACTACTATGAACAAGAAAACCAAACGCCGGCTGTAGAGAGGGCCTCTCGTGTTCCCCCCCTCCAAGTTTCATGACCACTCCGACCGGCTTGAACAGGGAGGGTGGGCTGTCACTAAATCCAACACACCGCTCCTTTCACATTGTGCACAAAATGCTATCAGCAAGGTATCAAGCCAAAGCATGTGATACACCCATCAAACCACTAGAGGATACTTTATCAGGGTGGTGTTTTGCCTCACTTTGGCATTAGAAGTACATGCACATATGATTACGGTCAAAGAAGGTCAGAGGACTGAGGTCATTTAAAGTAGAAAAGTGATACAGTGAGAAGGAAGGTAGGTGAACGGTGGTTGGATGGATCAAACAAAGGACTTTGACACAAGAGAACAGGTATCGAGTCCGTGAGAAAGCAACATGGATTTCTTTCGAGAACTCTTTTCCAAACCCTAGCCGTCCGATAGTGATTTTTTTTTTTTTTTGCTAAATTTAAGGTACTTTAGTTTTCACAGCTAGGCGAGGCAAAATGTGAGACAGTGACACAATATCCTGTAGTGGACTGACGGGTGTATTGCACACTTTGGTGAGATACCCGAGCGATATTTCATGATTATCTAGCAGGCCAGTTTCTGCAGCCGCTATAGGTAGATTGCGAAACTCCATAGAGTCTTATCGAGTGTCCAACAGCAGAGTAGTGGTGTAATCATTTGGGGGGCTCAACTCAATCTCGCGTGTCGACATGAAGTCGTTGTGTGAACCTGCTCATTGCAGAAAAATACATCATTTTGTTCAACAAAACACAAACTGATAAAAGCGTAGTCAAATACATGGGAGGAGGACAATAACTTCCAATGCAGCAGGGAACTCAGCGCTCCGTATGCACTGCATTCCACAAAAACTGGACGAGTTGGAGCTGATAACTTGGCACGGTTGCTGCTTTTCAAAGCTAAAAACGTCTTGTGCGACTCACAAAGAGAGTGGCTGCCAATTGACTTTTGCAAAATGCATTTAAAAAAAATTATACTGCTGCCATTGAGAGAAAGGAGTGAGGAGAAGAGGGGAAACAGAAACAGAAAAACAGGGGGGGGGATGCATTGTATATCAAGAGCAAGTGGTGACACATTGTTGATGCTTTGGGAGTTAAAGAGCACCTTGCCTCCTTTATTGTAGCTCTTCTCTGAGGACTTGACCATATCGACATCCAGGTTTGTTTTTTTTCCCGTTTTTTTCTCTCTTAAGTTCATCACAACCTGATTTCCCGTCCTGAACTCTGTTTTTAGCAACACTGCTCTGCTCCTACAGAAGAAACAGCACTGCTTACAATAGCGACAGCATTTTGCATAACAAAGGAGAGGAAAGTGGGGAAAAAGGAGGAGAGATGGGAGCATGTCAAGTATGTGGAGGAAGATGTGTGCGTATTCGAGCATGTGTGTGTATGCATGTCCACATGTGTGTACATTAGTAATGAAGCCAGGGGCTAGAGCTGGAGCACACACAGTCAATGTGTTTTAATTGAGACGATGTGCTCCCTGCGGCACGGCATAAATGATAAATTATTCTAGCTAACCTAGCTATCATCAGGCCTTCGCTATTATTACCAGCTGATGGTCAGCAGTTGCTTCAAGATGTAAATGCAAAAAAAAAAAAAAGTAAAAATTATCTGAAAATGGTCAAAGACAGTACTGTATAGGTCCACCTTGTTGCTGTGCCTCGATCAAGAATATAAAGTTGTGTATAGAGGGAGCGTTGATAAGAGTTAAGAGGCAGTTGTTTCCCGCTCACAAAACTCTCACATACTTCTTGTCTCCTCTCTCTCTCTCATTCTTGGACACATGCAGTCTTCTCTCTGCACCTTTCTCCCTCCCTTCCCTCTCTGTCCGCTCCTGTTTGACATCATTTTATATGGTCAGCTGTATCTACTCCGTGTCCCTCTGTCCTTGTATTCGCCCTCCCCTCCGTCCCTCTCTGCCCACCTCACCGTCGCTCTTTCTTGCTCCCACAACCCCTATTTCTGTCTCTGTCTCTAGTGGAGGAGGTGCCAGGGCAGTGCAATTGGTATTCAGGCTCTGTCAGAACCAATGCAGAGTCCTGTTAGCAGAATAAGAGAAGAAACATCCTTATCTGGATTTCCACAGTAACCAGAGGGTGGGTGGGGGATTCAGCTACACTTGCTCCTCCTAACATATTTTATTTTTATTTAACACACGCTATGTTTTCCCTCTTGTTTTCTCTCGTCGGCTTCCCCCTGCTGCCTGCGCTAATTATTGACCCACCGTGTTGGAGGCTCCTAAGCACACACATTCAACTGGAATGCATATATTGACTATATATGGGAACACAGACACACAAGAAAGCACAGGAGAACAATTGGATGCATATGCACACACACACACACACACACACACACACACACACACACACACACACACACACACACACACACACACACACACACACACACACACATGCAACAGACATTACACATCCTTATACAACCCCCTGACACAGCTTTCGCACATCTGCATCTGACACACACACACACACGCACACACACACACACACACACACACACACACACACACACACACACACACACACACACACACACACACACACACACACACACACACACACACACACACACACACTGTGCCCTCTCTCCTGTCTCCTCTCAGTTCCAGAGGGCTACACTACAAGACACATGTACTTGCGCAGCACCATTATGGGGCTATTTTGAGGAGGTTGAGTAAGTGCGCCGAGCTCTTGACTCAAACTACTGCACCCCTGCGCAATGTAAAACGTGACATTGGCTTGAATGAGAATTAATTAAGGCTAAACTATGTATATATTAGCTTTTAAAACAGAGCATATGAGGGTATAAGGAGGAGCTTAATCAGTGATCAGGAGCAAAAAAAAAAAAAGTAGATAAAAAGCCCGAGATTATTTGAAGCTATATGATCAAAAATAACAACAACAAAGACAATTGGAGGCTAGTGATGATTAAAAAAAAACACACAAAAAGCTAAATATAGCTGAAAAAAAAATCAGTAATGCTGGGTCAAATCTTTAATCTTAAATTTACATGTCACTTAGGGTGACTTATGTTCTGATTACGTTTTTGAAAAATAAAGCTCTGGTTTGCACACCCATTGGTTAATGGTAGCAGTTGAATACAGTGGAAAAAGTACATCGATGGAAATACTCTTTTTGAGTACACATTTGAGATACTTGTACGAATTACCTTACATATTAAAAATATATTTATAAAACACCTGCTGACCATATAAAATATGACACTGTTTGAGATGAAAATACCCAATTAACCACTATATAAATCATCTTAAATGAGCAACACTTCAAAAAACTGAAACAGCAAAATGCTCCTTACACATAGTTCAATCAGACAATACGTATAACAATTGTGTTACTTTAGTTTTTGTATATTTTGCTATAAATACGTATGTCCTTTTATTAAAGTGTCATTATCATAACAGGACTTGTATATTTTACTTTTGTTTACAGTAAATAAAAGACCCCAATACTTCCACCAATGCAGTTTAATAGAGAATATCTTTTATTTTTAGTGAAATGTTCCACCTTAAACTTTGCAACAATCAACTGTCTTATTCAAGACATTTTAGTTCGACTCCCTCTGTTGGCAGTAATATGGACGTTAAACTCATTAACATCAAACTGAAAATACAATCTATGACCTCTGCGATGTTTTTCTTAAAACCACGAGAGCAATAAGCATCTTAAATGCTGATTAACTCTCAGTATAAGCAGAGCATTTTCAGACAGAAAAAAAAACAAATCTCTAGTCCTCATCTGGATAATCCCGAGTCCAATTTTAGTGAGGATAGAAACTGTGGACAGAATTTGGATGATATCCTTTCTCTGCCTTTGCGCTGGCGCAGGTTACTAGCACAACCAATCCCTGTCTGCCATTACCCGGGTTGCCATGGTAACACCCCCCCCCCAAAAAAAAATAAAAAAAATAAAAAGATATATATATTTCAGGAAGCAACCCATCAGCAACAACCTGTGACTCTCTCTGTCTCTCTCTCTTTGTCTCATTGTCTCTCTATCCTCTTCCTCCTCTGTTTCCGTCATCATTATACTCTTTAAAGCACTTTCTACAGCTATCTATCTATCTATCTATCTATCTATCTATCTATCTATCTATCTATCTATCTATCTATCTATCTATCTATCTATCTATCTATCTATCTATCCTTCTTCCCCTTGTCTATTTCTCCAGCTTTACATTTTAAGTGTCCTTTTCTGCCTCATTTGCTGTCACAGTCTGTCCATATTCAGCCACTGGGTTCGTTCATTTGCAGCTACAACCAGAGGAAATGGTGCATCAGGCTCCTTCACTAGGCTGTTATCTGTACTCATGGCTGGAGCTGTGTGTGTAGTTTGTGCACGAGTGCGCACAAGACAGAGAGAATCTATGAGAAGAGTGCTGTGGCGGCGCTCGTGTGTATTTACATGTGTTCTAAAATGCAATTGTGTGCGCGTGTGTGTGCGCACACGGATGCCCGCATGTGCAACCGTTTGTGCCAATTATTTCATTACCGGCTGACAGATTTCTCTTTCCACTATAACTACTCCCTTAGCCACAGGCACCAGCAGAAACCTCCAGCAGTCTCACACTCTCTCACACACACACACACACACACACACACACACACACACACACACACACACACACACACACACACACACACACACACACACACACACACACACACACACACACACACACACACACACACACACACACACACACACACACACACACACACGCTAGCACACAGCAACCAGTTCAAGTCCATCAATTAAGGAGGCAATTTGCTCAAGTGGTTCCACCTGGGCCAAAAGGCAGGTGGATGGCTGTGCTCTGTTTATCTATCAGACGCTATTAGGGCTGAGATGTCACTGGTTTTACTTCTGCCCGGCCCCCGTGATGTCAGTCCTGTCTTTCTGTCAGCCTGCATGTCAGATGGGCTGCACATTATGTATGCGCGTGTTTGTGTGCGCGTGTTTGAGCCAGAGATTATGTCGGGTCTTCAGACGGTAGCTGGAATGTACTGTATCTGTCAATGTGTGGCAACCAAATGACAGACGATGCAAAACATCTTGCGGACGTGTTGTCGTGTGTGTAAGCATGTTATGTGTCAGGTTATCAAGCCACTGACATGTAGACGAAGTAGCAGATGCTTTTTTCTGTTCACACACATCTCCATCTTTGACAAGGTTGCTTCAGCAATCGCTCAAAGTGTGTGTGTGTTGTTATTTTTGTGAGTGCCTCATTGTGGACTGTGTGTGGCCTCCGCTGCAATAATTCATCCTCTCTGGAGTCCCTTAAGAACCTGGAGCACTGTGTTTGTATATGTCTGCGTGTGTGTGTGTGTGTGTGTGGGGGAAAGTGACCCATTGTGGCAGCATATGCATATGTATACACGGCTGCCTCTGTGCCTGCTAGTGCACATCTGCACTGGCTCACAGCATTTATTCACTATCTGTGCGAACGGTGTGTGTTCGGAATGTATGATGCAACTTCACACACGCACGCACGCACACACACACACACACACACACACACACACACACACACACACACACACACACACACACACACACACACACACACACACAAAATGATAAATTAGACTGGGAGCTGCAGGAATTTTGCTTGTTTGCTTCTAGTAAGGCAAACCCAAGATACTGCATACAGTCTGTCAATCTCCAGTATACTTTTGCAGGAGTGTGTAAATGTGTGTGTATGCATATGTCTGCATTTGTATTTGTCACTTCACCTCTGCATGTTAACATGTGCAGACGCCTGTGGCATCGACGTTTATCTGCAAGAAATATAGAGAGCCTGTGTGTTTGCATGCCAACCTCATCGTACAGATGTGCTCCGAGGTGCATGCGGGAGGTAAATCGCACAGACAGGAACTACATGTCAATGTTTCCTCCCCCTGTTGTTTGATTTAGGCAAGGGCATTCTGTTTTCCTGCATCCCACAAGCCTTATTTCCTTTCTCACTGGATGTGGTATTATCCCTGGGTTTATGTGGCAGAGCACAAGATATAATTTATTGTCTGTTCAGCAAGGCAAATGTGCAAACCTGGCATATTTCATTTGCTGAACATATCATTATTAAAATAGGATTCCCCCCCCCACACCTTTTTTTGTGTTTCACTGTGTGTTCAAATCCTATCGAGGGTATATCTGATTCTTGCCCTTACTGTGAATTTCTTGGTGATAATAACCCCTGAAATATAGAATATTGGAGAACGTGCGCTCTGTGTGAGGAGAGGAGGCTAGCGAAGTAAGTGTTATGAAAAGGGAAAGATGACTGGTAAAGTCAGACACATCAATGACTACCAAATAGAAAAATGGGCATTACTTCTCAGATGATGAGACACTAGGTTTTGGAAAGCGGTCACCCCTCCTGCCCCCTGATACATACTTCATTCTGAGCTCAAACTGACAGAGAAAACCTAGGCAGATTTAGCACCCATATCAGTGAATAGCCAGCATGCCTTGTAAATTATTGTGTACACAGTGTGTATACTACATGTATTACTTTTAAGTGAAGAATGTGGCTTTAAAAATTCCCTACAGCAGCGGCTCTGTGAAGAAACAACACACCACGGAAGAAAGCTTTCTGTATTCATGAGTTTGGTTTTAACAGTCCCTGCAGGTACAATAATGAAGTTCCTCTTTCCCATGTGGAATGGACCGTAATGATTATGATGAAGCAGAATCGCTAGCTTCTTTTCTGTTTTTTTTTTTCGCCCCCTTCCTGCTGTTGTATCGACAGAGCTGTAAACATAAGCATAAAACTATATGTAGCAACGATGTAACTGTAAAAAAGGGCTATTAACAGATGCGGAGAGAGAGGGAGCAACCCAGTGCAAGACAGGAGATCCTGCGTCTGCAGTTGGTATGCATTCAAACAACTTTACAAAGGCCATTCGAGTGCCACATTCAAAGTATCCCATTACAGAAAAAAACACATGAATTTCACATGTGGAAAAAAACTCACACATGACACACTTTTGTATTTTGCTCATGGGAAACTTTCACGGTGTAATGTGTGAGGCACAATATACAGTGGTGTGATAAAGTGTTTGCCCCCTTCCTGATTTCCAATTTTTTTGCATGTCTGTCACACTTAAATGTTTCAGATCATCAAACAAATTTAAATATTAGTCAAAGATAACACAAGTAAACACAAAATGCAGTTTTTAAATGAAGGTTTTTATTATTAAGGGAGAGAAAAAAAAATCCAAAACCACATGGCCCTGTGTGAAAAAGTGTTTGCCCCCTCCTGTTGAAACATAACTTAACTGTGGTTTATCACACCCGAGTTCAATTTCTCTAGCCACACCCAGGCCTGATTACTGCCACACCTGTTCTCAATCAAGAAATCACTGAAATAGGACCTGCCTGACAAAGTGAAGTAGACCAAAAGATCCTCAACAGATAGACATCATGCCGAGATCCAAAGAAATTCAGGAACAAATGAGAAAGAAAGTAATTGAGATCTATCAGTCTGGAAAAGGTTATAAAGCCATTTCTAAAGCTTTGGGACTCCAGCGAACCACAGTGAGAGCCATTATCCACAAATGGAGAAAACATGGAACAGCGGTGAACCTTCCCAGGAGCGGCCGGCCGACCAAAATTACCCAAAGAGCGCAGCGACGACTCATCCGAGAGGTCACAAAAGACCCCACAACAACATCCAAAGAACTGCAGGCCTCACTTGCCTCAGTTAAGGTCAGTGGTCATGACTCCACTATAAGAAAGAGACCGGGCAAAAATGGCTGCATGGCCGAGTTCCAAGACCAAAACCACCGCTGAGCAAAGAGAACATTAAGGCTCGTCTCATTTTTGCCAGAAAACATCTTGATGATCCCCAAGACTTTTGTGAAAATACTCTGTGGACTGACGAAACAAAAGTTGAACTTTTTGGAAGGTGTGTGTCCCATTACATCTGGCGTAAAAGTAACACCGCATTTCAGGAAAAGAACATCATACCAACAGTAAAATATGGTGGTGGACGTGTGATGGTCTGGGGCTGTTTTGCTGCTTCAGGACCTGGAAGACTTGCTGTGATAAATGGAACCATGAATTCTACCATCTAACAAAACATCCTGAAGGAGAATGTCCGGCCATCTGTTCGTGACCTCAAGCTGAAGTGAACTTGGGTTCTGCAGCAGGACAATGATCCAAAACACACCAGCAAGTCCACCTCTGAATGGATGAAGAAAAACAAAATGAAGACTTTGGAGTGGCCTCGTCAAAGTCCTGACCTGAATCCTATTGAGATGCTGTGACATGACCTTAAAAAGGTGGTTCGTGCTGGAAAACCCTCCAATGTGGCTGAATTACAACAACTCTGCAAAGATGAGTGGGCCAAAATTCCTCCACAGCTGTAAAAGACTCATTGCAAGTTATCGCAAACGCTTGATTGCAGTTGTTGCTGCTAAGGGTGGCCCAACCAGTTATTAGGTTTAGGGGGCAAACACTTTTTCACACAGGGCCATGTGGGTTTGGATTTTTTTTCTCCCTTAATAATAAAAACCTTCATTTAAAAACTGCATTTTGTGTTTACTTGTGTTATCTTTGACTAATATTTAAATTTGTTTGATGATCTGAAACATTTAAGTGACAAACTTGCAAAAAAAAATAAGAAATCAGGAAGGGGGCAAACACTTTTTCACACCACTGTATATTCCCATGGGAAAACTTTTCCATATATTTCCCCCATTATATCATACATCGTGTGGCTAACGTGTCATATATATGTGATCATTTTTTTTTTCTGTTGGGGTAACCTTTTTCCTATTTTCCACAGCTGATCATACTTCCAAATGTTTCTCTCCGATAGAATGAGTCTGTTTTACTCTGTGATGGGAAACATATCAAATCATTCTGGGAGCGATGGCAGGTCCCTCCTGCATTCTTCACAACTCAATAACACAAAGAAGGTTAAAATGAGCAAACAAACAGCAACACGCAATCATTTGAATAATGCTGTTTGAGCAACCTGTTGGATTACGATTTGACACCGCAATGCTTGCCAGCTACATCAATTATGTCAGCGATGATCACCATAGGAACAGCAAACCTGATGAGTTATCTCGCTTTGTTGCATGACTAACACCCATGTCAGCACCTTTCCCTCCGCACGCTTTAATGCCATTAGAAGATAAACGAGCGGCACCGCTTGTTATGACCCATAATGATATGGCTTGTCCTTTACAGTGAGCTAAACCCCTTTTCTTCTATGGCGTTAGATCGAGAATAGGAATTGGAACCCCACAAGCAATCTATTCAAGGGTGCAACAAGCTAAGGGGATGTGACGTGCCAATGTTTTTTAGTGATTTTCATTACGTGTCATTCTATTCTAATTCATTTTCAATTGGACCATAAGAGCTGCCGCCATAAGCAGCACAAAAGGCAAGAACGAACGAAGGAGGATCTTGTTTAGCTGCAAGACATCCCAAGAAAGAAAATAATGATCTTTATGAAATTGCTTTAGACACAATCTGACAGCCGAGACAAAGAAGTGGCTGGCCTTGTTGGAATCGATAAAGCCTCCATTAGTTTTCTAAAGAGAAATTTGTTTCGGTGGAGCAGCATAGCATCGGTAATATTCTGCCCCTTTGACATAAAAAGTTAATGTACTATAGCCAACCTAATGTCAGATTAAACCTACATTTCTGCCAGATGGAAATGAAAAAACTGTTTGAACGCACTGGATCCATAAAGCATGACCAAGCCTGTTATCACAGACACCGCATTTGTGTCACAATGGCCTCCAGGGCCGAGCTTTTGTGAAGACAGAAAAACCTTGTTTCTAAATCCATTCAAATGACTGTGATCTCATGAACACAGAGGATCAAACTTCCTAAGTAGCTATTGATCAGCTAGATGAACAGAGACACACAATTGATCGAGCGCAAGGACGACCTCATCTCTACCTTTGACACAGCAGGAAGGCACAAATTGAAACCGCAGAAGGGTAAGCACACTTCTCATCCATAATTTCCTCAAAAATGCGTTGGATGTATCACACTCAAGCACCCTCATGGTCACAGAATCAATAGTCTGGAGTATTAACCTATGAAAAAAAAAATGGACAGAAGGTCCAGCTCAATTCCCTTAAATCAGCACTCTCTGAGCTTGTACATCTTGATGAATCCACTGGATCATCCAAGGGGAGGGACGAGCTTCTCTTTGAGAGATGGTCATGATGGCACTTGCCAGTGTTGCAAGAATGGGCCCAGAGGAATCCGCCCTTCCTTGGAGGAAAAATGCTGATCTGAAAGGATCTCTCTACCACCGGCTGACAAGGCGATAGATAAATGGCTCCCCGAGTCTCTAACCTCTCAAACTACTGGTCCTCCTCCTTCTTGTCCTACTCCTCAGCGTGTGTGTCTTCTGCCAAACACTCCTCCTTCCTCTATTCAAACTTGTGTGTATACGCACACCCACATGACTAATTCATACAGCTGAGCTCTATCAGATCTCGGTGACCAGAACACGTTTCCCGGCTGCTGGATGAGGTTTTAATTAAAGATACAGCTGCAGCTACTAAATTATCGCAATCCTTTATGCAGTTTCCCACGTCTTACACCCAGAAAGAGCACAATCTAGCAATCTGTGCTAGCTTGCTGATCTGTGCCACAATTCCCTGTGTGTGTTACACATTTTATCAGCAGCATCTGTATTCCGTTAATGCGCCTGAGGACGTTAAGAAGTAGCATCTCATGCCCTTGCTGATTCACGGTTTTACAGAGTAGCTCAAATCTATGTCGTCAAGCTTGGATTGGTTGGGCCTCGGGGAGTTTTATGTGGCACTTCATGGGTGGAAGGGCAGGAATGAAGTGTGGAAGGGCGATGTCTCTCTGACATGACTATTTCCAAAGGCCAGTGAGTCTCCAGTTAAAGCTGGAACCCAGAGAGGATCCTTGCAGCCAACTTTTCATTAGAGTCTAACTCCAATCACTGCCTTTTTTCTTTTTTTTTTCCTTTTATTGTCCCACAGCACTGCCAAAACGCAATCAATAGGACTTTAGGAAAACTGGGTGCAATAGTGCACACTTTTTACTGTCCCACAATCAATAGGAGCTGTGAAAAACAGTGCCATGAGCAAATATCGAAGATTACACACACACACACACACACACACACACACACACACACACACACACACACACACACACACACACACACACACACACACACACACACACACACACACACACACACACACAGATAAAAAGTGCCCCTGGACACAGGACACAAGGGGGTTGTTTAGAGCAGTTTAGATTACCTTGAAAAACCACCACAGGTTTCTGCTGCTGCTGTGATTGATTCATCGAAGTGAATTAATTAACAGACTCGTAAACTAATGAATCAATTAAGCAATTGATTAATGTGCATTGCCCTTATGGATTACAGCTGATTCTGACCATTAAATATAAATTGTGTTCAATTTAAAGCAGATTACATGCAGAGGAATGCTCTGCTTACCTATGTGTACCATTGCTGTGAGGAATTTGCCATCACTGAGGATTTGCCAAGTAAAACACGTTGATTGTGACATCGCCTCTGTATGCTAAAGGAGTATTACTGCAGCATTAAATACACGCATATTATCTTTATCTCACATGAGCCTAAAGCTGCGCTTCAGGGCTAAAGTCCCTAAAATCCCTCCTTTCTGCAGATTAATAATAGATGCTTAAAAAGCAAGAGATTTAATGACTACACCTCTGCCGTTGTATCTCCAAGTCATATTCAAGTCAGAGCTCACACTGCAGTTCACTCTGGCCTCCACTATAATTAAAGAAACTACATGATTCAGATGCAGGTAATGGTCGGCAAACAACAAGGCCGTTTTAGAAATGTGCCTGAAGTGCATTTAGAATTCTGCCGCTGTGGCACAAACTGAATTAATATTCTGATGGAAAAATGAAATACAGCATTCGCAGATGGCAAAATGAAATTGAATAGTTGTACTGAAATCTTTGCAGCAAGAAAATAAACAACTAAATAGTCTGGCATAAAAATGGAAACAACCGTCTATGGAACAGTTGTGTAGCAGACCATCAGTACCTTGCATCCACTGTTTGTAAACTCAGCTGCATAAAACCAATCAATTTGCAATTGTATGACCAAAAGAGCTTGGTGAAGGTATTGGTCATTGTTGAGCAGTGGGGTCACATCTGGAGGGCTGAAATTAAACGTTCTACATTCGAGGCAGTTTATAAAACGCAACGGCCTTTTTCCTGCAGAGCTTTGAGCTGAAGCCTTTTGTAAAGGTTAGGCTTTGTTCCACATGGACCTCTTAAAGTAAAAGTGCCCCTGATGACCTCTCCTCTGAGTGGCAAGTTGCGAGTTCCCTCTCCTTTGCACAAGCTGCATTGCTGATCTAATCATAGGGAGCAAACAAGCTGACAACATCCCGTGAAAGTACACAACCTTTGACTGCGACATCACCATTTGTTCATTGTTTCATTTTCCCACCAGATTTTGTTCAGAGGAAAACAATAAACAGTGAGGCAGCGTCTACTACACGAGGTGCCCTCCTTTTTTAAACTTGTGTCTCAAGACGTGATGGGGCTTCCCTTTCTCCACGGGCCACGTACGTGCATGACACAGAGCGTTTGCCACTGCTTGACCCAAATCTGCCTGAGGCTGCTCTGAGCAGGGCTTCCATGCCACAGAATGTCACTCTGATCCATGTATTTTTTTTTTATTTTTTAAAGAGGATCCCCAGGACTGCGCTTCTATTTGCGGTAAATGTAAACTGATTTTGGTTGCCTGATGTCAGGCGCGGTGGGTGTACACACATGTCTCTGTCACTTTGGCCCATTATGGTTTTACCTGAGGATCAATAACTGCAGTCGTTAGGCAGACTGGTGGTCTGTTTGGGGGAGGTATAGGACGCAGAGAGGCCACTGGGGGTACGCAGGCGCAAGTTGTTTTTTTTTTTAACGGTACACCAGTTCAGCATGGCATTTTCACAGAGACATCGAATCCGATGTCTTTTCAAGGCAATTTTCTCAGATACATACAAGGGTATTTATCCAAAAACACCCACTTAAAACAAATTTGTGGCTAATGAATACTGGTAAAAGCCCAGATTCTTCTATCTTTGATAAAGATGACTTGGCGCCATGAACATAAAGGAACAAGTGCAGATCAATCATTGGAAATGATCCAATTTGTCTCCTCTATTGCAGTTGTCTCTTAAATTTGCTCATGATCTGCAGCACTGAAGAAAGTATTCTACTAATAATGTTCTTATTGAGGAGAAAATATTCCAATATTTTGACTTTTGACAGTAAATCTTGCTTGATGCTAATTTATACGTAACTGCACGACTTTATTGCTGCATTTAGAGAGAACTACAGATCATTGAGGTTTCAAAGATACTGCTCTTTTTAAGTTTCATTCGTAGCCCAAAGGGCACCACGATTTTATGCTACAAATTATTTGATTGCAGTGAGTAGTTTATCTAATTTTCTGAATGAAATCGTTATTTTACCTCAACTGCCCTGGATTAATCAAAAACTATTCCATGAACCTGCCAGGCCTTTCTCTATTGCCATGTGACAAATATCTCGGCCAGTGAAGAGCAAAGTGGGATTTGCTTCATTGCCTGAATTATTGAAGTGGACAGTGTGAGAAATTTATGGCACAAAATCCATCCACATTCCCAATGCATAATGTTTAAATATGTTCCCATTCCCGATCCACCCTCCCCGCATCCCTTTTTCTCGGTGCATAAGCTCCTGTGTCACATTATGCATGAGGGCTGACGCAATGAGGTGTACAATCCCCCCCCAAAAAATACACTTGTGTTTGTGGTGTGTTTGGCTGTCTGACAGGCTGGCGGGGGGGTGACATTTTGTTTCTTCCTGAGCATTCCCTTTGCCAAAATCACCATACTACATCTCCAGATAGCGAGAACTCCCACAAATACTGCTATGAAAATAAATGTTTTTCACAGGCTAGCTTCAGATAACATACCACCTGCATACACGTCTGCACCACCACCTACAGGAAACACACCCCCTCCCGCAAGAAAACACAGAAGAGGCAATCAGACTGTGACATGATAGAGAGGAGACTAAAAATACATTTCCTCGTCTTCCCTCTTTCTTTTGTTCTAATTCACGCTGGAGATGCTTGTGTTGGACAACCTTTATGTTCTAAATGCTTCTGAAAGAATATGTGCGACAAGACTAAAAGGGGTCTGTTCTTTTTTAGGTCCCTTGCGCATCCCTTTCATCATCCTAATCCCCAAAAGACTGTCACTAATGCAGTCCTTTGAATTCATTTTATCAGTTCGTATTATTAGGCCTTACAACTGGCTTCGACCTTGGCCATTCTTGTAGCCTAAAGTGAGCATATTCACAACCCTCCTTTATGTGACTCTCTCCCTCCATGCCTCTGTAGCAGATTTCAATAACGACCTTATACACCGTAATGAACTTGAAATTGCATCTTCTCGCCACTGAGTGACCAGCAGCTTTCCCCCACAAAGTTAAAAGCTATTTGGTGTCAAGTTAGAAAGCATAGAAAATGCAGGCTTAGGGGAAAAACACCTCAGTGTAAAAGCACAACATGATACAGACAAACAACTCGGCGGTGAAGGTCAAAAATATTGCCTTGCCAGTCAACAAGCTCAACAATGCTGATGGCCTGAATCTAATGAGACTCCCTCGCATTAACACAGCTATGAGCAGCACTTTTTTTTGTCCTGTTAGGTGACCACACAGTCCTCTCTTTGACCTCTGTGAAAAAGGCTAGTATGCCACAGTAAATTAAAACTCCAAAGGAAGGCTTCAGGACATATGTCAGTATAAAATTCTCAGCTCTCCTTTTCTCACATTTTGACTGATACTTTTTTTTTTTTTCCCTGCATTTCCTCCTTTCAGTAGGTTGGACATCCTCCTACCCTGCAGTAGTCATGGACTCACCACAGTAAGGAGAGAGTGTTTGCCACTGCTTGACCTGAATATGTGGCCAGGGCTGGAAGCAGGGAAGGGAAGGCGAGCCATTCCAAGCCATGCTTTTAGAAAAAATCTCCACAATGGAAACGCATGACCGTTCCTAAGTGCTGAACGGACTCAGAACGGCCCGAGGTGATACATGTATAAAGGGAATATTAAGTGCTGTTTTTTTTGTGTCAGCTTTATACAGTACAGTAATTCCCTGGGTTACACCAATTGACTTTCATAAGGAGTTTGAGCAGTAAATGTGCTCAACCTCTGCATGAAGATCTCCCCGTAGACAGATATAATTTGTATTTATTATGCTGCACTGTAGGTGGAATTCATAACTGGTTATAGGGAATAATCTGCCACACTGAAACATCAGTTAAGTTATGACTCATTAAACCACATGCCATTCACAGCTGAATGTCAGATAATGAAACTCAATTAATTATTTCCAAAAGCTGAGCCAGTTTTTGTCACAATGCAGCCATGGCCGCAGGCTGTGACATCCAGACAGCATGGAAGTGATGGCAGCCACAGAGTGGACAGTGAAATGAAGCGCTGGTCCTCGCTGGGACGTGTGTGAACGGTGATCGGGATTGAAATATATCTCGGCTTGAACATGAAAGGGTCAGAAAACACAATAGGAGATGAATGCAACATTAGAAGCGCTTGACCTCAATGTTACCCTAAAGCTAGACTCTAGTGCCATCTATTGAAAACGTTTTCAACAAATCAGTATATCTGTGCAAACACTGAACTGCTGCTTTTAGTGGTACTTTTTGTTCCTGCACGCCATCAACACCAACTTGTTTTTTCGATGATATCAGAATATTGATAAATCGATCATCCCCGGGCGGATGACTTGTTGAAGATGAGAAACGTAGGTGAGAAAAATCACAGCTGAGCTTCTGTGCTTCATGAATTCGTTTCTGTGTTCTTTGATTTGGATTTTTATTTTTAGATTGACTAAATGAAAGAGTAGGTATTCGATTGCGACAAATCCACTCCGCGTTGGAGTTATTGTTGCGGAAAACTTCATATAAACTATACGTGGAAGGCGATGGCGCATGGAAACATAAAAGTGAGAGGTAAATCGATGGAGCTCTGAGTGATTACCTTCTTTGAGCAGGCGGGAGTGAATAAGGAGAATGAGAAAGCAGCAGATCGCCGCTCCGGTCAGTGCCCACGCAACTCTGAGCAGCTGCATCCTGGCGTAGGAAGGTTTGTGGCGGACCGAGACAGCCGTGCAGCGAGAGAGAGACACTCCACCTCAGCTCACAGACACGCACTGACTCATGTTCTATTGGCCATGGAAATCAGCACTCATCCGCTTCATACAAAATCCCCACTTGATAGTCCGGTTTAGATGTGATGAAGAGGGCTGGGATTCCGTTAAAGAACAAAAATATGCGCGCTCGTCTCGTCGCCGGTGCGTCAGAGTGGCTCCAAACAGGGGGGCGATTAAGCCCCAATCACCATCTGAAGGGCTGGCATGTTTCCTCACACCACTTCTCCTTATTCTCTTCCTTCTTTTTCTTCAAGAGTCTCTCGTCGTTGGCCTAGCGGGAGTCTCGCTCGCGACAGGTTCGGCAAAGCGGGCTGTGCCCCTCGGCGTGTCTCCGTCTTGGAGTGCGCACGGCGGTCCACGGTGATGCGGCGCGCAGATGATGATCACCGCTCTCCGCTGCATGTTACGCACGTCTCTCCCACTGCTGGAGAGGCACGGGCAAACACTGCCAACCAAGTCGCCTTGCAGCCCCCTCTCTCTCTCGTTTTCCCTCCCTCTCCCTGTCACGCGCTCTCTCTCTGTGTCTCTCTCCCAGTTCTTCACTATATTGCTCAGGCGTTCTGTCACTTTCTCGCTCTCTTTCTCTGTCGCCGTTCCCCTCTCTCCACCCTCTCTCTGTTTCCCTCTCGATTCAGCCCCATGCAACGCTTGCCGTTTACGCACGGTAACAGCCAGTATCATAAACTACAGGCTACATCTTCCTCTGCGCTCTGCGCGTCATACCTCTTGCAAACATTTTTTTCCAAATCAAAAAATCAGAGTTCCTGTGGTCGGCAATTTTTCCTGACTTCTCTTAAAAGGCAATTGAAAAAAACTCCCGGCTGCGCAGGTTTTTTTTCGACAGTCTCCCATTAGATAATCATATTCCTGTGTGTGTTCCTCATACAATATCCACTTTTCTCCCCTCTGCTTAGCTCCAGGTTACGTCACAACTACCCCAAATAATCTCCTCCAGCTACGAAGCACGAAATAGTGCTGCTGTACAAGGATGCTTCAATTTATAAATAAAAGTGAGCTGAGCGTGGGCTGCAGGTGATGATCATATGGGAAACCAAAATAAATTGAATCCAGAGCATTTTCTGTTAAATTTTACCCCACAAACCCAATCTTGTATAGCTCCAGAGTAAATTTGAAAAGTGCTGATTTTAGGTGGATATCCAGCACATCATGAATGCAGCAAAAATGGGGGGGGGGGGGGGATGCAGGGGAAATTCTGCACCTCCATATTAGACAAGCCTCTCTGTTATTGAAAGAAGCAATAGGCTTTGGTTAGCCCAGCCTAGGGCTCTTTTTTTCTAAGAATATTCAACACCCTCTGAAACCTATTACAAATGTAGCCTAAAATTGCATCATATTATAGATATAAAGAATTGATGTCGTTGCAAATTCTTTAAAAGCCTTTACTGCTCTTTTCACAGTTGGAAGTTTAAAAGCATGATCCTGTGAGTGAACACAATCCAACTGGAGGAGGAACAATATTGAACAGCAAAACAATAGAATGTGTAATCCGCTACCATGACCCCCTGGTGAGCGTCAAGCACAGCTATTGTTTTTGTTTTATGTATGTTTGTATGCTGGTAAAGGCTCAGACTGCAGAAAGAGATGGGAATTTAAATATTCATTAATTCATGTATTCAGCCAGTGAAGTCAGTCAGTCATTTGGAAGAGACTGGCCAGTTTGCACACACTAACCCACATGGCCGCTCAAGTGATTACAGCATCTGAAAGCTGTGTTTCCTCCTTGGGGTACTTGTGAGGGTTTTTTTTTCCTTCTGCGTCTGTATATTTATAATTGAATCGGAATGACATGGTTGGGTGACTGACGGTGCCACTCAAACCAGAAAACTGTCATTGCAGTGTCAATAAGGTTGGCCCCTGCAGCTATACTAGGACTAATTAGCTGATAACAGTCTCTCTTGGCTGGAATGTGTGCCAGACTCTCTATGTATTTGTATACGTGTGTGTGTGTGTGTGTGTGTGTGTGTGTGTGTGTGTGTGTGTGTGTGTGTGTGTGTGTGTGTGTGTGTGTGTGTGTGTGTGTGTGTGTGTGTGTGTGTGTGTGTGTGTTTCAGTGCACGCTATGAGTGTCTGAGCATTTGTTAGCTTGTCTCTAAATTTGCATACATGCATGTTTCTTTCTTTCCAGACACTTCCCAGCCTCTTCTCTAAAGCTATGATCCATCCATCTAACTCCATGGAAAGCAATTAGCAGAGACTTGACCTCTACAATGATTTGGGGTGGCAAGACTGTATGTGTGCAAGTCTGGCATTATCATCTGCTCAGCCTATACTAGTCAACACTCATCAGAAGAGCATAGAACTAAATATAACTTTGTGTATGTGCGTAAACCCTGATCAATAAGCCGTCAAAAACACTGACAATGATGCAGTTTGGATCTTCCACAGGAACCAATTATAACTATTCACAAGGTTGTCACCTTTATGCACCTGATCTTGACATCTCGCCTGCCTGACAGGCTTGAACCTGTGAAATAGTGCCAAAGCGCATACACCCTTTTTGCAGTGTTCAGAACATAAGCTTTCGCTCCCAATTTAAGGTGGCAACAGCAGTTTGTCTAACTGTGAGTAAATATTTAGAACATGTAAAGAATTCAGGTTTGCAGCTTTCACACCCACTGGTAATTAGGCTTTGGTATTATTTATAAAGTAGAAACATCTGGATTAACATTCAAAACCCTCTGTAGTGAGCAGCCGAACCTTGAGCTGCAGTAGTCACGGAAGAACCTCTGCAAGCAGTGCCTACAATTGTGCATTATAAACTCAAATAGTGCTGAGAGAAAATAGGGTGAATATTGTTGAAATTTGGCTCCTTTAACACATCTACAGTATCATCTTTATCTCTGGTCACACGTCATCATGGATTACCAGCAAAAAAATAGCAGCAAAACAGCCAAGCATAAATAGGTTAGGTTTGGATCAACATTGTGGTTTGAGTTAAAATGGCTACTTTGCTGAGGTTGGGAGAGTTTAGTTGTCATGGTTACAACAATATGAGATTACATGCAGTCATGCTCGAAAGAAGAACTTAACAGAGGCTACAAATGTTTGTTACCTGTGCAAATTTAGTGTTTTGTTGACCCATCCCTCCACCCAATGTGAAAATAACAAAAACAAGTGCACGATTGAATATATTATTGCACTTCCATAAATTTGCCATACTTAGGAGACACAGATTTTTAAAAAGAGTCAACGTTGTTAAGAATGAAACTCAAAGCTACAGAAGCTGAAAAATCGCAAGTTTTATTCACCAATATGTTCAACTCCAAAATTGCTGGATCATAGATTTCCCATAATCCAATTGAAATCATTATCAGGGTTATTTTTTTCAAATTTTGCGATTCTCCCCCAGAGCCTGTAAACGTACCTGCATGTCTGAAAATGATGGAGCGTTGCATTAAATACGGTTATCTTTCTGAAGTACATGAAAAATATGCAAATGACCATAAAACGTTGTAATTACATCACCTAAGGAAATATTTCATGATTTAGATATTATAAAGGCTTTGGACAAATTACTTGTTCTTCTTTCCAACAGTAAGAAATCTATATCATGTCAGCCTACATGATGTTTAATGACTTAATTCATTATCAGTGATTTTACTGTCATTTGGATGCCAGAGAGATTAGTTCAAATATTCACAAAACAATTCTCCTACAAATAGGAAAAACTAAGTGTATGTTTAAAACTATTGTGTGCTGCCTGTGCAAGTTTTCAAATATATACTATATGTATATTATGCTTACTATTACTGTGTATCCCAGCTTTCTCTCATGAGGTCTAATTTGTGCATTGCTGCCTTGGGGATCAAATATTATTTCTGGACACTATGAGAAATCCCTGTGAGATAGTTGCTTGCATTTGTTGTAACCTGTCTGCTCTAGTACAAAGAGATGGCAAAAATGTTTTGATATAAGTCTTGGAGCACTGATTTTTTTTTTTTTAATTTTAAATTATTGAACAATTTCCTTCCCCTCTCTCCTCACACCACCCACCTACACTGCTGCCATGTCTCCTCTCTCACTTTCTCCTGCTCTATGCTGCCACCCCCTCACTGCTATGCTTTTCCTTGCCAGGAGCCAGGAAGCCTTTGCCTTGTCCTCTGTGCAGGTCACTGGCTATGTGCCAGACACAGCCCATGCCAATAAAAGCCATGAGTAATGGCCTAAAACTTCTACATTCGCTGTGTTTCCCATTATTTCCCATGGCCAATAAATCTGAAGCAGGGCTTAATCAGAGGGAAAAGCAGGAACATACGGCCTATGTTCAGTAGGATGTCCAACATAAAGATTCTTACAGTTTAATCAGAGTTAAAAGTTGGGGTGCATGCCACCAATATGGCTTTGCTTGTGAACCCTCTATGTCTTCTGACAGGTGGAGCCAGTATTGTTTAGGCAGATGAACACACACTGTCATGAAACAAAGCTGCCTCTGGGCCTCTGAGATGGGGTCGACTCTAAATAATGTCTCCAAAGAACCTAATAGACAGATAAATTAATAAATGTTTCAAATTCCATGAATTGCTAAGTGAAGAATCCAAGTTTTGCAGTATGACTGGATAGTCTAATATATCTGCCAACGTTGTAAACACCAATTCAGCCAGACCTAGAAGGATCACATACATATAGTCCTTATCCACATGCAGTATTTGAGCATTGTATGATACATGTCTTCATTAGAAAAAAAAAAGACACAAACTAGAGAGGCGCTCCAGCTCCATACGACTTAAAACTCCACATAAACAAACAAAGAAGGCAGATTGCTTATAATCAATGCAGATGTTCAACCAAACTGCCACAGGATGGCTCGTTCCTGTGGCTGAGATGGATTGTCCTGACAAAAGAAAAAAGAAAAAAAAATCCAAGTTTTCTGTTCTCTTTTACTTTGTCCTCAGCAGTATCTGCACGCTGCCAGCATACTCCGAGATACCAGGCATTAATCTTCCATCAGGAGGAGCCTTTCACTCTGCTCAGTATCAAACACAACTTCACCACAGAAGTAAAACTCACCTGGGTGAGATAATCCATTATAGTAAACACAAAGCACCAATTTGGCTTTGTAAATCATTTTGTTTAATCAGTATTTTCTTTGTGCTCAGGTCGAGTGTTTTCCTATTATTCCAGGGGAAGCATTGTGTTTCCCTTTGCTTACTGTCAATCATTTGACACGTACAGGAAGGAAACCAAGTGCCTGCCAGGAAATAATCCATCAAAAACACATCACCTTAGACATCTGTCACATTCATGCCTTTGTATTTGGGGAACATTTTTCAGTGGAGACGTCAGTTAATTTTCCACACCATAAAGTTTGTGTGTTTTTATTGAATATATCTAATTTCACGCATTATGCAAGGCAAAGCAAGAGGAGGAAATCTAAAGATAGAAATATAGGAGTTATAAAGAATATACCAGTGTCATTTATATCTCATTTATTTCTATGAAGGGCTTATTAGTAGGCTAAAAGAAAAGATAAATTACTTTTCTAACTTTTTCTGTTCTATTATTGGAGAACACGGGGACCTTACTGTGCCTAATCTAAAAATGTTTTAATGGTTCATAGAGCAGGCACATTTTTGGAGGGTTCTGTTGAGGTTTTCTGTTAAGGTTTTTCATTCCAGTCAACAAATGAGAGACCTGACAGAGACGTATGGTATACAGCTACATGTTTTTTGGTCTTCTCCAAAAAATGTCATCTCCCTAGGAGCTCTGTCCAGAATCTATGTCAAAACTTTTGGAGGAAAATGTAAAACAGAAGCTTGACATGGTTTCACTTCTCATGTCAAAATTAGGGATTTTTTTTTTTCTTCCATGGGCTGAATGTGGGGCCCACATGGACGCTGATGTACGGTAATAGTGATACATTTTAATCTAAACATCTTAATTGTTTTAATATCCTTCTCTTTTTAATTGGAATTAGTGTCACCCACACTGACTTGAACTACAAAAGTTATTATATTATTCATGAGTAACTGTACACAAGCAACACACATTTAATTAAGTCTTATAGGGAATGTGATATACTGAGCTGACAAACACTCATTCTCCTGAGACTCCCACTAAGCTTCTTACATTTCCTGTAGTCAGAAGAAAATCAACAAGCACCCACAAGACAGCGATCCACATCAATAGCTCCCCTCAGTTCAGTGTTCTGAGAACACAGGTGTCACACTTTCCAGCTCCAACCCAGATCCAGATGTGACTTTACAGCTGCAACGGTCAGACGCTACAGCTTATGTGAAAGCCAATTTAACACCTATTTTACTATGTACTATTTCAGGTAAAATTACAGATGTTGGACAAATGGAAAATGGAAGAAAATTAAGACTCAAGTTAATTTAGTCAAATAAAATAGAAACTCTGAATACTTCCTATTAACAACCGTCACATCTTTTAACATATAAGAACAAAAAAATGAAATTACTCTAAATTGAGGTAAGTAAATGAAACATCTAATGAAGACAGATTCAAAAGCAAAACTGCACAAATTAAGTGAGATTGCCTTAAACAGAGTTATTTACAGTTTGCTTGCCGTTTCACAAATAAGAAAACTTTATGTGCAAAACAATGAAATTCATAAAATGATCAAATAAGTCCCCAAACGGATAGCTAACAAATAAAATCATCTTTTGGAGAGCAGCAGTCTGTCACTGCCTATTTATCTTTAATCTCAATGGACAATAGACAAATAAAAGCAACGGCTTTGACAATAAAATATTTAACAAGAAAGTTTCAACAACGCCAATCACGAGTTTATTTATCAAGTGTTGCCTTTGTCAGTAGGGAAAGTTGTTGGTAATGATAACCAGAGGTCAGAAAAAATATGAATAAATGTGCTAAAATAACAATCACTTTGACACAGTCACATAAAAGTAAAACTATTAAAACAGGAAACTTGTCTAAGAACAAGTGACAAGTCAATGTAATCTTGCCTCGATTACTGTCTGTCGCTGTGGGTTTGTAAGGATCACAAAGTGTATTTGAGAGTGTAATCTTTGCAAAACATGTCTGTTTAATTGGAGTATAAAAAGTTGCTTCACCATTTCTTATATTACAGCTTGAGCGTGTGGGAGATCATAGGTAAACTTTTTTAATCCTCAGATATCTTGAACATATTCAGACCTTAAAAGCTTAATTTTCTCACTAGAATTTGCAGTGAAACATTTCTTACTGAAACTATAACACAAATATGCATAAAAAATAAAAGCAATAAAAGTAGTGGTGCAGAAAATAAATAATGGTGTCTTATATATTATTCGACAGTGTGTTTCTAAAAAGTGTCAGAGAAAATTGCAATGCAAAGTCTGTTATTGAGTATTTTAATTTGGTTTCAGTTTTAAAGACCAGTGTAGCCAGAAAACTGTCATCATTGATAAACCGTTTTAGTAACAGAGTCCAGAAAAGGCATTTCAAATCAGTGTCAACATAAAAGTCTCTCTGCGGCTAACTTCAGTTCACTTTCAATGCAAGCAATTCAGGAGGAAAGCTGACTTCATCATTTAAATATTGATAAACTTTTGTAATGAGAATGTCATATTCAATCTGTTAAAATGTAATTAAAAATCAATATTCTATCAACGTTAAATGAACAACACTTTCTGTGTTATTCTGCATTGACTGCGAGAAAGTTAATTGACTTGAGCATCGATTTTCATATCAATCTTCTACGTGTGGAACATCCTCACTGGTTTTAAACATGGTCAAAATATCCTGTTGGCACATTTAGGAACAGGTCTCAGACAGGGTGGCACAGAAGAGGTAGAAAGAAAGAAGAAGAGTGTGGGAGCTCTCTGAATACAGAGGAGCTTTTCTGAAAGTAAACAGGTGGACTCAATGGGAGTATGTGCATACAAGGCCAGCAGAAACACATATATGGATATATATTTATATATGAAGAGATATGGTAATATGTTTCTTTGTACATGTCATGTACGTAACGTAACTTATGTACATGCGCCTGACGCAACTTATGAAGTCTGGACTAACTTTTGTAACAAACGTTGTCATTATAAATCAAACCATGATATTTTCCTAAAGCCAGCCAAATAGTTTTGGTGTCTAAATCTGAAAATCAAACTGTGCCTGTGTCATAACGTTAACCATGTATTTATTATTGCTTCCCTGACTACGAATCTCTCGTACGCCTGTCACTGGTACTCTCCAGCCGTCAAATTATGTATTTTGTCATTTAGGAGTGAGGATGTGTCCGTCCTATAGAGGACGTTTAAAACACGCCCATATATTGTTTTGGGACTCAGTGGAAATCGACCTATAATATCCTTTCACGATGAGAATGTGAATCTCACAAACATGAAAGGGGTGTCAAACATCGCAACTAAAAATGAATAAGGGTTTAAAATTGTCAAAATGTGCCTTTAAACAGCCAATTCATATATATAGCTATCATTTATTGATTAAAATATCACTTTGGTCAGGGAAATATGCAGCTACTAGAATATGCGCTAAAAAAAAGTGCATGCATATTATTCCTGTTAAAGTTTCAGGAATTACACTTATTTTGTATCATGACAGGTAACATTAGAGGCTTACAGGAAACATGTCACGTATTTGTTATGTATTTTTTGGGGTCATTACTGGACACATCTATGTTTCGATGTGTCTTTGAAGCCCATTCTGAATAAATGATGCAGGTACAGACAGAGCTGGCTGTGTACCTGCTACAGGATGAAAAGCAATACAACGGAAATTGAAAAGTAGCAATAGCCTGAAAGGAGGAAAGGCTGTAGCCTCTCTGGCCATAACAAAATTCAATTGTGAAAATAGAGCAGATGATAATATTTGGTTGCAGCATTGTCTGGCAAAAGTTGAAAAAAAAAGAAGAGCAGTCTCTTCTAGATTGCTGTAACCTTGAATCACCCTGACATGCCTGGATTCATCTGCGAGTACAAAAAGGAACGACATTTGAAAAGAAATGTGATTATTAGATGACGGCATGTAGAGAGAGAGAAGCCAAACAGAGAGGAAGTCAGAATGGAGCTGGGCAGCTATCGAAGAGGGAAAAAAAACAAAAACCAAAGATGGGTCAGACATGGAAGAAAAAAAAAAGTGTCTTTCGGGACACAGCAAGTAAAGCATATGGAGTGACATGAAGGGTGAGATGATTCACAATTTTGCAACAACGCTTCAGCAGAAAGTCAGACACTAACACAGCCTGCCTGTCACCACGGGCTGCTGATGGACACACATTATTGGATCCATATACCGCCTCCTTGCTCTGCTGCAGTTCTTCACTGGAGGCATATTGCCGTCAGTTAAGCAGTCAGATCGACTGTTCAGGAATTCTGTCACCGTTTGACATAAATAGTGACACAAAACAAATAAAATTGTGAGCTTTTATGCTTATTCTTATACATGTTGTGTTATGGCCTCAAAACATACCATTTTTTACATTTTAGGATTGAAAAGGTTACATAAAAAGGTTTAATATCAGGAACAGTAAATCTAAAAATCCATATTTATTTAAATATTTCTTTTAAATGACAAGTGTATGCGTTGCTTGCATAAATTAATGCCGCCGTGATAGTTTTAAACCCTTGTACTACAACATATGTATGTTGTATAAGGAGGCATCCCTTGACTTTGCGGACTCTTTAAATAGGCGTAGTCCATCGCCTGTAGTCCACTGCAATGAACACGAGTCCGCTTTTGATTAAAGATTTTTTTTAAATACATCCAAACATAGCTATAAACTTCATTAGCTATATTTGAGAAGAAAAAAAAAAAAACGGAAATTGCAACACTTGGAGGTAGTGCAACAAGTTGTAAGATCAACTTTGTCACACAGTTTTGTCAGTGAAGTGGGTGAATATATGAGCAAATGCACAGCTGCATTTATTGGGAGCCATTTTTCTACACCTGTCCAATATTCACTTCCCTTTGAGCTCTGTTTTGGTCTCCACCGACTCAAGAGGGAAATGTCTGGTTCTGCAGCTGCTAAGCGTTGCTGTACATAATTGTGTCTGTTTCTTAGTGTCTGGCAGGTAGTGCAGAGTTTGTTTATCAGGACTTTTTCTTGTGTAAAACAGCCACCTGCTGCATCTGGTTGTGACATCTGGATACCGAGAGGTGGGAGAACCAAGCCAATGACGCTGTTGGCCCTTGAAACAATGAGATAAAAGACGCTAAATCAAACTGTAGAGGTGCTAGGAGCTACAGATGTAGGTAAATAAGTGGCCTCCTTCAAGTGATTTACGCACAGGAATTTGAAACCACACGGCAACTGTGGCTTTTGCAAGTTTTAGCCCATTTAATACAAATCATAAATTTTGCACACACTGCTGCTGTGATTTAGAAATTTAAATATATTTGATTTTTCAGATTGACCAATCAAAATCAATTCATTTCAGTCAAGGTTAGAATGTCATCCAGAAGTTTTAAAATGTGTCCCATTAGAAGATGATCAGAAAAGTGTGAATTATTCAAGATTTTTTTGTCAGAGCAGTGGCGTGGTCTTTTAAAAAGAGGCCTTTTTTAAATGCTGGACAAATATGTTTCATACTTCAATGACAGGTCAACCTTAAAAGATTGTCTTTGAAAAAGGACTGGGGCAGCCTATTGTGAGAAAAAGAGGAGCAGAAAGGCACGGGGAGCCTTGAGAGAGAGGAAGGAGCAACATGTAAACAGGGACAAAGAGCAGAGAATGAAAGCAATAACAGAAAAAGTGAGAGAATATGAGGAAGAAGACAAACGTTGTAAAGATAGAGGACCATCGTCTGCCCTCTCCAGGGCTCAGACTCCCACCGACAGCGCTAAAAAGAAAGGGGATCAATCCTGATTCCAACCAGGCTTTGTCTCTTTACACCATGAAAATATGGCCTGGAATCCCATTATCCCCGGCTATAGAGATGTAACGGCTCCATCTTCATCTCTTATTCCACAGCGCAGAGGGAATGGCACCACCTGCACTGTATATTGAAGCTGTAGCCTTAAGACGAAAAAAAAAAAATGCTCTTACCCATTCTCAGGCTCAAGAGGCTTTTTAGTTGAAGGGCAAACAGAACTGGAGCGGAGAATGGATGATACTCATTTCAAGCAGCAGCCATATTCACAGTGTTCTGTAACTTTGGCATACCGATGAATACCTTAAACTCTATTTTCACCGGAGTAATGTACAAGAGCTGAGGCAGTAGCGCACACGCCCATGCATGTTCAGTCCCACATGCGTTGTCCATCTCCTCCACACACACACAAACACACAGATCACTTGGAGAATTGAGTTGGTGACAAGAGCTAGATTTGATTTTATCCCCTCTCTGCCTCCTCGGCTCTCCTCAGGGTCACCGCACAAACAATCTCCCAGCAGCAAAAGTAGATATGAGATTACTTTTGTGGGGTGTTGGCAAGTGCCACATGTTTGGACACCGGTCTGCTTCTCCTGCAACCTGTGTGTCTCTGTCTCTCTCTCTCTCTCTGTGTGTGTGTGTGTGTGTGTGTGTGTGTGTGTGTGTGTGTGTGTGTGTGTGTGTGTGTGTGTGTGTGTGTGTGTGTGTGTGTGTGTGTGTGTGTGTGTGTGTGTGGCGAAGATTAAAAAAAGGAGAGAATTATCACACACAAAAATTTATAGATCCATGCTCCCTCCCAGATGTACAGGAAAAGCGGCACACAAGGTTGCATCCTGCATGAGTCAAAGGCAGCCGCTAACATATTCATCATCACATCTCTCTCTCTCACACACACACACACACACACACACACACACACACACACACACACACACACACACACACACACACACACACACACACACACACACACACACACACACACACACACACACAGGTACAGTATTTATGGACAGACACACACACACACACACACACCACCTCAATCCCTGATAATCATCTCCCTTTGTAGCCGCCAAGGGCACGGATGTCTGTTCCTGCTTTCACTACAGGGGCTGATCCATGAAGGAGTCAAGGTGGAGTCAAAACGGAGTCAAATGTCTCCTTTGATGTGGTGTGCGCGTGCACACACACACACACACACACACACACACACACACACACACACACACACACACACACACACACACACACGCTTGTCTGCGGAGGAGAGTGCAGGTTTTACATGAACCACAGGAGTGATGACAGCATACTGTTACTGCATACTGTTAGTGTGACTAAAATCTGCAGGCTGAGAAAGAAAGAGAGGTTTGTTAATTGAATGTATGAAAGAGGTAAACAGACAGAGAGAGAGGCTGATTAATTGAAAGTGAGGGCGGTGAACTGATTATGAAGAGAGCGAGGGAGAAGAAAGGGAGTGTATGTCATAAAAGCTTCCTCGAAAAAGAACGCTATCAAGCAAGCAAAGCTCTGACTCTGATCACTCGTGTTTGCATCTTAAGCAGGCCCCAAAAGCTTGGAGCGCAATGGCGATGTTTCACAGTGGCACTGGGCATTTACATATTTATCCACCAACAATATTCTGCCCATAAATGTGCATTGTTCTTTTTTTTGGTTTCTTTCTTTCTTCTACATTTGCTTTATTTATTGATTGATTTAAGCGTAGTAAGCGTAAAAAAAAAAAAAAAAAAAAAATGCATAAAATGAGCTGAGGCCTGAGTTTTCTTATTCGGGAGGGAATTTGCATTCCAACCACCTCATGTCCTGCAGTACGGTACAAAATAACCACTCCCTGTAGCTCAGCAAATCCCGCACACACACTCAGACATACAGAGAAACACTGCGATATGCTCCGGACTAAAAATGCATTGCTCACACGCACCCTCGTGAAGCCCACACACCTTAAAATTCCCAACGCATACATCTTTCACACACATTCGGTGTGTGGACTACTTGGCTGGTGCTGGGCAGTGCTGGGAGAAGGAGGTGGAAAAGGAGGAGGGAGGAGGCTCCATCTGTGCAGGGAAGTTGGGTGCCTGGCAGCCTCCTCGGGCCGCTTGGCCATCCACCCCCCCCCCCACCCTCCACCTCCACCTCAACTCGACCAACCCCCCCCCCCCCCACACACACACACACCCCAATCTTCTCCCCGTCCGTCCCCACGAACCGCAAACATTTCCATCCTGCCTCCTTTCATGTGAGGAGCGGAAGCGTGGCTGGCATCCGCTGCTGTTGTTTGATACAGTGGCCGCATGATGCCCGACTGCCTGCTTGGCTGCCACACACACATGCACACAGACACACTGACGCACGCACACATGGGCAGCTTGCACTGGCTCCATGTACTACCACCTAACGAGCGGCAAGCTCTTTTATGGGAAGGACAAACTCTGGCCGGTCTCATGTCAAACACAAAAATCAAACGTGGAAAAACGGTTTGTTAGATATGGGACCAAGTCATTTATATATGCTGAATAGAAACATACATTCTGTACAGTACAGCACGCACCAACCCTGTCCTCTAAAAATGACATTAATCCACACAAAAAAAATCTGCAATGGCGCAAACACCCCACTTTCTTTTCTTTTTTTTCTCTCCATAAGATGAATGCTGATGACTTGGAGACCTATTCAAATGGAATCTATTGCAACATTTTCACATATCAAGCAAAATAACAAAAAAAATACACAATACAATTTCATTTTCTCTCCTACTTACGGGCCATAACTAAGTGTGCACAAAACAAATCCCACACCCATCAGCGAGAGCTCTACTTTATGGAGCTCATTAGAAAAATGTCAACATCCTAACATGCTAAATTAAGATGGTGAACATGGTAAGCATTACAATAATGAGGTAAGATTTATATTGCAGATTGTTCACAGCCTATGCAGCCATGAATGTAGTATCTGTAAAAAGTTCAGTATCAATGCAGATCATTTGTTTTTCTATCTGCTGCTGGCAATGAAAATAATGATTTAAGTCTTGAATTAAATGTAGGACAAGTCAATTCAGAGTTAAAGACAAGATGAGGATGTAACATATGTTTTCAATATTTAACCAAAAACAATGTGGCTTTGAACACAAGTCTGCTTGTGGCTTTAAATACATGTTTTAGTGACATACATGTACCAATGGCATGTTGAAGTTCCCTACATTTCAGTTCATTTCAATCATGGGGATCCAGGATGTTCAGTTAACAAGGTTGTATGAAAAGAATCATAACTACAATTGTGTGAATATTACAAAATATTTATACAACTTTTGAATGGTTATTTCACCCTGCTTTCTCTCCCTAGTATTAGAATATTACACCCTCCCCCACCCCAGTTTTTCCACTGTCATTTTCTATCCCTCCATCTTATCATGACAGTGACTTTATGCAACTGACTGTGCATTCATTCAGACAAAACCAACTGTCAATCACAGCTGTCTCTGCCCTGATTGTCTTGACGGACAAAGACGTGATAAAAAAAACAAAAAACTGTTTTATATATTTATTGTATCATTTCAGTTAATAGTCTGCAATAATGACTCATATAATGACTCATTGCAGAGTGTCTAATTTATTGATTGTTGGGTCTCCAGATTCAATCTGACTACTGCAGAATAACAACGGCACAGGACTGGAGTGCCTGAAGGCCAATGATGCTCCAAAACATTTTTTGTTAAAGAAACAAATTAAATTAATAAGATATGAAAATTATTTTGTAGAAGAGGGTTTTAAACACTTATATTTGACATGTATTGTATCAGTATGTCTTCCACTCTAAAACGTCCGTGTAACTATTTCTTGAAGCAAACACCTTCACTTCCCTTGGAAGGCCATCGAAGAGCACTAACACAGTGACTGTGTTATTTATAATTCCTGCCAGAAGCTTGCCTTAGAGCCTGTCAGGTTCTTCCTCAAGGGAATAGACGGAAGTCCATAATCAAAGTAACTAACCTGTGATTTACCGAACCCTCGGGTAAACATCTGCTGCCTGTCATCTGGGCTGCTTACAAGGGTCGACTATTTACATGCATTTACTTGTGGAGGGGCTTTAAAAAAAAGGGGGGGGGGGAAACGCAAAGATTTGTGAGCCCTCAGCAGTTCTTGCTACCAACCTGCCAACCTCATCACCACACCCTTCTGTGCCTTGGTGAGATGTAGAAGTAAGCTTAGAGGGAGAGAGAGAGAGAGAGAGAAGAGAAGACAGGGTGGGTTTCACAGCTTGCTCCTGATTCTTTGGGTTTATTACTCCCCCTCACCCTCCCTCTCCCTGCTCCTCCATCATGCCTCTCAATCACTTGACAAGGCAGAGGGAGCTAGAGAACAAATACAAGTTGCTGGGTGTTACAGGAAGAGAGGAAAGGAATAATAACAAATTGAAAATAAAAAAACAGCAAAAAGAGGGAGAATGAAAGTGTGAAATTGAGGAGAGAAGAAAATAAAGAAAACAGATCTGTTATACATTATGTTTGGGTCAAGGTCACCGTTCAAACATAACCACTGCTAGGCAGCTATTTTCACAGGCTTCGCATAAGGGACTGTATAAAACATTGAAGGGGCATCGCAGGTGGGGTAGAAACAACCCAGTTTCACATCATATTGTGGAATACAGTAGCTGTTAGTCCACAGAAAAACATGTATTTGTTTGTTTTAAAAAATAAAAAAAAATTTAAGACAAAGGATGGCTTAAAGGAAAATCTTAATAACACGTTTTTTTAGAAAGTAAAAAAAAAAAAAAAGGCTTCAGCCCGCCTACCCAACAAAATCCTTTCTATAGCTACAAAGTGCTCCACTTGCACACAATATTTAACTTCCTCATTCTACTTGCATACTTGCTGTCATCCTCTCTTGCTTCTTCTCTGCAGATAATTCTACCAATGCAGACCCTGCATTACCGCTGTACTCCCACTGTGTCTCCTCACTCGCAGAGCTAATAATGACAGATAGAATGAGGGAGGGCTGCCACGAGCTGATCGATAATAGGCAACTCCCGCAATATTGCCATTGCTACTGCCAAGCCCCTGGCTAATGGAGCACACCACAGTCAACCAGAGGAGGGGTGGTGGCTGGGGGGGAGGGAAGTAGGGGGGTTGAGGAGAGCAATTTTGATGAAGTCCCTTTCAAAGCTCAGCACCGAGTTGAAAGCCTCTCTCCTTTCATTGATTCTCGTTTGATTTCCAGCCTCTCTCTCCTTCCTCTTTTTCTTTCCATTTAACTCTTTTGCACTTTTGAATTGTCCTTCCCATGAGCTCTGTCTTTATTTATGTGTCCGTCTTCCCTCGTCTCTTCTTAATCTTTTCAACCATTCTCGGTGCAATCAATCTCAGTGTCTACCACTGGCATGTATAACAAACATCTATCAGTTCGTATGCAGATGAGTGATTCAAAGAAGAAGTGGGCAGCCTAATAACCTAACCAGAGCCACAGCATCAGGACATAATCCACAGTGCCATGGGCAAAGTGACTTCCACATTTAGATAGATTAAAGCCAATCAATTAGTACACACAATCTTCAAAATATAAATTAAATTAATCCCAATAAAATGAGCGCGATTTATTAGCTTTCCCCCCTCTAGGCAAAATCCAATAATTATAATTGTCAATTTGCAAATTCAGAGGCCGAGAAGTATTTAAATCATGTAGGAAAACACTTGACGTGGAGGACCAATTAATTAAACTATTCAAATTTATTTGCTGAATTTTAGCTTGTTGGTGAGAGGTGCTTAAATATGAGACAAGCTTCTTGCATGTATTGGGTGAGCCTTCATAGGAAACCCTATCTTTGAAAATGTAAATACAAACATTACACAATGTTTTTTTTTCAAATGGAATGATTTTTGATCCATGAAGTCTAAACTGATAAGAAGTCAAAGGGACGAGGTCAATGTAGTTGGTTGATGTTAGAAATGGCTGACTTGACACTGGAGACTGAGAATCTCATGTTGAGTCCTACATGCTGTGTGATTAAGGCAATTTAAACACACACTGTTGACTTTTTCACTATTTGAATGACATAACGCCCTTTGGCTTACTTTAAACCTGCAGCATCAGATTTGTTTGGTCACTTGGGGGGCAGCAGAAACAAGGTCTGAATACATATCCACCGCAATTTATTTTTCATTCAGGTTTTTTTTATTTTTTTTTTATTACGTAAAGTCACCCATTGCTACAAGCTCTGTTTTGGTGTCCTCTAACTCCGAAGAAAACTGTCTGGCACCTTAACTTATACATTACGAGTCATCCATTGTTGAAGGCAAAAATATTTAGTAAAACGTATGCTGCATGTTGTAGTGGAGGCACACATTTCAGAAATGTATACCTCAAAATCTGCACATATAAAAAGCTAACTGCATGACTACTTATAGAGTAAGACATTTAGTTTATTGGGCACTTTGCTAAATTCTAACTTAGAAAAGGCAGACATTTCTATTGTTTTTTTTTTTCATTATATACATGTAGTAGAGAAGTAGTGATAGAGGGGATACATTTTTAAAAAAAAACATAATGGATAAGATAAAGCTATTTTTTTTCTCGCGATTATTGCCGTTATCCCCCTCCTCTGTCAGTCAGCCTCATCCTTTTTTTCTTGGCCCGTCCCTGGATGCCAACTGGGAGCCGCGACCTGCTCCTTTATCAACACAGAGCCAGGTGCACTCTGTGAGCTTCCTGCTTGCCCTTTATCAGCACAGGCTACAGAGATGTAAGTCTGGTTTGTGTGCTGCAGCATGTGTGTATTTACTGGAGACGGGGGTAGATCATATTTTTTGGGTGCCTGATTGAGCTGGAGCAGATTACGCGTTTGTGCTCGCTGATGTGCCCGCATGAATGTGAATATGCGAATACATGTGTAGTTGTGTCTTGGCAAGTGTGTGTGTGTGTGTGTGTGTGTGTGTGTGTGTGTGTGTGTGTGTGTGTGTGTGTGTGTGTGTGTGTGTGTGTGTGTGTGTGTGTGTGTGTGTGTGTGTGTGTGTGTGCGCGAGAGAGAGAGAGAGAGAGAGAGCAGAGGGATCAGATCCCAAGCCTCTCCCAGGAGACTCAGGGGGCCTGTCACTTCAAAGGGCCGCGAGGGCCCGCTATGCCGGCCTGCCGGCCAAGGGGGAAATCCTGTTTATGTGGCGGGGCCTGCCTTGGCAGGACCAGTGGCTAACACCAGAGCCTGGCGCTTCCACAGACTGCCACCACCCATGCAGGTTTAAATCCTGTACCACACTGTGATCCCAAAAGCCAGCCTCTTCTCTCTTCAAATACATCTGAATTAGAGAGGATAATATTTTGGGAGGGACCCAGTGCTTTGATTTGAGACCTGAAACGTGTAAGCACCAGAAGCTGTGGTTTCTTGTTGAATATGTAAAAATGGCAACTTGAGATATGACGTAATTTTTCTCGTGGCTAATTCAACAATACAATGATTGTTCGTTATGATATTTTGCGTGGTGGCCTTTCGCTGCTCCATGCTGTGCTCACAAAATGAGAAGCCCACTTTAACACCCTCAGAGCAGTCAACAAAAGAGAAGAGAGAGAGGGGGGAAAAGCTTTAAGCCGTCAAAGTGGCTGACTGGGGAGACAGAGGGAAACAGCTTTGCCTTTAAAACGTTTGAAACGCTTTTAACTCATCAAGCTTGGCTGATCACAAAGAAAATTGATCTGTACCGGAGAAGGGGATCTTCAATGCACTTTGTACTCCTCAGTGATTTGCTTGACAGGCGCCTGCTGACTTTGTTTGAAGAGGATTTTGATGAGGTTGAGGAATGATGTTGATGGGACGTTAATGTGTCAGACCATTTTGAATGTTTTTTTAAAAAACAATAAAATGACTTCAGGATACTCTCCTGTCAAATATCACTCCAATCCAATAAAATAATTGTTAAATCTGCAGCTACTTTTATTGGATTTAAGCACAGAAGTATGTTTTAACAGAGAAAACATTATTTATCAAGATGTGAAATGAGCAGTCAAATATGAATTTACTCCATTCGTCAAGTGAGTGTCATCTTGACCGACCATATTTTGACAAACACACCTGCCACCGTAACTATGTATGATTTCTTAGAAATGCTGTAATATTTAAAGAGGAAAATGCAACGAGGCAATGAAACCCCTGTGAGGTGTGTGGTGTTTATTAATAGTATGACCCAGTAATGTCACGTAAGGGCTTGGAGTTGGAGGTGTGGTGGAGAGAACAGTGGGGTTTTTTTCATGCAAGAAAACCATCTATAAAAATGAAGTAAACTTGTTTTTTTTTTTTTAAATAAAAAAGAAAAGAAAAAGAAACAGTTAAGCAGCAGTACAGTCAAACATGGTCAGTCTGCGAGTCACTCAGTCAAAGGAAAGAGAGACATTGAACCCACTGAGTTAATATACCTTTGAATATCAGATGGATTCTGTATTATTACAATTTTACTGCCAGGGGTGTCAATTGGGAATTACTCTAAATCCTGTCTCCGATTTTCTACCTGTCCCCTCGCTGTCATAAATATGCAAAGCACACAAGGACACTCTTAAGGCAAAAACCATGACATCAAGCCTTTTCTATTTCCTTGTCTTCTCCAGCCCCGTCCTCCATCCTGCTCTGTCCTCCCTCACCCTGCCCTGTACCTCAGCTCCTGCATTTTCTCAGGGATGTTGACATCTGCCATGTGGCAAGATTGTGCTTGACAGCTCCTAATAGACCAAGATGACTTCATGAAAATCCCAATTCTTCAGTCAGTGTTTTGACTAACCGAGCTAAATCAAAACAGGCAGACATCAACATACTGCTATAATTAGCTAAATTACATTTTTAACGTGATGTCAGGATCTCTGATGAATAAAGGTTTATAAATTTAGTTAGAAATCACACATCTTCAGACTTTTGCTTCAGAACCAGAGTATTTTACCAGAGTTCACAGTGAGCGTGCAAAGATGCACAACTTTTCATGAAGTACATCCACCGAACTGTTAACAAATGGTTTACAATTTAGACGGGGGGTAGGCGTTTCTCCGTGTTATCCAAAAGGCAACAGGACTTGATTGAGTTTCTTGAAGCCGTTTCACCTCTCGAGCGAAAGACTTCGTCAGTTCTAAATGACTGATGGGGAGACCGTTACACTTTCGTGGGGTCTTGTAGGCAACTTGTCCACTGAATGAAAGGTGAAACATCTTCAAAAACCTCAACGATGTCCAGCTGCCGTTGTACAACACTCAGAAATACCATGACCTGGATGACCGAGTCTTCACAGACGAGCGGTGTTAAAGTTCAATATCCAGAACTGCAGCAAAGTTAATCATCAATAACTTCATCTGTTTCTACTAATATTTTTATATTTTTATTGCTGGGGTATCAAATACTATTGTTTCGTCAAACCTGCCAGCAACAGAGAGATACGCATAATATGACTTTTGGCATTGGCATCGGGCCAACTAGAGTTTAAGACAGAGGTCACGTGACAGACTACAAAGACTGACAAGGTCCACATACATAGGAGATTAGGGATGGTTGCATTGAAGAAACACGGGACACCCAGTATTGGCGTTTGAAAAAAAGTCCACCTCGATTTTGGCTTTCCCACAGACTTTGTGAATTGCATTACGTAGTTAAGGTAATGTACAAAAAGTTACCTGACGTAAAAAAAAAAAAAACCATAATCTAATCCCTAACTCTACCCAAGTAGTTCTGGTGCCTAAACCTAACCAAATTGTGACCACATCACATTGAAGACAAACCGTGATCTTTTCCTAAATCTAACCATGTACGTATGTACTAAGGCTGCTTGTGCATATGTATGAGATGCTAAAGGGCATCTTTTGCGTATCTCTAAGACACCAGCGGGCTGTGACAAAAAAAAAAATCTAGGTTTTGAGATGAGAACAGGTTGGCTGTTCAGCATGAGGCTTTAAAAATGTCCAAATAAAGCTACTTTATGTTTTTTATAAAGAGGGCAACGAGTATGCAACACATTTAAGGTGTATCAGGGGCTGAGTCAACTGTGTAGGTGATGCTGCATTCTTGAAAACAGTACACAAAGAGCCACCAGTAATGGATGCTTGTAGGAGGCATGGATGTTCTCAGTTTCTCTCTCACCTCTCTCATTCCCCAGTCTTCTTCCCTCTTTTGATTTGGATGAAAGGATAAATAAAGACCAAACAAGAGGAGTAGGCCTGAGGTTCTTAATAAGGAAAAATAAAATATGGCTGTAATTGGTCTGTGTCACGTTTCCTCTCCATTTAAATCGTATCCAAATTGCTGCCTTTGACTGCAACTGATGTTTTTGACTGCAATTGTGCAATTTAAACTGGATGAATAAGGCCAAATTTTCCAAGGTTGTTTTTCATGGTTACCGTAAAATAAAGCTAATTTTTTTACACCGCAGCTGCTGATGAGGCCCGTGAAGCAGTAGGAGAGAAATGACAGGTGGAAAGAACGATGGGATGAATGAGGAATATTAAAAAGAAGCCTGCCTGTAGAGAGGACCACAACATGGTTGTACGGAGATTTGAGGGAAGGCATGCCAGAGATAGCACACAGAGATAAAAAGGCCAATAGGAAATAATAAATGAAAAAAAAAATAGTGATAAAAACAATAAAACAAGGAAACTACCTGCCTCAAATCAAATGTTTCTCCACTGGCCAAATAGTCGTATTCACTTTCATATACAGCATACAAAGCCCTTGGGGTAGCACCTATGAAACTTAAGCTTTTATTTTGTAAAGTCTACCTGCTCATTCTGATGCCAACAAACCATCTTGGGTGCTATAAGTTGTTTTTCCACTGGAACCGTTTTTTGTTTTTTTTTGCACAGCTAACTCCCACTGACTTCAAGCAAAGCACATTAGGAGCCTTTTGTCTAAGAGTGCAGTGACTAGGTGTGCCTTGGAAATGCCCCTATACATTCCACCTCCACTCTCCCAAGGGAACCACTTATGTGTTTTTTTTAATGCAACGCAGTGTGATTCATGTGTGCGCATGTTTATTTGCATGTGTGTGTGTTTCTTGTAGGGAACAAAGAGTGTATGCATACTGCAGTTGAAGTTGTAGCTTATCTTTATAGATGCTAAAGTAACATGTTTGTGTTGCGGTGGTTTTATCATGTCTCTGTGTGTCTTTCTGCAAGTGCCTCCATTTCCTCTGCAGCATGTGTGCAAGTGCCCATAAGTAGCATCAGCCCACCTCACTGTATGGCTGTATTCCCAGTGGCAGTCAGTCAAGGTAACCTAATACACATCTGTGAGTGAGCATTTAAGGAACAGCTAAGCGTTCACATGGGGCTACCTGGCACAAGCACAGCCAGCAAACACAGTCTCTTCCTTGCTCAGAGGCCTCCTCACAGCTGGGTTGCATGCTTTAGATCAACCTCCCTTTTTTTTCTTCATATTTTTATGATGGAACAATTAAAAGATTTGGCTCACATTTCAGCTTTTTGAAGCACTTTGCAGTAATATTTAGGTGCATTCTCCTTAACCCTACCACAATTATGCCCAATAAAAGATCAATGAAAAAAAGAGACCGGTCAGTCAATGTGCTTCGATCCGAGTGTGCAACACAATTTAGAATGGAATAACAAGGTGCACCGAGTTGGTAAGATCTGTTCTTCTTCACACCTAAAAACACACAGAATCTTTTCATTCTCAGGGGCTTATTTGTTAAAGCTGTTGGCGTCAGAGAGATGCACGCATGGTGCCCTTTGGTTTCAGCACTGTGACCACCAAAGTAAAAAAAAAGAGGTCATGTGATGAAGTAGAAAGACTGACCGAGTCCGTGTAGGGAGGAGGTTAGGGGTTGTTGGATGGGGCAAACAAAGGAGTCACACTCAGGAGACTAGTGTTCGAGTCTGTGAGAGAGCAACTTTTAAGTAACGTAGTAATTTATTTATGTCATGTAAAGCATTTAACTTACGAAACACCTGTATGACGCACGTAACATTAGCTACATAAAATTACTTTCAACCATGATCTGGGTGAGAACGGGTTAAAACACACTAAAGACACACCTTGGATATACTGTAACGCCATTGTATAATTTGTTTTAAGTGATGTATATATATGGGCTTTAAATTTGTTAATTGCTTTTTTTTTTTGTGTCTTTACAGGTGATAAAAAAAAACACATTTCACACAAAATGTGCCCTTTAACTTTGAAAGTTGCTTTGTTTGGTTGTTTCTGTCTTTTCTTTTTGTCTTTTATTGTGAAGCACTTTGTGACATCTGATCTAAAATGGACTTACATCAAATATAAAGCATGTACCATGAATACATACACTTAAGAACTTACAGTATGCAAACAGATACATTGACTTCTTCTCCCTAGAGCCACCACTGCATTTCTGGCAGCACTGGTGGTCCCTTCCCACTTTTCATTTTTAAAACATCTAGGGCTATTCAATAAAGGAGCTTCAGGGACCTCGGAGGAGCAGGATGGAAAAATGGAGTGAGCATTCAATTCTGCCTGAATTATCCCATGGTTTGTGTGCTTACCCCGATAAAAGAACAGAGAAGAAATCGGTGGCTTATTTAAAGGCTGCTGCATCATGCTCAAATCCGTCACTCCCAAACAGGACCTAAATTTTGCATGCCTGTGAGGGAACAGCTTCTGCCCTTTACAAGTAACATGGTACATTGTTAAGTGTGACACTGCATGTTGGGATTTCTTGTTGAATTGCGAGTCCTATATGCTTGCCCTGGAGCAGGGATGGGTGGTAGTCTTTATTTAGCCAGGGTCGGTGGAGTGTTTGTCCTCATATAAAGGTCACAGCTTTCCAGTGAGGGCACTCATTACTCCCAGTTAGTCAATAAAGAGTCAGTTTGAGCTCTTGGGGGTAAAAACTCCTAATTTAATGTCAAACAGCAGTTTCCTTGACTATTAATGGATTTTTAAGCATACTGCTCTGTTTTGGTGGAACATACATTAGAAATGTTGCCACATAAAAAGCCATTTGGCTCCTTTTTGGGAAAATCCAGCAAGCAGGAAGAAATTTGAGGCAGAGTTTAGGCACAATTACACAACAGAGAAGGAGGATGGATAAGTGATAACAACCCTCAAATTAGATTCTTACTATTAAAAGAAAAGCAAAAAGCTCACAGTTTACATTATGTGGCCCGTTCAAAAGAAAACCATTGCTGTACACCAGCAAACCTTGCATTTAATTAAGCAGGTCCCCTCAGCCCCTTTTTTTTATTTTTTCTTATCTGGGAGCCAGCATAATAATTCCATATACGCTGTGATATCATCTGCTTAATGTGCTATTTTACCATACAGTTAAACCTGGGCGATAAATCTAGCGGTGCTCGCCATTAATAGATGCAGGGCCTCACTGAATAATGTGTGCATTAGATTAAAAGCACTACAGAAGTGAACCACCGTGGAGAGAGAAATGCTTCACGTTAATCTCTCTTGGTGGTTCCCGAAGGATGAGAACTTAGTGCCCTCTTCCCATGGCTGTAGGTGTAGCATGGAGGCGGCGGCGTGTGTGTCTGCAAATGGGACAGCGAGAAAGATTAAAAGATGGATCGGAAAACGTGTGCCTGCGCGTAAATTCAAAGGTGCGTTCACTCCAAGAGCTTCTGATAAATTCATTTTAGGCACACAATGCAAACACGTGCACCAAGTGCACAGCAGAAAAGCCTTTACAAAACTACTTTCATGCACACTCTGGCCACAGATTCAAAAAAGCAGCACAATGCATGCCTGGTCTCCTAGGTTAAAACACTGCTTTTCAAAGTATCCGTCGACACATTTACTTCTCAGACCTACACAGTTAACACTGGCCCTTGTCAACCCTACACTTGTGACATTAAATTCTCTCTCTCTCTCTCTCTCCTCTTTTCTCTCTTAACATACTCACATTCCCTGATTTCCAGTGCGCGGGGAGCGATTTGAGGTGACCTCGTTACGGAGGATGACAATACAACAAAAGAACGGGGTTATGAAATCGAGAAATTCTATTTCCACCCTCCTGGCCATTCATCTCCCTGCAATATTGAGAAGAGGATTCATTATTCGGTACCCTCTCTCCACTATCGTATGAATTTGCATACTCTGCATACATGGGTAAGTGGGTGTGTGGGGCTACGCGTGTGTGTATTATTGTGGTCGTGTTTAAGTGTACTTGTGAGCATGGGGATAAAGACTATAGTGGGGGTCAAAAGTGGGGTTAGATTGAGGTTAAGGTAAACCCCCTGGATATGAATATAATTTAAAGAAATGTCTTCACCATAATAGGCAAGATATAGCGTGTGTGTGTGTGTGTGTGTGTGTGTGTGTGTGTGTGTGTGTGTGTGTGTGTGTGTGTGTGTGTGTGTGTGTGTGTGTGTGTGTGTGTGTGTGTGTGTGTGTGTGTGTGTGTCGGAGAACACAAGTGTGTTCATGTGAAAATGAAAAAAAGACAGTAATAGAAAGAGAGAAAGTTGAATGCCAGAAAATGCTTTTGATGATACAAATGCATTAGGTCTAAGTGTGTGAGCGTATACATCTGCATGTGGCTGTTCAAGAAAAAGCCCTACGAGCTCTCATCCCACGCAATAACTGCACCATTAAAACTCTGTGAGCTGCCGCCATGACAAAGGCAGCCCCACTTCCTGGTTTGGGCGAGTGGACGTTTAGCCCTCTGATCAGACGCTCAAAGCTGAGTCGACAAAAAGGCAGGCTTAAAAGGCAAACGTCAGCCCAGAGGCCACAATGTGTGAAGTCGACAGTTAGAGAAGAGGCAAAGAGAGAACATGGCTAAGGCGGAAAACATTTTACAATACAAATTATGTGCAGCTGTCATCATCATATTAAAAATAGTTTAAGTATACATGATCATACAGAATGATACAGCACATGAGTCTGAGGACGCTGCTGCAATCCTGCTGTGTGACATGATGGTTTGTATTAAATGTCCAAATTGTAGCTACATGATTTGTTTTAGAAACCAGTTAGGCCTAGAAGGTTGTAGCGAATGTATTTCTTCTCTTGTTCATTAAGAAACTCGTTATCTACTTGTAGACACATTATAAAATATTACAAAAATAAATTAAACTACTATAAAAGAAACATTAAATAACTATTAAATCTAACAACAATGAGTCTTGCTACAGATGCATTCAAATTAGAATATTTAAAATTGATTCAGCTGGATCCCACATTTCCCATAACCCATGCATGGTAGTGTGTAAAATTATGGAGGAATGCTCCGTTACAGAACGACGTATATAAATAATTCAAAACAAGGTAAAAAAGGTCAGTGCAGTTAACAGAAATGCTTAATCTGCATTTACTGCATGTCCTAATTCAAATGTATTCAAACAACTGCTGAGAAAATTGATTCAGAATTATAACATACCCCTCTGATGCAAAACTGTTGAAATATTCTGTTTACTTTTATCCGAGTTATCAAAGCAAAAATCTGATGTATCTGTCTCATTGCACATAAAATGGCACCAGCTGATGGCTTGTGATGACACGGTGTGTCAACAGGAAATAGAAAATGAGTCCGTCCGTATGTCCGTCCATATGTCCGTATGTCTGCTCCCCCCGCCCCCACACACACACACACACGCGCACACACACACACACACACACACACACACACACACACACACACACACACACACACACACACACACACACACACACACACACACACACACACACAAACACATCCTCTCTGCCTTGTGTATCTCTTTCTCTCTATCTTTCACTTGTACTCCCAATCATATGTCACTCCAAAGGCAGGGGATTAGGTGGTGGTGGTTTGTGGTGCAGACACACACTAGTGGCAGGAGCATGCCTGTATATTGATATGCTGACTGTGTATAATCCAACAAAACATCTCCCTTCGCCGCTGCGGCTTCTGAATACACAGACGCACTTCGACATCGCCCAAGGATTTGTTAATTAGCTTGCCAACATCTGTCCTCAGTGCAAAATAGGATTACATTACAAAAAGAAAAAAAAAAAAAAAAAAAAAAAACACACACAGTCATTGCCTGATCCCCACCTTTCCATAAAAGCAGCACCCCCAACTTCATAGCTCAGAAGTTATATAAAAAAATTTTTTAAAAAAAGAATAAAAAATTTAGAGAAATGACAAATGTTGTATGTGATCCTTCTTTAATTGATGTTAGCATGTTGAATAATGCATGTCCTTCTTTGGGAGAGGACTGCACAGCATTTAATTGTGTTTGTGTATTTCGGTGTCGGTGCGTGTAAAAGGGGGTACTATATTTAATGTGAAACTCATTACTTGTAATGTCCTCCACGAACCAAAAGGAATTGATAAAGTGATAACTTCTCTTACAGAATGATTATAGTTGTGATTAAGTTGTATGAGACCGACCCTATAGGAGATGAACAGGAGGGTGAAATGGCGAGGATTTCTCTCTGCTCATTTCTCTGCTGGAAGTTCAATGTAGTCTCCCCAGACATTGACAAATGAAGTAATTACATTTATGTGAGTGTGTAGGATTGATTCATCAACCAGTGCTTGCTACCAAAAGCTTCTGATTTAATTGGGGAGCTTGTGACACATGCATCTTCCTGTGATAACAGATCAATTTTATCAAAATTAAATCACCCCAACAATATTATGTTTGGAATTCAGTACAACTCGAGTCGATGTCACACGATTTGGTGAGTTACACTATACCAATTATTCATCATTGGAGAGTTACAAGAAATATGTTATTTGTTAATTAGAAGGCACAACATGACCCAAAATCTATAGTGATATGTCATCATTGATCTTTCAGTTAATGCAAAATGTGTGTGCACACTTTAATCTTCATAAAGCACACTTTTTTTGTTGAACATATCTGCAAATGCACATTCATTGACAATACATGTCCTTTGTTCTCTCTACAATATGTAGTTGTGGAATTTAAACGTTGTCCGACGTTACCCAAAGATTGTCGTTTCCTCAATCTAACTACACACAAGATAGGAGGACATCCCCCATTCATTTCATACAAGGACGCATCAATTACATTTTGTTTAAAATGTATTTGGAGTAACAATTTAGTAAATTATTAACATAATTGCAGAGACACAGGGTTGATTATCTTAGCAACGCTTGTAGTTTTGAATTAACTTTTACAGGTTTTAAGATTCGCCACTAAGATTTCTGCCTCCAACTTAATAGAATGGGAGTAAAAGCATTTGTGTGGTGCTTAAAGCATTAAAACATTTCTAAAAAGTAGAAAAATATATTTCCACAAAGAGTCTCCTTGTTTCAGCAGAATCCACAGAACAGATGAAAGCAAACTTGTTTCACCTCCATTGGATTAGTGTGGGGGAAGAAATCAAATACAACAGCATAATATTTCCAGAACATGTGGGACCTGTTATTGCTAGGTAACAGACACAAGTTAAGTGATTTTTTTCTTCTTCTTTTAATCCAACACTTAAACTGTAAATCTCTGCTTAGAACAAGGGATATGAAAAATACGTCTGAATGCTTGAGCACCAGTCAGTTAGCTCATATATTTGATGTCATATTCAAACAGAGTCCAGTTAGTCAGAGATGGCACAGAAATGATGTAGATTGTATCGGTTTCAGAAAATATCGACGGATAATGTTCTGGTTTTATGCCAGAGTTATACCAGTCTAATAGCGCATTAAATTATCAAAGTCAATGTGTCATTTTCACAAATTATACCACAATCAGCCTATTGTGCCATTTAAGTGTGTTTGCAAATCTTACATGGATAGAAGAAATTAGCATGAAATCAAAATAAATCATGTTCTGCTTTCTATCTAAATGAAATACTCCGAACGTTGGTGTTGTTTAAATGCAGGCGTCCAGATGAAACACAGGGTTTGCCAGTGAGAGGTTTGTAGCACAAAAGGTGACATTCAACGGCAGAATTCATAACAGAGTTCATATCCGCGAATTGTGTCACATGTTGCCCATAGGGTCCCAGCTGAGAAGTCATAATGAGCTCTTCAACCCTAAAGAGGCAGGCATAACTCGCATGTTCTGCTGCCACTTTCACAATGGAAGGGTTTATCACTGCCAAAGGCTTCAGGGGGGGAAAGAGTGTGAGCGGAGGAGATTGGGGAGGGAGGAGAATACTGTACAGAAAGTTACACGTAGCTGATGAGTGCTTAACATAGATTTGAGATAATTTTGTGTTTCTACCACACGACTAAGATTCTGAAGCCACACAAATGGCTGTGAGGTTGTACGTAGGCACAGCAGTGCTTAGCCAAATGCTAATGCCACTTTGCAAGCATGTCCATATTAACTAGGTTAACCTGCTGTATTTAGCACACATGATGTCAACCAGTTTCATCAGCTTAACCGGTTAGCATGCGTAACATTTGCTGATCAGTACTAAACACAAGTCGTTTTTTGGGGATATTTGGTCAAGAAGCAACGTTTTGTCAAATTAAAATGCGTGGTAAATAGCGTACCAGATTGTAGTGGCCTGATGGTAAATTTAAAGTCAGGGGACCACCAAAGTTATTAGGATGTATGCTCCGAGCACCTTGTCAAAATTGACATGGCAATCCCTCCAATACTTGTCGAGATATTTTAGTCTGGACAGAACTGAGCAAACAGCTGACTGACTTCGCCGTCCCCAGCCACGCTATTTATTTGGCAAAAAATGGGAAGCAGTTTTACACAAACATGCACTACAAAATGGTAGAGGAGAGTTTATAAACCCTCCAGGCTGTCAGGAACTGGCTACCAAAACAATGAACTACTGTCTGACCATGGTGCAAGCCCCAGAGCCCCTCTGTAGGACTCTCTATCATGCTTTGGCACATGGGCAAAGTTCGTAATGTGTGGGACGTGTCAAGGGCAGCAAGTATGTACAGCAACTCATATCACCAGCAACAGAGTCAAGTGAGGTCGAGACAAGTTTTTTTTGGTGCATGTTAAAGGAAGCTAAATTTGGTCCCACAGTACTCAAGTCATAGTGTAACACTGTTGAGGCTTGGACTGCTTCCATCTTGATCGCTGCTACTTAGTTTGGTAATACATCATAGCAGATTAGGCAGAGGAAAGAAATAGCTTCTGTCATCGCCTGACTCGACATTCGAGGCAGTGGCTACTTCTCGGAAGCAGAACACAGTGTAAACGAGGTACATACCAAAAAACTAGAGCCAGTGAGAGTTGACAATGAGTAACACTACAGTCAATAAGAGTCTCTGCTTATATAAAAAATATTGTTGTCTGATATGTAGCTGCTATAGTTAACACACTGACATGGCCATGAACTGATATATCCCAAGTAAATACAACAAGTCTAACAACAACCAGTGCAGTATCAAACTTAGAAAAGTACATCTATCACATTAAGATCTTGTGCTGAGAGTGTGTTAAAGCTCCGAAGAAGCTTTAACACACTCCCAAGAAGCTAAAACTGCAACGGTTCAGCTCAGCTACTTATTTCATCTGACTGCCTCATCTCTTTCCAGGCAGAAACATCCTCTTGTGTTTTCTGTCATACCATTAGTCTTTCCTGCTGCTGTAGTGTGAGATCAGGCTTATCCACACTGACGTTTTTAAATCTTAACTCAATTTCCAACATCCTTGTAGCAAAAAGAAACTTGGCCAGGCAACTTTACAGAGTAGTTAAGCTTCGAGGGAGTGCTTCACTTGCCGCTAATTTTAGCCTACCCTGCCGTCGTCTGACTTCTCTTGTGTTGCATTTCTAACACATGTTGGATCAGATAGTGGAGTTCTGAATGACTACAGTCGGGCCAAATACGAAAAGCATATTTATGAAAGGAGGAATATGTTTGGTATAACTGTACGAATCAAACTGTTTTGGCCTTCTATAGAAGTGAAAGTTTTATACCCCTACTATCAAATGTCAATGTATCCTATGCAACCCCAAATTAAGCTCTGCCTTTACACAGTCAGATTTGTTTCTTTTAAAGTTGTGAATGAATGGAATAAACTCATAACCAGACTTATCAGCACTGATTTTACATTTGACAAAACAGATTTTACAAATGTTAAATGTGTGTAAGTAATATTCTGATATGTTTCCTTTTTGTTAAGTGTGTCTCGTGGCGTGGGTATGTGACTGTGTATGCTTGCATGGTTAAGTGTCTGTTAGTCCATTTGTGGTAATGCAGTGACTTAACTAATTGCTAAATCTGGTACAAAGCATCTCTCTTCTTTTTGAGATCAATCTATTTTGTGCATGGTCTGTTACAAATAAACCTAATAAATGTTTAATAAACTAAACGCCTGTATATGGAAAATGTGTAATAAATAGATTGAACGTGTTCTATGACCATAAGCAAGTGAAAGTGAGAAGATGAAAAGTAGAAATTCATTGTCGGGTGAAGTGGAGGTAAATGGGCAGGGTTTTAGAGCCCTTCATACATTACCATTATTTGACTACCGTGTATCATTTATTTATGTTCTGTGATACATATCGACTCATCTGATTAGGGACATTTGTAACTTCTGGGATTCAGTACTTGTCTTTGAAAATATTGGCGGTTAGAGCCTTGTTCGTAGGCACCGGGATTGTTTTTCCATTAAAAGAGGAAACCTTCCTTCATCCACTGGGCTGTACAGGGTCTCAAATCAAATCTTTACACTGTATTCCTTTTGCTCGCTACAACAGCAGCTGCAAATCAGTTTATGCATCCCAAAATGGCTGTTGGAGCAGCAACAAGCAACACTGCAAGATAAATGAGGGCAAGCGCATTGTAATTTCCATATCAATCATGGATAGTGTCAGCAGTTTAAGTTGGGGAGAATGAGAAAGAGAGGGGAAGGAAAGCGGGAATGAAGGGGTGAAAGACAAATGCAGAAAATAAGAAACTACATGCTTTTGTTATTATGAATGTACTCCAGCTATTATTAAATTAAGCCATTTCAAGCGGAGGGCAAAGTAATGCAGCTGGTGGCACGGAGCCAAAGGTCGGACTAGGCAACTGACAATCCTTGAAACTGTTTCAGAAACTCAACCGGCTCTGACATGTGGGTGCAGACAGAGTGTAGCTGTCATTTAGACCATAAATGTCCAGCAGATTTATCCTCCAGAAACATTAACATTGAATCGTGGCTGTCGGCATGTATGTCACCAGGCCTTGAGGTGGAGGTGGTGCTGCTGACAAGCTGGCAAAACGGAAAGGAAGGGAGGATGAAAGGATTGAGGGGAGGCCCTCAAGGCCCCATAACAAATTCTTGAGAGTTAGGCTGGTGAAACTTTGTGCCGGCGTTATCTTGTTAAGTGCGGGAGTCATTGAAGGACACCAGACAATTGATTGAACGGAGTTGACTTCAGCACAATTTCCTCTTCGTGGTGACATGTATCAACCTGGCCATGGGTCCCTATATTCTGCAGCTTAACTACCTCTCAGGCCTCCCACTGTGACAAATGGCTTCTGTCTCTTCTAATGCAATATTTGTTTCTACTTCTGAGAGCCTCTCGGCTACTCTGCGGCAAGTCTGTCTGCCGACTGCTTCATTGTGTGAGCTGACTTTATTCCCCAACCAGCTGTCAATTGGTGGACCGTCTGAGTGTTCTGTCTGTCTGTCTTTTGTCTCATTGCCTGTGCAGTCCTTTTTTTCTCTCCCAAGCTCTTTCTACTGCTCCCTCGTCAACCCCTTGCTCTGTCTGTCTCACTCTCACCATTTCTCTGTCTCCCTTGTGCGCTGTGTCTGTCTCTCTTCCCTCTTCTTCCATTCTCATTGCCTCGCTGCCATTCCGCTCCCTTTTTCCCTCCCTCCTCCTTTTCTCTCTCCACTTTACCGCCATGTCTCTGCTCCAGATGCTAGCTGTCTCAGCTCCGTGGGCTGCGTCTCAGTGATGGGCCCCTCAAGGAATTCAAAGCACCATTCTGGCATTTTCTTCCAAGCAATTGCTTTTTGCAGTAATAAAGGGGGGGAGTAGCTTTAGCATCTCTCTGAATGGGCTTACTGGCCCTAGGCAAAACAAGCACAAGTGCACATCCATGAATCCTCTCGAGGCAGGAGCACTCCGCAAGTCTCTGTCCGGATTCAGACCCAATTAAGCCGTTGCACGTAATTTACAGCATCGGTTTCAAAAACTTACCATTAATCAATGTGTCAAAAGCTCCGAATGAGGAGCCTGAATCTTAAATTCTGTTTGTACTGTCATTTTATTGAGAAAATTTTCATTTATATTGTCATTGTAGAGCTGGACAAGCAGTTTTCATTTGCATACCACACACAATTATTATTATTATACACAAACAACCCCTGTCTTTGACTGTGACCTGTTGAGCCCCGCAGTCATATACGACTTACAATATGATATGTAAATATTATACACGCAGTTTTAATGGTAATTAAAGTCACATTGACACCAAATTAATTCACGATGGGACATGGAGCATTTAAGGTGCAATTAGCCATGGAGGCGGCTGATACTTTGCTTAAATGCAAACTCCAAACACTTTGCAATTTGTTTTCACATTAAGTAAATGTCACAGCATATTAGCACGCTATTATGGAATCCATGTTTTCTTACAAAGCGGCGTCTGGTTACAAAAGTGCAGGTGGTGGAACGGAGAGAGAAACAGAAATTAGTGAGGGGGTGAGACAGAGAAGAGGCTTTGATGCAACTTTTACTGCATCCGAGCGCAAACAAGTGCACCAACTGTTGTGGCTGTTAACCGTTCTTGGGCCATGAAGCAGCTGTGGAGGAACAGGCTGTGTGTTGCTGCTCTACCACGTCAGCATCATTCCTGTGGTTCGCTCGCATGATCGGCCAAGACATGCGTGCACACACCGCCTGTGGACATGCACTTTTATCCCACACATCTTTTAATAAGCTGTCTGTTGTGTGCTTATCGCCAATCAATACCTTTAAACAAGAGGCGCTCACACACAAACGCGCGCACACACACACGCACACACACAGTGGCAATGGTAAGGACTTATTCTGTAATTGTTTGTACACCTGCAATCAGGAGTGTTATAAGTACTCAGCTTAACTTAAGTAGTCATCGAAATGGCAAGCTTTCAATAATTTAGTGTGAGTACATCTGTAATTTCTTGTTAAATGTCCTTGACTACAATGTTTTCATGCAAATCAAGATGGCTGTTTTGAGAACGCAGGTTTAGCAGACCCAGTATTGAACCAGACTGAGAGCTTACAGTCATACTCGGGGCTCTGTGAGGCTGTACTCTGTACTCTCAGGTGGGGTGAGCTAAATGCTAAGGTCGGTAGGCTAACACGCTCATAGTTCATGTTAACATTTTTGAGTTTAACAGGAATAATGTTGACCATGACGACCATTATAGTTTTGAAAATTAGCAAGCTAACATTTTCTAATTAGTACTAAACCTAATGGCTGAAGGAAATCCTACATTTTGCAGGCTGGAATCACCACAGTCACTAGGATACGTTCTCTAGGCACAAATATCCATCCAAAATGTTACAACAACCACGTGTTTGAGATATTTTAGTCTCGACCAAAGTGGTGGAATAAAAATGTTGATCCCACCATAGACTGTGTCTAAAGATAGACTTAGTTTCAGGGTCTCAAAAGTGGAGCCAATGCAGAAGTCCCTTAAAGTGCAGTACCACTGAGGGCCACCAGGGGCTGACTTCAGTGGACTATTCAAGAAGCCCCGACTTCTCTCATGAAATACTAAGTCTAAACATGTTTTCAGTCATGTGAGTCACTTAAAGTCACAATGGTGTCATTAGCTAAATTCCCTCCTTCTGATCAGTGTTCTGGTAGTCCTTCTGAAAATTGTAATAATAATTAGATACTACGCTTCAAAGAGAGGTATGTTTGGAGGCATGCCTGGTTCAATTGACATGCCTGGGGTATAGTCAGGTTTCCAGTATAGGTGGCTAGGCATAATGCCCCCAGGTTCTCAATCAGATCCACCCTAGCTCATCCAAATATAGTCACTTGAGCCCCCCCCCCCCCCCCCTCCAGAAAGGAGGCACTCTATTTGTCAACTTCTTCACTATGCCACTGGAAAACAGTCCCAGGTTTGGTCAAATTGCTTTTCAACAAAGCAAAGTGTGCGAGCATCAACTCATTTTCAAAACTCGTAGGATGATGGATGCCCATTGACTCACAGAGAGCCAAAAGTACAAACAGCATGCCTAAAGATCCCCATCAACAAGCACTTTCTAAAGTCAGAATTGTACTGATCATTACGACACAACATAAAACAGCAATGAGTTGATTCATGAGTGCTGTACAGGAAAAAAAAACATTGCCTTTGGTCATGTTACCATCTCCCACTTAATGTCAATGAGTCCTTTAACACACTGATAAAGATCCCATTTCTGCTTGATATTTCCTACTATTAGTCGCAAAATTTTGAATATTAGATCCTCACCCGACCAAACTTGATGCTTTCCATTTGCGGCACAGTCATTATGTGATAACACCCCTCCTCTCCTTCAAATGACACTCATCATGGACTTTAAATTTTGCAAAGCTGCCTTTTAAAAAGCTGTTCAAATATGCATGCGATCTCTGGACCCATTTCCAAGGGTCCATAATGTGGCTCTTTGCTTTCTCGGTGGAAAACTCAACAAGTTGACTCCCTTTATGAATTTACGTCCCCAGGCCATCGGCAGCCCTTTCTGCTGCTTCCTGACAGTGGCTCCTCTCTCGTCTCCCTCCCTGCAGAGGAAGAGGCTCCAGGCTATGCTGAAAATAGGATAAGATATTCAAATATGTGCATGCGTTCACCTACAAGTTCTTGTGTTTTTCGAGGTCAGTCGAGTCCCGTTTTCTCAGCTGGTGAACCACCCTCGCGACATTCTCCGACATCTCCGACAGGGATTGTGCATGTGAGGGTGCAGGTGAGCAGATATGAGCCTTGATGCCGACTACCTACAAGAGCTCATGCACTTTGAGCGCTTCAGGCGGTGGGGCGAGGTGCCAGTGTGCGACGCGCCATCTATTCTCCGCGGATGCCCCCGAGCTGCGGTTCTCAGGAACAGTCACAAATCTATCGATTGGGCCACAGAAGTACAGCGACTCACAAACAGAAAGGCAGGAAACACAGAACGCCACGCTGAACGGCGGATCTGTTGGGAATGACTTTAAGTGGCAGCAGAGAGCTTTTGTCCCTGACAGCAGGGGAAATCGTGTCCAACCTTTCAGCATTTGTAAAGTCCTCGCAGGGTTATTTTCATGTATGTGCAAGTAGGTCATGGGTGTTTCTGTATGACCCTGAGTTACTGCTTTGATGCTGTCGTGTGCGTGCGTGTGTGTGTGTGTGTGTGTGTGTGTGTGTGTGTGTGTGTGCGCGCACCAGTGTTACCCATGCGCCTGCTTTTGATTGTTATGTTCATTAGTGTCTCGGATATACGTGTTTGCTTTTCAGTGCTTAGATCTGCCTGTGCGTGTCATCTAGGTGTGTGTATGCGCACACAGCATTACACCTGAGGCTGAGAATGAATCAGCACTTGAAGCTTGCTATAAAAAAAATAAAAAAAGGAGTTGCACATGGCCTCTCTTCCTTCCTTTTCCTCCATCACTTCCTCTCCCTTCTCCCTCCTCCCGTTTCCACGACTTGTTACTCTTTGTCCCCTCATCCTCTTCCCCTTTCTCTCCCTTTGCAGTTTGGACTGGGCGCTACATTCCTTAGCTATCCCAAACTCAGATTAGCTACCCTTGTGGGCTCTCTCGTCTCCCTTCCTCTCCGAGCTCGCATGCAGCGCTACGGCCTCATGAATATATAATTGCAGCGTCGGCAAACAAATGCATGGCGGTGAGCTTCCAGAGGAGGGAGCCAGTGCACAGAATACAATGTTGTTGTTGTTGTTGTTGTTGTTGTTGTTGTGGTGGTTTTTTTTTTCTCTTTGTAATGTAATCAGAGGGTACTGGAGCATTCTGGTGTGATTACCGTTTCCAAAACTAAGCTTATGTTATGAACAGTTAAACTGTTGCGTTGTTGTCATTTCTCTCTCTCTTCTTTTTCTCCCTGCCTTCTGTGTGTCTTCCACCTCATTATGATTCATTTGTGACATTTTCACCCTCTCAAACATGCTTTTTATTTCACCCCTTCTCCTTCACCACACCCCTCCCCACCTTCCCTTTATAATCCCTGCACCTCTTGCTTTTTTTTTCCTTTTTTTTAATCAAGGTATCAAGCCACCACCTGGTCTTACCTCTCTTAGCTCTCACTCCCTTTCTTTCCTTCCACCCTATACCCACCTCCCATATCCCCTCCCCCCTCTCTCTCTCCCCCTCTGTCCTCTCTTCGATCCCTCCCTCTCAGAAGGGCCTGAGTGAGGATGGCAGATCGTGTGAAGTTGGATGTTGATTCTAGGTGACAGGCACCATATGAGTCATAGCCATAATCACTGAGCTTTCCTCAAACCCACCCCCACGTACACACACACACACACACACACACACACACACACACACACACACACACACACACACACACACACACACACACACACACACACACACACACACACACACACACCCCACCCTTTGGCTGCACAACACAGCAGCACTGCAAAGCAAAATTGCCCTTGGTACAAACAATAGCAATCCAGTGCCACACACCGCGCTGGTAGATTTCTAATATGTAGAGAATTGTTAAACCCTTCAGGAACTGGAGTCATTCAGAGCAGAGAAAAAGTGACAATTACTCCAAGCCACTATGTGATCCACCTAATATGCAAATTTGCCTAAAAGTAACCAAATGTGGGGTAACAGTTGAAATGTTGTTCATATTGTAGACCACTTTTCCAACCATATATATATATATATATATATATATAAATACTGCATGTGCATATGTATATTTGCCATTTTTATAGACAACTCAATGGTGTTTCCAGCATATAGTTTATTCCTTCCATATATACAGTATGTAAACTTTTAGGAGACACACAAGCTGCAATAATTACGTGATCCATCATTAAGTGATCGGCAGAAGATTCATCATTAATTGATCTGATAAATTATTATCTGTTTATGTCACTCTTTAAGTAAAAACAAATTACATTTGACAGCTCCAGCCTCTAAAATGGAGACTTTCCTTTTCTTGTACAGTAGTAAATTGATCCTATAGCCCACTGTGACCATTAGAATAGTTAATTACTAATACACATGACCATTAGCTGCAGCCCTAAAATGTAGAAAACATGTCATTCAGATTTGACTGGCCGCACCGATTATTATGGGAAAATTCCAGAAATTCAAAAACCCAAACTCTTTTGTTTGACAAGTTCAAAGATGTTCAAGTTATATCGAGAAGAGAAGAGAAGAGAAGAGAAGAGAAGAGAAGAGAAGAGAAGAGAAGAGAAGAGAAGAGAAGAGAAGAGAAGAGAAGAGAAGAGAAGAGAAGAGAAGAGAAGAGAAGAGAAGAGAAGAGAAGAGAAGAGAAGAGAAGAGAAGAGAAGAGAAGTCAGCAGTGCAGGGAACAAGAGATGATGGTAGAGGGCAGGAAAAAAAACCTGCTGAGAGAGCAGAGACCTCCATCAGAATAACATACAGTACATGCAGTGGTCAGCTCAGCTTAGAGACCCAAAAATGACAAGATATGAAAGAGAGGAAATGAATTAAAGAACAATCGCTACAAAGAGAAAGAGGCAAACCAAAATTGAAAAGGATTAAGAAAAGCTGAACATAAAATGGAGACGAATATAGACAAAATAATAAACGGCACAGGAGTTTGAGTGACCGGGATGTCCGAGGGCACAAGAACAAAGTAGAGGGTAAGATAAATATAAAAAAGAACAAAACAGAAATACATCACGGACAAGGAAGGTCAAACGGAATGAAAATGGAAAAGAAGAAAGACAATGCTAACAGCGAGAGCGAGTGGTGAGATTTACTGAGCTGCAAGTTCAAATGTTTGGAGATTTATCAGCCAGAGAGACCACAAGCTAAGACAAAATAAAGAGAAAAGAGGAGGGAAGTAGAACAGAGAAGGCCTGGGCGCTGCAGTTTATTAGACAAATACTGGTAGTGACAAAACCGAGAGAAACTGAACTGTCAGACAAATGGAACTTTGGGAAAGGTACAAAACAATATTGTTCAAGCAGTGCAGGGTGAAAAGGTTATAGAAAAGAAAAGAACTCCAAGAATCACTGCTGCTCAGATTATTAAGTTCTAGACGGGGTGAATTGTTGCTGGGTAAGAGGTCGAGGTCCGTGCAATGAGGGGGGCTCAAAGACTGCTGACTGAAACAAACATCCAGGCACCATTGATTGGACACAAGCACAAGATCAATCAACATGGCCGAAGGCACCAGAAAAGAGGGAAAGGACCCCAAATCCATAAGCTTATGCTCTTATAAACTAAAGCCCCCCCTCTCCTATGCGCACACACACACACACACACACACACACACACACACACACACACACACACACACACACACACACACACACACACACACACACACACACACACACACACACACACACAGATTAACCTGCAGCCTGTGTGATATGTAAAGAAAACTCAATCTCCTGTCTATAAGAAAGAGCTGGGGTCAGTCCACACGCTATGAAAACCTCAACCAAGTGATCATGTAATGAATCTGTTAATTTCCCTGCAACATCAGCACAGCTAATGTGCTCCAAGACAACATGATCATATTAATCATTATCTCAGCAGCTAATGAAATAGCTCAGTTTTCATGTTTTTTTTTCCCCAAACGGGCTTATCATGGCTATTGCATATAGCATCCGTTTTTTGGTTGTTTTTTTTCACACAGCAGACTGGAGGACAGTGTGCCAGCTGGATTTCTCAACGTAAGTGAGTCAGATGCAGTTTGAGACAGAGAAGGAAAGCAAGAAGGAGAGGAGGTGTGTGGGTGCCAGGGAACAAGAAATTAAAAGACATCCATGGCCAGAGAAGTAGCCTTAGAGAGGGAGAGGGGAGGGGAATTGTGTAAATATGTATGTGTGTGTGTGTGTGTGTGTGTGTGTGTGTGTGTGTGTGTGTGTGTGTGTGTGTGTGTGTGTGTGTGTGTGTGTGTGTGCGCGCGCGCTTGCATACATTTGCCTAATAAGGTTATCCTCAGGCAGTCTTGAATAGCTGCCTGGAGTACTGTTTGTCCAACTAAACAGGGATTATTCATCAGTAAAAAAAAAGAAAAAGTCAGATTTTTCGACCTTAAGTCTCATGTGAATTCTTTCTGTGTTTCATGCTCAGTAAATAGTGTTTGGTGCAGAGACAATATGACAGATGCGTGACTGTCTGACCTCAGTAAGTCAGTCTGACAGTAACACAGCCCTCAGGACAGAGATGTGTGTGTTCGTGAGACAGAGAGGGAGAATTAAAGGGAGTCGCATGAGCCTTAATTAGGCCTCTGGCACACTCAAAGTATTTTTCCACCAGACAATAAGACACATTTCTCTTTTATCCGAGTCCTTCCTCGTTAAACGTGCCTCCTTAACCCAGCATGTGTTTTGGCACCAACGAGAGCAAGGAAGAAAAGCATTAAGAGAGCGCATGGGTTTTGGTGCGAGCGCACAGCTTTGGGTCCCATGCGTGTTTTCCAATAGCTGTTAAGAAAAAAAAAAGACACGTCGACAAGTACTGAGATCAATACGCTAAGAGCATTTGTCAATACTGCTCGCAGAATTGTGTTGGCAAAGCGTCTCCACATGACACGGTCACCCACTGCGCACCAGCGCTACATGTGTGGTCAAAAAAAAAAAAACCGAGCGGCGAGACTTACCGCAATAGAGAACCAGAAGCGCTGTCAGAAGCACCACAGCCCAGAAAGTTGACGACATTCTCGGCCAGCGACTGGCATCTTTGCGTCTTGCCAACCTTGACACTGAAGCCATTGAGGAAACAGGACACTTCCTCTTTATGGAGAAAAATAAAAAGCAAAGAGAATAATTTCACAATCCAGCTCGGCTTCTTTCAATGCTCATATCTCCGCGTGTAATCCCACAAAAAGACATGTCAAGATCGAGCAACTGATGGAAAAGCAGTGACTTGCTCCTCGGGTAGTCGGATTGCCGGTGCGCAAAAGAAAAAGGTCACATCTTCCTTCGGAAACCCAGATGGAAAAAAATAATGCAGTGTTTTTCTATTCGTTCAGACACACAAGTTGGCCAACGTCTCTTTTAGTTGTCCCAAAGTGTGCAAGCCTCAATCTCCGTCGTATTTCAGTAAAACAAAGCGAAGTACGGTGGTGCCTGAAGATTACGCCGAGTTAATGCTCAAAGTGTTCAATCATCTGTACCGCAGCGCCGTAAAAGCTCCTTTCACCTGTGGTAGGTTTCCTCGATTCTCTCCCGCCTCAGCAGCCGCGACGGCGTCACTCAAAGATAGGGTTAAAATAATATAATAATGAAAACGGGGTCGTATACAATCCGGTGAATTAAACGCCTGGATGGATGAAAGAGGGTTGATTGTGAAAGAAAATAAAAGTCCTTTAAGCTCACGGTTTGGGCGCGAAGTAGATGGAGATCACAGCATGGTTGCGGGAGGAAAAGGGAGGATGGAGAATGAATGGGTAGATACATACAGACTGTGGTAGAGAGGGGGAAAAAAGTGCGCACTGTGCGACTCCAAGTGATTTTGTCCAAAGTGAAAGATTCAGATAATCGATATTACGTCAGCAATAAGGCACTTGAGGTCGCGATTTACAGATATGCAGCTTGATGCTGTTGCATCACAGACATCGTTTTACATCATGAAATCAGCGTGAATCGCGGCTAACAATGTATTGATTTTATATGGTGTTGGTTTGATTTTCCAGTCAATAACGACTGGCATTTTCCCACGTGAAAAACACTCCTCCCATAAGACATACAATTCCCACATGCATAGTATGAATAGTGAATATTTACGGCAAATGTATGGTTTTGTAATCATTTTTAATGGAATTGAGGGAAATTCGGTCCCTTTTCAGTAACATAGTAATATAGAGAGATAGTTGCGTTGAGAAAGCGGACAGTCGTTTGTGATCAGAAAATCTCGTATTTTAGTGTGTATGTTGAGACGGTGCCATCTTTCCACAGTGTAGCTTCGTTTTGCATAAATACGTTCATTAAAGTAAAACAGATGTCAACATTTATTTTATTCACTCCTATTAGGTATGTAAGTGACCAGTTAAACCATCACGAGAAACACTAACTTCTTTTTTAAATGAATGTTATTACCATCCTGAGCCCAATCATGGTACCATCAGGGATCGAACCACCTTCACAGTAAAGCAATTATTGTCCCTCGTGTTCATTGGAAGATCGATACTCTTGCCTGTGGACTTTCTGCAGCGACGATAGTACTGCTGGTCGCCAGCTCGAGGTTTAGGTTGAGGAGGACTGAGCCTCATAACAATGTCAGTCTTATAAACCAGTAACAAATGATCCACCATGATTTACAGCTTTTATACTGGGCCTTATTTATGAATAAGGATTGCTTTTACTTCACTGATCTAGCGATATTGACCATACTGTTTCAGTACCTTTAGTTAAGATGCATTTTAAATGCAGGGATTTTGCTTATAATGGACTAATTTTACATTGTGCTATTACTATCTGTACGTAAAGGATTTGAATAATACTTCTTCAGCATTTCAGCACCACGGATAGCTCCGCTGCCTTTCACACAGCTCCATGAGCAGCACAAGGGACAGCGCAGTGGAGCACTGGTACCGTGGACAGCGCCATGTCCTGAAGCTCGGCGCCCACGGCCCACACGACGGAGCCCCAGCACCACGGACAGCGCCTGGTGCCAGAATCGCTGCACCACGGACAGCTCTCCACTCTGCCGGCTACCATCCAACTGGAGCCAGCTCCGTCTGCCGGCAGTGTGGCTCAGGAGGCCTCTATATTCACCTCAACATAACCTGCCGTGCATACTAATCCTAAAGTCTGTGCCCACACTATCCTACTGTATTCAGGGAACGAATACGCCTCACTATGGATTACTCAATATTCCAACCAAAAATGTTGCTCTTCTGTTTTGGAGCTGATAGAGATTGTCTGTCAGCGGGGCTATCATTTCCAACAAGGTTCTTTGTAGAGAATCCAAGCTATCCCTGCTTAGACGAGCTGTAGTAATGTGCACTAGACTGGAGCTCTTGTAAACCACACTGGGTGCAATAAAATGGTTAATTGCTGTCCTGTCAGTCCTTGTAAACCTCCAAATCTGTATGCAATTGCTCTATTCGGTATGTTATGGTAATGATAATGTGAAAACTAGACATTTATTTCCAAAATTAACTGTTTCCTTCCTACCTCCCACATCGTCATCACCCTCCCTCGCTCCTCATGCTTTCTCCTCTTCATTGTGGAAGCGCCGATCTTAAAAAGCAACAGACTCAATGTAGACAGTCAATTACAGCCCTGGTTGGAAAGCACTGGCATGTTACCTCCTACGTGGTGTTCTGTCAGCAAATGTGGCAGCAAGGCCAGAGCCTGCTTCGCGCACGCACACAGACATGCCCATTAACTCGAACACACAAATCATGTAAGTTTAAGCACATATACACTGTTTCCCTCTCGTTGTCTCGTTGTCTCTCTCTCTCACACACTTACAGCCATTTGCTTCAGCTGGGATATGATGCATGAGCTGTGGCCTATATATGTTATTCTCTCTTTCTCCATTCACTTTTACATAACATTTCTAAATCTCCAAACAGAATGAAGCATGAAAACACAGACTTGGATATTGCTATTTTGAAGGATGTTACCCCTCCCTTCCCTTCAAAGGCTTCAGAGTTGCACAAAAAGACATTGGCTTACTTTTTTTTTTTTTTGTACATTCTGGGAACCATAATAGAATAATATCTTATTCCGGCTCAACATGAATCAACATCTGACACTGGTTCTGTTGCCTCTCTGCGTTAAGCGGGGCTTGTAGCGCTGGGGTCTGGCCTCTGTTGGGAGTTCAAATAGATTTTAGAAATATCTGTGGGGTTTAAATGGGGTTTCAAAATGCAGATGAGGATTTCAAACATCCACAAGCTGATGCTAAATGCAGCAGCTTTGAAAAATCAGATAAACACAGTCCTTTGGTGAAGTATGATCCCCCATCTTAGCAGAAAGCTCAGGACTACCTTTGCTGAGACAAGAAAAAGACTCAACCACAGAGGGAGGTATGAATGATATCTGCAACTAAAGCAGACAGATAACTGAGCAACAAAGAGTGCTGTTCCTCTACTGTATGTTCACTATATTATTTTAAACAGATATGGATTCCAAAGGCAATATTCAATCTTGAATCATCTCCTCTTAGAAAATGTGTAACTTCATCACATTGAATGAAAAGATGGCATTTCATAACACAAGGGGAAAGTAAATATTGAATATTTAAAAATTTTTTTCAAATGAATGCAGTCAGATAATAAACGTTCCTTAACTCCTTTAGACAAACACCCATGGGCTCCAAAAAATATAGTGTAGCATTAACGAAAAGTCAAAATATAAACTTTGTCCAATTCCTTTGAGGCTTACTCCATGGCTGTAATGTACTCTCAGTGACCAATATTTCAAATACTTGACAGAGTCCAGGATTTACGTATAGATAGTCCGACACTCTTGGCATCTAGACAACTTTTAAGTGGACTGAAGTTAATGGCATTTATAAAAAATGTAAAAAAAAAAGGAGAAATGATTGGAAAAAGCAACCTGTTGAACAGTCACGGACTAAAACAAAAGCTCTAAATAGTCAAGAAGTGAAAAACAGAAGGAGGAGAAGAAAGTAAGAGCAATAATCAATAGGTGCTCTAAAGCCTCCAACAACAAGCAAAAAAAAGGAGCAACCAAGCCTTTGCCATTTGCCAATTTATGCAGGCTAACTGAATCTCTTTTTAAATAGCTTCTTAAAATTCTCTGCCATGGAAATGCTTTCATGCAGTGACCTATATCCAGTTGCTAAGGACCTCTCTTTTGTGGTTTTTGTTTTAATATGCTTCCTTTACCTTTGCATTCTTCCAACAGATTCCACAGATAATAACAGTCACTCTGTGGATATCCAAGCATGTTTTTCTAATTCTATCTCTCATTTGGCACATTATGGTTACTGAGTTGTGATTTCACCATGTACTACTGCTGTCTTCTGTGGTCTTTGGTTTGTCACAGTGGACACAATAGGACTCAGTTTAGTCATTCAATCAACCAAACTTTTACAGGGAAGCAAATCTCCACACTGTTATTATAATATTCCTGCTGCACAGAAAACTAATCCTAATGACTTTGGGAACCTTATGAACGTACCTCAGCTATTTCACAAAAACCGAACTTTACATGTGGTGAGGCTATTATGAATCCGTTAAGAATTTTTTTTTTTTATCCAACAATTACATGTTGAGTCACTGCAGTGCAGTCTCCAGGAAACCCCACCAGTACATACGGCTGTTACTCTGGTTTCTGACACACAAAGAAAGACATGCTCCAGTTAAGTCGACTTGTGTCCAAAACAACACTAATGACCAATATGTAAATACCAAATATTGATAATAAACATACAACGACACAAAACTATATACATGCAGTGATGCGAGACAAAAATATTGGCTTCTCTGATTTGGACAAGCAAACATTCTTTCCGCACGCAGAAAGACTCATCGAGGGTTACAGTTATGGGCTGCCATTAAAATCCAAGGAAAGAGCACAAAAGGGGAAGAAACACGAAAGAGATGAGAAGAAAATCCTCCCTCGGCTAGCTGGTGTCCACTGCTGAGTGGTAAGTGCAGTTCACACAGGGGTACAAAGAATATGGGGAAAGGTGGAGGGAGAAAGATATAGAGAGTGAAGGGAAAGACAGGTGGGTAAGAAGGGAGGGAGGAGGTTTCTCTCAGACCAGCTGCTGGAGCTGGTTCTGGTCCTCAGTGGATGTGGCTCAACAGCCACATCCACTGAGGAAGCTGTTTGCTCCCATTTTAAATTAAAGTCCTCTTCTTTTCCTACACCTCCTTTTGTCTTCTTTTGGAGGCTGCAGTCTCAAAACAACAACAAAAAGATGATGTATTCATGTCACAGACAACTGGACAAAGAAGCACAAGGATTGCCATGTCCTCTTGTCACAGGAAGAAAAGGAAAGCAAGAGAGATGAGCTCAGATTTGATCAATCCCCCTTTAGTGTTAATAAAACATTTTTAAACACAAGTTAAAGTCCAGCTGTCTTTGATCTTCGGTTATTTTCTGTGCAACAGCTGCCATCTTATCTATTTCCGATTAAACTTTCTAATATAATCTTGGGTAGTTATAATGTGGTCTTGTTGATTAGAATTTACATATGAATGCATTCTTTCCTTGCAGAGATGAAGAAGAAGCAGAAGCTATTCCTTTTCTTGAGTTGGCTGAGCTGACAGCCCCATCAAGCTGTTCCACTGCAGCCGGCTGGATCTTGTTCTGCCACCATCGACTGAAACACTGATTCCACAGCAACTTCCTGTGCTGTTAAATCCTCCCAACTGGTGTCTGTAGTGTAACCAGCTGGTATTTCATTGTTGCAACACCTTCTGTGAGAGTTTTCTTTGCTACTCTGTTATTTCTGTCAGCACTGATCCTCAAGGATCCCCCATCAATCATCGATGAACACTTGGCGGAGAGAGTTGATCTCATCAATGACCCGTGCTATGGCACCTATGAATTGTGGTTAAAATCTTTGTAGGCCTGTCCACACCAGCGACCACACCGAGGACCAGGCTTAGGGAGCTTTCCAAACTGCTCTGGATGTTGCGCTCAGTAAGATGCTGTAAGGAATAAGGGCCAGAAGTGGCACCTTGATTCTGCATGACACTATCTTTTACACTACACTGGGGTCTGTATCAAAGTGCTCCGTCAGATGCCCCAAAGACAAGAAAGCCACTGGGGTCAAGGTGCCAGACGTGCACATGATGGAGTAGCTTTGGGGGCTTTCCACACCACACAGGTATTGGTGATTGAAATAATTTGTAAGGTGCTCGGAGAATAAGGGACACCGAGTTGTCAAGGTTCCAGATGAGGTGAAATAAAAGTGCAGTTGGCAGAAATGCCAGTATAAAGGGCATTGAAAAGGGCATTTTATAATATCATTCCTACAATGAAATAACATAAAACTCTGTTCATTTCAATAAGAATAAGAATAATAAAAGTTTATCATTGCAATTTTCATAATGTATTAAACCATTTGTATAATTCAGACCATATAGTCACATGATTTCAAAGTTCATAAGTAAATCATTATCTCGGGTGAAAAATTCAACCACATTAACTATGGATTAAATTGGGATTCATTAAATAAAAGAAAAATATTTATGAAGAAAAATCTATTTTTAACTACTCTTGGAGGGTTAAACATGTCATTGCCATTCATTACAGTTGAACATCTGTAATGAACGTGTTATCAATTTATTCAATACTAAACACTTTAAGACTGTATCGTAAAGCTATACTTCAATCTTTAAACCTCAGTTTTCATGTCTCTCCTATTGATAATCCTCATGCTGCAGTTGTTTTACTGATTCTTGACGGTAGTTAACACCATGTTTCCTTGATTTCAAAAGGGTTTTACAACTCTGTCAAACCTTAACTAGGCAAAGAGAAGATACAGTGGGAACTTTTCACAGCTGTATAGTGTTACTTTATGTAACCAAAGCAGGACTGATTGATCATCTGGCTTTTCAGGACACAAAATTTGATTTGATGGTCCAAAACTTATTTCCGAAAGAAAAAAAAGAAAAAGAAAAAAAAATTGTTGGGTAGTCTAAGACACAGTGTTCTTGTTACAAGTCTTTTGATTGAGGACACGTTGCACAGTGGGAAGCTTTAGAAGTACACAGCATGTCTGACGGTCACTGTGGTAACTGCATCCCAGGAACTAATTCTTAACAGGATTTCGGAGGTGTTATTTTAAAATGCACGTTTACTCATATGCCAAAAGAATAAAACGGTGCAGCAGAGTGGCTCAGTAATAGGGTGTACAAGTTGAGGCAAGTTGAAATAATAATAATAATAATAATAATAACAATAATAAAGACATAGACCTCTACCAAGGCACTATTTTGTTTATAGGCTGCTGAAAGTTTATTATATGACACAAAAACAATTACATGTCTTGCGTATCACGAGGCAAGACACTGCTGCAAGTACTACGTTTTCTTTCTCTCCTTGCAATAACGGCCTGGCATGTAAAATAACACATCACCTAGCATGAGTCTAGCATCAGTCATTGTGTCAGTAATAGAAAACCTGGTGGGGAGCATCTCCTCTCAGCGCTGCACTGAGCTTCTCAGTGTGGGAGCGTCTGAAACCTGACCTTTCTCTTTGCTTCTTCCCTTTGATCCGTCCAGACACAAGCAACTTCCTCTTTATTGGGCCACCGAGGAGGCCTTTGAACTTGGCTTGCCACTCAGTGATTTAAGCGAACAAAGTCTTCTTATTGGTGCCACAGCAGGCTCTCTCTTACTGTCATGGATTAAGAGAAAGTGAGGAAACCAAGAAGCCTTTTCAGCTCTCAGAATATCTGCGAGACAGAGGTTCACCACGGAGAGCGAGGAAGAAAGAAATCTCCGACTTAATACTGGAGCTGAATGGCTTCATAAAGTCAGCCAGTTAATTGTTGTGTTGATAAAACGTCAGCATATTAGTAACATTTCTCATTTTAGCCCTGAGCAACAGCAATATCCTCTCACTTTCGCTTTCAATGAAAACAATATCAGCGTGACATAAAAGCTTTGGAGTATAGATAAAAGTAATACGCCACGGGCTTTACTTTTGACAACCAACTGACATGTTTGTTTTCATGAAGTTAACAAGTAAATTGTGAGAAAATCGAGCAAGACCTTAGTCTGCAATACCTTCTTTTATCAATGCATTTGTCGTCTTCAAACAAGAGTCTACAGCCATACTAGCAGCTCTGTAAGGGTTTACTTAGGCAAAGCAGTTCTTACTAACATCATTGAAAAGGCCAATATGCTGCTATTGTAAGGAACCCCTTGCATTGAGAAGGCAGTTACCATGACACACCTGTCCCACTAAGTCAACCAAGTATTTCATGCCCAAGCCAAACCAAAGGTCAACTGTGTCACAGTGTTAACGACGTGTTTATTATTGTTAGTGTGCTGACGAAGATCCAGTACGTCCGTCACGCCACATAAAAAAATATCAGACCAACATGTGCTGAACAGGATCTCTGCAGGTAATGCAGCACTAAACACAAAGTGCAGCTGAGGATGATGGGAATGTCTTTACGTTTTCAGGTGTTTGGTCACAAACCAAGTCAAGGTGAACATAAATGTCTATAAAAGTATAATACAACTACCTTTAAATGCTGCTGTGTCACATTACTTTGTCCTTTAAGTTCAGAGAGAGTACAGTGAAGAAGTAACTCTGACGTTGACCTGAGAAGTCCACATCACGCTATGGTGGATGTTTATATACTTTCTGACAAAACAGATATTATTTATATATATTTATTGCCCAATATATTTCCATGTTGATGAATGAGATGAGAAAACATTAAATCATTGGTGAACTCTCCCAGAACAGCCCAGTATTTCAAATCAGCAGTATATCAAATCTTCTGATGTACTACTCAGTGTGTGTTTGAAAAATGACTTCATAAATGTATTACCGTGTTGCTGTGTGACTCACACGTGCAATTACTTTCCTTTTCAATCCACTATTCAATATCCTGCTTCAATCCAAGTATATGAAAAAAATATTTTTTGGTTATTCTTATCATGCGATGTGCCGCTGTTTATGATGTGGAATCACTGCATAATTTGTCCACTCTTCAGTCTGGGCTTTCTTTCAGCTGGCTTTAACCCAAACAGCAGTGACAGAACATCCAGCCATGAGATGATGTGACGGTACAGTGTAATTATCCTCTCTGCTTAATGGATACGTGTGACTACAATCAAAGGGTGTTTCATTTCAGCACCTTCTGCTGACATCTCTGCTTACCCACGATCCTACAGGGGATGGCCACGTATAATGAATGCATGTGCCCGTGTGATGGTGCGCATGCATCTTCTCTTCCACATGTGGAAAGTAATCTGACTCGGACAGTAGATATGATGATGCTCAGCAGTGATGATTACACGCATGAGATGAATGTCTTGACCCTTCATCGCAACTCCGTCTTAAATCGAATGAGTGGAGTTGACCGGAGTGCTGGAGCTGGTGGACACCCGGCCGCCTGTTTTCTCTTGTAGCAGCAAATTAACATTTCAGGACAGACGCTTGACTAATGGAAACAGAGCTACGGGATAATAGGCCTACCAGCAGCAGGGGTGAGTGTTGATCCCAGGTAAACAACATGGTGGGAACAGGGTGACCCACCTGTTCCGCACACAGATCTTTTTTGCTGTCATTTACAAATGGATAACAGGTGTGTTTGCTTGTGTGGCCTCCTGGCTTGGCAATCTGCCCAAAGTCTGAAGAAAATTAAATTGAGAGGGGAATCATGTGATGCCACAATTGTAATAAAAAAAAAGAAATGGAAAAAAAAAAAGTTAGTTGCAAAATCTGATACACCAGTCCAATTTGTCAAATGCTTTGTATCCGTGTTTGTGCTCTTCCTTTGTCATGGTCCTGGGTGTATGGACATCAAAACATAGAATGTATATAAAAGTACATGAAGCTTTTGGGTCTGAAAAATGAAGCCAATGCAGAAGTGCTTTAAGCTACAACAATAATGTAGGCCACCAGAGGTTGGCTCCAAAAAGCATCCTGCTCCATAGTATTTCATGAATCAAGGTGAATGGGAATCTAAGTCAATAAAACTAATTTCACTAGGCATTTTGGTATTGTTAGCGAAAGTCACTCCTTCTTATTACTTCTCTGGTGGTCCATCTGAATAAATCCCCGTCATTAATTAGAAATTTGGCCTCAAAAAGACCCGTTTTTGGGGACGTGTCTGTTTCATTGACAGGCCTGTGGTGCAGCCAGGTTACGGCTATCAGTGGGCGGGACGTCGTATCGTCGAGTTTCCAATCAGATCGAGTTAGATCCAGAGCTCGCTCCTCCTCCATGTTGTCCAAATATGGTCACTTCTTTTAAACAGTTCCGAACTAGCTAGATGGTGATGGCCAACATCCAAAGTAGAGGCTTCATAACAGCCGTTCACAAACCAATGGGTGATGTCACCTTTGGCTACCGCTTGGTTATAACATAGCTTCCGCATAACCTGGCTTTGTGTTGCATCTTCTTGTTTTGCTGCAGTAGAGTGAACCTACATGTGAAGATTATATTTTCAGCCTTAATATATAAAAAACAAGGTGGGAAAAAAACCGAAAAAGAGAAACAGAGTAAAAAGTGCAGGGTTGCTGTGAGCAAAGAGACCAAACTAAACACAAAATAAAATCAAAATAATGAGTTAAAACACTTTGGTAAGAATACATTCAATATTAATATAAATGATTTTGATAAATGCAGCTTCATGCTTCACTTGTTATGACCTAAATAAAAAATGTAATTCAGTCGAGTCAACCTTAGTTCAAACATGTGCTATTTCCCCTCCGTGGCAAAGATTTGCTGGGCTGGAGCACACACACACCTCATGTATCCAGTGACTCCATCTCCGTTTGCTCTGGGCTGTTTGTCTGTCACCTGCTTCTGACCCCTATCACACTGGATCACAGATTATCACAACAGCGTCGGACCGGCTGCCCCAGATTTTAAAAATGGTGCCTCCTTTGATTGCTTCTCTGCTGCCTCTCCCTTGAGATTTGACAAGTCTACTTATTTTTACAACATGTGAAAATAAGTAACAACATCTCCTGTTCTTCAGTGATCTTCTCTTCTATGTATCTATTCCATCTGAATGCTTCTGTTTGAATAACTTTTCTCCTGCAGTTGCATACTTCTCTTCATATTTCTCCCCCCCGATCCCCGCTAAGTGGGATTTCACATGGCATCCGTCGCAGCTGGGCGCGGCAGGTAGCCGATTTGCATAGATTGTTAGAGAATGCTAATTGAATGGGGCGCGCTCAGAAATCATGTCGGAAATCATATTGTGTTGCTTTGCTGTGAGTATCACTGTATCCATAGCAGATGAAAGAGGTTTATTATCCCATTATGGGGGCCTACGTTGCCGTGATGCACCGGCTACCACTCCCGCTCCTGCTCAATGCTATGTTTTACTGGGGGGAGAAACTTTTTAATAGGATCCTCGAGATGACAATTATCTGCAGGCAATTCTCTTTCTTGTGAATGAGGTCCCATTAATTGCATTTAGAGACTCTGAAATGAAGTATGGCGAATGCTTTAAGTCAACGACTCCCAAACTAATTTGCATGGTAATGAATACATTTCTCTGGGAATCTGAAATGATCCCATGTGAGCTTTTTGGAAGCATTGCTATGAGATACTTGGAAACAGAAGTCTGGGAATAGGAGGTGAGCACGAAGCAAGGCTTTAATCAAAGCCATTGTGTGTAAATTTCCCATTGGTTTAAATCTGCCAGACTCCGTTTAAAGCCTGTAAAAGGGCCATTTATAGAAGGGGAACGGTGTCTCTTTACAGAAGCCGAACCGATGGGTATTGTTTTGCCATAATAAGACTGTGTCTCAGAGAAAGCAAATCCCTTTTTGAAAACATGATTGATTTCTAAATGGGTTAAGAACTTTCAGAATTAGATCATAAACAAGGCTAAAGATTAACATGTGGAGTAGCGGAAGTCACTTTCTGTTTCATTTTCCTATGACGCTTTGGGCAGTTTGGGCAATCTGCCAGATCATCGTCCATATTCGATCAAGGGGCAGCCACCTTGTTGTGAATTAGATCAATCCCAGACAGACAGGCAGGCAGCTGTCTGATCTCTCCTAAACCCTTTCCTCCAGTCACAATCCTTCTCTAGCCTTTCCCCTTCTCTTTCCTTTGCTACCTGCCTTCTTCTCCAATCTGACCTAACTTTTCAACGTGCCTGACCACTCTGCTCCGTCATTCCTTTGCTCCCTGTCCATACTCGTTTTTCCAACCTTAATGCCCTCCTTCTATCCCGACTCTTTTCTCCACACCAAACTTTCCCTTTGGAGTGTTTCCATCCGTTATCCTCCAGCAGTTTAATGTTTGTTGTCTTCCTCTAGCCTCCTGGCCTCCACTACACACACTTTCATATTTTCTGTCAAACCCCGGGCCCCCTTCTCTTGCCGAGACTCTCTATCCCGGCATCTCATCCAAACTGTAGACCTCTTTACAACTCTACACTCCTTGGCTTGACCCAGTCTTTTTCACATTCTGTCTCTTTCTTTTAATCTCTTTTTTTCTTTCTTCAACCCTTTGACTAAGGAGTAGAGGAGAATCATGAAGGGCAGGAATCAGTATTCTCAGGAAAAAAAAACACACACAAATTGACAGGCTTGAATCCTCAGGGCGGCTTTATGGATTCTTGGCACAGCATTGAGCAAGAGGCTCGTGCAGCCATGCGAGTCCAGCCACTAGAAGGCTAAATATAAAATAACCCTGAAAGAGATCCGGGGATATGGGATATGTGTCTACGCTATCCAACAATCTCAGGCGGCTAGAATAGCAATATACAATAAACTCAAGGGATAAAAGCACACAGGAGGAATTGGCAGTTTCGTGAGGATTTCTTGTTTATGTGTGTACATGTTGCAATGATTGGAAAGGTGCAAGAAAGCTTGCAGGTGAAAGCATTTCCTCGCAATGTCCTATTGGAGTGTAACCTTGCCAAATCCTAACCTCTTCTTATATCATACAAAAACAGTTTGAAAGCTAAACACATGTAAATGCATGGCAAAACAGTCAGCCATACTGTTGAGAGCAGCGTGAGTTGGCTGGCCCCCAGCTGACTGAATATGAAATCTGGTTTGATCCGAGGGACAACCAATGCCACAGAGCCTGTGTGTGTGTATTAGCTGTGTAATGTGAAGAGGCAGAGGAGAGCACAAGGGAATCGCTCCATAATCTACTCCACCATTCACAGTACCTTTCTCGCTCAGTCCATAATACCCCAAAATGGGTTTCACTGCCCAGGCTCAAAGCTAGCCTGTGAGCTCTGGAGACAAAAAAAAGACCCATTCCGATGAAAAATGCCCACCTGCAAACAATGCAGCAGAGGTGCACACACACACACACACACACACACACACACACACACACACACACACACACACACACACACACACACACACACACACACACACACAAGTAAACATAAAGTGTCTACATCTGGCTGGGAAGTAATTAGAGAAGGTTGAGTTGGTGAGTAGCGCTGTTGGCAGATCAGTCTATAGAACAGAGGCACTGATTTCACTCAAATTACCTGCCAATGGCTTCTTTTTCTTCCAGCCACACACACAATGCACTGGCAAGGCGAAGGGAATGAACGAGTGAAAGAGCAACGACGTGTCTGAAGGTCATGATTAAATGCAACAAGGACACACAATGTAAAAACTTTGCATTTCATATTCAAAGAAATGACATGAGATTAAGTGAAAAATAAAAATAAAATATAGGAGCTGCACAGTGTTTTTTTCCTGTCTTGTAATTACTAGAATGATTAATGACCACTATCAAGACTTTTCATAGCATGAGAGATGATCTAAAGGAAGCTGAAGTTTGTTGGAGCTGCTGTTAAGATTTGTTATACGTGGATGATTGACTGATTCAGTGTCTGTCCAAAATTCACAATCTTGCCACAACCAGAAGGACCTTATGACTTGGAGGGCATGCCATGCATAACGGGTCGATGTTTCTGCAAAGAGAAGTACAGTGCTAAATGGGCTAATCTTAGTGTGGGCACCTACTGATGTTGCCGTTTGTCTCTGCATTGCCATTACAGTCTGTGTGCTTCCTGCAAAATTGGTTGAAGGGAGTGTTGTGGTTATTGACTGGGCTATAAATGGGCTGTATTTACTCCCAACCGCTTAGCACAAATTTCCAGTATATGCAGTCCAGTTACCCATTTAATTTATCTTTTGTCACACGTGAAACGAATGCTAACTAAATCAATGAGTGTAAATCCCTTCATCTACAGTTATTATTTAAATTATTAGTAATACAACATTAATGTGTTTGAGAAAGTCTGCACAATCTGATATCTCATTTCAGCCCTCTGTTCTCAATATACCGTTATCAGTGTGAACCTTTCAGTGAGGTCAAAATATTCCCCTTGCTTGTTAATGTGTCCTTCTCATGTCCACTTGTCATCAACATTGTTCATGTAAATATATAAACCATAAGAGAAGCACAGTATAAAGAAAGATAAGTACGTTTTTTTTTTTTTTTTTAGTTTTTTTTAAAGAAAGTACATATGTGCCTTTATTAAAGTAACAGCTCTGTTACAGTTGGTAAGAGGGCCGGGCTTTTACAAAGGCAACAAAATAGTCTGACAACCCAGTGTAAAATCACTTCTTATTATTCTCACACTTCAAATTTTCTACAGAGTAAGCAAACAAGATAACACACCCACATTTGCAGCATGCCAGAAACAACCAACAAACAGCAAGTTAATCTAACTAGTATGCAGCCGAGCCACCGAACAAACCAAACAGTCTTCCTCAGCTACCGCTGCCTCAGCAAGAAACAAAGCATGTTTACAGCTTTGCAACATGTTTGCATACCAAACCAGCATGCAGCTAGCGAGCGAAGCAAACAAACATCTCCAACAGGTTCACCTTAGCAACCAACCAAATTAGCACCTCTAACTATAAACTAAGATGAAAGCCACCATCAATCACTGGCACAATCATTTATTTCCTTTTCTTTGAGTGCTTTAAATAACTTGTTACAACTTTATTGGTCAAAAGCATAAAGAGTGCAATGTAGCCAGATACATAGGGCGGCACAGGCCTAACCTTTATGCAATCGACATAAAATAGGTTACACAACACTGACAAATGTCCCACTTCTTCAGTGCTATAGAGCGACAGTCTTTATTGCACAGAAATACAGGCTTACACAAACAATTCACAAGATACAGCTCTCCTGTTTTTCCTCAAGACCTTAGTCAGCTTTCTCTCTATCACTCGTCTGTTACTCTGTTCCAACTATTAAAAATGATTTTCTTGTTTCCTTTTCTTCCTAAATAACTCATTTGTCAGGCCATTAATCCCTCTATCTTCTGTCAGATGGGCAGAATGGACACGTTTTCATAATTTACCTGTAAAAATAATTTCATATTTGCATAGTAGTACGCACACTCAGATTTTAAATGTGATCTAAGCAGGAAACTACACAAACCCATCACCTGTGCATTTGAGGAAAGGATTGCATCAATAACATGCAACATGCTGTGTCACAATGTTTGGCTGTACTGTGAAACATACCGTTATGGATTAGGCATGGTGTTAATTATTCATTTTATATATATACCTCCTAAAATCCACGTGAATACGTGCTTAATCAAATGCAGTCACAAAACCTCTCCTGCTTGCTGCTTATTCATCCTTTTCATTTGGCGACAGCTGAGAAGCATATGATACCAGAGAGATAAAATCAGATTCAGTTAAGACATATCATTAAGAAGCTGACTGTATATTCAACAGTTCATTTGTTTTTAGGTTTTTGCTTGAGTTGGAGAATCTTTCTTTCAAGCTGGATAAAAGAGGTTTCTGCCTGGTGCTGCCAACTTTTAGTCAAAAAGCACGGTTGAAAAAAAGAAAATCTGACTGATTTGTTCAATCAGCAGGTTCATTCATTTAATGAACCAACTATTTCAAACATGGAGCAGGTAGCCTAAATTGCCATTGGCTCTACTACTTTTTTTTACAAATATTAATTGATACCCACCTATAATTAGTTGAGCGAGCGGAGTAGAAACTGTTCTCATTTCCTTTTTTGGGCACTTGACGCAATGCAATGATTCCCAAAACCCGGATTTTGTCTCGTCCAACTGTAATGCAACCCTGTCACTTACTTCAACTCACTTGTTTGTTTATATACTGATGCAGAGGAATTGGGGAGAAGACTGTCATCCACATTTCATTTCACCACCCAATGTAAGCTTCAGCAGGTTAGCACAGTTAAAGTGACAAGACTGTGTGTGTGTGTGTGTGTGTGTGTGTGTGTGTGTGTGTGTGTGTGTGTGTGTGTGTGTGTGTGTGTGTGTGTGTGTGTGTGTGTGTGTGTGTGTGTGTGTGTGTGTGTGCGCGCGCGCTGCATGCATGCGTGTGTCCCTCCAGCTTTTTTCAGTCTGTAGGTGGACAGTTGATAGGATTCTTTTTCCACCTCACTTGGCCTTCCGAGTGTGTCTGCATGGGTTTGTATGGGTGTGCACCCATCAGCATACCTGCGCTGATGGGTGCACAGAGTTTACATACCTGACAGCATACTTGTGTAATATTTTTTTTTTTTTTGAGGTTGTATTTGTCTGTTTGTGTGTTAGTTTGGCTTTGTGCACGCATGTCAGACTGTGGATTGCTTCCAGGTGCGAAAAAGGGACAGTCCCGAGGTTAACAGCCCTCGAAGGGAGTTGTTTGGGGGTGGGGTGGGGGGAGGGATCGGTGGGGGGGCGGGCGGGGTATTGCAGAGGTGTAAAGCTTCATGCTGGAAAAGTGGAGTGAAGGGCTGGAGCTGTCAGGCGTTTCTCTTTCTGCCTATCTGTCTTATTCTGCCCTTCACAGCTCCCTCTCTAATTTTGTCTCCACATCCATATTTTTTCTGCATGATACCTTGCTTGTCCTGAATCAGCAATGAGCGATGCCTCTCCAGCTTTGTCTCCTCCACCAGAGGTAATTGCACATGAAGAATTTCAGACGAGTAAGAAAAAGAAAGCGGATGATTTGTTGCAATCCCAATATCTTGAAATGATTTTAAATGCAGTGTAATAAGAGGGGACTTCAAAATAAGGACTCTTCTTTTCAAACAATATGTTCAAAATATATCCTGAAATTAAAGTTGGCAGTCAGCAGCGATGCTCTTATTTCAAATTCTAAATAATAAGAAAGTGTGTCACTGTCCAAATACTTGAGGAGCTTACTTTGTAAAGCCTTTTCTGAGCCAGGAACTCACAGGGGGCTGAAAAAAGTGTTACATGTTAATGCCATAACTCTCTTGGGCAGAGCTCATGGATAGTAAAAGCTTTCTAATCATTGGTTGTTGTTTTTTTTTCTGTATTTTGCACTGTGGTTAGATACCCAACAGCATTTTATTGCCTCAGTACTTGTAGCGTTCTGTGTTCAGTCACAGAAACAAACTGTTTAGTTTAGTTTTTTCAACATGATCATTAAGATAAATGATGCATGTCACAACCCTATACTTTCTCCCCATTGGCTCACAGATCTGGGGTCCCCGCATGTAAATTCTGCACTTAACTCCTTGTACAGAAATAAGAAAAACCAACTGCTAATGAGGTTAACTCCATCATGTAACTGCCAGTGTGATTGTTGGTACTATATCATTTTTTAACAACCATTTTATTACCCACCCACACAAATAGTAAACCAATACATTTACTGTATTGTCAGTCAGAGCCAAACACTCATTGCCAGCTGGAGAACACTAATGTGGGGGGGTGGGGTGGGGGGGGGGCACTTTCCCAGCAGAAAAGTAATCAGAGCTTCAGTTTTTGCTTTTTGTATTTACTGTGTATAATTGCTTTTTGGAGCTTCAGCAGTCGCAAATTCTGGTACTGAACATCCAGGCACGTTCAAACCGGATGTAATATTTCTGTCAGAGCAAGCTCTGCCAAAGTGTTTATGATTTTAATCGACAACAAGTACACTCTGAGTGTCCACAGGTATCCCTTTAAACATAAAAGCCTCCGTTATCTTAGAGTTGGCAGGACTGCAGTGCATTCACACTCTCATATATGTACACAAACACTTGCAGGATTTATATTCAGACACACGCAGTTGTATTATTACACCCGTCCTCATTATTATATGCATATTATTAACTCTTAAGCTAACTAAAACTTTATCCAAGTTCAAACCTAAACCCAAATATTTAACTTAAATCAGCATAAAACCCTAATCTTACAACTGCAGTAATAATATTTTTACATCAATATTTAATCATTCAAAAATTGTGCAATGTGAAATGTCGCTCTTAGTGGAAAAAAAAAATCATATAGAACTTCCTCCAGTTCCCTTCTGCTCTGCATGGAGATTTTTAGCATCTCTCATCTCTGATTATATATTGTTCAGCCCATCCAACTCTCACTAGTGTCGTTTCCAGCCACAGCATACAAAGGGTTAAAGACTTTTTTTATTTATTTATTTATTTATTTTATTTTATTTTTTTTTTTACAAATCCACTGTATACTACACCTGCCTGGCAATGGACAGAGAAAGTTAGCAACTATCTTATGAACATTTAGCAAGTCAATACCAGAATATGCAGCTTTAGTTAATATAATAATAGTGAATGTTGAATTTTCTGATTTTTAAGTCGCCATAAACACAACTCCATATAAATTCTCATGTTGCTCCATGGCCTCTGGAAATTAACAATTGCCAACAATTTCAACGTAAACAAAATAAATAATAATAATTAACTAATATAACCGTAAAAAAAAACTTGAAATTGTGACCCCCAAAAAGTTTAATCCCAACTTCACCACTTAAAATGCGAAGACTAATAAATGATCTTCTTCATCATTAAATTCTTATGTCCACAGGGGCATTCAGACCTCATAACAATAGAGATACAAAAGGGGATGCATACACACACGCACACACACATAATCCACTCTAACACACTATGGTCGACCACAGAAAAACAGCAGGGAAGTTGCAGAGTAATGGGACAATCCATCACCAGCTGCTGCATGCTGCTGCGTGGTCTTAGTCAAAGAGACCCTCCCATGGAGACACTGAGGCAGCAGGCTTGAAGGAAGCAAGTGGAAGGTAGTGATTTAAAACCAGATGTGATAAATGGTGAGAGGTTGGAGGACAGGGGGTTGGCTGGAAATCTTTGCCAAAATTGTTGAGTATGATCACTGCGAGGGTGTGTACGTGTTTATATTGTATTTGTGGTGTATCTATGAGTTGAGTTATTTTTTATTGTTATTTTTGAAGTGTTTTTATATTATATGATATTATATGATATGATATGATATATGATATTATATTATATTATATTATATTATATTATATTATATTATATTATATTATATTATATTATATTATATTATATATAGTCGTTTGTGCTCTCTGTTATTTTCTCCAATTTAACCAGTACCTTTTTACTTAATATCCCTGATTACTGAGTCAAGTTTTAAATACATATACGAGACCCCGACTTGAGAGCCAAAACTACAAAGGATTCAAGTGAAACAGAGAAACCTTTTTTTCAACAAAAAAATGAAAAGAAATGTCTTAATAACAAGTAATATTTTATTCTGCTTCAACAGAATGACAGGACTCTCTTCGTTTTTTGAAATTCTCCTTCATAAAACTTTCAAACAATTCATTTTATTCAGAGTGATTTTGTCTAAAAACAACGATTTAAAAATGTGACCTATTTGCCTCCCGAACACCTGATAAGAAAACACATGAAATCTAATGAAATGAGATGACTATATAAATAGAACAGCTGATAGACAAGTAAAATGGGCAAGCTTGTCATATAAAATACTTTTTTTTTTTTTTTTTTTAACACTGTCAGGTCAGCTAGTACTTTATGTATTATGGATGTTAAAACCTCCTGTTTGTTTACTTTCAGTGTGATATTGTTGGCGATAGTCAGTAGGTCTGCCACTTTGGTACAGACCGAAATATAAACCATGTAATGGATTGGTAATCATGGCCCCCAGATGACGAGTCTATATGACTTTTTTGATACCCTCACTATTCCTGTAGCTCCACCACCAGGTCACAGTTGGCACTTATCCAGTAAAATATATCAACACCTACCACATTTATTTGTGTGCAGACATCAGCGGTCGCCAGATGATGCAGCCAGCTGACGTTTGATGATCCCATGACTTTTGCTCTGGCATGAACTATATGAGGTTGACATTTGCGGTTTTGAGTGAAATGTTTCAAGTGTTGGATGGATTGACACAAATCATGTACAGACACTCGTACCTCCCTCAGGATGAATTGTAGTCACTTTTATGATCCCCTGAATTTTCATCAAGAGCCATGAACAACAAAGTGTTTTTCCAATACTTTACTTTATGACCAGGTACCTGCATCAGTTCGATGATATTACCAGCCTCAGCTGTACTTTGTGCTCAGGGCCAATTAGCAAATGTGAGCACGCAAAACCTTGTTGGTCAATCTGGTAAATAATATATTTTAAACATCCGCATGTTAACATTGTCACTGTTAGCATATTACTGTGGTGATATGGCTGTGGGCACTTATTATAGAGCTCAGAAAAAGGTTCTGATTGTACAAAAAAACAAAAGTATTGCTTTTGGACCACTACAATGCACATAAATGTACAAAAGAGCCCCCTTACCACAATCAAATTAAACACAGACGTGCTCAGAAGCTGATCCAATTCAATCTAGACCTCATTGAGACCCGTGTGCTGGAGACATGTGGCCAAATCACCAAGGAAAATGATATTATACTCGATTTAATAGAGCTGTATGAGGCAGTGAAGAGACCCATCATGAAATCAGCCATCCATCCATTGCCCAAATGGAGACAGGCAATGAGCAAAGACATGACCCACGGATACAATCAACAAGAATCAAGACAGACGACTTGGGGAAAAAAAAAAAAAATTAGGGCGCATTGGAACCCGTTACATTTAAAAGAAAACTGAGGAGAGCCGTGAATTGAAATCAATGTACTGCACGGACAGCAAAACTGGGCAAACAAGCACAGTATAAAGGTCACACATGCACACACTGTACTGGCAGATGCAGTGTATGCAGACACAAAGACAGCTGCACAAGCGCACAACTTACTCACACACACACACACACACACACACACACACACACACACACACACACACACACACACACACACACACACACACACACACACACACAAACAAACAAACAAACAGCTCTCACACACTGATCCCACCCTCCTTATGCATTCATGCCACGAACGGACAGATCGATCCCTAACCTGGGGATTCAATAGTAACCACATTAATCCACCACTGGGCACAGTCGGCATGTCTACCAGACAGGCACTCAGTCAGCCACTCTGCTGCTTGGGATCAGTATTGGCTTACAGAGGAACTCGGAGGGAGAGCGAGAGAGAGATGGGGATGAATGAATGACTGCGAGGCTCTCTAAAATGTCACTATGTTCACTCTGGCTGCCCTTTGCAAAGATGGCTGGTTGTGGGCACCAAATCAAACTACCGTACGAAGCAAAGTTCATGCAATTGGTACACTAATGTATTTGTCTAAAAGAGACTGACTTGCAAAGAAAAGAAGCAGCTTCAGTTATTTGAAACAAAAACAAAATACCTCCAGCAGCCACTTGAACATGAGAAGGGAGACAGAGTCAAAATTGAACTCTTTTAAAAAATGACCACAGTTGTTCCCTAACAATGACCAAATCTGAAAGATAGTGGTGCCAGATTTGAATAAACTCATACTCCTTCTTGATGATTTATTCAATATGATGTACAAGGAATTATAATAGGAACGTGCACTTTCATATTGTTAATTGACTAACACAATTTGTTATTGGATGACAATGAAAAAGATTAGTATGACCTTTGTTAGTGGACAGCCTTGTATTTGTACTTTTTTTTTCCGCAGTGGCTGCTCAGTCTGATTAAAATGAGTGAAAAGGATTAATTATTTTTTTTGTCAGTGCTAATTATGAGAATGACTGAGAATATATTTTAAAGTATTTGGTGTTCCATCTCTCTAATAGACTTTTAGAATATTGTAGAAACTCTGCCAAGGAGCTGCAAAGCTTTTTTAGGTTGGATTTTCCTTTAGTTTTTTGTCCATCCGTAGCTTAACTGTCAGAGTTATCTCTTTCATCCACTACCCTGTTTTCATTAAATCACGCTGGTGATTCCTCACATGCCTATTGTGTGCTTCTGTTTGTGTCTGTACTTCCTCAAACCTGCTCATGCCAACTGGTCCTCTTCTCAGACGTACCGAGCGTGCTCATTCGTCATCCCAATACAAAAGAAAGTCCCTAAAATTCAATGAAAGAGGGACAATTTGAACAGCCACGCCAACACACAGCCTGCTGGCAAACTCCTTATTCAACCCATTATAGCCAACTCTCATTTCCCTGACTGAATTTTAAAAGAAGCCCACTTTCCTGGAGAGCTCACTTCTCTGTCTCTCAGCACTCATTTAGATCAAGTATATTTTCTCTCCTTGGCAGACTGGTAGTTTAATCAAGGAAGGTGTGAAGCTGAAGCCCAAACCTGATGTGAACTGAAAAAGCCGTGTGGCTTTAGGTGAGGGCTGGTGTTTATGCCTAAACTAGTTTGGCAAAGAATACAACCTTTGAATGCACAGTGTTAATAAAGAGTGTTATGAAAGTAATCAACCAAAAAAGTCTGGACTTTGTAGTTAGAGGCTCTCTACATCAATCATGTTGTGATTGCAAACCTGGTGTATTGAATGGGTGAAAGGCTTTTCACAATTATTTGTGATTTAAATGAATTAGAGAAAATGGAAACGTCTCCGATATTCTCACGTCTCCTAACAGATAAATGTGTCAGAGCTTGGATTTGTGGATCAAGGGACTTGTTTTCCATGTTTGCAAACATTCCATCTCATTTTCTCTTTATATCACCTCTTCATGAATAGCCTCAGGAGATTTTGCTCTTTTTTTCTCTCTTCTTATTGATTTGAATTAAAGAGTTTCAAAACACAGTTAAATGGATTTTGATCTCAGCATAAATTTAGGAGAAGCACATGCTTCCAAATGAGCTTGAAGACACAAGAGAAGCTGCTGTTCAGAAAGGATTACACTTTAAGATCATCAGCTTTAATGATATGCATGAGTGGACTTGGATTAGATGTGCACATGTATGTTTGTGTGTGGGAAAGGATTTCTGTGCTTTTATAGTCCTCTTTATGGCAAAAAAAGCTGCATCTGTGCCTACTGACTTTCTAAGAAAACAAGCTACATCTACAAGCACACAGACCCACACACACCTCAGTCAGTGTTCCCCGTTACAGTTTAATAGTTTCTTCCTCCCACTGTCCGCCATCCTTCTTTTGTCTTTCCACAGCGATTGTCACATTCGTAATTCATGCCGTATGAAAAATTTAGCAGTGCAACGGCTCGGTGCTGTTTGCATCCTTAATCAATGCAGAGCTGAAAAGCAAACAAAACACCGTTCATGAATCAGTCCTTCACTGATTCATCCTATCATATCCAGAGACAAAGCTATGGTCACAACAACACGGCTAATATGGCATAATGTGAAACTCCCTTGAAGCTAAGTAGCAGCTTTGCAGGTGTTTATTGAGATTAGAAATCAGCTTTCATATTTCTAATGCCTTCAAACCACTTTAAAATTGGACTGAGTAATAAGAACACAGTATTTCATATTCACATTCCTTTTTTTAATTATACATAATATGCCATAAACAAAGGCTGTGGATTATGAGCAAGGTAATTTCTTATTTGGGGGCTTTGAAGAATGACTGATGAATACTGAATATCATTATGTCACACCGTCGGCTCTATGGCTCTATGGTTGGCAGTGTCAGATGGTCAATCCACTACCTTATTGCAGTCTGAAATATCTCAACAAACAGAAGAAGATTGATTGAGAAGATATTGCCATGAAACTACTCTGAAGCTGACATTTGTGCTTTGAAGTGAAATGTCTCAATAACTTGGTCAATTGCCAGTAAATGTGGTGCACATATTCCAACATGCCCTCCAACCTGTCATTTATCATTGTGCGTTCAATAATAAACATACAACTAATACTGTATGCTGTTTACAGTATTTTGTGGATCCATCCATCCACCTGGATCGCTTCCGTATGTGGATCTGGGGCCTCTATAATCACACATCTCACGGAGCTATCTCTACTGCGCTATGCCAGTGCTGGAGAATGGTCTGACTGCACTGATATTTTATTCTGGTACAGAGGGAAAAATGCTCTGGCCTGTGTATTTAAACCAGTTACAGTCCTCTTTTGTTGTGCTAATCTCAGGATGCAGCGATGGTGTAAACTAGTGTTGAAGGGGAACTTGTTTGGTGGAACATTTGCACATTGGGAGGCGAACCCTGGCATTAAAATTGCTAAATCTCTGAGAAAAATAAAAGAGAACCAAGTAGAACTGGCTTACTGCCCCAGATCTTTATCAAAACTTGACATATTCAGGGTATGGACACTCAGACGTTGTTGTTGTTTCCTTTTGTGACAGAGATTTCAAAAACGGTAACACAGAGAGCAGAAGAAAAGGAGAATGTCGACTGAAATAGTCGGACAATGGCAGGTTTATAACAACACTCTACATCTGTCAATCCACTTCCTCCTGAGTTCCATCATAATTACCACTCAAGGACACTGTCACAACAAAATGTGACTGTGGGTGGTAATAAGCTACTTCCGATGAGTTAATTTTTCTTTATGGCAGGACAGTCTCATATTCATGTCCCTCGGGATGAACTGTGATCACTTTGGTAAGCCCTTGCAGAGTCTGTTTACATGTTTTGAGGAGTACAACAGCATGTGAGAAAAAAGTTGTCTCAAGCCTTCTGGGGTTTAGAAGGAGCAGTGTGAAGTCCCTCAAGTGACGCCACTTGAGTTGGCATCGGTTGGGGATGACAACTACAGGTTTCAAAATGAAAATAACCAGGGGGTGCGGAGTTAGCAGCAGTTGGCAGCAGTTGAGTTGCAATGTGTGTAAAGTAGATATGTTTTCTGCTACATACATTTTATGAGCGGGTTTATCATAAATTTAAATGGTTAATCTTGAGGCTAAATAGATAGAAAACTCTCAACTTTTAATCTAATGCCAATCAGGTAAACATTTCTGATACTTTAAATTATGATGGGATAACATCATTAACAGTACGTAATACGTGTGAGCATGCCAACATGTTGACCCAAGATGGTGATCATTGTAAACATTGGAACTACTTAGCTTCTGAATGTTGATATTGTCATTGGGGACATGTTAGCGTGCTGACATTTAGCTTACAGCACAACTGGACCTAAATACATGGCGTGTGCTAGATTGGCTCTTTGGGAGGGAGACTCCCTTTGATTGATTGTTTGGTTGTGATTAGGTTAAGGTTAGGGACCAGTTGATTGACAATGAAATAACCAATCACACCATACTTCAGAGTCTGCATCCTTCCCTCTGATCCAATTTACCGCCAACCTAAGTACAGCTTCACAGAGCCAATAGCATGGCTGTTGACTCTTTGTAATAACTTACGTGTGTATACGTAACAAAAAGATGGCACTAGCACCTAAACAAATGTTTGAGTGAATGTTTTTGCCTTAGTTAAAAATTACAAAAGGAACAAACTGTACATTAAATACAATCACAGACTACATGATGAAACTTCACAAAAATGCCATTTTTTTTGTCCCAAAAAGACACAATTGTACTTGATTTGTTCTGAGTTCTTACTATGATTTGTATTTCTAGTAGTGGCAGCAGTTCTAAAGGCAAAAAGTTGTGTTTTGTTTTCATTTTGGCAATATATAACAATAAAAACACAGGCATTGGCTGTGTGGATGAAGATGGAAGTGATGTTGTTCTGTTTGACAATTTAATGACTGCTGTTATCTAAACTGGTCATGTTTGGCTGATTCATGTGCACATCAAGTAGAGAAGAACCACATTTGAGACGGAAAAGTCAAGGAATTTTATTGATGCCGAACCTTAGGATTCCTATCACAGCAGGTTGGTGTGATTGGTTCCAGCCCAGCGCTGCCTGGGCCCATTTAGATAATAAAATAGCCTGCAGTCTCAGGGCTCATACATACAGAGGCAAATGCGGGGTACGCACACATGCACACCAAAGTAGATGCAGATAGGAAGAAGCCCAATATTTTCTGTTGTTAGTGTGTACAGGCTCTGAAACATAGGCAAACAGGCACAAAACTGCCTCATCTGAACTCTAAGAGTGGATGTAAATCAATTGCAACGGAGGACGGAAGTGACCAGAGCTACTTCCATCTAGTTTAAAACTGCTGTACTGAATTCACTCCAATATAAGGTCCTTCTCAAGATCGACTCGTTCGGCAAGCAGGCCAATGCTTCACACCTTTTTAATAGTTTGGTGTTAAAAAAGTAAAAAAAAAACAAATATGGCTCGTCCTCTCCCTCCGGTGGGGAAGTAAGACAGTATTCTTTGTTGGGGGGTGGACTGCATCACTGATGTCCCATGAATCATTTTTAATCTTGTTAGGAGCTATATGGGATGACCTTTCTTGGTGTGTCTGTGTTTACCTGCCAGCCACTGAGCCCGTTGTACAGTTTATAGGGCATGCAGCTCCTACACACTGTCAGCTGAGACTAAGGTCAGACCGAGTCATTTTCTAAACCACTGGCTGTATGACTGGCCTCATGTGCTCACACGCAGCACTGTACAGCAGAATGAAGTCGAGCTCACATACATTTAGGTGGTAATGATGCAGGGGATGGCTCGGATTGCTGCACCAGTGTCTGCACAGGTCCCCACTTATTTTCTGTTTGAAAACGTTATAGTCTGTCATTGGATATGATCTCAACAGGGCAGAAAAAGATGGAGGTAAAGTCATGGAAAGTTTATGAAACCTATTGTTTAAATGTTAAATGCATCAAACCAATTGCAGCTGTTGTCTTTTTAAGATCTATATTTTCCAAACAGAACACTGCCATAACAAACGAAAACTAATATATGAAGTTTAGTCAGATGTTCCCACTGACTTTTCCTTTTGCACAAACATGAACTACTTCTCAAATATTGGTTCAATTGCCATGAAACGTGTCATAGTGTTGTGTGCTGTAATTTAGGACCAACTACACAGAAAAATGACCTCACAATCAGCCTCTGCTATGCTTTGTAAAGTATTAAAGTATTGTAAACTACAATGATGAATGTGGTTAATATTAGACCTGCTAAATAATAACATTGTCCCTGCGAGCGCGTTAGCTTGTACATGCAAACTACGGTCTCAGAGTTGCTCGCACGGCTGTAGACTTTCAAGCTGAGTTATGGCAGAAGGCAAGGCAAATTTCAAAGTCAATGGAAAGTCTCCAGTTTGGTGATTTGACACAAATTCACTCAAGGTGGAGTGAGATGAGGCAAAGACACATCCATGCGAGTTGAAAATGTTTGAGCTTAAGTAAAACATCTAAACTTCTTGGGGACTTTTACAAAACAGGAGAGACCAAAAGGGGATAAAATAAATAACTACTCTGTTGCTCAAAGCTTCAGTTTTCTTCACTGTGATTATAGTCTGGAAATAATGTTCACATCAAGGTTTGCATAGCCACTCTGAAGAACGGACCAATCAGCAACAAGTGTGGCTGGTTAAGTGCAATGACACTGCAGTCAAGGGATATATTTCTAAATATAGTAGCACTCATGGTAGAGTTTCGACTTATATGGTGGTCAATGCCTTTTTGTTTAAAGGCTGCTTCAACAGTTTCAAAGTTAACCCAAGGTCTACGCCCAGTAGGATGCAACGACAGGAAAAAACTGTCTATGGTGTGTACCCAGATTCATATATTCATGCAGGGAAAATGGGTCTGGAAACAGCAAGCTAAGAAAGAACTGTGATTCCTGGTGAATTAGGACAAATGAACACAGACTGCATCACCAGCCTAGCAATCAAATATGCATAAAGGATGAACGGCCTAGACATTTGCAGTTTTTTTTTTTCATTATACCAAAATTCATATAAATTGTTTTTATCTGAAGGATAGTTATGCAGTTTCTCACGAAACAAGTCAACTGGCCGCTCAAAGCAGCCCCAGATTTGGAACATGTTGACATTCTCCAGAAAACAGACCCACAGGCTTTGCAGTCAAACACATACAAACGCCACTTCCCAGATAAACACGTGCATGGCCTCTCAAAAAGCAAGCTGCATGTCAATTACATAAACAGAGATCAAACATTTTTAGTCATGCCTCCATTTGTCTGACATTTTGCTAAAAGCTTCCACTTGTGCTCAGAGGAATTCTTAGTGTAATGTTGTAATCAAGCCACTTTATGACAGCTCCTGCCCCTAAAAATGTAAGTAATCACAAGAACAAAACATTCTTCAGAGATGGAGGAATAGACAATCTTTTTGTTGTGTGAAAATGGCTCTGAGGTGCAATTCTATGAATTTTAGTGGACAATTTTAGTCAAATTGCCACATGTTTATTTTTAGTATGGGTACCTAGATTTATAATCAACACTCTCAACCTGGAATTTTCTGCACCATATTCCATCCATTTGGCATCAGTGGATGCCTTGTTACCATCTTGACAGGCAGCTTAAGGCATCTGTGACAACAGTAAATGAATATGTGCACTATGCAACAAGTTGTTCCTGTCTTTATCACACTGGCAAACCTTTCTTTTAAATCAGCACACTGCACTTAATCTACCTCAAACACATGACAGATTTCTCCATCACACACACATGCTCACAGAACAATTTACCTCCATCTACCTTAAAGAAAGAAACATAAATCCCATTACATCTTCCTTAATTGATGTTATGCCTGCTTTGCAATTAGACAAACTGAAATTGCTTGTGGTTCGTTTCATGTCTCAGCCAGTGTTGACTGCCTCTGATCCATGCAAAGGTTCGCATCCTCCCCTCACACTCAGGGTTGAGTCTTTGCACATCTTATATCATGAGATGTCAGCTCCAGATGCCAGATATTAATACCCTGAAAACTATTCTTCTGGATGCACAATAAAACAAGCTTTGGTTCAAACCAAGATGTGTCCCAGTCCATCCGTGTCGTCTTGTTGAAGACTATTACACCTCCTGCTGCCAAATACTTCCATTTGACCTTTTACACAAATGCTTTGGTTTCCACTTGGAAGATCTGAGTTGAAGTCCATAACGACCGATAAGCAGGTGTCACAAATACATGATAGGTAATGCTTTGTTGATGAATTAGTAGGGCTTTTTACCCCAATCATGACAAAAATCCAATCCACTGGTTACACAGTGGCACATTCTATCATAAATATTTTCTGGGGAATTGTTTTATTTTATTTTATTTAGTTTAGCCTTGAGTTTTGTTCTTTGAGGGGTATTACTTTGGTGTTAATGATATTATTTGTTTTCTTGTTGTACATTTTGGAAAACATTTCAACTCTCAGATGGAGAAGTTCTGACAGCTTTTAAAATCTGCATCTAATTATGAGTCTTACATGAACACCAAAAGTTATTGCCAAAGTTAGAACAGTTTGGGATATTCTACATTGTTTGTTTCATGTTTTTCCTCTCTGATTTGAAGTGGGCAGGGTTCAGTTGTAAAAAAAAAAAAAAAAAAGAATGCTGTCAGACCAATGACAGTCAAATGTGACACCTGCACAGTTTTTGAGAATTAAACTCAAAACTTGAACTACAATTGCTCCCTGCTAGTCACAAATATTTAATTTTATGGAGAAATACTTAACATTTGCAACACATGTTTTGGGACTTTTTGATGGGTATCAGAGAGTGGCATTGTAGCATTTGTTTACCCAGACACTTGTTTAGTGCCAGAGAAAGCAGACAGAGAAGCTTAGAGCGGCCACCAGCCTGTTTTTGAAGGATGCGGCTGTCAATTGCTATGGTTCAGGATTCAAAACATCATCCAGAGAGTGGCCACCTGTCCCGTCTGGCTGTCAAGTCTACGACCAAATCAAAACCAAAAAACCCAACCAGCTAAATGTAGACTCTAGTGGCTGATGTGTTTAGATGCCAAAATAAACTGTGCTATTTTTGTAGGATGCTTCACTCATACAGAAAAATGTGTGTTTGGCCTGGAAGGGAGGAAGTGGAAGCAAACACATATATAGACATATATAGGTATAAACACAACCAATATATTGGTCTAACTCTAATTATTACCAATATGCAGTTTTAATTCCTTTCCATGTACTGTCAGACATCTGCAATACAATAAAACTGATCACAGTATTTTTGTTCATTTTAAAGATTAATAAATGGCCCTCAATGCTCTTTGAAAAATATGTTATTTTTGGGACCATATGAGATTCTTAAACAGATTAGTGCTGGATATTTTTCTGCAGTACAATACATGCAAAAATGGGACTTGGTCCAAAAGTGATAATGAAAATATTTCTGATGAAAACAGGAAAGGACTGGATCTGTGGTCAGAAAAACTACATTATATTTAATTGTATTAGCGCAGCAGCATTGTAAGGGCTGTGCTGTGTCACATAGTATATACTAAAGTACTGTAGAATGTTGAGAAATGGAAATAGACAAGAAACATAAATCATCTGACATCTTACCAGCCAGCAATTACAAACATTACAAACAACCCCCAAAATGCTGTATAGTGATTACCAAAATAATATATTGAGATGACACAAATACACAAACTCAACAAGGTATACACACACACACGCACACACATAAACATAAACAAAAGCCTCTCTGAAGCAGTTATTGTCATTAGAAAATATAAACAATTTTAAGGGTGGAGGCACTCAGGTCTTGGTAGTCAGAAATGTAGTTTTTCATCGTCAATTAAGATGACTTGGAGACTTTCATATGAAATATTTTCGCTCTCTTTTTCAGTCTTTCTTTTTCTTGCTTACTTACACACAAACACAGAACTGCTTTGGAGGCTTAGCAAGCTCAATTTCAACGTTGATGAGTGAGGCAGCAAAGGGAGCTTGATAACCATACACATATATCCAAGGTACTTATTGGCTTGTGTCTCTTTGCCTTCTTTGTCTGCTCTGCAAACACACCAAGTCTGTTGCATCAGATTGGATGAATGTGGTCTGAATCAAAAGTATAGAGTGTGTGTGTGTGTGTGTGTGTGTGTGTGTGTGTGTGTGTGTGTGTGTGTGTGTGTGTGTGTGTGTGTGTGTGTGTGTGTGTGTGTGTGTGTGTGTGTGTGTGTGTGTGTGTGTGTGTGTGATCTTTGAGTGGATTAACACAGAGCAGCTCAAAGCCCACCCTCACATATCTTGTTTACCATGGTCTGAAAAGGATGTTTGGATGGGGCAGCAAAAGCCTGCCTGCCTGCCTGCCTGCCTGCCTGCGTGCGTGCGTGCGTGCGTGCACGCGTGTGTGTGTGTGTGTGTGTGTGTGTGTGTGTGTGTGTGTGTGTGAGGGCATTTCTTTTTCTTGTAAGGAACCTCTCTGGACAGCCAGGAGGTACTGATGTATGAGACTCATCTGTGTCAGTGTGAGATATCATGAAATAAAGATGCACAGGGTCAAAGCAACAACGACAAGCTTACTTACTGATGTACAAATAATCTTTAATGTGCAATTTGAGAAATAAAACTTCAGATTTTGGGGTTGAAGTCAGAATAAGGTTATGGTTATAGGGCAAAGTGACTAGGGAATGCATTATGTCAATGAGTGTCTTCACAAAGATAGTAAAACAGCACAGAGTGTGTGTGTGTGTGTGTGTGTGGGGGGGGGTAAAGTGCAATTTGAGGGTTAAGATTAGAGTTAGGTTAAGGTTAGGGTTGGGGTTAGGTGCTTCGTATTAATGGTCAGGATTAGGTTTAGGTTAGGGTTAACCAATAGGTAGGTAGGTAGGTATGGTAGGTATTTACTTTATTAATCCCCGAGGGGAAATTTTTTGTGTCATTGTGGGGACAGAAATTGAGGTCCCCAGGGGTAGAATTAGCTTTCTCAGGGTTAAAACGTGGTTTTAGGATTAGAATTAGGTTTCAGTTAGGATTAAATTAGGTTTAGATTAGTGTTAGATTAGGGGTTAAAGGTTAGGGCATTTCGTTGTGATGGTTAAGCTTAGGGTGGGGGGTTAGGGAATGCAATATGTCAATGAAAATCCATGTGGAGGTAGTTAAACAAGCTATACATGTCTGTGAGTAAGTGTGTATGTGTGCAGGATGGGTCAAAATGCAGCAGCTTCATCAATTATCATTAGTAGTAGGCGTTCAATCACCAAGCCTCTAGAAACAGTTTTGGGGAACTGGTTGGGTGTGACTGGCTTTAATGCTCATTTAGGGTCCATCAACATTTTTCATTGCCACAATCAAATGTGTAATTTATGTAAGCAACACTAAAATATAATTAAGGATGGACCAAACACAAATTCACACAAACTTCAAAAATCAAATCCCTTCTCATCCTTATATGCTCACAAACAACAACAAATGCAGTCATAATCCACATTGCGAGCAGGTGGCACAAATCACAGCTGTTATAGTCCTTACCTGTAGGTGGCAAACATGAGCATGTCTTCATCTGCGGGTCGAAACTGTAACCGCTGTTTCTTTTCTTGCTGACAGGTTGGACCAAAGCTGCCACAGTCGCTTACATATGCAGGACCTGTAGTGCACAAGGAACATCAGCATATATAGCAGTTGTTATGTAGATGCGAGGGCAAATTCAAAGTGGCAAGGAGATGTGACAGACAACAGATAAAGATTCAATTCAATGAAACAGAAAGACGAGATAAGGAAAGAGGGACTTCAGTCTAAATGACAGGAGAAAGGGGAATATTTTAGCTTTAGCTGGAGGTGTCCAGAATGATGACAATCAAATCTTTCATTTCATTTTCCACAACAGGGCCAACTGAGGTCTGATACAATGAAAGCATTTCAAAAGTTTATTTATTTCACACTGCATTACAAATGACAGCTCACTGCTTTCAGTATAGCTTAACAAGAAAGAAAAAAACTCTTAACAGCAAGAGGGCATTAATAATGAAAGGAAAACAGGTGGGGTTGCAATAGAAACAATAAACCCAACAAATATCTGAGGGATTGCAAATTAAACCACTGTTTCCTTTATCTCAGTGAAACTTTGGATCCTTGCACATTCTTAACTAAGCTGCTGTCCAATCAAGCCTGCCTGCCACTCTACGAACTTTGCATAATGTGCCGTCATGAGGAGTGGAGAGCAGTGTTGTAATTCACTGCAAAAACATTCATTACCACGGCATGGAGCCCAGTGTGCTGCTCAATGTCATTAAGTGGGTCAAAGATGTTGCACAAATCCTAAATGGAGGGTATAAATACATTTTCTGCACAAACATCTGACCTTTCTATCGTTTCCCATGCTAAACAGCGGTAGGTTTGAATGTGCATTAAAGCGATGGCACGTGGCGCTTATTAGGTCGCACACCAACTAACAGTAGAATTAATTATCATTAGCCACGTATGCACTGACACTGGATGTTTAATTAACTGATCAAGATAATGTTGTTCTCTGAGTGGTTACAGCATCATGCAAAGTTATTGTCTATGAATGCATGTGTGCTATATTTGACTGAATTGTACATGTTCCATCAAGCCTAATGAAGAAGACTAGAAATGGAAATGAGCAATCACCCAGAGATACAAGCACATCATTAACAGACACATTTATGGTCTCATTGCGATATTAAGCACTGATTTGTTTTTTGGAAGAATTTCATCTGATTCTTTTGGCTTTTAGTTTGTTGTGCTTCTAAAAGAAACACGATTAATTTACACTGTGAAGCTTTTGGTAAATCGGCGATGGCTTTGTTCAAATCCATTCATTACAGACTTTTGATTTAAGGAAAAAAAAATATCCCATTAACATTTTCATTTATACGCAGTCACCCATATTATAGTAATTATATGATTGTGTCAAACACCTTCTTCACAACACACTTAGCCACATCAATCATTTCCCGGCGGTCATGAACTGCAGTGAGTTTGTGGTATTTCTCCCGTTGCCATTTAGCTTTCTTTTGTGGGAAGTTTGAGAACATTTGAGAAGCTTTAATACTGGATCCTGCAGGCTAAATATAAAATACAACTGTAACTGCCTTTATACACTCAATACCAACATTTTTCACTAATATTGTTCTGCAGATGGCAATGATATGGTCAATTTAGAGGTAGATTTTGTATATTTTGTGTATCCAAAAAATAATCATTATCAATAATGGTTTTGTCCTAAGTTTAGTGATAAAATGCCAGTTCCCTGGAAAAGTTCCGGTGCACCACTACAGAAATAAAGAATTTTATTCTGTGTATCTGCATTTCAACAAACACAGGTGGTTGTGTCCGCAACAACCCTTCTATTTTTTTTTCTGTATATAGTCTGTGTGTGTATTTATTCATTGCTCTTAATTTTTCTTCTAGAATAAGATTGTTTTTATCCGTCTTATTTCCTACATCTCATACGTATTTGTTCATATTTTGTGCACCTTTTTGTCTTTTCTATGCTGCTGTGATGACTAAATTTCCCCACTGTGGAATTAATAAAGTCAAATATAATCTAATCTTGGTTCACAGAGCAAAATGCATTATTTTTTAGTGTAACAGGTCCAAAATTGTGAGATGCCTACATTTGAGACTGAACTGTCAAAGAAGGAAGTCATGTGGGCGGCACGGAGGTGCAGTGGTTAGCATTGTCGCCTCACAGCAAAAAGGTTCCAGGTTTGAATCCGGTCCTGGGCCTTTCTGTGCGGAGTTTGCATGTTCTCCCTGTGCTTGCGTGGGTTCTCTCCGGGTTCTCCGGCTTCCTCCCATCATCCAAAAACATGCACCTCAGGTCTGGTTACCTGGCGCCTCGCTAGTGGCAGCCTGTTGCAGCAGCTCCCCCCTGAGAGTAGCAAAGAAATTTCCCCTTGGGGATAAATAAAGTGAAAAAAATAAATAATAATAATATGTGACATAGTAGAAGGTGTGTCAGTGTCCTTAAAGAGACAGGCAAAAATCCAAGTGGATTTGTTTAAAGTAACGTACAACTGTAACTAAACATGTATAAAGTATGTAAAGTAGCCTACATAATAAACATGCATTAACCTACAGATGTTTGGTTGCTTACGTAGTAACATTCTTGTTGTAACCTAAACCATGATCGTTTTTTCTAAACTTAGCGACATGGTTGTTGTGCCCAAACCTACGGCACATTGTGTGCAAGGCTTCGTAAGGCAGTCATGTGACATGAATGCAGGCCAAGAAAAACCCAGGCATCTCACAATTTGCGAGCAAATATTGTGAATTTTTGCACTGTGGACCAACGTAGCTATTACATTGTTTTATACAAGACTGGGTTGTACCACATGGAAAGCCAGGCAGGCGTGTTTGTCCTTGTTGCTGTGCCTCAGACTACTACAGGGGAGAATAGAGCAAATCTCAGAAGCGCTGCACCCTCCTTGTAAAGCTCAGTAGTGCCTAAAAACTGTAAAATTAGAAAAGATCTAAACTATTTTGAATAATATAACTGTACATTTAAAATACATTGCAGGGTAATCTTTCTGGCCTCAGTTCACCGTTTGTTCCAAAAACGCCCAACTTCTCCCGGTGAGTGCTGAAGTGCCTCAAATCCATCATCTGTTATGGTGGGGGATTGTATCACCAATCTAGCAAGTATTGTGCAGCGATGTGATTCTGTTTCCACAGGAATTGTTGGCCAGCTGGAACATGAATAAATATTACCAGTCGAGCCCACCTGTTGGCTCCCAGCAGCTCTCTTTATTGTCCAGCTAGCTGTTCTGCCAGTGTCAGCTGGCTGTTATCCAGGTGGCAGCACTATCAGCACCAGCCCGAGCTTTTAAAATGTGAGGTTATTCATAACGTCCCACTGGGAAGTTCTGTTTGAATTGTAGTTCTCCACTCAAAGCGGACTGAGCTGTAGCGACAGGCGTGCAGAGAGAGGAAAGCAAAACCTATCTCAGCCAAAATCATCCATTAATGTCAGAATATATCAGCGGACAGAAGAGATAAAGGCTTCCACAGCTGGAAAGATACACAGAGCATGGATAAATATTGGAAATTACCATCATTATTTTATTAATAAAAATATATCTGAAAATTGGCCACATGTTGCCATTATTAAATGGCAGTACCGTATGATACTTTACTGTTTTACCCTTGCAGATCAACAATTTTTAATCAGATTTCTTTTCCCATTTGGAGATGAGTAAAGCTATTTTTTCTTTATCCAATAAAAAAAAAAACATCGCAGCAGTCTTTACCGCAAGACTTATAAAATGCACAATTTATACTTTCATAGTAGGGCTAAGATATGTATCTTTAAGTAGAGAGTGTCCACCATCAAAGCTGTTTGTCATGTCTTATTTAGAGAGAAAGTAGGGACTGGCTCTCTCTTTTCACACCATTGCAATAGCCTCCATCTTTCCCTATGAAACTGTCACTGTGTCCAGATGCATAATGATTAGTTTCAACCATGCATGAAGCTACATTGATGGGGATTGGGACAGTAGCCATGCTTGTCAGTGATAGACAAAGAATGGGTCCCATTAAAGAGATGAGCTTTGGCTTACAGAGACACAAACACACGCACATCCTCACACACATACTGTATACAATGATTGATCTGGGAGAACTCCAGATCCAGAGGAAAAAATAAGTTTCTATCGCCTCCTGCTTGACCTGTCTGTACACGCAATGCATCCCTGCAAATTGTTTTCATACTGCATAATTGCCTGATAAGTTCTTATTTGTCTAACATTGACTTTTGCCTCCCGCAGATTAAAAAACTTCTTTTTTTTTTTTTTTTTTTTTTTAGCCATTGTTCACCAAAGCTGGTGAATTTCGCTGTAATTTTTGTGCCAAATTTGAGTCTTCAACAATTTCAATGCCACAGTGGTTGTTGGAAAATAAATGACTTGGTCCTTTGACGAATTAAGGGACAGGGTAACCTTGGACAAAATCCTTTAAAGGGACTCTTTATGTGGAGATGTACTTTGAGGTGCAAAGGGAGAGGAAAAGCTGCAGCCAAGCCCCATCTGTTGATTTTAATGGAGCTCTCTGAGCTCATGTGTCAGCACCAAGGTCTTGTGCTAAACATATTGGCAGAGGGGAGGTGAAGATTAACTCTTTTCTTTTCTTTCTATCTGAAAAGGTGGTGCAAGTTCAAACATAGAAAACAATAGGCCTATTGCAGTATTTTGTTTGACATAGGCATGAAAATAATTAAATTGGATTGCAATGCGGTTAACGCTTTTAAACAAAAATGCAACATTTTTTAATGGGATACAGTATGCTTTGATAAAGAACAGTCACCTTTCATTTCAACATTCAAAGGCAACATTAAGCAAATAATTAAAAAATTTGGTAAATATACTTATTTAATTTCTTGCGGAGATTTGAATACAAAAATCAATGAAGCTACAGCTAAAAGTCATTTAGCTTTAGCATAACGACTGGAAGCAAGCTGGAGCAGTTAGCTTAGCTCCGTCAAAAGTTCAAATGTAGGCAAGTCTGGCCACAAATGATCAGTTTTACATTTCTGCTTCTGTATACATTGAACAAACATACATTGCAGAAATATCCCGTGGTCATCCTTTCACGAATAAAGAACTGACTACGAAGCCCTTTTAATGTCATTACCACAACATAGGCAACCATCCACCTGACCCTCAAGAAACTAACCAACAAAACAGACTTCAAAATGGGCAATTAAAATAACACGGTGTTCCATTCCAACTTGTATAACTGCAGAAATCAGTTATTTTTTCTTCTTTTCTTCATGGAGAAATACTTTAGTTTTTTTGAGGGGGACACATGAGTCATTTTGGCAAGAATATTTTCAGTCCAACTGTTATTATTTCTGTGGAAATAAATGTACAAAAAGGATTTCTTATCCTGAAACTAGACCATCATTAACAACACCTGTTCTTCATGCCATGAGAAGTGAGGGTGCTCATTATAAGTTTAAAATAAAACTGCTTGAAACTGAAGTAATCATATCATGCAACGGGTTATTGACCCCAATTTTGGAGTAATATAGTACAACCATTAGTTTGATATGCAATGCTAAATTTCACAGGTTACAATCTATTAAATGAGAAAAAGCTCATTAAGTAATCGTAGGCAGGATGAAGAAATTGTGCCTATTCTCTTGCTTTTGTCAAATGTTATGGTTAAGGTGAATGATGGCTCAATTTGTGGGAGCACCACAACAAGCTCAGTAATATAAAAGAAGAATTTGTAATGATGCTTAATAAAAAGAATAAACACTAAAGGTGCCAGGTAACTCCCTTAGCGAGTGGGCTTAAGGGTAAATTGCAGTGTTTTCTGATCCAATAAACAACCTTCCCAAGGTATTATTCCCAGAGGTGTGTTTTGTTCCCACATCCCACTCCCAATAACAGCCTAATTCTCATTTACATAAGAAAACATATCTTGTAAATTAACCAGCAGAAGGTTGCAATTAAAGATGTTATGCAGCATCTGTCACTTAAGCTTCTAAAGCAAACATATTCAGAAATTGAGGCCACTATGCCAAGTGTTTCTCACCAGACTGGCTCCCATTATAAGTTGTAAATTGGTAAATGGTGACAGGTGTTATGCCGATACTCTTTTTATACTGTGTTGGAACTTATTTCAAAAAGGGAGCTGGTGAATTGTGGTGCAATTGCGGTTTTGTTTTAGAAAGAAAATAACTGGATTATTTTCTGAGGAGGGGTTGATAGTACTAAAATTGTGTGGATTTGTTTGTGAAGAAGAATGACTCTAGTTTGAGGTTAACCACTTAACTTTTAACCCCTGTTTTACTCAAAAAGACAAAAACCTTGGAGGCATTTTACTAGTGATTCAACAAGTATGTGCCCGTATGTGGGCTTATTGAAAAATGGGGGAAAAACATGTCCAAGTTTACAGCACATCTCAATAAATTCAGCTCTCAAATGTCAGACTATGACTTTGGATTTTTTTTTTTTTTCTGTATATTACAGTTTCACATGACTTTTGAATGCATGTTTGACAAGCAGAAGATCCTTCCTCAGCCAGTGTGACCGTCCCTCCAGTTTCCTCCTAAAAAACACAACTTGTGAGAAAATGCATTTTCCTGTTGTTGCAAAATTTGGCTATTTCACCCAAAAACTGTGGTTTAAAATTCCTTTCCTGGCCTCTTCCACTATTGAGCCTGCCGCATTCAATGCATTGTGTATTATACAATCTCTTATATTGCTTGAACCAGAGTGGGAAAAAAATTAATCACCATTCTTCTATCATTTTTAGCCATTTATTACTGCTCAGGATAACAGCAGGATCTGGGGCCGAACCCAGCAAGCTCTGAACAGAAGACTGGATAGAAGGCAGGGGAACATCTTGGACAATAGTGCTTCAATTGAGCCAATTTTCATGCGTAAATCGCCCACCTCTGTTCTGTAATAATTCACTGCATAAAAGAGTAGACCAAATCAAAGCTAAAATACCATACAGGACCAAGTTCAATGATCCTCTCTCTCATCTTAATGAACAACACAAACCATAATTAAAAAAAATAGGTTTGCCTCTCCACAACTCCCTGCACCCTCATTGTGATGCAAAGGTAGCTGAGAAGCTGTTGCTCAAGAGGCATCAAACTTGTCAGAAACTGCTTATAGTTCATTCATGAACTCAGAATTTTGATTAATTTTAACTATCAGTAAAATAACAACATTTTAAAGTATGATGACCAAAATAATATGTTACAGAAGTAAGTTAATAGATGTAAAAAATTGGATAAACAAACGAAGTTGAATCACTGAACTCAAAACTTGATTTACATTTCTTGCCTCAACATTATTAGGTTTTTATTTTTGAGGAACTTGGATTAAATCAACTATTTTAATAGTGATGATGTTTTCAGTGCATTAAGGCATGTTATATTACTGCACTACTTTCAATGAAATAAAACTGAGTAATTTAGAAATTCCTAAAAGTCTGGCTCGCAATTTAATGACTAAGGAAAAATGTGGGTCCCGAGGCTGAATCAGTTGAGAACCTCTGCTCTATAACTTTCTTTGGTAATCCAAAAATGCATGGCAGAGACCCTTATAAATAGTGGTACTGAAGCAGTGTAGCTTATTTTTCATCATCACTCAAACAGCATGATATGCATAGTGAACATGGTCACAAAGAAACTTTTTTTTTTCTTCTTTTTAAACGATTAGAATCAATGCTGCTGTGTCTATTTACTTGTATTTACATGACGTGTAGACGAGGAAGCTGTTAGAACAGGATCACCACAAATGAATCCAAAAGTCTGTACATTTCAACATTAAATATGCACTTTGGCCATTGTATTCATTAACCTACATTAATAATACATCTTAAGAATAAATAATATATTGCCCTGCTCCTCTATAGCACAAATTGAAGTTTAATTGAGATTGTTCTTATGCTGTTGTATCATTTATTAATCGTCAAAGGACTCATTAGAATTCAGTGACTTCACTGATTGGTGTCTTTTTAAGTACATTCATGTGTCTATTTCAGAAGGTATTGATTGCTGTAATGAAGTGCTTTCAGACCACATGTGCATGTATAGCCTGGGAGACCAGTGAGAATCTTTTTGCCCTTTTCCATTACCCAGTTTCATATATACATAGCTCTTTGACTGTGGATATCTTTGAACAAACCGCCCAGTTAGAAAAGTGGACAATGAAATGGAAAGTGTTCTGATATGAAGGCTTTTGATCACAGAAGAATTGATCTCCAGTGTTAGATGAGGTATGGGAATCCTATACGGTCAGCTATTGATGGAAATATCATCGTCCAGATTAATACTGCCTTGTTTTTGCTGTCAGGATGACTGTATGTATTCAGAATCTTTGTCCAGATCCAAAGGCAGCACACCTTCACATTGCTTGTTTTGCCTGAATAACAATCAAGGAAATTACATTTGACAATATATAAAACGGAAAAAAAATAGCAAAACTGAGGGATGGTCAGTGCCGACGTGTAGGTGATGTGGGTTTTTTTGTTCACCTTAATACAATCAGGAAATAGTTAAAAATATCAACCAGCGTTTTCCAAAGACAAAGCTTCAGCCTAAAATGTCATGTTTTGTCCCGACCAACAGTCAGCTACCAAAAGATATTCAGTTTATTCTCATGGGGGACAAAACAAATCAGAAGAATCAGGGAATTTTCTTCTCATTAAAACAAATATTTAAAATTATGAATCATACATCAAAACAGTTCATTAATTTTCTGTCAATCAATTAATTGATTACTTGACTAATTATAACATCTATAAAAACAATTTTTTTTATTTTATTTTAACTTTAAAAAATAATCACTGGATTTTTCTAACTCGTGCTGCTGAAGCCCTATAAATTCAGTTACATTATGTTTCAACAGGCAGCTTGGACAGGAGGCATGACGCTGACCAAACTGTGATATTGACATGGAAACAATGTGTTTCTGAGGAATATAAAAAAATATAGTGATGCTCTAATTGATTTTTATCATCTCTACATTAGTGGTTGTTGCCAGAGTTGTTTCAGAAATCAACTAATTTGTGCTGGTTGTTATCCAAGGTTCAGAGTGGTTGTGTAAACTGTACATTACTCCATTCTTCACATTGATCTGCATGAAGCAGGTTGAGACTTACTGTAGCCAGAGGCAGAGTAAGCACCCCACTTACATATCCGGTCACTGACAGGCCATATGCACAGTGTTTACTGTATGCTTCACTTGCGAGTACATATACAACCTCCACTAGTTGCAGAGAGACGCTGGGTTTCTATTAGCAGCAGAAACATGCTTCCACAGTCTCGAACCGATGGATCAAATAGTGGACATCAGCCTCATCACATCACTGTCACACACAGCTCTCTGTGCTCACTTCCTCTCTCGACTGAATGCTTAGTCTGGCTGTCTCCATGGGGACTATCACACACGCGCACGCACGCACGCACGCACGCACACACACACACACACACACGCACACACACACACACACACACACACACACACACACACACACACACTTGTCCCATCCCATTTCTCCCCTGGCTGATCAAAAGTAAAGCACTGTCAATCATATACACACCCATCCAATCTGGACTTTGTCCTTGGTTATAGAAGGCAGTTATCCTCTTTCTCTCTGCCTCTCTATTGGTTTTGTTTGGTTCCATCCCTTCCTTCTTCTTTCTCCCCCCGTCTTTCTCCCCCCCCCCCGTCTTTCTCCCCCCGTCTTTCTCAGCCTCTCCAGGCCTCTCATATCAAAGCCAGTGAGGACAGCTGTCGGGCTGTGGATCTAAACAGCGGGCGGCCGCCATGGCAGGAGGTGAATTAATCCACCCTGGCATTTTAAACCCCCAGGCCCCTTCCAAACATTACATCTGTGTGGCCCCCCTGTATCCTCACCGGTTAGCACACGCCAGGTTCTGATGGGGACAATGACACAGTTAAAGTAACCTGTCATTGTCTGACGATTAATGAAATACAGTATGTGACCATTTCCACTTGCTCACTGACAGATTTTGGAGGGGAACTTCTGGTTGTTGCTGTTTGCTTTTATGATTTGAAGCGGTCAGAACTTTCACTGAGAGAGATTTTTTTTTTGTAGCTCAGTATGGCCGGTATCTGTGATCTGTGGTCCTTTTACTTTTTTTCTGGCGACTCATGAGAATATTCTAATAAACAGGCTTTGGGCAGAGGTATGGTGGCAGTCCTTTTTTTGGTGTAACTTTGCTCTTATATGTGTTGAAATCTGTCGATCTCCACAGATTCTACAGACACGTTTATTGTAGAATTGTGATAGTTTGCCTGATGAAAAAGCAAATGAGAGAGCAGTTGATTAACTTTGAGGACAGGGAATTTTTTTTTTTTATATATATATATTTTTAATTAAATGTGTGATCCATGAAATGCCAGGAAGTTATGACAATGAAACCCACAGCCAACAGTGATGAATTGACATCACTTGTTATATCCCACCAACAGTCCAAACCCCCCCAAAAAATAAGTTTACTATCATAGATGACAAAGGTCACATATGAGAAGGTGGAATGAGCGAATTTTTGGCATTTGCTTGAACATTTTAATCAAGCAATCATAAATATGGCTTCCAATCAATTAAGCCGTTAATCACAACAGCTCTGTAATTAACAATTTTCTTGAAAGAGAAATTTTTTTTTATTTCTGGCTGACTGATCCGGTTACTGATGGTGCCAACAAATGCAGTTATAACAAACAGTATTTGAGCAAATGCTCAGTGAGAAATGAAACAAAAGGAAAGCTGATGAAACTAAACAAACTCACGTTGTTTAAATAACGATAAACTTCATTCAGTTTTACCCAGGTGCCAAATCACAACATAAGTAATCTTAAGGGGCTTAACATCATAAATTTGACACAATATTATGGACAGAAACCCAACAACTCAACAATTCCCACATGAGCGACAGAGTGAGGAAAAGCAACAGGAAGTCCGTCAAAGATATTTGCAACCATCATTGGTGCATACATGTTTGTGCTGCTCCGTTTGGTTCCATTATTCCTTGTAATTTTTCAAACTCATGTCCAAAGAGACACCATCCAGAAATTGGTCGTTTCCATCTTTGATAAGTGCTTGCAGTTAGCAATAAACAAGCTGAAAAATACACTGTTGCTGCTTCACAATTAAAGCTCATTTTGTGAACAGTAAATCAAAACAGCTCTGATACGAAGTCAAGAAAATGGTAGTAAACAGTGAGGCAGACACCAACGAGATGAAATTACGATGGATCACATGCATGCATTGTTTCCTGAGAATCCCTTGTGCATGTGAAGGTAGTTTAAGTCAAGCACTGAGATGGCATCATCTGACACAATGATGAAAATAGAAACAGAAAAATGCACAGAGATAATTACAGAAATTACATACCGTACGCTGAATGACTATTGTACAAAAATGCCAGACATAAACAGTATCTAATATTTCAGAAAATTATAAAGAAAAGGACTTTATATAGTATATTGTAAACTGGCTCCAATAAAAGCTGAATGATTTAGACTTTTTTTTTTGTCTCACTTAGAAAGTGGGTGTTTGTTTGCAGGCCAGCTTGCAGCATCTAAATTGACACACGACTGAAAAACCTCTCAGCAGGTTCATTACATTAAGAGTTAGAGGAGCTGGTGTCGCCTGCCAATCAGGGCGCTTTGTTGTGACTGCCTCTGGGGACTTGGCTTCAAACCGAGTTAAATTTAACTAAATCACTTTAACTTGTAACTAAACCACACTTGTGCCAAATATCATTAAGCTCATTGTTGTTGGAAGACTACAGATTACACACGAAGCTTTACAAGTGAATAATGTACGATGTAAAAGTTGAATCAGTCAAATTAAATCATATTTTTAAAATCACACAGCTGGAGGTCAATTTCATCAACATGTATTTTCTAATATATTTGGGGTTGCCCCCAAATTAAGTGTAAGGGCACTAGAAAAGCCTTAGTCAATTTCATTTGTCATTTGGTCAAAGAAAAAACCTCAAACCTCAAACTAAACAGCTGCACCGTCACCGAGACATAATTACAGAAACATTAGTTACTGCCCGAGCCTTCGCCCATAGGAAGGTGGCCTTGTGGGTAACCTAGAGATAATGTAGTTCATTGTTCGGGGAAGTGAGAAACTCTCAGAAGTAACATTAGCAGCACTATGAAGTGCACGCCGACAGCTCTGGTTTCTATAACCAGCCATTAAGTGTCACTGTGGCCGCTGGCCACCGTGTTCATGCAACGTTACGACAGTGTCTCTGCCTCCCCTTATCACTGCGGAGTTGGTGCAGACAGTGAAGGCTAATTACCAGCAGAGCCAGCCTATAGAAAGACAGGTAAGATTAGGCAAGATAACACTTTGAGTGCAATAGTTTTTTTTGTTATAGGCTTTTGGAATTGCACCTTCCACCTTGTACTCCATCACTCTGTGTCAATTACATTTAAGTCCTAGCTGTTAGTAATCTTTTAGAAGCCTTGATACAGACGCTATCAGGCCACGATACAATGTGCTGTGTGAAAATAAATGAACTAATTGTTCAGTCTCCTTGATGGATGTTTCAACACATTCAGGATCATTCAGTTCTGTCATTAACAGGCGGCTCGCTTTGTGTGTGCACTTGTAAAAGTTCTATTTTAAAAGCTAACCATTCATGTTTTGCCTTTCTCTGTAATATAGCAGTGTTAGCAACGCTACTTTTTACATTTTATGTCAGCCTTGGAAATTGTCTGATGCCAATAATAAATATATTTGAATACATACATTTAAATCATAAACGTGCAATGACTTGTCAACTATTGGCTTAAATGAATCAGTACTAGTAGAATCGTTGGTCAGGAGCAGCAGTAAATATTTTAATAACTATTTTATTTCCATAAAGGAGATCCTATTTGCACTAGTGGGTACGTATTTCAATTATTTATCAATCACTAGATTTGCGTGAAGACACACATATTCACCTGTTAAACAAACAGGCATTCAGTACTTAATTTTCATTTTACATTTTAGATTTGAAATCTAAATAATTAACTTTGATAACTTTGTCTCATGAGTTTGAGGGGACATTAAACATCAGTTCAGACACACACACTCGTGACTAGTCCCACAAAAGTTGGATTCCATAAAAGAGATGCCTCGTGAGAGTGTTACTGGTGAATAGTGGCTGCAGAAATATACACATTTTTCTCCTGGCTGTAGCTCAGCAACTGAGCAAACTAGACTGCCTCATTTGACTGGTCAGATGGACCCCTACAGTATGTTTTCAGCCAGTCTTATCTACATGGAGCTATGAGGGACCATTATTCAAAGTCAGGTCCGGGGACCAGACTCCCTGATCCCAGGCATGTTGCTCAGAATTCAGTCGGCTGGTTATCTGACAGAAGAATACATTATGCTCCGAATGGATAGATTACAAAGTAGAGTTAAAAAAAAAAAAAGACAAGAAAAGAAAGAAATACCGAACTGATTCAGATCACAATGCCTTTTTTTTTTTTTTTTTTTTTTTTTAACAAATCCTCACACGCGGTAAGTTTTTGGTTCACTCAGTGTTCCTGAAACCAGATTACATTTCACTCCTCAGATAGAAAATATAACCCATAGTGACAGGGAAGTAATTTGTCATCACAAACATCAAAGTGGGTTTGTAATTGATATCTGTGTTTTTCTGGGATTTTGGGCCAAGTTATCCGACTCGTGATCTAACTTTGCTGAGGTTATCTTGGTTTGGCTTCGGAGGCTGTGTGGATAGACACATCAATGAGGATTTGAAGGCAAAAATCAATGTGAGAAAGTGAAGCAGGGTGAATGCAAAGACCTTCCCAAGTGTGGCTGCAGTTTCACAAAGTGTCTTCTGTGTTAGCCAGTTAGTTTTCACCGCTCAAACTTCACCTGACCTTATAGAGCTTGACTTAAGGCATTATATCGAAACTGGAAATGACTGTTTACTGTTTGTTTTTGTTTTTTTTACTTTCAAGCCATCTTTTGTAACTTTGCCATGCATCAAACTGTAATGTGCATATGGCTCATTGCTATTTTGGCACTGGGAGACAAGTGTGACTTTTCCTGGCTGAAACTGTACAGCGGATAGAGAGCCCTATGGCTTTCTGGCTGGGGACGGTGATTGAGAAAGGCCAGCTGGCTTAAACCAGGTCTGGATGTGAACTGACAGGAGAAATATGGTCTTGGAGACTGCCAGAGGAGAAAAGGGTTCTGGGAGAGATATCTGTTGGCCGAGGTTGGCCAACAACACTCAACCATTCATGGCTTAAAACCTAGGGATGGGTGAAATCACCCAGCTACATTTGGACCAAGTTTGACCGGGCGGAGGACCAAATGAAAGACAATGTCATAAGATATTCTAATCATACTCAGTTCTTACAATTTGTCATTGTGTAAAGGTGCAAAGACGAAACAAACTGCAACTAAACATGCAGCAAAAGCAACATACTTCAATGATCAATTATTTTCCTCAGACAATATTTTTGAGATGCCGTATGTTTTAATGAGGTTTTCTCTAAAAAAAAACCTAAAAAAAACAATATGTTTTTGTACAGTACCATTCCTCATTATTCCTTGTGTTTCACTCATATGTCACTCAGCCTCTTGCTTCTTTCAATAACTGTAAGAACTGAATTAAATCACTGCCATCTGCTATGGTAGCATGCATATGGACAATTACATACACAATGTATAATGACTGTTAGCATGGCAATATTCATTAGAGACCACAGTCAAATTCATTGTATGCGTACTTTGCCATAAAAAAACAAACAAAAAAAAACAGTTGGAGTTGGATATTTGAATGGCAGCCTTGTTGAAGCCTGTGAGTTATACAAATTCATGTTTTAAAACACATCATTAATGTGTTGGATTCACCCAGTCTGTTGATACTTTGACCCACTATTAGTAATCATTTTCAGAATAATTCATACACAAAAGCTGTGCTATCTGTTCATATGGTTACCGGTAGGCTTAAAGAGAAATATGGTGTTGAGTACATTAGGATCTGTCAGTTAGTCGGTTATCAAAACACACTTTGCAGCAGCGTCCACCGTCCCAACAGTAACTGCCTTGATTGACTGCGCTCATGTTAAATGAAGGGCAGCTAAGGATGATGAATTGGTTTTCTGCGATTAAAAAATAATGCTTCATCACTGCGTTAATCATTTGTGATGCAAAAGACAAATGTGGTTGCCCGACATGCCTGCCACTAAGTCAGTCCATTTAGCAGCGTTTCAGACACATTTCCAATACATCACTCCTCTTGCAATGGTAAGCCCTTAAAACCGCCAGCTCCTCTTTGCTTCGTATCTGTGCTCCAGTTGCAGCCGACAGTCTACAACGCTGCACACAGTCATGCTCACATGAAGGTTAGTACGCACCATTGGTTCCTATGTGTTGTCTGAAATCAAGTATGGTGTAAATATGACATCGATCAGAGAGGGCCTGCCTCTTTACCCTGTGCTACATAACCTGCCTTAAAAAAAAAAAAAAAAGACTTTTCTCTGTGTAGAAAACTGATGAGTATGGTATCAGATTTATGTCAGATGTTGCGATAAAACATGTACACGAGCAAATTGTATCATTTCACACAATCAGACATTAACTGCCACTCGCAAGTCCTCACGGACAAATTCAACAACTGGAAGTTGCTCCGGCAGCTAGAAACAAAACACAGAGAGACTCAAAGTATGACACCTGCGTGTATAGAACTAAGCAGCAGGCACACCAAGCAGCCACCACGCGTGAAAGTTTCTGCTTTGTGAGCGCTGCAGGGCCTACACACTCTCACAGGTTAACTCCCAAAGTTGAGTTCTGCTGGCACATATGAATTTGGTAATTCAGGGGCAGAAACCAAGGCAGTCACTGGACGTCTTGTGATTGGTCACTTTAAAACGCTAGCTTTCAGGTGCATAACCGTCACCATCTGGATCAGAGTGTGGATCAGAAAAGCTACTGTAATACATTAAATTCTCCTAATTATTTTGGTTTCCCCCCCCCAAAAAAAATCTGAAAATAGCTCTGCACTTTACACCACTCGATCTCTGCTGCAACATTTCTCTATACTCAGTGTCAGGTGATTCTTTTGGAATGCAAAAATATGTATCTGTGCCTCTTGTTGACTTCTAGTAAAAAAATACAAGCTCCACTGTTTGCCGTCATGTGCAATGTTCACATCAATATCAAGGTTCACCTCCCCCGGTGCATGCCAATTCTTTATTTTGAATGTACTGTTCAAACCGTGACCAAACCTCCTCCTTGATAAACAGTCCTTTGTTCCATTTCTGTCTCCTCCTTTCATTTTTCCATCCCTTTTTTTTTTTTTTTTTAAGACTACATTAAATACTACTTTGAATACTACAGTAAACAAACAATCAGCCTGCTGTCAAGTCAACACAAACTGGCAGTCAAGGTACAAAGAGGTTGGGTGGATGTTATTGCAATGAAAGTAACTTATGAGAGAGGCGGTCACCCACCTTAAGCAAGCAAGACTCAACTTTGAGAGCAAAGTTAACCTGTGAAGAGAATCCATTTGCACTGTGACGGGGGACAAAATTCAGAGTCTGTGTTCTGCGCTGAAATGCATCCTATAATCCAAGTTAAGGTAATGTTATACTTCAGCAGTGTGTTAGAAAAATCAAGAAGGAAATCTTTCAAAGTTTCACTATTTTCAGAAAAAAATTCTCTCTTTAAATTTACCTAAACAATGTTTTTTTTTTTTACTGAGCTGTCATGTAGTAATAGGGTGGGGTGGGGGGGGGGGGTATTTTGTTGAAGCTTCATATATTGGTAAAAATTAAACTTCTAAATCCTTCACAGGACTGTGGAATAGAGTTGCATTGACTTTGCTTTAGACAGGAATCACTTCATCTACAGTATGTGCATATTGTGTTGAAAAACGCAGCTCTATCCTTTAACTGATACGTACAGGAAAATCGAAATACAGCTTGCATTCATAACAACCACAGATCTGATGCAATCTGTGAACTTTTTTTAAGTTCCCACATTAAAATTGATGTCAGACTTTGAATGTGCAGAGCTGTGATTGGCACCCCAGATCTCACTACGGGTTAAAGAAGGTGACACGGGCACTGATTGTGAAGTCACCAACCGAAGCAGTCAACCGGGGCTGTGATACTTCACCATTAGCTGCTGACTACTTCCAAAAACCGCTGGTTTCCAGCTCTCTGAGCTGTAGGGAAGGCTGTTAGCTCAAATCTTGTTTTACAGTATTTATAAGGACATGAGTCCAGATAACTTCTTCGGGGAAATATATTGGGAGGTAAATTGGGAGATTATCTTTTAGTTGTGGAAACATGTATGCATTTTGGGGTCTGTCTAAAATGTACCTTTAACTGCAATTTTCTTTTCTGAGGCTCATTTTAAAGTTTATTTGTACAGTGCATTTCATACACAAAGTCTTTCTCTCTCTTTCTGCCTTACATAAAACATTAATTAAAAAAAAAGGCACAGAAAAACAAAGCATATTAAAATAAACCCTTTCAAAGGAAATTAAAAAGTTGACAACAGGGACATAAATGAAGGAAAGAAGGGCATGATGGTTCTTTATGAATATTTAAGGTTCAAAACATACGTTTTTAATGTGGATTTAATTAATTTTAGGGCCCTTCTGATTGTTATAAAAAGGAAGGAAAGTTTTTTTGCGATTTAAATGATATAAATTCATGAATAAGGAACAATATGAAATCCTATTTCATTTGATCTTGCTCTCACTTTGAATGAAAGCCGTTACAACATCATCCCATTGTATATTTATGAACAGGGGACATCTAGATATATACATATTATGGAAATGATCTGTGAAGCGCAGATCCACATGCTTTTCAAACACTTTTTGACTGAACGGTCATTTGAGTTGCATAAAGTAAACTGTATGGTTAGTTTGATTGTTCTCTTAAAATGTCTCCAGCTTAATCTGTCTCCAGTGTGTGTCTATAGTGTGAAAAAAATAACTTTTTTTCTATAAGTGTTGAATATGCACGAGCTGTAATTTTCCCAGTTCTGTTAATTTATGGACGTAGCGCTTATAGAAAGACATGTACATCATTTACAAAAATAGAATGCTATGATTTCCTCCTCACTCTCTCATTAATCATCCCAGTTGCTGCCAAGTTGTGTTGTATTTAGAGCCAACAAGAGTTATCATAATATACATACAGTATCATATGAGCCGTAGTTTTTACTCTAAATATTTCACTTTTGATTTACTGAACAACTTGTGAGCTTGTCAGTCTGATTAATTTATTGACATGAGCTGCCAAAGGTTTGTGAAAATAGTTCACCTGTTGCGACCTCCATACTAACTGGTGCTGGATGTTATGCAAATTAAATTGTCCGTACAGTGCACTCCATTGGTGAGGAGTCATCAATATTTAAATATCAATCACACTGTGTCTACACTTGGCAGTGAATGGGGTTTGATTTACATGCAATCTCCGGTACACTGTTCAGAGTGCTGCATAGACAATGTAATCAATGTTTGTTTTTTACTGACTACACTACTGTAACATAGCTCTTTGATATAGACTTGTATTCTCACAGCGAAATTTACAAAGCATTGATCAAATGGACTCATTTCAAGAATCCGTCTTTGTATAATACATAAATGGTTGGCTGATCAACATCCTCCAACAGACCACGTTTTATTGTACAATAATTCACAGACTCATTGCCATGGATAAGAGGGTTTTACATAATGCCGCTTGCTATTCATTCCAAGAACAAAGTGGAGCCCCTCCTCATGTCTCACTCTCAAATCTGTGGGTGAGCTCATGATTAATGTGTAATTGACTTGATGAATGGGTTTCCCATTCCGTGAATCCATCAAAACACTGCTTGATTAAGCGTCCTCTGCGAGTCTGATTAAAAACCAGCAAGATCAGCTTCATTTAAACACAAGCACAGACCCATCATGTTTCAAAATCTGGTCACACCCACTGATTATCTCCTTGCAATGTAGGGTAATCAATGCACGTAGAGGCCTGGTATTGAGAGTCGACATAGTTGTGGTTCCAAGGGATATTTTGCAGGCGCCGCAGCGGAGAGTCGGCCCAGTTTCAGCAATCAGTCATGCCAACAGAAGTAGAATAGGATAGATAGGGGGCGGAGGAGGAGATGGATAGTGGAGGGTAAGAGTTTGAGAGGTGAGAATGAGATGGAATGGGATTCAGACATGGACGGGGAGATGGATACAGAAAGTAAGACAGTGTGGTGAAGAAAGTTTGATATGAAAAGCAGTGTGTGTGTGTGTGTGTGTGTGTGTGTGTGTGTGTGTGTGTGTGTGTGTGTGTGTGTGTGTGTGTGTGTGTGTGTGTGTGTGTGTGTGTGTGTGTGTGTGTGTGTGTGTGTGTGTGTGTGTGTGTGTGTGTGTGTGTGTGTGTGTAGAGATGAAGAAGAAGAGGTGCTGACAGTACAGATGATGAACAGACACATGGAGATAAGTAACAGTACAGACACTCCATATGACACTCCCCTCCTCACTTATATGAGTCTATACCTCCCGCTCCCTCTCTGGTCAGAGTATAATTACAAGATGATGATAACCAGGATTTCATCTTCACAGCTAGCCATGAAAAGACTATATGACATTTCATCTGCTTGTGATTATTATATCACATTTTATTCTCCCGTACTGCCCCACTGATAAATTCTAAATGAAATTACAATGAGCAGCTGTAGCTGTTGGTTATATTTTTGTTAAATGTCTAATGTACGTGCATCATTCTGAATGAAACTTGTCAGAGCCACATGGCAGTGAAATAAAGGCCTTAATGCCCAGAGGGATTTATGCTCTATGATTGTGTACATTTGTGAAATGATGCCAAGACAGCACTGCCAGCCCCACAAGCATTATACATAACAACCACTGCAGTGTTATTTTTTATATTTGATCATAGTACAACAGGATAGTGTGAATATGTTCCATTATCTGTCATTACTGTAACAATACTAGATCTTCGAAGAACTGACAATCCTGAAAACAAACCCCTTATGTTTATATCAGTTTAGGACAGATATTGCACATATTGCTGCGTGTATATTTTTCTGTATTTTTGCAGCACATATCATCGTATGTCATCAGATTATGTGATGTAAGAACTTCACACAATCAAAGACATAAAAAATGTAAAATTCCATTGACCATCTATGATATTTACCCTTTGATGTTCTTCTAGACAGGGGATGCGCTACAAAATCTGACCACCACTGTGCCAGCCGAAGCCGGGTGGGCACAGCTTCCATTCTGTCTCGGCATACAAAATGGCACATAAGACAGACTTTAACTGATGGTTTCGAGCAAAACGTCCAAGAAATACCTCATGTTCAAACGGCATCAGGAAATATACTGACTAATGAACCCATATTACGCGCTGCTGGAATTGGTTAAATCCAAATAAAACAAGATAGCGTCTCTTGTAACACTTCAAAGCATTTCAACGACCTGCTACTGTTTGATTATGAGCTGCTAGATTTACCACAAAAGTCCAGCCTGGTATCATGCCAAAGTGTGTAATACACCATCAGTGTCATGTCACGTCACATATGTGTGATAAGCACACACATATGACCAGGCTCAGTGAGGGGGAACAACAAACAAACAAACAAACACACACACACACACAGGACTTCCACCCAGATGATCGGCGTTTGAGTCCGTATGAAAGCAAAAGTCGACATGGATTTCTTTTATGTAAGTATGCACATAAGTTCAAGTATTTTACTTGCATAATGTACGTGAAGTAATTTATGTGACGTACGTAGCATTACTTGCGTAAATTTACTCATTTTAATCCAAACCATGATCTTTTCTTAAACCAAACCACTGAGTTTTTGTTCCGAACCGTAACCAAAGTCCTCTAGTGGACTGATGGGTGTATTACAGGCGTTGTTGCAGCTATACCTACAATCTAATGTGCCACTTGAACAACATTTAATTGGGTTTACCCACCCTGTCACATAAGAAGCGAGTTGTTCAGCTACTGATGCATTAAGACAATGAATGGGAAGTGATTGAAAACATCAACATATATTTGAAAAGAACATGAATTTATCTGTGAAGCTTTTTAACACCTGAGAGTTTTCAAATGAGCACAGTCGAGCCAAAAGTTTACCAAGCTGCCACGTTGGGTGGGGAATATATTACAAAATATGCAATTACATATACTGTCATGTCTCCCATAAATACCCTGAATATAACTATCCCTTTGATATCACTTAATTTATAAGCTACTGTTATACATGTTTATAAGCCACTAAATCAAATAATCAGCATTGGTGTATGGCAATAGCTGATTTCCATATGATGTCTTTATCAGTGAGACAAAGTACTTTGATATTTTTATATATTTACTTTGGTAGCCAAAAACAGCCATCCCTGCATAGTTGTATTGCGTAAAATGTATTGTATCACTTTATGTATTCATATCTTTTTATAAAATTAGATATGTTTTTTGTAAATGCTATGCTGTAACTTAGTGTAACAAATCAACAGCAAAAATCCAAGAAAATTAATCTTTGATGAGGAAAATGTCCTTGTCTAGTGCTTCAGACAATATTAAAGTCCCTCTTGTAGCTCATGTCTTGCCCACAAAAAAAGAATGTGACTTTTGACTCTCCCTGATTTTATGTAATTCATTCCCTTTGTGGTCCATTCACCCAGTTTAGCTTGCAGAGCTTTGGAGATAATGAAACCTTGGCTTGTGTCTGCATACGAGAGCATTCATTAACACAGGAATGAGTATTAGCCGCAGAAAAGCCTTTCCCTTCTCTCTTTTCACTCCCCTTCAGTTAGAGGTCTTATTTTATTGGCAGCCACAAGTCACTCTCATGTTTTCTTGCCTCATCTCAATTTCTGGATGTTGTTTTCATCTAAATTGTTAACCTTTAATCTGCTGAACTTCACAGGTCTCCTCCTGCCTTCTTCTACTTTTTTTTTCCCTTTCAAGTTTAATTTGTTTTCATGTCTGTTTCTACTCATTTCTCCTTTTATTTCTTTTTCTGCGTATTCCGACTTTTACTCTCCACCATTCTCGCCTCCTTGCCAACCCTCATCACTGCCGCCTACTCGTACAGCTCAACAAACCGAATCCAATTCCCCTGGAGAGCAGGACAAGCCCCTGTGAGCTGCTCTTGATCTCTGTCTGACCATCTTTGTTTGACGGCTTACAAATGAGCCTGACCCTTTGAAAACAGTACACACACACATATACAGATTCCACACGCAACCGCAAGTGAAGTGTGGTTGTAACCTCTGTCATGGAACAAGACCTCTGCTGGCTTCTCTGTTTTCAGAGGCATCAACCGATTGTGCTTCCCACTGATGTCTCATTTCTGACCGTCTGACCTCTCACCCCATGGTGTCACCTTTGACCCGTAATGTCAGAATGGCTGGGAATGGTGAAAAGGGGAGTTCATAAAACATGCACACGTTCAAAATGAAAACAAGCACTGAACCTGCCTCACACAGACACGCGCGGAAACAATCTTAATCACTCCCTCACACACGGCTATCAATTCAAAAGAGCTCTCAGCCTCTCCAGAGAAACTGAACACCCTCTTCAAATGTAATCCTGTACGCAATTCAATCCTGTGACATGCATTTCCCGCCACAGCACTGCAGCATTAGTATCACTGTGACATCGGCTCACTGCGCCTCCTGACATTAGGTTCATACAGATACCTGAACAGCTCCCAACGCACTCATACCGTCTTGCCGTGAATGAAAAATTCATAGGGATCCCTGGCAAACAAAAATCCCAATGCAGCTTGATCCCATAAATATTTATTTGTCCGTTATCTATTGTTTTTGCCATGGAGTAGAAAAATGGACTACAGGGGCAGAGGTCACAACCATAAATAAAATCACTTTTTCCAGGTGAGTGACCAAAATAGTCCATGAGCTATCCACACACAAAACAATACAAATATAAATCATTGTCAAACTATAGCTCATATAGGTTTTATTAGAGGTCTTCTTTGTACATGTAAAGAAATACATTATATCTCTTTTGTGAACTGAGAATAGAGTAAACAAGTTTTGTGAGTACATTTTGAGCTTTCAATTTGTCCTAATCTTGAATAAACCTATTATAACAAGAATATTGTGTCTACATAGTGATCAGAGCATGAGCAGTACTTGAGTTGAGAAGTAGCAGCAGTAACAGAGCTCCATTTATATCCACACAGGACACCTACTTTGGGAGTGACCAGAAACCAACCCATAATCTCTGTCGTCCTTGAAAAAATAAACTCCAAGCATAGAAAATATGCTCCTGGTGATGTTAAAATGCTTATAGACTGTGTGTACAGCTGAATAGATCTAAATAGGATTATGTCAGACAGACATGCTTGAGATGGACGATTAAAAAATGTACGCCTGCGTAGATACGTCATAAAACAAATCTACAACCACCGCAGCTCTTTAAGGCTGAATTACTTAAAAGCTAATGTCAGCACGCTAAGAATGCTACAATGGCAATGCTAACATAGCAGCAATAATGATTATCAAGTTCTCCATCTTTGTTTAGTATGTTTTCGTGCTAACATTTGCAAATTAGCATGAAACACAAAGTACACTGGAGTAATTTCATTATTTTGCTCAAATTCAAATACCAAATAACTGAACACATTTTATATGATGATGGCCCTATGTTAAAATCAAATCCACAAATGTGAAGCTCATGGTATAGCTGGAGGAAAAGAGAATTCTCGCCATTTTTTTAGATACATCTTTTTGGATCACAAATGTGTGTACAAACGTTTTACCAATCTGTTTCATAGATTGTTTTCTACTGGACAAGTGAACGTTCTGTGGATTCATAATCTGCAAAACATGAATGGCTGTACAAACTTTGTCAATTCATGTTAAAGTAATTGTGATAAAACCAACAATTTCTCATCTGCTGGTGGTGCCAAAGAAACAATCAGGGGACTAACAAACTCCATAGACACGTATGAAAAACTGCAGGACCAATCAACCAGCTGACCAAGCAATAGGCAGACAGCACGGACAGTATAGTGCATGTATATACTATAATATACATGTCCAAAAGGACACTATCAATAGAACAAGTATGGAAAAGCGAAGGAAGTATCTCTGACTCTTTCTGCATTATAAAGTTAACTAATTGGGTGTGAAGGACCTCGGCCAGAAAGACAACCAGGGACCCAGAGCGGTAAGCCAACTGTTTGAAATGAAAAAAAAAAAAAAGGAGTATTAAAGCTCTGAGAGCATGGCATAAAATATGTGGTCTGATGGAGCAAAAATTGACCTTCAGCCAGTGTTATGTCTGACAGAACCCCAGCACAGCATAGCTCATCATTCATCTAACATCATCCTACTGTGATGTATGCAGGTGGAAGAATCGGGCTGAGTCGGGGGCTTTTCACTCGCAGGGAGTCTGAGACTTTTGATGATTGAGGGAGACCGAGACAGATCCAGGCAAGAAAAATAGATTCTACTTCGCGGAGATGATTTGAATTCATTCAGGATACTGTGTGTACGACACTATAAGCATACAACAAAATAAACAGCGGAGAGCTTCAGAACAATAATGTAAAGGTCTGGGAGTTTTTCAGCTATAAATTCTGACTTGAATTTTGCTGGAAGTCTGTGCAATGCATTAAAATAGCTGCTCACATATGCTATTTGCTTGGCAGACATGAAGTTTGTGATCCCTTTGCTGCCTTGTGTTTTTGTGGATTTCATTTTCAGCACACCAGTATGCTTCTTTTAGTACAGATGGATGACTTATGAATCTCTCCTCGAGTTGGCAACACTCTGTTCTGACATTTGTCAGACTGTGGAGCATTTGCTACATCGTTTAAACAGAGGTAACTACCCTGTTATATATCGAGCTTTATTAGGTCATTGAAAGCAATTTTGAAAATGAGAGAGCAGGTCTACTTTATGGGAGTATTACTGTGGACTTGCAAGAACATTGATGTTGGCCGTCTACTTACAATTCTTATTTTGAATGCGTTCAAACTGAAACGTATGGCAACATGCAGTTCACTATAAGGACCTGGAGAGTTTACATACTGGTCAAAGAAATTGAGTATGAAACACTGGACGCTTCTCAACCTCAATGGTCACATCTTGGTTTGGTAGCAGAAGAAGAGGGTACCACCAACCGAAGAAGATGAATCGATATGAAAAAAACATTATAAAAATACAGGCTGTACACGTCTCCATGAATGTGTTTACTTTTCACTGAGTACCACTATAGTTTTGTTCATTAAAAGCCATCTGAATGTTCATTGTATGCATGAAACTGGGGTAAAAACAAAACAAAAAAATTCATTTTAAGTACAAATGTCTAAACAAAGCCTGCAGATGTTTTCACAGGTGATGCTTTCAAATGTTGCTGCATCAGTCCGTCATATTAACAACTATTGGATTGATTGCCTTGAAAATGAACAATGACATTCAAGGTCTTTAGATAAATCCTGTAGATTTTCCTTGATTCTTCTTCCAGCACCACCATGAAGTTAATAATTGCCTTGCATATCAGCCTCACAGAGCTGCTTGCATGGTCGTTGATTTGTTAACATTGTTTTCATGATGGAGCCTTGTTGCCATTTTTAATGAGCTTTCCTGCATTTTACATGTGGGTTTCACAGCTTCATACTGACAACATAACCAAACAATTACAGTACATAAACTTGACGTTGAATTAGCAGACGTACTGAAGGCAACAGTCACAAAGATTTCCCTCCACAGAAGCTATTGGTTTGTATTCACCAACACACCAATCAAGTCTATGGAGTTGATTTTGGGGGTTTATGCAAATAATGAATGGTTATTTATTGAAGGGAGACCACTGTGGAGCAGGGAGAGAAGATGGGTGAGAGGCTGGCAGGTGTGTGTGTGTGTGTGTGTGTGTGTGTGTGTGTGTGTGTGTGTGTGTGTGTGTGTGTGTGTGTGTGTGTGTGTGTGTGTGTGTGTGTGTGTGTGTGTGTGTGTGTGTGTGTGTGTGTGTGTGTGCGTGTGCGTGTGTGTGAGAGAGTGAGAGTGAGCGTGAGCGTGTCTGTCCAGCAGAAGCAGTATGAGCTAGTTTAGCTCAGGGCCACTGCAACACACACACGTGCACACACACGTGCACACACACAGAATCTCACTCCTACGCAGCATCTGTCCTCTGCTGGCTGAAGCAGTCCATGAGGTGCTGTAGTGATGAGCGGTTCCAGCAGCAATTTGGCTTAACTGACAGCAGCGACAAAGCAAAAGTGTGCATGTGTGTGTGTATCTCCGTGTGTGTGTGTGTGTGTGTGTGTGTGTGTGTGTGTGTGTGTGTGTGTGTGTGTGTGTGTGTGTGTGTGTGTGTGTGTGTGTGTGTGTGTGTGTGTGTGTGTGTGTGTGTGTGTATCTGTGCAGCCATCACACGTATGCATTGCTACGTCTGCTCTTCAACAGTCTTGAAATGCATGTGTACATGCACCATAGAAACTGTATCAGCACCTACACTCTCTGTTTTGATCCAGTGCTCAGACTGAACATGTTGGTTTCTGTGAAGGAGACACGGCAGGTCGCTTGGTTGCACAAAAGGTCAATGTAAACGTGGGGGAGGTTATAAAGTTCACAACGTCTTTATGCTTTTTATTTATCTTTGAATAAGAACATGACCCCTTATTTCTTGAGTGCACACTGTAACTGTGAACCTGAACCTTGGACTGCAGTTAAGTGTTTATTTAGGGACTGAGGACAAGTCAACCTTTTCTACATTTTCAAAAAAATATATATATATAATTTCTATATCACTGAATGTGTTACTGTTATTAATGTTAAGCCTGAAACATTTGTGCAATGACTTTTGTGGTCGTTGGTATTGTTTTTGTTTTGCCATGTAATGACTGTTGGAACTAGTGGAGCAAAAATAAAGCATGATAAATATACGCACGTTTTAGCTAATACTTTTTTCATTTATCCATGTTCCTCATTTGTCTGTCAACTTCGCTGAAAACAATAATTTGGTGTGTGTTGTTTGTGCAAGTGATATCTCCAACCCAAATGATATATCGATATCAGAATTTCTTGTACTCCCTATTATTGGTATTGGCTCTAAAAAATAAAGCATCAGCTCAGCTCCCGTTGTTTTTGATCATTTGTTTTTATACTAAACAAACAAACAAGAATGTGATAATTAGTGAGTTTTAACAGGTGTTGGCAGATGGACTTTGTTAGCTTTGTGTGAAGTAATTTTCATTTATCATTGGGCCTCCCTGTCTCACAGACTTCCTTCGCTCATGATCTCCATGTCCCCGGAATAGACGGAATCAGTCTGGTGTTCCAAGGTTAACCAAGTTTCAAGGATGAGGCAGGCGTCTCTCTATCTTGAAGATGTAAAACATCCTCGGGAACAATTTTAACTGGCTCTAGAAAGATAGGAACTCCCTGATGGATTGGCGAGACACCTTTACAGTTGTCACTGTGTGTCTCCTTAATGGAGTTCTGTCAAAGAACATTGCTGTTTTGACTCCCTGACTCGAACTCCATAATTTCCACTTTGGACATGCCCAGACAAGAAATTTCCCCCTGCTTCCAGTCTTTGTGCCAAGCCAACCGACTGTTGGTGGCATCTTTATATATAGCAGCACAGACATGTTCCCTTATCTGACCAGGAAATTGTTCAGTGCTAGTCTTACCTGCTCAAACCCTTAATTTTGGAAAACTAACTTTATGCAAGAGTGTTATATATACTTCCATCTGCAGTCCATAGCAATTGTCATGTTTGTATCAGTCCCTGACGTCTGAAAGGCATAAGTATTTTCTAACACAGTTGAAAACAGGAAGGTGTAATGAGTGACTAATGATATGTCTGACCGAGCACTCTGGATGTGAACAGCTCCAGTGTAATAGCAACATGGACACATTGGGTACTCAGGTATTTTTAGACACCTCATATGGCTCCCCTCACCAGCAGGACCTATCTGATTGCAGCAAAGCTGGCAATTTCCCTCTCTAAATTTCCCTCTCTGTCAAAACTATCCATGATTTCTTTCCCCCTCCTTAGTCTTCCTCTTCCTCTGCTGTGGCTGCCTCTGTCCATTTTGGTCTGAACTTTTTCCTGTCACTGTCATTCCTCATGTCTTTTTCTCCTGTTCCCTGTCATTTTTACTCAGATGCATCACCTCCGCTGTCCCTCCCTCCTGCGTTGTTCAAATCTCCAGCCACTTCTGCGCTCGTATACCCCTCCATGCCTGTTTTGTCTCCCAAAGTCATCCTAATTAGTGTTTAAAGCTCCTGCTCCCCCACGGCGAGGTCATCTGTGCCCGTAAGCCACCGCTGCCTTGTCGTCGCCGTGCCAACTCTAATGAAATAGCCCTATCTGCTGCCATCAATGTTGGTGAGAGTGCGTGCGCGCGCGTGTGTGCAAGAGCGAAGAGAGACCACTCACACATCATTAACAGCATTACCTCAATTACACAGTCTGACAATGAGAACCAGATGAGAGAGATGGCGAGTGAGTGAAAGGAGGGAGGAAGCAGGGCTAGGCAGAGGGAGGAGGAGAGAGGTCTCACTCAGCATAAATAAAGAAACTCGGCAGCAAAATTGTTCCCTGTCAAGTAAATGTAAAACAGCAGTTGTACACAAAACCAATTTCTTCACTACACTGAATTCTATCCTCCTTCTCTGTTTAAACATATTCACTTTCAGCGCATTTCCAGGTGTGATTGAATCCACGTTGACACATCACTGTGACAGTAAGATAGCAGCTCATGGAAGTGGGTATTTCTGTCAGGGGCCCTGCATGCAATCATACCAGCCTAATATTTTTTTTTTTTTCTGCTCTCGTTCTCTATCTCTTTGCATGACAGTGATTTCCTCTGCCTCTGCAACAATGGTAACTAGATTTGACTCTTTTCCTGTTCCTCCTCCTCTCTATTTATAAAAAAAAAAAAAAAAAAAAAAAGGCAAACAAAATAAGAACTGATGTCTGTCTTTTATTTATCACTGAATTTCCTCTGGGAACATGAAACAAAACAACAAAGGTTGGATAAAAAAAATAAAAAAAAGAAAAAAAAAAGAAGCGAAAGGGGACATGATGGAGGTGGAGAAGATGCTGGCGGAGAGAGAAATGGTTTCAAATCAATATCGTGAATCTACAGGGATTTGAAATGGTGCCCAGGGACAGTTTAGGAGCAGCACATCCGCTGCCGATTGCGTGTCTCACCCAAGGGGCGAGGCCAGTCAGGGCTGTTCGACCACCGCGCTCAACAAATCAATAGTCCTGTGTGTGTGTGTGTGTGTGTGGGGGGGGGGGGGGGGGGCTCTATCTGCCCACAAGCCCGACAGCCATTGACAGAGGGCCAGGTGGAGTGCTGGGTGAGAAAATTGCTCAAACAAGAAGGTTGTTACAGGAGCCGGTGGTAAATAAATGCTGCAGTGAAGGTCCTGAGGCTGATGTAAAGTTTTAATGCTTTACTATATGAGATTTTCTCTGTTTTTTCTTCCTTTCAGCAAAAATGCTTGGAAATATTTTGATTATGCATTAGTAAGTAAAATAAGCTAAATATTTCTAACGGGAAACTATAAAATTGGATTATTTTGAGATATGACTGATATCATTGTCATGACACTAACTGTAGCATCACCGTAGCAAATATATTAAAGATTACATACAAAAATATTATAGCCAGATCCATACTGGATTTTTTTTTTTTAAGCCCATATCATTATTTATGTGAGAGTTTATAAGAATTGGTAACGGCATATATTCTGATATTTTTTAAACACATAATATTCCCAACCAGATATGCACTAAATAGGACAAATTAAAATGTGAAAATCTAGTTGCTGCTGCTCTCTAACACAAACTACTGTATGCAAGACACATTTCCTAAATGATCTGAGACATATGTTATTACTATATTAGCTGATATTGATACTTCAACCTGTCGAATTCCTTCATTTAGCCTTTAAAAGTATGATAAACTTAAGCAAATCTAAATCATCAAAAGGCATTCAAAATATACTTAACAATATTGTAAAGTGTCTGTGCTATGGAACATAACGCAGCCTATTCTTATTTTATTTATTATTATATACATTTTTTGAGGGTGTGGAGCATGTAGATTGACAAACCTGCTGCGTTGTAACTGAAGCTCACAAACCTACTCACAGCTGTGTTGTACAAAACACTGCAGCAGTGCTATACACAAGACAGACAATTTCAAATTCAGATCTAAAGCTTAAGAGATGGAGCAAACCCCCACCCACCACCCCCCATCATTTCAGCATGACTTTAAACAATACCTAAATGTGCTTTTTGTATACACTCCTCACTTCACTGCATCGTCCTGGCTCATACAGTACTGTATGATCTTATGCATAACCATTCATTCATAACTATGGCAATTAGCATACTGTACTGCAGGCAACAGCTGGCGCTCCATACTTGAGTGCATTATCTGTAAGCTAGGGAACAAACACGTGTACCCTGTTGTTGTTTTGCAAGTCAGAATCATTATTATTGCAAGGCTAAAAAGGAATACAAAGCAGGCAAGACAGCTGAAGGGGGAAAAACAGAAACCATTTGCATGTGTGGTTATTTCCGTCTTGATTATTCTATTTTTCTGCTATGTGAAATGGGAACGATTTATTGGTTTTAGAGCATTTGCTTCCGTAAAGTTTTGGGGGCATTTTCTTCAATATGGTGATGGCCATTGACAATGATCAATACCTACATCGATCAGCTCCAACATTAAAACCACCTGCTAAATACTGTGTAGATCCTCTCTGGTCTTCCACAACAGTGCTGACCTGTGGAGTTGTGGACTCCACAAAATCTCCAAACGTGTCCCGTGTTAGCAGGTACCAAAACATTAGCAGCAGATCCTGTAAGTCCTCATAATTGCGAGGTGGGGTCTCCCTGGTTCTGACTTTTTATTTTCCAGCGCACCCCATAGATGCCCGATTGGATTGAAATCTGGGGACTTTAAAGGCTAAAATCAGCACTTTGAACTCGTAATGTTCTTCAAACTATTCCTGAACAGATTGGGAAGTGTGGCAGGGTACTTTATTCTGCTGAGAGAGGTTGCAGCCATTAGTGAATACCGTTGCCATGACGCAGTGTATGTGGTGTTCAACAATTATTACGTAGTTGGTACGTGTTAAAGTAAAACCCACATGAAGGCCAGGACCCAAGGTTTCCCAGCAGAGCCTTACTGAGAGGATCACACTGCCTCCACTGGCTTGCCTTTTTCCCATAGTGCATCATGCTGCCGTCTCTTCCTCAGGTAAACAAACCACACACACCCATGCCATGGTCCAGTTGTGACATCCTGGTGCCCATTGTCGAAGCTTTTGGCAGTGGACAAGGGCAAACATGGGCACTCTGACCAGTCTATGGCAACAAAACCCATTTGGGCATCAAGATAGGATGCACTGTGTATTCTGCTCTTGAGGTTTTCTGGCATTGGAACAGGACAGCATTTGCTCCCAACCCACATCATCGGGCCTTGGTCAGTCACAACCATGCCACCGGTTCACCAGTGGTCCGTCCTCAAAACACTTTTGGTCAGTATTAATCGGTGCGCGCACACACACAAAGCCAGCACAGATGCTCTGACCCAGTTGTCTCGCCATCACAATTTGGCCCCTGACAGTTGTTCAGAGTCTTACACTTGCCCATTTTCTAAGCTTACATTACATTAACTTCAAGAACCGACTGTTCACTTGCTGCTAAATATATCCCACACTTTGACAGGTGTCATTGTAACAAGATAATCAATGTTATTCACTTCACCTGTCAGTGGTTTTAATGTTGTGTCCGATCGATGTTGATTGGTTAAGGCGTAACCAATTAAAAGGTCTAGCAGAGCAGATGTATGAAGGTGGCAAAGGTGTCTTTTATTAAGGAGGCTCAGCGTAATAGTTAACCCAGGATTTTTTTTCCACGAATTTGCATTTCAGAAAAGGAGTCCTTTTCAGTAAATGTCAAATGTATAGCATTTGGAATATTTATTTATTTATTTATATAAAACTGAGCTCATACTATTTTTGGTCTTTAGAAACACTAAAGATTATTCCTGTCAGCCCATAGCCGTAACCATAGCCTTGTAGTAAGTAGCATTTCCACCTTTTGTTCTGCCTTTAAAGGCCAGTTTAATAAAGTCAGAATAGGACACATTAACAAACCTGTCTAATAAAGCAGGCACGAGGGGCAGACAGACACTAATCCTAACAGAGGTGGCCCCATTTGGAAGCCGGTATGTCACCTGGGTAAATAAATTAGCATAATCCAACTGATAAATTCCATTAATTATCGTATTATTTTTTTTAGCACTTTGCTCTGTGATACACAGACAAATACTCATGGACAATGTAATACAATTTAAACTATTCAATCCTGCTCTGTTAGGCTCAACTCTGTTGCCAAGCCCACCTGAGCCTTTTGCCAGTGAAGGGGAGCACAAACCACATAGTGTCTAACAAGGGGTTACTGCTTTATGCAAACACATACTCTGAGATTTTATTGGGTTTTTTTGTTACTAATGCAGCCACTTCAAAAGGATTTACCATTTGTTGACTGACACGAATTGCTGTAAGGTGACCAGGAAGTGTTCCGGTCATTTGCTGGCTGGTTGTAAAAATGGAAAAGAGGCACTCGCCTTGCCTGGTGAATTTCTGCTTTGTTTCATTTAACTGAGTAGTACAGAATGGTTCAGGCAAATTTGAGGAGTCATCCAATCAAAATGATTTTTTTTTTCTGCTTTTCTGCTCTCTTCCACTTAAAGAAATACCCTCTGTGATGTTGACCTAAAACACTTGTCTTCAGTGAACACTGCTGAATCTAATCTACATTTTAAGTGATGTGGCTCAGTACATCAGAGTCACTTGGTAGTTCACCCACTGACATATTTTAACAGACTTGATTGTGAGTTTTAGCAGAGCAAAGACACATTTATTTTTCTTCAGATCGCTATTACACCATAGTGTAAACACAATTAAGCAGTTTTAGTGGTAGGGGCTTCTCTTGTTGTTGTTGTTTTTTTTTGCAGATTTCAGAGTGGACAAAATATTCAAACTGTAGCTCTTATTGTCTTTGCTGAGCCCCATCACCCAGATAGAGACCTAATAAATCTGTCTCACAATCTTTGTGTTGCAATATTTTCCCAAAGAAGTGGGATGGCAGAGTTTTTACACAACTTCATATCTCCACTTCTGTCTGTCTTGTCATGCACTGTATGTCCTGTTCTTTGAACAACTCTGCCTGCCACTTTATTCTGCTGCTTTTATTGTCATTTTCTATTCCTCACTTGTCATAAAATGACTTTTCCTTTTTGCAGCACCGTCATAATTACTACTTACAGGGATGATGAAATGCTAGAGTGCTTGGCAATCAACTTAAAGCTCAGAGTCTACGGCCACATTAGTGGGTCTGTGTGGCTGTGTTTAGGCAAAGTACTTTCTTGCTTTGAGTTTATGACAATGCCAGCATGTTAACTTGTTTACAATATCAAGGCTAACATACATGTGAAAATGTCCTTAGTCATGACCCTGAACCCCAAATGTCGCCCAGTGGTCAAACCATCACTGCCCTCAGTGTTTAAATATGTATGTGTGAATGGTTGAATGTAAACTGTAAAACACACTGCTTTACTATTCAAATACTAATCTTCCAAAGGGGAACATGAATGCATGCACCAACTTGTATGGCAACTGTAAAACTCACAGTGGCTTCAGAGGAAAAGTCTAGGCAACACCAAAGTTAGTTAACTTCATTCTTCATGGACCATAAATGTCAGCACAAATGTGAATCTATTTAACAGTTGTATAATTCAGTCTGCACCAAGTTGCAAAAATCAACCAACCTGCATTACCATCCTCAGAGCCATGCTTCTCGCTTTGCTATAAACGATGTTTGATTTTTAGCTAGTGTTAGCGAGGCTGAAGCCCAAGACTTTGTTAACTTATCTGGACTAGTCAGACCCACTGCTCCTCATGTACCTCCCCTAACAAACGACCACTTCCTGCACTGCTTAGTGTTACTTAGCACTCCGGTACAAAAGTTCCAGCTCAGCCCTCATGTCAAACTGTTTATAACGAGCCTGCCTACGACAATGTCAGAATCTGATTCAAAGCAGAAAAGGCTGCGCACTTCTTATACCTACCATTCCTACCTTCTGGAAAGTAATAAGATAATAGCAATCTATTAAGAGATTTCAACACCAAAAAAAAAAGGAACAACATGGGTGTCTCGATGCACTTAAAAGATCCTTTTACTGTTAGCCCATATGGAACACCATTGGAGTAGTGGGCAGGTTATGTATTTTGCTTAAGGGCAATCCAAATGTAGCAGGATATCTTTTTAGACTCTGCTGGGGGGACACGGGGGGGGGAGAGAGAGAGAGAGAGAGAGAGAGAGAGAGAGAGAGAGAGAGAGAGAGAGAAGCAATGAGAACATCTGTAGGCATCAGCTGGCATTGTAATGTATAATTGCTGATAAAGGTTACTGATAAGCCAATGCCAAAGGCCAGGCCTCAGTTAAGGCATATTGTCTGTTGAACAGAGACACTGTCACTCACTGTTCACTCTTTATGGCCATCTCCCAGACAGAGCACCATGCTCACATGTGTACATGCCCACATAAACCATTAATCCCAACCCTTCCATGTACATCGATATAATTACATTTGATGGGTAATCTGCGCCGGTAAATGCAGGAAATAACCTGTAACTTTCCTGATAATCACTCAATGAGCAATGGCAGAAAAAAAGATGGCTAAAAATGATAAGGGTCTAGATGAAGAAATCACACACACAAAGATGGCTTTGCGACTACTCTTGAGGCAATATGTGACAAAGCAACAGGGTCTTGCCTTTTTACAACACACTGATCCTTCAATTATTAGACCATAAGGCCTTCGGGTACACATTTGGAGACAGTGTTTTTAACCCTGGTACATTCTCTTAAATCAACTTATAATAACTTCTATATTGACGACCAAAGGTAAAGTGAAGATAAAAGGTCAAACACACTGTTGAGTAAGAAAAGCATTAACAATAACTTAAATGAAAGAAAGTGGAGAAGAGGGTAATTGTGTTGAACCTACTGTCATATATATACTCCTGGACTATATTTTATACCAGTTGTGGGCTTCAGTCCTGAAGTTAATACAAGTGTTAAATGCAAAAGCACATTTGATCTATGCTAGCAGTGTGGTTCTGTTTAGTTGGTTGATGCATCACTTTTGTCCAGACTAAAACATCAACAAATATAGACTGGATTGTGTGTACAGATTTAAGTAAAATATCCCAGAAACTGATGGATGGAGTGCAGGTACAGGAAGCCATGGTCCCCAGAGGGTGACCCATAATAACTTTCATGATCCCTTAACTTTTTCTCACCAGCGTGTCAAAGTTTTCACTTCTTCCTGTGAAATATATGAGCATTTAATGGATTGATTGAAACAAAATTCTGTTACTGACATTGACAGTTCCCAGATGATGCCTCCCGATGACTTTGAACTGATTTGCTGTGGACTGTTTTAACAAGTACTGAATGGGTTACAATTAAATCTGCTGCATTCATTCACCAACCTCATTAGATTTAAATTTAATTAAACCTTAAATATTAAAATAAATTAAACCTCAGTGAGTCCAAAACATTGGTTTGCAACCAAAAACTAAATAGAAACTGAAAAAAGTATGACATTTCCCTTAAACATAGATATACTCTGTTTGCTGATAATTAGTAGAGGTTTGCTTGCTAATACACTACATACATACACCTTATAAACCTCCGTATTCTCATTGTAAGCATGCTGCAATTAGCATTCAGCTCAAAGCATTCAGCCACACAGAACCACTACCATGGCTGGAGTCAATGGGTTTACAAGGACATATCTTCCTTGACCGAGCCATATCGTGCTTTAATTATCTTCCCCTCCCTTTGTTTACATTCTTTCATTTACTTTTTGATACAAGTAATGGTGACTCATTACTAAACAGGAGAACTATCCCACGCAATCACTGTACTTATGATCTGTCATTCACTGACAGAGTGGTGATTGTGGTGAACAGAGGCTTTGCAATGGAGATTGCTTTTTGGTTTCATTACAGGAGTTGGATTTCCTCGCTCTCCATCGTACTTTTTTGGAACTACTACAGTGAGAGTTGAATGCCATGATTCAAAGCCCAGATCGGCAAGTCTAAATGTTCTCGGAAAGGCACATTACAGTGCAATCATTTTTTTTATTTTTTTTATTGAAGTTGTGTAGGAATAATTTAAGCGACTGACTGGCATTCAAAGTAGAGATACAGCTATTACAAATGACTTTGTTTTCCTCTTGATGCCTTTTGTGTTTCCTTTTGAACTGAATTACCTGCTTTTTGAGGGGAAGCTGAGCAATAATAGGCAAAGAGAGTGACATAATTAAGGGAAAGGATAACTAGGTAAAGCCTGATTCAGGACCGCCTAATCATTTTTGATGTAATCTTAATTAAAATAGTTTCTAACATTATCTTATTTGTGCTTCTTTGTGTTCCTTTGAAACTCAACTGCTTCGACAATTGCAGTTGAGCAAAGGAAATGCTTTGGCAGCCCAGCGTAGATAAACACAGTAGGTGGAAATACCCCAGAAGGGGTTTAAAATCTTGAAACAAGAAAAAGTGTCAATCTTGAAAGTGGTTCAGACTTAGCGCTACGTAAGAAAGAAATTTGTAAGATGAGCATGCTGGGAATATAGTCAGACAACTTAGTGTTTGAAGTGAACGCTTATGAAAGAACTGCTTTATTGGACTTAATATGTAGTGATTAGATAGCAGAAATAGGGGCGGGGGGTGGGAGTTGCTGCATCTACTTGAATCGAGCCAAGAATGGCGAGCATCACAAGCACAAAGCCCAAGGATATGGAGTGATTATGGGAGGCGTGTGTTTCCACGAGTTTCCACAAAGAGAGAGGGGATGTGGCTTCTGCACTGAGATTCAAATCCACTTGGAGAGTTTGTCTGTTTGCCTTAGCCCGCCTTACTTGCCAGATGGCCATGGTTTGTGGTCTGGGACTACTGTGGCACAGTCCATAAGGCTGCTGTCTCTCAAACCCGTGTAAGAATCCCCGTGTGTGGGGTTGTTTTTTGTTTTCGGCAAATTCACATTGTCTGTTACAGACTGTGATGCTTCGCTGCCTGAATAATAGAAAAGATACACAATGATTGCAAGGAGGTCAGTGGTAGAGTTGGAGTAATTGATTCTATTAACATGATCACAAGTTTTATCATTGTAGGGTGGCGCTGAAACAAGGTCATACTTTATTATGTTGAAGTGACTGTTCCTAAGCCTCATCTATTTCCATGTTGTGCTACAAACACAGCTGAGCCAGAAGTCAGGCGATTTTGGATAGCCTTCCTGGATTATATACATACCGAGTGACTCACTTGGCTACATCTTTAAACACACAGATGAGCAAGGTTAGATGCAGTTGTCAAAGATCCATCTACTGGACATGTTCAGCAGACATCAACGTCAGATTTACATCAACACAGTCAACAATGACAATGCAGAGCTGCAGCACACGCTCTCAAGCTTACCTCGATTGAATCAACCATCGTCTTACAGGCAAAAGGATGGATTTTTCAACCAAAATGGTGATTTCACGTGCTTTAATTATGTTTCTTAGTGAGGCATAAATGTATACTGGAGAAATGTGGCATGGCTAATCTGGGGTGGCATCAACAACATACATTGCCATAAGGGACATTTTTAATAAAGTAATGACCTTGAACAGTAAGTTTTACAATTCAAAATTCAAAATAGATTTGGCAGATTCTGGCCCCTCCTCACACATCTTTACCTGATTAGCAGTGAATGCCTTGAAATTAACCTGTATGTTGATCTTTTCACTGTATCCAAAAGGAACTGGTAAGCATTACTGATAAACACAAGACCAATCAGCAGATTTAGTAAGCGTTTAGGGCATTTTTAAGCATTAAAGCAGCAATATCATATCAGAAAATAGTACTGTTACCGGTATCTTTACATATGAGGTGATGCCCCATCCTTGAGATCTCCTTTGTTTGCTGATTGGCACGGCTTCCAGGATGATATATGTCCAGATGATATAGTATTAAACAATTTGTATCCCATTGTTCTTTTGTATTTTTATATCCCCCTGCCCACAGGTCAAATCAGAACTTCAGTTACTGCTAGAATTACAGTAAATGCTGAGAATTCAATTTTCTAACCTTTAAGTCAAAATGACGTATTCACTTGTGGTTTATTTACATTCTGCATCAGCTGCTTCCAACTCGTTTGGAAAGTTGTGGAAAGGAGAACACCCGAGATTATGTTACACGTAAAGAAGCAGGGAAATAATTGTTATTGACTTCCTGGTTAGTCCCTGTTCCTTATCCCTCCTTTGCCTGCCTCGTTCACTTTCGTTGCCTTATTTGTCTGATTTAACCTCCCTTCTGTATGCTGTGCCGACCCTTCCTTATTTCTTTCAATCCTGTCCCCTTGCCTCTCTGTCTCCCCCACCTACTATAATCCATCTTCGCACTTGTCATATCCACCCAGCCCTTCTCTATCCATCCATCCCCTTCTCCCTCCCATGTGGACAGACCAGTCTGACCTGTATCTGTCTGGCATGGATGGGTCCCAGGTTTGGTTTAAATGCCCTAATTATTCTCCTGAATTATGATGTCCTGCTTTGGGCTATGTTGCGCCGTCTCTGTGGCTCTCTTATGAAAGCTGGCACGGCACAACAGAACCATTTACAGAGGCCAGATTAAGAGCAGGTTCACACGAGTGGTTCTCCCAGTGTGCCTGGCCATGGAAAGCTGACGTTTGGTGTTGAAAACTGGCCACACACAAATGCTCTGACTCGTTCTAAGAAATCCTGCTGTGACCTCTGCCTTATACGACACCCCGATCATCTTTTTGGATATCAAGGTGGATATTAACTCTTCAACTTTGGCACCAGGTGGGATGAAATGTAGAATAATTTAAATATAATGCAACATTAAACATACAACAGAAATCAATCATATCGGCAAACAGCAACAACTCTTGTTGCCTGGTTCTTATGCTACCTCTCTCTCAACTGCTAGTATCTTAACAGTTGGCTAAACATATAGTATTGAAGAAGAAAACTTTGTAAACTGATTTTATTTGAAAAAAAAAAATATGTTGTGTTTTTTTGTTTTGTTTTTTTAAAGGTAAACGATCTTCCATCAGTTTTGGACAGCAGGTACTATAGCTCAGTGGATGTTGAGTGTAGACAGCTGGTAAAGACAGTTGTGGCAATATCTCAGTTAAGCACATCATGACGTGGTACAAATTCTGACTCAAGAGTCTGGGATGTGGAGCTGTGATCAGTCTCTCTTGTCTGGAAACATTCTGCAGCGTCAGCTGTTGCCAAGAAATAGTCCAGTACATACTGTAACCTATCCCCCACCAAAACATCCCGTGTTGACTCAGGAGGTTTTTAGGTCATATGAAGCAGATTTAGTTTTTATATATTAGACAGTGTTAGGAAGGTAACTTTTGAAATGTAATAGGTCACAGATTACTAGTTATGCTTTTAAAAGCGTAGTAAGTAATGCAAGTATCTTATTTACTTTACGTTATGTAACTTAGGACAATAAAGCTGAAAAGTCCTAAAAATTGAAATGTAAACTCGGCATTGTGTAAACCTCCATCAGAATTCAACGGATTACTGTCTAACTTTTATTAAAAGTTCATCAATATAATTTGAATTAAGATTGAAATGTTTTGACTTTAAAGCATAACCACCAAACAAATCACATGCAGATCACAACTGACTGCAGTGAAGAACAAATGCTCACAGAACCTCAAACCAAGTCTAAACTATCAACAGGGCTGGGGACTGTTCACAGTTTTTTTTACGCTGATTCCTGAATGATTCTTTTTAAATATCTCTTCCCTTTATCCGACAACATGGCCAACCACCATAGTGTGATTAGTTACATCAGTGCACGTTGATTTGATTGGCAGATGAGAGGCAGAGTGAATTCAAACATGAGAACCAATAAAAAAAAACAAGGGTCAAAATCTGAGCGCATACTGTTGAATGAATGGAACCTGTCTGGATGCAGACAGAAGCCAGGTGAAAAGGTGCACAGTAACAGAATGAATGTTATATTCTAGATTAAAGCTTTTTACAGAAGAAAATAATTTGGCTTTAATCCGTTTGTAATTACCAACATTTTGACTAGTAGCTGTAATTTAATTACATATTTTTCTGTTATTGTAACTGATTACAATTACATGTATTTTGTAATTGGAATACATCTGACTAATTACATGCGAGTAGTCACTCTCCAACACTGTAATTGGACCGTCACAGGGTATCAGTTTCATCCCAAATATATAAGCTTTATGATAAGCTAACTGGCTGCTAGCTGAAGCTTCTTAATAACTGCACTGAGATTTCTTTACCAGTCAGTTCTGTGCCTAAAATAACATTCATGTGAAAGGTAACAGAATAAAAGCAGGTGACTGAATACAATATCCTTCCAGGACTTACATGGGGTGCACTCACACAGGTGTCCCTGTTGGAAACTAGTGAACACATTCAGCTCACACTTGGATGAGCCCGATATAGTCTAACCCTTCCATCTTGTCAATGCAACTGGGTAATCCAGGCTCCATGGTTGTATTGCTCATTTCTACCACCAGTGTAATCCTACATTACGACTGAACCCACTAAACCTCTGCTGACATATGTTCCACACTCTGAAAGGTAGTCTAATCATCTGGCTCTTTTTCTTCACCCTATAATTGATCATATCGCATGTGGCCTTGATTAAACACCCACTCGCACTTCAGAATTAATCATGCATTGCATGAACTTGGCATTAATCACGGTATAACCCCCGCTCCATCTCCATTCCTTCGTCGGACTGTAATGGGATATTCATCTCTTCAACAATTAATAACATCGGCATGGGGCCTCCTGCACACTAGCCCCATTCTCTCTGTTCCCACAGTGTTATTTTAAGCTGGTCGCGGGCGATGATTGAGGGGTCGCAACGAGAGCTTAAATGGGATTTATTAGCGTAGATGCCAGAGGTGAGAGAAGAAGTGAAGAAGCAGTGGGGAGACTGCGAAGCTGGAAGAAACGGAGACAAGGAAATAAAGAGCGGGGAGAGCAAGACTGAGAGAGGACCTAAAGGTGATAGAGTCATTGGCATGTTTTAACACGCGTGCCCGCTGGAGAGGCATCAATCTTCTTTATCTCTTTTAGATTTTTTATATCTCTGTGTTTTTCTCTCTGTAATAACCCCCTGCCACCTACCAGGTGATTCATCTGAAAGACTCTGCGGCAGAGCTCCTCTGGGGTTCATAGAATACCTGCCACTGCGATCCATAACAGTACATACGCACACACGCACACACACGCACACACGAATAAGAGAGGTGGAAAATAGATTATTATGCTCTTCTCCAAGATTCACTTGACCGTAACAAAATGAGAGTAGCCTATCATACACTGGTGCTGCTGTAGAGCATTAAAAAAGAAAGAACCAAAGGGATGATGGATGAATTCAGCAGCTGACACCTGAAACTCATTCTCCAGTGTTGAGGTCACACACATTTCATGATGTAACAATAGACAGCCTTATTACTTTATAAATTCATGTTTGCACAGACTCTGACTGACAAGTATTAATACAAAATATATTTTAAAAAAAACAATCATTGACTCATTCTGTGGCCAAATGGAAACTCTGATCATGCCAACAAACACAGAGGCAACACAATAACCACTAACCATGACCAGTGATGTGTTCAAGACCTCTCAACAGAACGAAACCTTTTCAAAGTGAATCGAAGAAAGAGTTGCATTTTGGGAAATGCACCCATTTGATTTCTTCCTGAGCGCCACTAGCTGGTCAGCTTAGCTTAGTTTAGCTGTCACCACATAAGCTAATGATGAGTGCATGTCCCAAATTAGTGAAATACAACATTTAAATAATAGGACTAAATCAAATGGAAAAAGGGTGAATGCATGAACAACAACATTAATCCATCCACAATTCAATGCAGATAATGTAAACTAATGTTTCCCAGATAATGCTGTGAACAAGATACGTCACTTTGGGAGTCTACTTGAGCTGCTGTTAAGCTACTGCTGGACATGTCACAGACAAACATTTCAAAATCACAGTGGTGAAAACAATAAGCTAACACACTATACCTGGATTGAAGACACTTTGGCTGTTTCCTGCTTTTAGTCCCATTTTGGACATTTTTTTTCTGCCCAGTTTCTCTAAAACAATTAAATAAATTACTAGAACCACCTTATTAATGGGTAAATGCCTTTTTTCTCTTTCAGACTCATTTGTTTGAAGCCATGAACTCTGTCGGGTCACCTAGTGATGAAATCATTTTAAAAAGACTGAGGCAAATCATGCTCTTCTTCAAGGTTTTTTGGTGGTTGCCAAACATACTTATAGTTGCATTAGCGCCACCTACTGGACTGCAGTGTGGAGCTGAAAATTGGCAAGAAAAAAAACAACTGAGAATCTTGGGGAATCTTGGGAAATGTAGGAAAATGTAATGTTCCAACATAGTCATTTACCGCTTGTGTTCTAGAGGTTAATGCCCTTTTTTTTTTTTTTTTTACTTTTTACTTTACTTTGTTTATTTAATAGACGCTGCATATTATTATTGTATCAGACATATCCCAAAACATTTTCTTGTAGTCCTTGTGTGTAGGCAGATGTGACAACAGTTGTCTGAGGTGAATTAATGTATTGCTCACAGTGACTCACACTCCTCTCGACCTCACAACCATTTACAGCTTTGAGGAAAGTTGACATTCATTTCACAAATGTTATTTATCTAAATACATACATTTTTCAGTCAAGGTAGCTGCATGAAATTATTCTGGGATGGCGTCAGAAGTCAGTCGTCAGCTGGAAACCTCTCCAAAATGCAAATAGGGCAGTTTTACACATTTAATTTTGCCAAAATCCAATAATCCAATAACAGTTTCCTTTTACAAATAACAGATTCTTCAAAACCAAAAGAGAATATTAAGAGTGGGAGAATGGTGTTTCCCTTTATTTTGTATGCTAACCTCTATCATCACAATTGTAACTACATGTACAAATTTCGGCTAACAATCCGGATGGCAGCCCCCCTCGCTTCTGGAACCATCTCTCACCAGCTCCCTACTGTGAATGACTTCTCTGGCATGTGTGGTGCGGCACTTGATGCCAAAAACAGGACGCTTCTTGGCGGATACAGACAATGCGATTGAGCATCAAAGGATGCCAGGTTGTTTGAAGCTCCTTGGCAACGGTCAACCACTCCAGATGTGCGGCACAGCGTCCCAAGCGGACATATTTTGAAAGCACACGGACAGATTATTTGCCTGCTGCTGCAGCGGTGTAAGGGTGCAAATCTGGGACAACGTAGTACACATGACTTTACTGTTCCGCAAACTACAATGACTGGTAATGAAACCATACTGGTTATTTTATCTCCTTTGTTGATCCCTGTAATGCGAGGACAAATGCACTCTTGGACCTACAGAGCATTCCCTATCTTGCTCAAGGACGGATCAGCAAGGTGAATACTTACTGAATCTGTATTGCATTCAGGCTTCACTTGTATCCCTTTGTACCCTATTCTTCACTCTCTTCAGTAACAGCTTCTGTGTAGGGTGTTAACATGAGAGCCTTGAACTGTCCCTTTGTTATAAAATGAAACATCCACAAAGCATACACATTCCAGCATAAAAGATACAATCCACAACTGAACAGAATGAATTTAAAAAGAGGCAGAAACTATAGTGCTAAATAATTGCAGACTTGGAGAGAAATGGTGCACAACTGAATCAGTGTATACTTGAGGATCGCACTGGAGAAAACTCAGCAGTTATACACAGTAAATTGAACAAATCTACAGTGTGCACCCACCAGGAGAGAACAACAGGAGAAACCGCCTTCTCGTCATGTAGTTGAAATTATTGAGGAGTTTTGTAGTTTGTCTCAGTCAAGGACATTTCACAATTCTTTCTGCACTCAGCTATATCTGCCATTGATCTGTTTCCACAATTTAAAACACTTCCTAATGTAAAAGTTGTCAGCGATTTTTGTGGTTTCACTGATCATACTTACTCAATGATCCTACAAAGAAATGTCAAATCCACAATAATAAATAGGCATTTTCAAATATTGTCAAATTAATGTGTCACTATGACCAGATGTTAAACCCAATGTGACAAAACAGAATACATAAAAGCTGAGTGACCAGGAAATACCATCTTCTGTTGGGGTTTGGAGGACACAATGTTTTCAACCTTTGCAGCAACCAGCGTACCACATAAGTGAATGTTAAGTGGCCAGATGTTTAATGGTGCGTTCATCACCACTTGTTCAGTAGGAAAATGTCTCATGGCCGTCCAAACACAAATACTAAGAAGAGCCTCACAGGTGTGGATGTATAGCTATTGGCCAGCTGTCCATCACGTTTAACATGAGAAGTCAAGCTGTAACTTACTGCTTTAGCTTTATGGTCCCCAACGGGGAATTTGACTTTCAGCTGGGTAAAATACAAAACACACAAAGACTTGAACATAAGCCTTGAAAATAAGATACAATAAACATATTAAACCACAGAAAGCATATAGTTAACCTATATAAAACACATACAAAAACACTACATGACACCCACATAAAATAATGTACAGTGAATAACAATATATCCATTTATATTGCAACTATTAAAACCAGTTTTACAACGTGCTATACACAGCAAACAACAAAGACAGCGTTACAGAGAAAATACCAGTAAAAAAGATCAAAAAGGATGAATTATTATAATAAAATAAATAACTGAAAGTATAAATTTGCCAGACATAAGTAAACCACTCAGATTTCTCAAACGCAAAGGGATAACGTTGAGTTTTAGGAGGTGATTTGAAAAGTTTGAGCTCCTCAGGCAGAACAGTCCAGACTTTAAGTGATCTTACAGAGACCTGCTCTCCTTTAGTCTTAAATCTCGACCCAGTAACAGCCCCAGATTCTTGTCTGACAACCACAGGCTGTGCACAGGTTGATAGGGGGAGAACAACTCTGAAATAAATACTGTAGCCAGTATCGTGACACTTAAAATACTCTCTTTTCTGGTTTTAGTTAAAAGTCGTGCAGTCCATCATTTGTTACATGGAAGACTCAATGTCATCATGAGATTGTAAAAGTTTTATGGCATGAAAGATAAAAGAACTGTTAAAACACACCATTGGTATTTGAAAGCTGTACAGAAGAGAGAGGCTCAAAGTCCCCTCAGAGATGATTGAAAGTCTTGTGAATAGCTTTTCTGCATAAGATGTAAGAAATCTGGTCAATTTAACTGTCATGCAGTCCTTTTTGTTTTCTTTCTTTACCAATGGTGGCCAATCAATGGAGGGCACCCTACTAGCCAAACAACTTAATTCAGAGTCTACAAACGTAATCAATTACTATTATGAAATATTTAATATGAGCAAATGATTTAGTTTTGACTTTTTAAGCATTTTAATGGGAATTAAAAGTAAACCACACAGTATTAAATGAACCACATCTTATATTTTGTATTTTATTTTCTAATGGGTACCAATTCACCACTGGTTTGTCCTGATCGTGCCTCAACTAGTAAATATTTAGAAAAAGGGGCTCAGAACACAGCGTCTTAAACAACCAATTACAGGATAGATGAAAGACAGTCAAGAACGCACGTACGGGAGGCCATCTCTGTTAATATTTCTCAGAGTATCAACAAAGGAGCAGTCGATGACAACTTGGCTGGAAGGCTAAACTAAACTGATGCCACATTTTATGTGCAGTATTGAGTATTTGTATTGCTATTAGGCAAACAAGCAAAACAAGAAAACCAAGTATGAGTCTGACTGGCGAGAAAAGAGACAGATTTACTCACCCAGCTGAGCTGTTGGATGGAGTATGTTTTATTTTATATAAGTAATACCAAGTTATAATAACACTGTTAATGACTCAATCTAAAGTCAGATGTGGCACGTCTGTGTTTACATCCGTTTTACATTTACGTGTACACTTTTTGGACTTAGTAATGACAGTAAAACAGTCTAGGTACCTGTTTAAGTTTTGTGTTTGCGAAGGCGAACCATCTGGATAGGAGCAGCTTGTTCATTCTTCGGTGCGTCATCGGGGACATCCAGCCCGCACTACCCTGAGGACGACATGCATTAGCTACACAAGAGCACAGCTATTTTCTTGTCCTGCCTGTGTTTTATTCATTCTATATGTAGTACATATGATTCACAACGCCTGCTGTTCATCATAAATGAGTGATAAACCCACAAGTGCCTTCAGTATCCCCTGGTGGCTGTTTGGTTGTGTGTAAGACAGAGGTCCTATCGCTCTTCGCCATGTCGACGGCACTCAGAGCAGCAGCCTACAGTGAAACCCTCCACACTCCTTTTCATGCTCGCTGCTATGCCACAGGGGGGAAACGACATTCAGCTTCCACAGAAATGAATTCAGGAGTGATTTAAATGACTTGAGGTATTTAACTACATCGTACCTGGAAAAGAAGAAAAAAAATAATCTGCACAGCAGTCAGTGGTATCTGTGCCATGAATCTGCTTTTGACTGTGATAGTCTTTAACATATCTACTGAATAGTCATGCCAGTGCTTCACATAATAATACATTTATCAGACAAGCCCGGATATAAACTTATTATTATTCTGTCCTCCTACATCAGCATTATCCCCCTAAACACTAGAGTAATACAGCAACTGTACAAAAGATGTTCTTTGCTCTGATTACAGGTGCAGCTGTAACATACAGTAGAGATGAAGAACTTGTACCGATTTCTGCTTATGTAACTAAAGAACAAGCACGCAACAGGTGAGGGCTGGTGAGGTCTTAGCAACCAATATATAATGGATTAAAAGGCTCTCATGTCACGAGAGAACCAATTAGATGGTTCACTCTCTTTGACAGTGAAAATTACGATCAAACCGCTCTCAGAATCTGAGCATGTTTAAGATTATTCTGCAGACTCTTTTTCGTATACTCTTCATGTATAGAGCCACATATGTTAAAAAAAAACATCACTATCACCTTACCTTACCCATTAGGAAAAAAAAACCGAGACTTAACTGTTAGCTTGTGGGTCCAAGTTGCTAGCAGAGCAATGTCAGTGTTTCCATTTCATTTGGCTAAAACTTTTATATTTCCAGAAACTGTGGTTGAGGTGCATTTATTCATATCTCCATATCCCTCCACCATATGAGATTTTTGACAGCTGTCTTTTTTTTCTAAATATTGTTATTGTTCTTATTCCGGTTTTACACCGAATTTAGGTTTGATTTATGGCTCTTTTTTTTTTTTAATGTAGGCAACCCACAATATTGTTTGATTAATCTACAAGTCTTGATTTCACACAATTTTAATTGCCGAGAACAACCACTGCCTTCTGCCTCTCTAGCACTGTCACTGCAGCAGGAGTTGGGTGACATATTCAAAGGCAATGCAATTTTTGGTTATCAGATCACATGAACTGTTATGAGATTACAGTAACCTTTTATCCCCCCCACCCCCCCACCCACCCACCTGACTCTCAAATTATTGGCCACGCTCCCATCAGTTCTGGCTGCAGTGCCATTCCTGGTGTCAGCTCTGTTGTCAGCCAGCTCTCAGTAAGTAGGTCTGATAATGTCTGCCGCAGATAACAACAGAGGGATTCCCAGAGCTTGTGTCTCTCATGCCTTCCCAGTCCATTAGCCTGCCATACTGCCTATGTGGCTGACAAATGACTGAATTAGATGTGAGTGTCATCTGATGGAGGAAAAAAAAATATCTTCTCTCTCCTTCTAGATCCTTGACACATGCTCTCTTCCTCTGAGTTGCACTTCTTCCTCTCTGATGTTTTGCTTTCTGTGAAGTCTATTTCTTTCTAACATCTCTTCCCATCTTCCTGGTTCTCATCTGAGCACTCTCCTTGTTTCCCACATGACACCAGACCATTCATTTCACTTTTCTGTTCAACTGGGGATTGCATCTCCGAGTATTTATACTTTACTTAAGTGAAAGCTACCGTTTTATTTAGTTTTTCCATGCTGTAAAACTTGTGTGATGTATGTATATGTGGGATTTGTTTTGCCCCTGGCATCCTTTAATGAATAGCAATGATAATTGGTACTAATCCAGTCATTTTTTGATCCTCTTCCCAAACATGAACCATCTGAGGTCAGAATGTGGTTAAAGACGTGGTGTTGCCAAGGCAAGCAGAACATTTAATTATCAAAAGCAGTTTTACAATCACTTCACATAGTTCATATCTGCATATGTTTGAAATATAATTAAATGCACAAGCTGTTCATTCTCTTAAATCTGCTAATTATAGCACGTGAAATAAAGAGCAATTCAAATGGATGCCTTTTCTAAGTTGATGAACAATGAAACAGATTATTCAGTTCACATGTTAGGACTATTTTTAAGCAAATTTTAAAACAACTTAAGCTCTTGCTGGCAGACATTTTCTGGCTATTTTCACAAGGACACTTTTTTAATTAGCTGAAACCTACACATACTGGTCAAACCATGCATTTTGTAGTTTTGCTAGTAAGAAGGGGGCACATATACATTGACTGAAACAACACATGCAAGTATGCACATTTCCAGTAAATGACCCTGTTCTAACACAGGTTGTTTTTTTTGTAAAACTGCATTTTCAAAGGTCATTCATGATTCCTCGAGCTAAATGTTTAAAGACTGGGACAAACTCGGCTGGGTTGATCCACCGAGTCATCACTGGCGAATTGCAATCCTAGTCCTAATTGGTTCCACAATTGTAATGTGTCCGCATCACTTAAGCATTTTTTTTTTTTTTTTTTTAATTGGACATGTCCAAGAGAACGACACCATCCACGATCGATTATCCAGTGGACATTCTTCACTCACTCAACCCCTTACATACTTTTCATTGCACTTGTATTGCAATTACAGGAATACGTGTAGTCGTCGTCGTCGATCGAGTAGCGTTGTCTTTACTTCACCTGTCGCTCCTCTCCTCCGCCCTTGTGAGCAGCTGAGCCCCGCCCTTCAAGAAACACACAGAAGGTGGAGGTAGACAAACTCGCACAACAATCAATTTCAGCACAACAACATTTACTAACAACGAGTTAGTAAAAGATCAAAGTAACACCGTTGGTCGGCCGAATGGTGTGACTTCCATTTCTAATTAAAAGACCTCATTTCAAATTAAACAAGTTAGCATCTATTGATAGTCAGCATGTGAGGCGTTTAGGGGACATCTGAACATTGTAGCTACAGAAAATAACCAGCGATACACTCTCCCTTTCTAAACTGCATGAGTCCCTGCGTGCGCAGCGGTCTCGTGGGAAAAACACTGCAGATCCACCGCTCCTGTCCAAACTCTTGCTGCCGCAACTTTGTAGATCCCAAACTTTTAATTATATTTGATGAGCTGCCATAAATATTCGATTTTCCCCCTGTGTCCGCAGGCCCTTTATTATTGCTTTGTTACAGGAGACTGTATGCAGACCGCAAACATCCACCCCACATCTCTCCGTCTTCATGTCCATCTCTTTGCTCTACCCTTTCTTCCCCCAGCGTACCTCTTTGTCCCTCTTGCCCCTGAACACCTCTTTGATTCAGTTTATCACAGTATTTGTACAGTTTTACACTTCAAGTCCTCTCATCTGCTCTATCTTTCTTCACATCTCCCTTTCTCTCTCTTCACACCGATTTAATTCTGCCTTTCAGCCCAGAAGCAAATATGGTTCATTACATTTTTTATGTTGTTTGTAATTGTTTGGCATGCTCAACATGTCAAGAGCAATTCAGTTTTCCAGAGTGTTCGTTTATGTTTTGTGTGCGGGGATCTCAACCAGCCCTTTGCGAGTGTTGTACTAAACATGCTTTCTGTCTTTGCTGACTGTAAGCATCTCATCACTTGAGCTGAGGAGCTTTACATGTAAGGTGTTGGATTGCAGCTGGAGATATTCGGCAAAGGGAACATTTTCTATTTGCGGATCCTTTCTATTTCATATTTATTTTAGAATAGGTGTTGTGTGTTATGTTTTATTTTCAGTTTAGGCATGCAAGGACCATTTAGACTTATCCATAAGGATTTTATGAGCAATAGTATTGCTATTTTATTCTTGCCTCCAGTTTTCATCACCTCTGTATTGATTTCTTCTTCCCCTGCCAACAGGTCACCCCCACAGCTTGTCAGTGTCGGTATTACATTGCATGTTATCGCAGTACTACTTTGCCTCAGAGACGTGGCTCGCAAATCTGCACATAGATGAAAGATAGATATCTATCTATGTGTCTGTTTATGACCAAACTTCGACCTTAATTCTGTTAAGTGAGCCACACTCTTGCTTTGTATTTTTTGTAAAAAATAACTGATGCCTTTGTAAGATATTTTTTCAAATTTGATGCCCTTCAAAAGTATGTCAACAGCGTGGTGAAATTTGATGGTTTTGATACTTTAGGCATTTGCATTTGAACAAAACATGACAGTGTCGAGACTGTCTTTTATCTGTTTCACACTATTTATATAGATACATCTTGTAATTTCCTAACAAGACACATTTTAATGTCGAGTGCCCTTTTTTTTCAGATGAATGTAAGAGAAAATAAAAGTGTGGTTCGTAGCCTTTTCATGCATTAACGGCATCAAGTCTTCGACCTGCTGACAAAACTAAATTATTAGTAGTCTTCTTTGAAAAGGCTTTTTCCAGGACAAACGTTTATGATGCGGGCCAGTCAGAAACCATGTTTTTGTCACTGATAAAAGCTTTCATTGCAGAGCGTTTGGGGTCATTGCCATGTTGCATAGATGAAGGTCCAGCCATAAATGGCCGGGGCCATGACATCAAGCATGTTTCACTGTTGAGTTGGAATGGTTTGGATGATGGCCACTTCCTAACTTCCTCCACATATTTGGTGTTAACAAAGGGTTTACTTTGGTCTCAGTTGATCTAAAAGTCTTTACTTTCATAACTATTGCTCTCTAAACTGGCGCTGTTGTCACTGACTGTTGTTTTGGGTTTCGTCTTCACAGCTCCAAGGATCTTTTTTGGTCATCAGCTGCAGTTGTTTTTATTTATTTGCTTTTTTCTGTTTGAAACTGTCCATAGTACTGTTTTTGGGGAAACCCATTTCCATTTTTCAGTTTTCTCTTCTTAGGGCTAGTTGTCTGTTATGGTCAGTTCTCTGATTTTCATGTTGGCATTTGCCTTGTGGCTCCAATTGTATCTCAACAGATAAAAATATCGCTGACTGAAATGAGAGCTCGACACCCACTGCCTTTTACGGTTGAACACCCAACGCAGAAGGAATCACCTCGGCAACGAGTTACACCTGTCAGTCAATCCTTAACTTAATTACGCACACTTGAAAGTGGGGGCAGTCAAGACAACCCAGCCTTTTCTGTAAAAATTGTAATATACATTTGGATCTTAAGAGCATGAAGTGAAAGTTAATAATCTTCTCTTTTTATTGCACACATAATTAAATATGAATGACATAAAGTTTAGTATTGTTAACATACTTTTAGAGAGCTCATTTGAAAAGGTTCATATCTTAGATCCTGACTTCAAATGTATTACTTTGGACTGAAAAGCACATGCACCAAATTAGCATCCACCATATTTAAGACATTTTGGGAAATATGTATGAAAAAAAAATGCTGTCATAGTGATTTCACCAGACTCAAGGACATCACTTCTCCCAACCAATAAATGGTCCAGCTAAGCTAAGTGTCTCCTGGAAGCAGCTTAATTTTGAACACGGTGCATTACTCTATTAACTCTATGCCAAAGCAAATAGGCATATTTCTCAAAATATCAAACTTTTTTTTTTCTGTTGATAATGTCAAATTTTGAAAGAGTGGAATTTTTTTTTTTTTTTTTTAACTTTTTAAATATATTGCAAAACGTCTCCAATATACTAGTTGCATTTTTAGCTTTCAAAAAAAAAAGGCTAGAAAAGGGCAAAAGATCCCGATAAGAAAGTGGTGTCAAAACACTGTTGCCCATGTCTCTCCTATCTACCAACCTGCCCAGACCAGGCTGCTCAGCAAAACACGGCTCCTCCTACTTGTCAGCTGTTCAGTAAGCCCACAAGACCTCTCAGGAGCACCAGCACTTTACAGCGAGAATTCCACTCAGCATTTGCACTTTTATAGTGGTGTGGACCCTCACTGACAAAGCATTATCAAAAATGTCCCCTCTGAGACTCTATAACCCTAATTGGTCCTTACAAAGATAGTAGTACCATGATGCACACACCTTGCCTGTCCACTGACTGAATTATGTAAAAGCCCCACAATTAAATATTGAAATGAACACAGAGAGGGAAATTAGAGGAAGGAAAACAGGATGGGAAAGAGTAAAAAAAAAATTTTTAAAAAAAAGAGTGAAAGATTGTGTGTATGTTATATTTACAGAGATATTTTTTCTTCATGGCATACATATTTAACAAATATTTTTCCTCAACAGGACCTTTTTTGTATTTATAACCACCAATCCAAAAGAGAGCATCTTGCTTCCCACAAATAGTACACGTCTCCTCTCAGTGTCCTTTATACTGACATAAGTCTTCAAACCTCGCAAAGTCAGCCAAGTCTTTGATTTCCCTCATTGACATTGAGAAAATGTCATTTTCTTGAGACAGACATTATTTAGAGAAGCCTGTAAAACAAAACCTGATTGATTAGACACCAACATGACCCCGTCCTACGCCTTGATGGATAATGTGGCGCACACAACGCTTTCTTTGGTTTAATTTCAGCTCAATATTATACAACACATTTAAAGAAAGAGTTGAAAGTTAATTTATCAATTTGTTTTCTTGCCAGCAATTTGATAAGATTTGATACGCCTTTCATGCCTGTACAATCAACAATGACTCTTGTGCAGCATCTGATTAGCTGAGAATAAAAACTGAAAACAGGTAACAGTTAGCCCAGCTTTGTCCAAATAATAAAACCTGCTGTTATCGCTGGAAGCTCATTCACTAACTTGTTATATGTGTTTGCTCATTCCGCACAAAGTGTAAAAACAACAACGGTTTTGGTTGGTTATGTGGTGGAGAAGCAGCAACAACCCAGACCAATAGTGCAATATCACAGACAGCCACTGGGTGCTCGCTTCAATAAATCTCAGGCTCCCATTCAAAAAGCGTTTGAGTGTTTCTCGTGAAAAACGAGGTAAAAAAACAAACAAATGCACTCCCTCTGATCAGGGTCCTCGTTATTGGTTTAAAAATAATTCTATTGAGTAGATATTTAGCTTCAAAGAAAGGTATGTTTGTGGGAGTGTGTCTGGCTTGACTGACATGGGCAAGGCAGGCCAGGAGGGTCAATTATCAGTAAACTTGAAGTTGCATGCACATTATTTTGATTCAGCTGTAATATAATGATGTTATTTTATTGTCGTTTATCGGTAGAAGCAGGCAACAGGTTTGCTGTTCATTAGCTTAATTAAATCCGTTTCTGGTTCACTGTAATTTGGGGTTTTCTGAGTTTTTTTTGGCAAGTAAATGTTTTATTTTCTTAAAGGTTTTAAAATTTGAATGCACTTTCAATACAATTTCAGCACTAAGTATAATGTGTATAATTCAATTTGGTCGTTAGCTAAGATACCATTGATAGTGTAGGCCTACGTGATTTTGAATGGTCATGCAGACCATAAAGCTCATCTACCGTATGTTAAGCTCATCTAACTGTCTTTCACATGTCGCATTTTACAGTATGTAACATGTTGATATGTGTGTGTGTGGCCTTTTGATCTAACTGTTGATAAGCAAGTGTTTATAAAAGTATTTCCTGAACAGTGAGGCGGAAGTTCTTTCATCATTCTCACCAGCCCAAAGTTTCTAAGTTTCAGTCTGCTGGGCTTAACTGATTTCCAATGGAAGTTTTAAAGAAACTCTTGTGCTAAAATAGGAATTTGCAGGATTTAGGTTAGTTTGAGAAAGTGAGAGGAAACCTCGAGCTCCTGAGGTCCTCTCTTGTTGACTTATTGCTCCAACATCCTGGTACTAGCTGCCCACATGAAGAGCCCACACACAGCACAGGCAGAACACTTGCATAAGAATACACTCAAAGAAATGATCCCAGTGGTGTGTGAGGTACCTATAGAGTCAGATATCTTTCCAGAAAACAAGTTTGGCAAAAATTAAAGTCACCTGTTAGACAATCGCTGAGCAAAAATGTTAAAGCTCCTGATATTTACTGTACTTGAGTACATTTCATTAAAAATATATATACTTAAGTATTGAAAGTAAAAGTAAATGCCACCATTCAAAAATAAAGTAATCAAGGTTATTCTTTCAAAGCAACACTGTAACACTTGCTGCAATGTGGCTACAAGTAAAAATTTGCATTTCTGTTATTCAGTTATCGAGTAGCTGCAACTCACTAGCATCTGCCATGCCTGGGCTTTGAGAGCACTTGTTTGTGCATTAGGGTGATTTTACCAATGACGTACTGAGTAAGAAAGGACCACTGATTGACCTGCTTGCAGTTTGTATCATCAGGCTTTCAAAATTCGTCTGATTTTATTTTGAAGAAAGGTGCTTGGCGGGGGGAAAGGAATTGAAGCAAAAGTGTATTTTTTTTTTAATTAGAAAATGTAGTGGTATAAAAGTGAAAGTTGTGTTGAACATCCCTTTTTTTTTTTTCAAACACGACCTAAACCTCACCATCACACATCAGCCAAAGCAACTCGACATTAACTACAAAAATCAAATTGAAATGCGCAGATTTTGTGAATAACCACAGTCAGAAAGAAAAAAAAAAAAAAAAGGTACAAAACGTTTAAAATCATGTCACTCTGGGGTTTGAAGTTGTGGATCTAGAAGTAAGCTGAGGACTTTGGTGGAAACTTGAAGAAGGATGCGTCCGTACACTTAGAAGTGGTCGCATTAGATGAAAAATATATTCAGATGTCCCTGGCTTCTTCCACACCCTCCTTACCTCATGTGTACGAGCCCAGGTCACATCCCTTCCGCTGCATTACGCATGCACTCACCCTCAACGTAACACCGAAACACAACGGCCCAGCGGGAGTGTGGACGCCAGTGCAGGGAATCATGTGGAGGAAATGTCTGTAAGAGTTTATTCTTATGTAAAGGAAGTGTTTTACATTATGTTGTTTTTTTTGTTGTTGTTTATTTTTCTTAAATTTTACCAGCTTAGATTTTTATTTTTTTTTTTTTTTTTTTTTAATGGAGATTTTTACGATGAGTGTAAAACATTTGTGTTCAGTCACATCGCTGGAATATTCTGCAGTCCTGTGTATACGTCTGTCAATTATATTTGAGAGGTGAGATAGCTTTTGACCCGCTCCAGCGTTGAAGCCGATACACTAACACGAAGGTAATAACAGCGAAGCGCGTGCTGAGAGAGCAAGAGACGGAAAGAGAAGGCAGAGTCTGGAAGGCGGGGTCGCACGGCCAATAGCCACTTAAGTCTCGCGAAAATGAAAATTGTTGGAAGCATTCAGAGAACCCACCTCGCGCATCCTTCCGTGCTCTATTTTTTTTTTTTTTTTCTTCTTTCAAACAGGCAGTGACTCAGACCGCGAATGCCAGTCCCCTCAGTCAAATAGGATCCCAGACTTCAGAGGCTGTCGCTTGATGATCACTGACATTGAGAGAGTCTTGCTCAGCGACCCCTGCGACCCAGAGCCTTAAATCTCCAAATGAGAAAGAGAAAAGAAAGAGAGAGGAGGAGCAGTTTATGATATCGCACTTCAGTGAGCACCGCAGAAGAGAAAAATAAGTATCAATTTTACGACGGGCTCTAAATCAGGATGGGTTTGCAGAGACGACTTTATCGTTCAATCTGGCTGCCTGCTCGGGGTGCGTTACCGAGGTTAGACAAGCGAGCGACGAGCATGCCCGCCTCATCATAACAATAATCATCCAGCTAGGCCCGCAGCTCACGACCTGTAAATTGATTAAAGAGAGGATGGTGACAGAAAGATTCTCTGCGAGGTTCTCCGAGGGGCGGCGGGATGAATTTTCAGACCTTCATTAGATGGACCGTCTGTCCGAGCGTGCTGATTCCAGAGCGGAGATGATGAGAGGGTGTGAGGGGGTAATGGGAAAACTCCAAACTCATTGGCGGTGTTTATACGAGCTGTCTACCATGAAGGGAAGGGCCACGGCCTGCTTTGTCCCAAGATGAATAAAAAAATCATCCTCTCTGTCTGTTTCATTACGGAGAATCATTTCTCCCAAATCAGAGCAGATAAATCATTTAGAGAAAAATGAAGAAGGGTGTGCGTGTGTGTGTGTGTGTGTGTGTGCGTAGAACACTTTGTGAATGTGTTTCAAAGCCTGTGTGTGTGTGTGTGTGTGTGTGTGTGTGTGTGTGTGTGTGTGTGTGTGTGTGTGTGTGTGTGTGTGTGTGTGTGTGTGTGTGTGTGTGTGTGTGTGTGTGTGTGTGTGTGTGTGTGTGTGTGCGTGTGTCTGCCTGTTGTGTCCGTCCACCCGTGTACGTATTTTGTGTGTAGGTGCGTTACAACACCCATGTTTGTGCGCGTGTCTGTTTGCGTTACTGTCAACTTGAGAGTCAACAGAAGGCACGAAGAAGCGGATAGTTATTTCTGTATCGGGGGGGGTCTTGCCCGAAGAAGCATGATTAAGATGGTGAATCAGACTCCCTGTTCAAACATCACAGCAGAATCATGCAACTTTAACTTCTTCCGACCCGTTGACACAAACAAGTTAGACATGACTCCATGCAACATTAATCAGCCCCTTCAGGAAACTGGAGGAGGCTGTAGCCGAGGACTTTTTTTTAATGCAAGATAAACAGTTTTCGTGCAGATATTGTGAGGTCTTGCGAGTTTGGCCAATATGTTACAGTATAAGCCAAAAAATTATGAAGTCTGTAAAAAAAAAAAAATTCAATTGATCAATTAAATTATTCATTTATTTATTTTTTATTTTTGTTTACTTTCGAACTGTGTTGGCCGAGGAAACTGCAGATGTTGCAGTTCACCACACATAAGTGTTTATTCTTCATTAAAAGCGGTTGGGTAGATCCCACCAGCATATTTAAGTGTGTGTTAAACAGAGGGCAGAAAAACATGTTAATTCTATGGTTAAAATAATGAAAGCCACGGTTCTTTCTGGTAATTGCAGAAGGGCAGTGTGTGGTTTAAGTCAATACTACCCTGTCAGAATTCTGGTACTACATAAGTAGAAATCTTAACACGTGAGAGTACTCAATGTTAGCGTACCGAGGGAAGTGCACCATTTTGAACACAGCCTGAGAGCAGGAGTAAACACATAACAAGCAGCTTTAACGCTCACAAATGAACACATTCTATCTTGTTTATTTAATAGCAATGTTAAAGTGCAAAGCTGACATATTCAGGTCTATTTATGGGCCGGACTACTTCTTCGAAAGGTTCAGTAACTGAAGTCTCCACTGGTTGTGTCATTGACCTGCAGCTGTATCACACAGACGCCTGCTGCTGACACTAAAGCCAGCATCCACACGCAACATTTTATTCTTCAAAGCTACGTTTGTGAGCAAAGATGTTAAGATCAGCTCTAACATCATTAAGTACTCACATTCCACTGTATTAAGAATTCTGTTTTCCTCTTTCAGTAATAACCCCATACATATTAACTACTCTTCTTCCACACACAGCCCTTCAAAGCTTTGCCAACCAGGGTCATAGAAGAAATTTCAAAACAAAAGTCGCGACATTTTTTTTAAAATTGTCTCCTGAGGCGACCCTCCCCTCAGGCAGGAAACTGAAAATTCCTAATTTAGTATTTTACCTACAGTCATGTTTTCTTTGATTCCCTGTCCTCCCTGAACACCAGAAGACACTTTTTGTTTTGTTTGAAAAGAAACAGAAACAACCGGCATGGCCCTGTTTCTACAGGTTTTTCTTTCTTTTCTTTTTTTTAAATGTCCCTGGAGATGTCACGGTGCACTGTTAAAGCTGATTCCTACTGACATCGAGCCACAGGAGCAAAAAAAAAAGCTTGGAGGGTGACTGGGGAAGAGGGTGAAGCTATTTTTTTTTATAAGGAAATAGTCCACTCCATATTCAAACGTATTATTTCAATGAAAATGTATAAAACCACCATTAAACACAGCCTGCTCCTTCAGTGTTTTTACTCACATCCAGCTAAGCTCACACATATCAATATAATGCCATAAAATGCATTAAAATATCTGTCAGATTTCTCAAAACAGCCTGTGCAGCCTAATCAAACAGTTTCAGACCCACAGTACGGGAGTTTGACTTATTATACTACAGGCTGGTTTAGAAAAATTTGCATTTGACATTTTGTGCTGTGAGAAACAGGTCCCAGATAACGTCATTATCTTGGGAAATGGCAGACATGAAACTGCTGGGAGTAACTCACTTGTTGGTGATCTTCCAACCTGGATTTCAGCGGCGATTCCAGTGACATACTGTATGATCAATGTGTAAAACTACAGCATTACAAGGGGACTTCTCCTTGTAATGCTGTAGTTTTACATTGTAGTATTTCAGTTATTAAAGTACAAAAGTGCACCAACAGCATACTAAATAACCTAAGCAGCAGAATAGCTCCTGTCAGAGCATTATAATAAATGACTACTATAGAACTATTGTGTGAGGTTAAGAAAAGGAAGGAGCTGTCCATCAAGTCACTATAGACTGTTGGTGATCTTTCTCTAACCTGAAACCAGTGTTGTAAGTATCTAAACACAACGATGAAATACTTTAAAAAGCAGATACTGATTTTAAAGCTGTGATTATATGTTGTTAAGCGACATTTTACTGTTGGTGTCATCATTTAATTAATTGATATGGACAATAATTAGCAACATTTATCCTACTTATCTTTTTGGAGTCTGATAAATATTTTGAAAGCCTTTAATTCCCTGAGCCAGTTCAATTTTAGATGTTGAAACCAGAATCATTTACATCCCTGTTTTCCTGTTAGCTGTATTTTCCCTTCCCGACTATTCTTCCTGCATTGCAATACGTCTTAGAGAATATTTAAGTTAAGACTAATTAGAAGTTTTACTTCATATCATAATGAAGCTACACTATCGCTTATCATCTATTTTTTTTATTTTTTTGTTGTTGACCCCTCTGGTGAGTTCATTTTTAAATCACACCTACACTGTTTGATTAATCTTCATTTTCACACTCTATTATTTCTATAGGTTGTAATAGGAAAAACGTCCACCTGCACACACACTCAAACGAAAAAAGGATGCTCTCACACAGCATTAACACACAAATAAACACCAATATCATAAACACATCTCACCCCGCATATGCCCCTTTTGTTAACCCACATAGACTAATGAAAGGGCAGGAAACCAAAGGGATCCAGAGCAGCCGGGAATTCCTGCACTGAAAGACTGTATTAACCTTTCCACAGATGTCAGTATATAATAAGTGGTACCGAGTGCTGTGCACCGGCATTTGTCTTGGGTAAGGTGCAGGGGTCCTCCTGGTAAATGGCACCAATAATGAAGCAGCTCTCTCTCTGTGTGCCTGTGCTTTCTCTAATCTGAAACTAATGTCCCTCCAGAGTATATGTATGAAAATGTGTGTGTATGTGTTCGTAGGCCTGAAGACAGCAGAAAGGCAACGGAGTGCGGCGTGCGTGTCGATGCTGAAGGCAACAGAATGCATTAAAGTGCGGTTATATACTGCAAGTGGCTTCTTAAAAGTGATGTTAATGTCATTCATTGGAAACTGTCGTACTTATTCAGTAGGAACAAAATAACAGCTCTCACTTGCTTGACCAGTTATTAGTTATTTTTCCAAAATGTATTTATTTGTTTTTTTTTTCACTCTAAAATTTGACCCGCTGGAGAAAATCTACAATGTCTTCAAAATAAAACCCCATACATAGGAGATACTGACAGCTTTCAACTAAAGTATCTTAACAGCCATTGGATGGATTTTCACTAAATTTGGTACAGTTAACAGGGTGCCCAGAGGATGAATCCTCCTGCCTTTCGTGCTCCTCTGACTATTCATCTAGTCAAACCTTTCCATTATTTGGTAACATTTCTCAACATTTACTGGAGGGTTTGGAGTAAAATCTACAGCCTTCAGTGCTTCCCTGACTTTTTATCTAGCACCACTAGAAGGCCAAAGTTTTCCATTGTATCAACCCTTCCTAAAAGAATAGAAACAAAACCCTGTAAAGATATTTATGCCCCCCCCCCAAAAGGATGAAATCCAATGGCATAGATAATACGTTGGAATCAAGATTTTGGACTTTGAGAGAGATATCTTTACAATGTTAATTTCTTGTAGAAGAAAAATACTTGACTATTGGATGAATTGATTCTTTGCACGGACTTCAGTAGAGTCAAAACAGCATTTTCTTGGCATTTAGAGGCCTGCAGATGAACTACATCTTAAGGCACTCTCAAGTTGTTTTCACCATTCAGCAGTGGTAGGAGCCATTTGGGATGAACACATTGAATGCATTTTTTATAATTCCAGTTGTGTCAAGCATGCAGAACAACCCCAGGAGCTTGGAAGGTTTCAGAGTAAAATCAAAGGCGCATGATTCTGAGATGGTAGTCATAGCTGCGTTTACATAATTTCATGTGAAACAGAAAACATACTGAACTTAAGACTGATTAGAAGTTTTACGTCAGAAAACCCTCCCTATAATTTCCAGGAAAATAAATGTGTGAAATTATTGTTGAAATTTAAAACACACTGCGGTTAGTAGCCAATCCCAGTAAGCATCATTAAATGGATAAATGTTGTCTCAGATGTTTGTGACCAGTCACCCCAGCGACCTCCAAAAGAGCAGTAAGAATATCCTGTGAAGGTCTTTTCATTGTGAACCACTCTCTCCTCTTGCTGTCCTGCTCCCTGGTTACGAAGCTCTATTTACCACACGGAGCAGACGAGATGACCCCCGCGGGCCTGAGCATGCTTTGTAAACAAACCAGTGCTGCTTCATACAAAAAGGATCTGACCCAGAAATAAACAATATAATGTCGTCAGATATGAAAAAGTGCAAAAGTCATCTCTGAACAGTACAGTGTCTGCAGTTTAATTTGTTAAATCCACAGGATTTACTTTTAAAGAATACATTTAAATAAATTAACAGTGCTTTTACATTTCAGGCATGTCTCTGACTAAAAACATCCTCCAGTGCACTTGAGGTGATGCACTGTGCTTCAGGCAGCAGCTGAGGTGAAAAATAAACTGGGAAAGACAATGATAAGAGCATCACCAAAGCTGCTATTCAAAAACAAGCTTTTAGCATGTTTTTCTGCAGTCAAGAAAACCACTTTGAAAACTTTATAAAGGATCCTCATGTCCTTCAACATTTTTACAAGTCAGCATGACAGAGTGCCTAAACTTTGAGCTTGATCTGCTTGTTTGGTAATGTGCTTGTTAAGGTTTGAGAGGACATCAGTTGCACAGCGTTATAATGAGCTCTTTTTCTAACTTGAAGGTCCCTGTACCCGGACCAGCCTTTATCTGTTTTAAAGAAAACGACTCGTCGTTCTTTTTCAAAGCTTGCTGAGTATGGCACATTCAGTAGAGAGGTCACCTAAGGTTGTTAATTTTCGCCTACAGATGTGGAGCTGTTACTGACAGAATTTGGGGATTTAAAAAAAAAAAAAAAATTTTAGGTGGAAGTTTTAATATAGCCTCAGGCATAAGGGATTAAATACAGAAAGCAGCACCTTGAATATAAGAACTTTTTCATTTACCAGAAATGTTGTGACTTTAGTGATCCTTAGTTCCAGCTGCTGCCACAGCCGTGAATTGAATCCACTTACAGCAGCTATCAACACCATTGTGCTATTTATAATAAATTTGTCCGTTTCTGTGTGTGTGTGTGTGTGTGTGTACATTCTAACATTTTAGATGAATCCCTGATTTTATTTAATTTGCGGAGCTGGACTGGACAGGTCAGTGTGGACGATCAATGTGTTATAAGACACAAATCAATTTACAGAGTGGCAAGAATTCTCATATGATTCCCCAACTGAGTAGAGAGTAGACAGGAACATCATTTTGCAATCACTGATTGTAGTTGCATCATTATCTGCTACCACCATATACAACACAGAGAGAGAGAGAGAGAGAGAGAGAGACTGCCGGATCATGTTATATTACAGTACAGTCAGAGTATCTGAGCAGAGAAAAGTGGCAGATGTAAGAGTTCACAGGCGGGGCAGCAGACGCTGTCTGTTCAGGGACACAAAAAGCATAAAGAGGTTATTGTTAAGCTCTACACATGCCAAGCAAGGCACTGATTCCCAGATGGACCTGACTCTTGTCTTCCCGCCCTCCCTCAAGTGAACGTTTCTCAGTTTGGTCGGTCAGAGCTGAACAGTCAAACCTCATCCGCCTTTAGTTTTTATTGTCCTCATTGTCCAACGGAAGGACAGATATATGCGAGCAGTATTGATCATATTTAAAGGAATATGTTGACATGTTTTTGATGTATACCTGCTCTTGATCAGTGTGTGTCCTAAAGAATGACTAAATGAAGAAGCTTACATTCATATTGCAAAATATATGTATTAAACAAACCTATTTTTAACTCTCACGCCCTAAAAACGCCACAAACTTTGTTTTTGAATCCCCCCCCCCCCCGTATCCAAACTGATAATGTGTCCAACCAACAATTTGCTTGCTAGCCAGCATGAAGAAATGTAGCAAATGTTTGTGATTGTTTGTCTAATCTGTGTGCGATTAGCTTAATCATTAAGGAAAGACTAGCGGCATGCTGACATTTTTGGTACGGACTAAACAGAAGCCAAAACGTCCACGGAGCAGACGAAGCTGAGCTTCAAGTCTGAACTCCGGAAAAGCGATAATAACTGCTTGAAAAGCAAACATTTCCCATTCATTGTGCCCTGAAAAAAAAGATAATTGGTTTCGATATTCAGATCCCATCAGTGTAAATCAGACATTGCTGTGACTAACATAGTGCTGAGAGGTATTCAACTGTCAAGTTACGAAGTGATCTCTCTGACAACGGTCGACAACAATCCTGCCCACCGAACACCACACTTGCCCTCCAGTGCATGTTGTGAGGCGAAGAGCAACCTGGGAGGACAGGCCTCACCAGCTCGAATGCAGTGAAGTCTTTACAGGGAAGGACATGAAAAGCATCCTTCCTCTTGTCCCCCAGCAGCTTCTTTTAAGGTGAGAAAGGCGACGAGCTCCCTGAGCAGCACCAGCGGAGCAGCACTCCGGCCAGCAAACAGGAGGCACGGGGCACCTCACAGCTGTGGATGTGCGTCACAGCATTTAGCACGGTGCTGCTGAAATTGAGACATTGTGCTCAAACACACCAATATTAAGGGGCGGAGGAGGGGGGGGGGGGTAAAAAAGCAGAATAAAAAGTTGTTGATTTCTCCCCCAACTGCCTGGCTGTCCATTATTCCTGTCCTGTGGCAATGAGGGGGAAGCCAGCTGGCTAGAGACCTCGACAATAAACAAACACAACATTGTCTGGCTTGAACAAACAATCTGCATTTTCCCCAGAGCCAACCTTCCCTCCCCAGCGATGATGAATATTCTCTGTCTCCTGCAGTCATATTTTTTCTGTTGGCTGTGGCGGGGGTTTTTTGGCTGCGGGGCCGGATATTGATAAAGCTGGAACAGGATTTTTCTGCACTGTATAATGTGGCTATCGCTCTGTGGCGTGTGAGGGATGCTCCATGCCTGGATACAGATATCCAACCTCCGGCTTTGACACACAGGGTGACTGAGGTTTGTTTGTGTGTGCGTGCGTGCGTGCGTGCGTGTGCGTGTGTGTGTGTGTGTGTGTGTGCGACTCTGTAATCGCTGGTCTCATGCTGTACAATCTGACCTCTGAGCCATCTAGTTAACACACACATGTGTACGCTGACCACATTTACTGTGTACACAACACAGAGCAATGACAAAGAGACCAGCTCACACTGTGCTATTTGAGATATTTACTCATTTAATCCCAGTGTGTGTGCTGCGCTCCATTTCAACTGGCAGTAATGAGCTGTGGCTGGACCCCGCTGCGTGTGTGCGTGTGTGTGCGTGTGCGTGTGCGTGTGCGTGTGTGTGTGTGTGTGTGTGTGTGTGTGTGTGTGTGTGTGTGTGTGTGTGTGTGTGTGTGTGTGTGTGTGTGTGTGTGTGTGACTAAATGCATCCTGCAGTGAGGTCTATAGTGCAAACCATGTCGAGTCACCCAGCACAGCTCAGCATAGTGGCACCTCAGTGTGGTGTGTGTTTGTATAGTAAGAGGCCCACTTTCTAGCACTCCTACTGTGCCCCTTTGACTCCATAAAAATTTTTTTTTTAAAACATATGCAAAACACACACACACACGCATCTGTGCACAGCTACACAAATTCACGTACAGTACTTATTTCAGAAGTTAATCTTACTGCTGAAAGAACATCGCTTTCACCGCTAGAGGTTATGTAGCCGTAAATAAATAGAATTACTGGATGAAGCTATATTTTCACCCAAAACACAAGCTGAATAGCTACGGGGCTAAAGCTCTTTATTAGTGCCACTTTAATTATTAAGAAGCATTGATATAAATGCTGCAGTCAACAGGTCTTAAAACTGAAACGTGAAGCAAAACGGGATCCATACTTTAAGAGCTAAAAGAAGAACAATAGGCCACAACTTGCAAACCAAAAATCACAAGAAACGGTGCTGAGCCTTAAAAGAATGAATCTGAATACAGATGTATGACAGTTACAGTTAAAACAGCCCCAGAAATCTCACAAAGAGGGTCTTATTCTCTAATTCTGACCACATGAGTCATATGGAAATACACTCAATTGCCCCTGTAGTGAAATTAAAAAAAAAGCCTCCAACTTCTACAAATTACTGTGGAGGGGGGGGGGGGGGTAATTGTTTGGAAGGGAAACATGTTGTTCATCAGCTAACACTAATCTTTAAAAAAATTTTTTTTTTTAAAAACCAGTGAGTCAGGCAGCAGAAATTCAAAGCGTGGCCCTGTGCGTTGGCTGCAAAAACAGACAACAATAACACTGGCTCCATAAAATAATTGGAATGGAATAGAATGGAAAGGAATAGAAAACAATAAACATGAGCCACTCATCTGCTAATCTTTGCAGTAATTCAACCACAATAGGTTTAAACACAATTATTGCACAAACAACTGAACAAAGCAAACGTAACGATCATTTGCACGGTCGAGGCGTCCGCATGAAATCCAGCCTGCCTGTTCGATCAAGGTGGGTTTGTCACACGGAAGCCGGCTTCCTGTGTGGTTTCAGATGCTCCAGCCACGCAGGAAGCAGGAAGAACGGGAAAAGCACAATTGGTAACATCAGAAACAACCGAGTTCAACTTAAGTGATCTGTGTCGTTCCACTGTTCTGACACTGTGAATGCTGGCTTACTGTCATTGCTCACTGGAACAATTACTGGAACTGGACCATCGCTCGGGAGATTTGTTTTACCTGCGAAGTTAAAATGTCCGCCGTGAAACGTTTGCAAACAAAAAGGTGAAAACTGGACACAAAATAATGCGAAGCAGTACCGGAGTTTTTGTAACCAATTTTGATTAGGATTACAATAAACAAATGATCATTTTATAACATTATAGGGAATGAAAAGTATGGCAATTAATTATTTCACCAGGGCTTACGCTTAATAGGTAAGGGCCGACAGTTTAATTCTGCAGTTTGGCTGACTCGTGACATAAATGTTGATACAACGAGTGAATTTAGACTGTAATTGGAAACGGCACTGCTTCGGGCTGGACGGTAATGTCAGCACGCTAACGTGCTAATGGTACGTTTACCATCTTAATTGAGGGTGTTAGGATGCTAATGCTTGCTGCTTGTACAGCTTGATGGTAATCTTTGACCCGATGATGGTACCAGAGGTATTTTTTTTTTTTAACTTTTACAATTCATCCTGCGGAAGGTATGAACGTGCGTACCAAACACAATGCCAATTCACGCTGTAGTTGCGGAGACACAATGGCGGCAGCGGGAGGCCAAGTCAGGAGATCATTAAAAGTCAGAAGGATTCATCCCCCTGAAACGTGAAACCCTGTACAGGCCGTCGTGGCAATCCATCCGCAATTTGTTTGGGGGGGGGGGCGCTTCAAACTTAATCAAAACACTGGACCCCCTGCTACCACGGCTACAAAGGGTAGCATCTCATTTGCAACGGCGTGAGACAAAAAAAAACAAAAAAAAACATGACAAAACATCAGTCATGTTCAAGAGAATCAGCTCCACCATCTGTGCTTCACATTGCGCATTCATAATGCAGCTTGTGTCCTCCAATAATGAACATGTAGATCTAATGTAGCACAGCAGTGGCCTTGGACCAAATAAATATTTAACAACATATTACACTTAATGGGTGACTGGATGCTCGCTGATGAGCTACTGGAACGCGTGGCATAACGAGCTGTTAGCCGTGATCTCCCCGCTCACTTCTTCTCCGCTCTGATCATCCAGACTAAAATCATTACATTATGCATGAAAGGGTGCGACGAGAATCCGCAAATTGCTCCAAAACGGACATGTTGCTTCACTAATGGTTGGATTTATGACACTTCATTGTGCCTGTGTTATCTGCGGTCACTCTTTTAATGGGTAATATCTACAAAAAAAAATACAATTGTAGAAATAATGGAAAATGTAGAATAACATAAAATATGTCATGAATTATTTAAACAAACAAAAAAATACAGCCAGAACTGAAAACTTCTCCATTTGACAAATGTTTGATTAGATCAAAGCAACGCTCAAAACAAATGAATGTTTTCACTGGAGCTGGATACATTTTAGAAAATGGTTCTTTAAAATATTCAGCCATCAATGATGATGAAAATATTGTTGGCTTAGGACACCACCTCCTGACTCGTCTCAGTTCCTGAAATGGAAATACAATACGTGTAATATTCATTAAAAAACAAAAACAAAATGTTTTATTACTTTACAGCGTCCACATACTTGATCCAAATTTGCTAAATACTGCTGGATTAACTTCAAAACATAGCTGCTGTCTGTGCCGTTTGCAAGTGAATTAAAGTAAACGAAGACAACAAGTAAAGAACACCGAAGCAAAAGAAATAGTTTGACATTTTAGGAAATTATTCATTTATCATTCACTTTTTTGCTTGAGTGAGAAGAGATGATTGATAGCTCTCTCCGTGGCCTATGTTTACAGTAAATATGAAGCTACAGCCAACTGCCTGTTAGCTTAGCTTGTAGGCTTATGTTTCTTTCAAATGGGATTGTGTTTAAGAACTCTCTATCATACGGTATTCACGATGTCGGACCTCTGGATTTTTTTTTTTGGAAGTTCAGATTTCACGGGCTGTGACGTATTTGCTGACGTTTATGGAATTGACAAAGGCTATGGAAGTTCTTTCTTTGGATGTTAAAATAATATATTTTATCTTCAGTCATAGTTTTTCCTTTAACAGGTCTGAGGAAAAATATAGATTGAACTCAAGCCATTATAAAGGTGTCCTATGTATTCCTCATGCAACATAACTAGAACAAACACAGTGCCCCACCCAAAATCCAGTGTCCCAACAGATTACATCAAAAACATTTATCTTTATATGCGTGACTCACCAAACGTGAAGCCAGGTTGGTGTATCCAGTGTTATTAGTTCTACTGGTTCATAAAGAAAGCGGTGTTCGCAGCCTTGGAGTCCGTCACTCCCATCAATTCTGCTCTATTGACTTTAGCTTAAAATAAAAAGGGGAAAAAAAAAAACCAACATTGTATAATTCTCCTGCATTCATAAATAAAAAGTGAGGATTTACATACATTCTTCTGAGCCGAATCGATTTGGGTACCCCCCCCCCCCATTCACGATACTGTAGCAGATTTTAATTTAGTGGGACTGCGTACTGTGTACTAGAAATGGGAAGGGGATACCAGACAGACTGTAAAATAAACTCCTCGCGAGCCGGGAACCAACGTCATTGAAAGATTATTGTGCGGTTAAAATGTAAGGTGGCTGTTTATGAGCTTTTTTTTTCCTCCCGCATGCAAACGTTTGCGCTGAACATGGGGGGGGGGGGGCAAACGGGGAGGAGATTATGACCTGCTCACCTGCAAAAGAAAGCAACAACGCAGCCAGAATCAAAGTTTTACCCGCAGACTGATACTGTGCTCGGTCACAGAGACAGACCGAGAGGGGGGTCTCCATGGTTACCGCGGCTGCTGTCATCTTCAATCCTGTGACCTTTTATGCATTGCAGATCAATAACTGCGAGGTTTAGTCTCCTAGGTAAACAAGGGAATAGGAAGACGGCTGACAGGAGTAATTGCTGACATTTCTCAAGAAGATTTCTTGGGCAGTCGAACCGGCTCTCGGCTTCAGAATACAGTGGAAACTTGGGTACGAAAATTGGAGCACATCTTTGTACGTGTCCGCTTCAAAAACCTCCCGCCAGCACAGAACGGCCGGCAAACTTTTGGGCTGCACAAATTGGACGAAGGTGTGATTAAGTGACAAAACTTTAATCTGCTGTCAGTTCTGGCACAACATCTTAGACTTTGCGCAGCGTTAACTGTATGTGTTAAGCTGTTAAGTGCACAGTGTGCGAGAAAGCAACAAATCCATAGTCAAATGAGAGGGAGATTATAAATGTAGCCATACTATTCTTCATTATTACACCAAAGGATTTCAGATGGAGCTAACGCTTATTAAAACTCTTCTCACGAGCTGTCTTGGAGCAAGCGGGGCAAAACCTTGGCAGAGGAGCAGGGGTTGCCTTGGTGAGGCTCCGTTTGAAGTTCTGGACTCCTAATTTGTTTTCCGTCCTAGCCTGCCAAGCCAAGCCTTTTCAAGATGCCTTTTCAAGCTCTTCATGGATAAAGTCGCTTCGGTGCAGATTCTAGGTAGAGAAGAGGCTGACGCAGAGAGTGAGAGAAGGTGAGAAGGATGGTGGAGTGAAGGGAGGGAGGAGGAGGGGGAGGGGGGTTGAGGCTATATTTTGATCGGGGCAGAGAGCGCAGAGGCACACAGAAATGGTCAATATTTGAAAATGGTCTTTAAAGCGAGAGGTGAAAGAGAGTTGTCGAGCTGGAATACCTTGAATGAATGCTTGCACAGAAATGAAAGACGGGGAAAAGGATTTTGTAATCAAAGAACATGTTTCTGCTTCTCTTCTTTCTTCTCTTTTCCCCCTGCATTTATTTCTAGCTTTTTAAATATGGAGAAAAGGCACATTTAACTGCTTGGAGAGCTGAGCACATGTTTTGAACAATGAGCTTTGATGCAGTTCTCAAAAGCCAATGTTTTGGCATGGCTTCTGAACTCTGAATATACAATGTCACAATACCAGTTATTTGGTTGTAATTTGGTGTTTGGCACTAATGCCGCTGAAAAACGTCAAACTTCTCAACACAAATACAAAAAAATAATAATAATAATTAATCAATATATTTCAATTTAAACTCTAAAAAAAAACAAAAAGCCTGGTGCTCACACAATGTGAATGCACATCCACAATGTTATATTTTGGCTGTAATAATCTGGAAGCAGGTTGCTGCCTTCTCCCTGTATGAGACTAATGAAATCCGAGTGTCTTTTATCGAGTGCCACCGCTGGCTAAATGTCTTCTGTCGAGACAAAAGTTGGTCTACGTGTTCCGGAGTACATTCTCTCTGCTCTAATGCTAGCAACAGGGGAACTCTTTGTTATCCACAGCACTGCTGCATGTCTTAGAAATAAAACCGTTTGGTTGGACGGCTTGCTTTTGTTGCTGGTATTCAGTAGTTGTCCTCTTTCCTGAACTTTTTATGTGCTATTCTTTCTTTTCTCCTTCTGTACTCAGAGTTTTGCTTTTGTAAGACACGTAAGACCTAAGTTTTGCTGACAAATAACAGAAATCAGTTTTTGTATCTGAGTGAGTCACAAGGACGAAATACCGAAACAGACAAAACTAAAGCACCTGGTCTGTTCTTGTGCAGCTTCCACAGTCTTGCAACAAACAGAAACACTGCCAGAGCCTTAATATTTCGAGACAGAACCCCATGTCCAGCACAGAGCAACCTTCTGACAGCAACAAGGCTTCAGCAAACACCGAACTAATACTTGCACGACACCTTCTTTTTCTCCATCCTGACATTTCCACTTCTGTCAAACACAATATTACTGCCAGTCTCTATTTTAATCAGCTCAAAAATGAAGTGCTAGCATGACTCTATTGCCATGGCAACTGGTATTACATCTTTGAGCTGCCTTCATTTCTTCAAATAAGAGGGTTATTTATTTCTGTGCTTTCTCAATATACCTTTTTTTTTTTTTTTTTTCCTTTTGCAATTTCCCCCATACAGTAAATTCTGCAAAATGGACACTTTAAACCACAGGTGTCGTGCGGGCACACACCGACGCCCGCGCGTACGCATAAAGCCACCGGCTCAGCAGGAGTCCCGCCAGCCAGGAGCACAAATACAACAGGAATAAAAGAGAGGGAGAGCATGAAAGGTGGGTTTATTTTAGGAAGCAGAGTTTGAGGGTGGAATGGAGTTTAATACCTCATTTCAATTTCGGCGGTGTGTTGGGGGCCCGGCGGGGAGCCGGAAACCTGGCAGGAAGAAAAGGGGGCACAGGAGAAGCAGAGCGGCGCGCTGCAGACACAGGGTCAAGCTGCTGTTATGTTCAACTCCGGAGCCCCTTTCTCAGTGAGGGGGGAGACCGGTCGAGGTCGCTCCGAAGCCCAGCCGGGAAAAAAAGAAAAAAAAAAACAACAACACGCAATTGAGCCAGAGTTTAGAGAAAGGTTAAGTGACTGAAGGGCTGATATTTATTAAAATAAACGAAAGTAAATGTCATACTTATTAAGCGAGCGTTCTTGCAGCGGGACAGAAACAAGAAAACATGTGTGGATACTGTTGTTTTAAAAGGGGAGCCAGACCTTAAAAGCAAATATGATACGTGTTCTGCAGCAGATTTATCTTGGAATACTTTTTAGCATTTCATTTATTTTGCCACAACACTGTTCATTAAGAATTAAAACTACTGAAGTTGCCTTTTGCAGATTTAATTGACAGTTTTTATACATTTTCGGGACCCTCTGACTTCCCAGAGACGACACGTTTTTTTTTTTTTTTCTCGTAGCGCAGCACATTGTTTTATCAATGTACACAGAATTATAACATCGATTTTAGTACATTTCTACAAAAACACACTTCTTAAAGGAAGTGTATTCATGAAAACAGAATCTCAGTGATTATTCACATCATATAAACACAAACTAGAACTCCTGGGCCCATTATGTATAAATACATAGGCACAGAATTCATGCATACACAGTTTCCCACACACAAACAGATATATATAACTACTGAGAACCTGTAATTTATTGAATTTTGTAAGCCCAGCTTTATCACTCTTTTTTCACGGAAAGCTTCGTTTAATTTCCATGTTATCTTTCAATTTTGTCTCTTATTGTGAAGTGCTGGGGGAAGCATGAGTACTGTGAATGAAATCACTGATTGATTGCCTGTCTGAAGTTACCAAGTTACAATAATGATTGAAGGTGGGGAGCATGAATGCATATGTGGATAGAAAGGAAGCTCATTTTTACACTGATTGAGATATAAAACAGAACCATGTGTACGCACAGCCTTATCCACAGTTTTACACCTCTCGCCCCAGGCCTGAATTATCTTTAGTATTCCCAAAAACAACGATTTTTTCCAGTGTTACCAATCCTTTATAAATAACCACCAAAAAAAAATAATATTAGCTTATCGCCTCAGGTAAAAAATACTTTTAGATTGCAAACATTTTTTATGATCAAATGTGCAGTTGCCATTCGCTCTGCAACAAAAATGAGCAACGGTTCTTATTTGCTATGCTCTGTGAAGTGAAGTACGGCCGGCTCATGCCCCTGTGCCGACGCGTGAGCGTCATATACCTGAAACACAGACTCATTCAAAGCCATCTTCGACACCTGCAAGGTGGAGGCTTTAAATGGCTGTATTGCTGCTTATTTTAGAAAATGAAACGAGGCTTTCATGGAATTTTACGCGAGTGAACAGTGACCGCAGCGGTGGATGAAGCCACCGTTTTCAACATGGGGAAAAATGGATTGGTCAAATGCTCGTGCAGCCCAGCAGGGTGCCTGAACAAATCGGCCTCTGAAGTGTGGAAATCTACAGTACAAATGAATGGTGTTAATCTGGTGGGCTGAGTGCAGAGAGAACGTGCTGTGAAATCTTGTTCGTTACCCTTTGCTCTCTCGCTGAAACTCTCCCACCACCTCCCCACCACCCGCCTCCTCCCTGCACCCGCTGCTCAACATGATCTCCTCCTCTAGTCTATCCCGCCTCCGTCTTACTTCCCCCACTCTCTCAGTCGCACTTCATCTGTCCCGTCTCTCCCGTCTCCTCGTTTTTCTCCAGCTCATGTGTTTAGAGCCTGAAACGAAACAGGCAGCGTCTCAGCGGGAGGCTGCCGGTATAGTGTCGAAATGTGCCCGGCTTCCTCCCACAATCTCCTCCTTGCTCCCACTTTCTCCTCCCTGCTGTCGTCCACAATTTACAAAGTGCAATGAAATGTTAATTCAAGTTGTGATTCCACATGCAACATTCATGGGACTCCCACTGCGAACAGAGGAGAGAGCGGGCGCTTCCACATGACTTCATAGTTTATGATGCAGATCGACTCCTGCAAATAACGAGGTCTGTCCTTGTATTCATCCATATAAACGGTTATGAAGCGCTCCATTATACCCGATACCTAACGGGACAATAAAACAGGAATTCAATGAATTTCAAGATTTTACAAATGATATGGTTCATCCTCAATTAACAACGGATTCGTAACTAATGTTTAAATTGATTTATAACGAGAATAACAAAAATATCATTACAAATTTAGGAATAAGAACAGCACCAGTCCAAAGTTTGGACACACCCACTCATTAAAAGGTTTTCCATTATCATGACTGTTACAGCTGAGCATTTCTTATCTTCGTATGGATTATAACAGTAGCTGAATAGGGGCTGTTTGCTATGTGCCTACATGGCAACTGGTGGTCTCAAACACATAAACAAGGCAAGAAATTCCACCAGTTAACAGTCCAAGCTGATGAAGATATGGCCAAGAGTGTGAAAAGCCGTTATCAAGGCCAACAGTGGCTACTAAAAAAAAAACATTTCACTGGTATCAATCCATCAGTAAATATCAAGTGAAAAGGGGTTTTGTCACAAAATGTGAAGTGAAGCAGTAAATTAGCTGAAGAATCTGCAGTCATACCTTTATGACAGAATTAGTAGATATAAACTGTTTGGTGCTTTCTAAAAAAAAAAAAAAAATGTGATTAAGAGAAGACTCGCGGAGCTGACTTTTTTTCCACTCAGCTGCTGAAAATGATCAAGGTTGTGATCCATGGCTTGACACATCAAATCACACCTCTGGCAAGAAGATCTGAGTAACTCTGTATAAACTATGAGGCCTAATTACCATTAAAAACAACTCTTGTCCTACATTTGGATCCTGAGGCGATTCCTCAACCGGCAAATTTGCATTTGCCCATCGCAGCACGGTTCTTATCTTCCCCACGGCCCGACGTGGAGAAACTAACCAGCAGATCTCATCCAAGCTAAACAGCTAACAGTCAGACATCTGTAACATTGAAGTAAAGAAAGAAAGAGAAACAGTTTCACTGGTGCACTGATACTTTTTGTAGTTTTTCTGAAGAAGATGGACACAGGTCACTACATTACTGAAACCGATGCTTTACAGGTAATCGATGGCTTTGTAAAGAGATCAGAATGTGGTTGTTGTGGTTCACAAGAGGAAGGGCAATTCAAATATATGACATTGAGGCAGTACATCAAGGAAAAGAAAGCTTTACTCATAAAAAGGCTGGTTTACATGAAATGATGCAGGCCAAAAAAAAAAACAAAACATAGGAGACAAGCTGGAGCACGTCCAAAAATACGAGCGGAAATAACCTGGCACATCAAGAAACTGAGCTCAGGTGAATTCAGTCATTTGTGAAAAGTTTCTAACACTACAATCTGGAAAATGGTAGGTGAGGAGACCAGGCTTTCTCGATGTAACTCCCTGATGGGGTAGCAAGACACAGGCAGGTACAGAAACCAACAAGAACCTTAACAGTTACAGGAAATACGGCGCACACATGCACACTAAAGGCGGAGGATTCCAAAATAAAACAGGAAGCAATTAAACAGTCCAAACGAGATGTGTGACGGTGGTATGCAGTTTTGTAAATGTTGCATAAATCTGGCCTGTGTTTGAAAGAACTTGAATTCTCATACCGTTTAAAAAAAAAAAAAAAGGCAAATGAGCTCAATATCTGCGGTAGACGTTCTAAATGAAAAGGCCTTCACTGGTTTTTGGCTCAGGTGGCAGCAGTGCTTTTACTAAATCCCCAGGAATCTTGGGCATTATTGTAGCTATCAGAGGATTAGAAATGCAATAAATGCCTCTGAATTAGTAACATGAGCAATTAGACGACGGCAGTGTGGCATTAATGTTGGTTGTAAAATCCACCATTGAGCATAAGTTTGATTCACTGATAGCAGTTATAGGCACTTATATTTAACTAGAAAACATGAACATTCATTACAGCCCACCTGCGTGTTACATTTGCTGTAAATGTAAGGCAGCTTTATGACGATAAAAGCTGAACACAGCTTAGCTTTTTCAAGTTCAGTTATTTATGTCTGCTTCTTTATATCTTTGCTGAATCGGATATGGTTTGATTTCACAGTCACTTCTCACATCAGGGATCGCAACGCCTTCCACTGCTTTTATTTGATTCGTTCCACTACTCCAACATATTTCTACCCGGTGATGCAAAGCAGATATTCAGTTATTGATGGTATTCATTAGTAATTGATGGTAATCCTTTAACGTTTAATTTTTTTTAGTACAGCCAACGCATTGAGGAGGATCCTCTTTTCTATCACAGCCGCTGTGGCCAGATTGACATCACGGCTCCTCACCACTTCACCAGGTGAAGTCATGACAGAAAAAAAAAAATGGCAACAAGGAGATGTTACATAATTGTTTCTGTCCTGACAGATTATGCTTTGGTTTTTAGTAAAAATCAACATGTAATTTATGCAGGAGGCCAACTTTTTCAGAAGGTAGTGATTGGCCTTCAAGCTGGTCCCTGCAGAGCCAAAAGGATCTGGTTTGAACAAAGAAAAACTCCTCAGTCCTTTGCGTCAGGGACATAGAGCTACTGAGACCACAATGATTCAAGCCACTACAATCTTTCTACTTTCTTTACATGGACATGTTAATGCACAGTTGTTATATATATTAAGCCTTTTTTTTTTTTTTACATACAATTTTTTTTTACTCTCAATTGTCTTGATGACATTAATTGAGGTTGCTTGGAGACTTGTATCATGAAGCTGAGTCCAAGTTATGTACCGTGCAACCGTGATTTGATGTGCTAATATGGTTGCCTGGACAGCCGCTGTGAAGAAAGAGTAAGAAAGCTAAGAATAAAATCCCGGCGCCTATAGGAGCACTATATCAGCAGCGCTCTATGGCAACAAGTGACGGAGAACGTGGGAGAACGTGGACGTGTGTTTGTGTAACGGAGTACCGCAAGCTACGAGGATGGAAACAGAGCAGCGCATGGGCAGGCATTATGTGTTCAACCATTTTTTTTTTTCGATTTCTCGGGTCACTCTTACGTAACGCAACCGGCTGCGGCCCGCTGACAGCCGGGTGGGAGCAAGATATGACCTCACAAAGTCCGTTCGGGCTTCATTTAAAATGTGTCGCGCCGAGCGGAGAGTGCTTGAGGAGAACCACGAAAACCCATTATTCCTCTGTAAATAGCCAGACATGACGGTCTTCAAACGCGAGGCTCGTACGCTTAAGGGGAGGGGAAAAAAAAAAAAAAAAAAAACAAGCGAGTCTATAAGACTCTCATTTCACTTCATTTCCAGAACAGCATACATAATTACCGAAACATAAATGTGCACCTTTGAATTACTGCTCCTCTGTCACAGCGAACTAAGTCTTTCTTTCCTTAAAACACACACATGCATGGCTGGCTTCTAACTTAAGCAGCTGCTTGTTAATTCTCCAGTGGGAACTGTGCCTGACACGCAGCATGGATGTGGAAGAATGAAGGCGGCTCGGGGTCACCACGCTGATGGATGTCTGGTGTTTTATCGCAGCAAGAGAAAAAGGAGAAAGTAAACGACAAAAGTGGGTTACACAAATACGACAGAAGAGGAGAGAAATAGAGCGACCAAAGCCACGCAGGCAGGCTGTACCTCGACGCAGCTGTGCTTTGAGCTACACGATGACAAGTCGAGCGTAGAAATGTTAAGTAGCACTGCCTTTAAATGGTAGTCGTGAGTTTGTGGTCACGACATGGGAAGTCATGTGAACAGAAGCAGGGGGTTCAAGTGGTAAACGCATGACAACACCGTTGCTAGGCGGCGGGAGAAGATGAGGCTTTCAGGAACATCAACATTTTCACCAGACATATTATCTAATCGTGAAGATAAACCTCCGTCGCCTGCGACTAAAATGTGAACTTACTATCCAATGAAAAATGAACAATCGTCGCCTCAGCTAATTCAGAAAATGACGGCAAATACGTCCGCCCGTGAACTTTGACCTTTTCCAAAATTCCAAGATGGTGAATACCAAGATCGGGGCGTACGGGCTCTTCCCACGGACACGGTAAACATGACCCCATTTGAAGGCACGGCCATAATGTTGACCACGCTCATCATTTTAGTTTAGCGTTTAGCTTGCATTCGCCTATCACAACAAAAGTGCAACCGGGGATGACGAGAACGTGAATTTTTGCAGTTGTTGGGTCATGAACCTGAAGATGTTGCTTCCTTGGATGAAAACTCGGAGGGGTGGCATCCTTGCTCTTTGGATAGTTTGGGGTGAAATTGACAAGAAAGGATTACAACAGACTCACAGTGAGCACCTGACGGACAGATTAGCATTGGAAATGTCTCCAAGCTGCAACGAAATCAAGTGCCACGGTGGATGCATCACTTCAATTAGCTCAGCGGTCACAAAATGATTGTGATACACCGCAGTGAAGAAGCTGCCACACAGGCACTAAAAAACACTTGAGGTTTTATACTTCAATGACGGATCTGAATGAAGCTTTTGCTATTGTAATGAAGCTGAAGAGACATACTGTGCCAGCAAGGTATCACAATGATTTACTTTGACATATCCTCCCTCTAAAATTAAATTAGTGCCTGAACTTGAAATGAATACACCCCCATCTATTCTATTTCAAATTTCTAGTGCTACATCTGTAAACACATTGGAGGACAGATTGCTTTTTCTTCAGGGTTTAACCCAGCATTGACAGCAGGTTTGGAAGAAAAAGAAAAAACACACATATCTTCACAAATATTCAGTAATGTTCGTTCCTGAAACGAGTTGCAGAAATAACTATCTTTTGAAGCAAAAAAAAAAAAAATGGAGTTTTGACAGGTCCAATCCGAGTGAGCCAGTACTGCAGCGCATTGCTATATACCAAAGGAATAACTGAGGTGAAACAAATTAAAAATACATATTACTTGAGTGGTATGCGTGCTGAAGGCAATTACAGCCTGACATTTCTCACTGAATCTACTTTCAGACCACTAAATTGTTACCTACATTTTGGATTCTGTCGGTGATTAAAAAAGTCTGAGTTGTTGCTATATTTACTCAGTGTCAGCACCATGTGAATACTTCTTGCGCTTTCCCACCGTGGCAGCCTGAGTCGCATAAATTCATCATTTAACATGTGACAGATTTGTACTGATCAATTAACAAGGAAGACACAAACAGCATATAGCTCCGTTTCAATTAGCAGAGTTGATTGTATTAGGTTTAATACAGCCTTTCATTTAGATGTAACTACAAGTGATGGGAGCTTTACAGCCTTTTTACTGCTTCTCTGTTTACCATGTGGAATATGTTAATGACACTTCACAGTCAGTGGCAGTACAACCAATGAAAAGAACATTAATTGTACCACTATAAAACAAGAATCCTTTAAAATGCCATTAATAAGTCCTTAATTCACCCCTGAAAAGAGACAAAACACCTTCAATTTAAATTAAGGTGTTTGTTATGCCCAATTACCAATAAACTTGAAAATGTAAAAAAGGCAAACTCATCCTTCAAAAGCCCCTGGTCAAATATTTTATTGAAATATTTGACAAATCCCTTAATTATCACTTAAAGGATTACAGTTGGTGTAAGAGCCAGTAAGGTCTGTTCAGGTTTTGGTCTGTTGTTCCATCAAGCTGTATCAACATAATGCCAAAACATTGCAAAGAGTTAAATTTATGGATCTATTTACCTACAGAACTAGAAATGTATGTTAATCTGTTAATCTCTACACACTACCCTGCCACCCTGCCAAAACCTTTACCCCCCCCCCCCTCCCTCGTAAAGTTTTCTAAATCTGACAGTTTGTGATGTCACAAACTCAGTCTGCCCTCAGCACGGCACACTGTCTGGACGAAATCACAGAACGCTCATTTCGTTTGCAGAGCTACAAGACCAAGGGAAACCTGTGAATGACGCGGGCTCAGACGAGAGTCAGCCAATCAGAGGAGAGGGTCTTTGATATCAATACGCCTTAAAGACACAGACACAAAACAGCCTGTTCTTGGTAGAGCGCCATAAAGTAGCTTCAGAGAGGAGATGTAAAACAGTATTGAGAAGGTGTTTGACACTTAAACCACAAGAGAAACATCTTATTGATATCAAGACTACGAATAGAATACTGTTCAAGAGTAAAGTACCTTTGAGGATCACAGCGGGGGAAGGGGAGGGGGAGGTGAGGGGATGGGAGGGGGGCGGGGGGGGGGGGTCTTTGCCTCAGGGCATCTTCCTGCGGGACAGACTGTGAATGCCCTGTTTGCCGCAGCTGAATGACATGCAGGGACGGGCAGCATCTTTCCATCTGTCTCCCACCTCAAAGATAGAGAACATGACAGGCCAGTCGATGTTTATTCATTTGTTTCAATCAAAAATCAAATTGCTCTCTGAGGGAGAAAACACACTTTTCTTTGCCCAATGCACAGATTGTTATGAGACTAGTACCCTGCTTTAAAACCGCAAATCTTCTCGCTTGAAAAAATAACACCAGTGGTAAGTCTGTGAAAGATTTGATGCAACAAAATCTACAACCGCTTATTTATTTATATCTATTGACTGTAATACATTAATGGATCCTTATTTACTCATTAAATGTCCTCAAGAAAACTATTAAAATCCCTTTAATTTTCCATTATTTAGTTTTGACATAACAACAATATAGAGTCAACTCCACTCTCAAAATCGTTACATTAAGACTGTCCTACAATATCAATAAACCCATCATAGCAAAAGCATATTTTAGTTTGTTTCTACAGCCAATCAAAGCCTTTAAATAAAGAATATGAAATTAGATAAGTGTACGGTTTGCAGGAACACAGTGTCTCTTCTGCTTTGGCAAGCCATGCCGTTTTGTGAGGGTTCAGAGAAGAGGAAAATGAAAAACAGAAATGACTGCCTTTTTGTTGAATGAACCTCCTTGTCAGACCTGAGAGCTACGTCAATGTGAGCCGATCTTTATTTTTAAAGTATGTCTTCAGAAAAATCTGGCTGAAGGACAATGGGCAGACTACTTAACGGAGTTCAGAGTGTTGTTCGGTGGATGGCCGAGGCGGCAGGAACTTTAAATAGCTCAAGGACAAACACTCCATGAACACTGGCTACTAGGTAGGTACTAGGTACTAGGTACAAGGTACTAGGTATTAGGTACTAGGTACTAGTTATTAGGTACTAGGTAGTTCTGGCCACCGAATTGAATTTAATGGACTCATGTCTAATCTAGCCTAGTGTTTCCAATCTGCTATGAAGCACTGTAGCCTACAAATGATGAGCATGTTTGTTGTTTTGTTCAAGTCACTTCTTCTACTCTCTTCCCCTCCACTCCATACAACATTATTCAGGTCATCTTTGCAATAAGCAGCGAGCACGAGGCTCCTTCTCTCAGTCGGTCACGTCGGGTTGAGCAATCTCGAAAATCCCCCACCAATCCCTAAAACCACCACCTCCATGAAATGCAGCAGTTTAGTCCTCCTCTGAAATTCAAATGAAGATCCATCAGAACTGCTAACAAGGCAGCTTAAGTAACAAGCCCTTCAAAGTCTGCGATTCACCGTTCCACGGGAGAGCAGAGAGAGAGAGAGAGAGAGAGATTGGTGGGGGAGTAGGAAGACGAGGAAAAGAGGCGAGAAATAAATGGAGAGCAGATAGTGAAGCTCAGCAGCGTAAATGTTTGGCCAGGTCACTGTGTGTGTGCATTTTGTATCTCCAGGACAAAGGGGCAATTGTGTGTAACTGTGAGCCACCGATGCCATTGTCCGGTCAAGGGTTTTTGTGCCTGCTTGTGTGGAGGATGTTGTATGAGTATGTATTTAGGTGTGAAGATCAAGTTATTTGCTATAAAGTGGGTTTTTCTAATGGTATGTGACGTGCATGAAAACATCCCCCACCACTCGCCACCTTGGGAGTTTTAGCTCCGGTTTTTTTTTTTTTTTTTTTTTTTTTTTTGGTCTCTACAAACTCCTGAGGGAAAAAAAAAAAATCTAGTTTAGCTGCTAAACACTCCACTATGTTCACCTGCTAGTTGTCAACTGTGTCTGGTGCTAAGCAGGGAGTGTACTTTTAGGGGCTCTGTTTTAACAATTTAAGCACACAGTCTATTTTTTTATTTATTTTTTATTTTATAGTACTCTATTAATCCCCGAGGGGAAACTTCTTCGCTGCAGCAGGGGGGCTCTCAGGGGGGAGCTGCTGCAGCAGGCTGCCACTAGCGCGGCGCCAGGTAACCTGACCTGAGGTGCATGTTTTTGGATGATGGGAGGAAGCCGGAGAACCCGGAGAGAACCCACGCAAGCACAGGGAGAACATGCAAACTCCGCACAGAAAAGGCCCAGGACCGGATTCGAACCCGGAACCTTTTTGCTGTGAGGCTACAATGCTAACCGCTGCACCGCCGTGCCTCCCTAAAACAGTGGGAGTGCATTTACAGTGCGTAGTAAATCCACTTTTCCTAGTTTAACAGCAGATAATCTGAGAGCAGAGTAACGTGCATTGTTCAAGGAGGTGGTACTTAAGTCTCTTCATTAATCACAGGTGTGTTTTGGGCGTAACGTGAAATAAACCAATCAGAGTGTAAACCTCCCATTACCTTTAACAGCCGGGTGTTTGCCCACTAGTAACCGGTCAACACATACTCAAAGTAAGCAATTCTCCATTTCTTTCACTTGTACGATCTCCTTTTTTTTTTTCCCCTGACAGAATGATGTCACAAAATCTTGTATCTCCATTTGGTCTGTTGTTAATTCTGTCAAGCACAGTGAAGGATCTTTTGTACGCGACCTATGTTTGCCCACATGCTCGCTTGCTGTTCTCTGCTAACCACTCAAGTTGTACTTTACGTGCATATCTGTCTAAACGCATACGGCTGTTGAACTCACAGTGACCTATGACCTTTGCCCACCAAAATAAATAAAATAAATAAAAAAATTGTCTTCCTTGAGTCCAAATAACTGTTTGTCTACGTTGGGAGATATTTCGTCCCAAGTCTTTTCTGAGATATTGTGTTCACAATTGGAAATGCATGGGAACTCACCCTGACCTAAATGTTGTCAGTTCACTAGTGAATGTTTGTGCCAAATTTGAAGAAATTCTTTCAAGGCATTCCTGAAATCTTGCATACACAGGACTGGAAGTAGCAAATAAGGACAGACATGAGATCATATTGACCTTGACCTTTGAACTTTGATTACTAAAATCCCTTGGACGCCGAGGTTAAACATTAGAAACATGTTAAAAACATTTTTTTTTAAAAATGGGTGATGGATGTGTACTCAGAGTAACCTCAACCTCGGACCACCAAAATCGTATGAGTTCATCTTTGAGCCAAAATGAACATCTGTTCCACATTTGAAGGGATTTCCTCAAGGCGTTCCTGAGATATCGTGTTCTCAGCGGGAAATGGATGGAATTTACAACGATCTTGACAAAATTGAGTCAGTTCACCCTTGGCATCGAGTGAATGTTTTCGCCCAGTTGGAAGAAATGAGATATCCGGAAAACCTAAAAAACAAAAAACCCATAATGCATCCCCACAATGTCCCGAAACCAACAGTCTTACGGAGTCCGCTGTCGACTTCTAGCCCTCTTTGGTTCCTCTTTTCTTTAAAAAAAATAAATAAAAAAAAGGGGGTCTATTGGGAGTGGAAAAGGTGAGCTGGGGGAAGTGTGTTCACTTGATAAGCACAAAGTTTTCCCCTGAAGCTTCTCACTGTCCTCTAATGGCTCCACTAAGTCTGACAGAAAAGCAAATTGGCTGTTAAAATAACCGGAGTCAAATACAAATACTGAGATACACAGCAAGCAAACAGCAGTTTTGTGCGTGTTTGCTCTCGACAGTTGTTGGATTTGCCTTTCTGCTCGTCTCTGTGCACACACGCCCGGTGCGCACGGGGGGGGGGGGCGATTCTAGTCATGAAACCCTGTTCGCATTCATGTTTGGTGATTGAGTGCGATCGTGTTGAAGTCAAGTGTTGTTGTTTTTTTTTTTTTAATTGCCCTCACGCCAGCGAGCAGCCCTCGCCGGAAGCACGTCATGTTTCGGGTTGTCCGTCCGCCCCGTTCTTGCGATCACGATATCTCAAGAACACTTCGAGGGGATTTCTTTTAACTTGGGGAAAAAAACAAAAAAACAAAAACAAAATGCATTTGGTACATTCGGATGAACTGATAAGTGTTCTGGTGGTCGAAGGTCAAGGGTCGCTATGAGTTCACGTTCATTTCCCACTATTGATGCGATATCTCAGAAATCTCCACAAATGTGTCAGGAGCGTGCATGTACATGAACTGCATGTGCATTACAACTCGAGTAGTTAGCAGAGGCATATAACCGCCTAGGCGGGCATTCTGGTTTCTAAATGAAGTTGCAGCAGTGGTGGAGTTTGAGTTTATGTGGTGATCAATCAATAGCGATTGTGGCCACTTTATTTGTTTCACTTCTGGTTTAATATGTCTACACTCAGCAAAACGCAATAGCTGGAAATTATTCCCTGCGGAGAGGAGCCGAACTTATATATATTCAGGCGGTGAAATTGGGTCTCGAATCTCGAACTCCAATTTCACTGTAACCTGGCAACCCCACAACCCGATTCAAAAAGCGTGCGTGCAGCCTCTCTCTGCGCGGGCAGGCAGGCCGGCGGGTTTGTTACTACGGTGCTTCTCACTTTCGCTCCGAGTTACTATTTTTTTAATTTGTTTTTAATGTAAATATAGCGGAAATCACAGCACGGCCGTCGTCTTTCAATCACGTGTAGGGGGAGAGCGGTGGTGGTGGGGGGGAGGGGCAATCAGATCTTAAAGCGCCGATACAATCTGGCACGGGGCAAAATGCAAATGAAATGACGTCGCAAAAGGTTTTAATGGTCGGTTTCCAGCGAAAGCGCTTGGCAACACTGCGCTGTGTGATTCAGGTAGCCAACTCGGTTGTCGACAAAATTCGAATTCAAAAAGCACACGTGTGATTCTCAGCAGAGTTGGACAGAATTTCCATACACAGTATGCCGCCGTCCCCCCCTCCTCCCCCCCTCCCCTGAAGAAAACCTCCCGTAGTTCGAGGCCTAAAGGTTGGCAGGTACGCACCGCGTGTGGTGAGACTTAATGCTGACGATTCGATTTCCTTGAGCAAAAGCCGCAGAAAACTAGAGGAAAAAGGGATGAGGCTCACCGCATTTATGAAAGCATTATTCAATGGAATTATCAGGAAGCTAATTTTCCACTGACTGCACAGGCCTGGTTTTTTTTGTTTTTTTTTCATTTTGTCTGTTTCACGTTCAGTTTGCAGCATTGCCTTCATTACAAGTGAAAACACAGCGCAGAACCACCTATTACAAACCCGGAGACCGACCCGCGCGCACCTCTGCCAAAAAAAAAAAAAAGACGTCGCGGCTCCAACCCGCTCATCGTCTGTCTCCTTCAACAACAACACAAACACGCAGACGCACACGACGGCAACCCGCCGGGTGGCACGTTGTCACAGTCTGAGAGTTTTTGTCCTGCTGAGGGAGATGCAGGTATGGATCTCTGTAAAGTGTCATTTCACAGCAGACGTGACAGCGCAGGATCAAACACACACACACACACACACACACACACACACACGCGCACACACACACACACACACACACACACACACACACACACACACACACACACACACACACACACACACACACACTGACTCTACCGTAGACAAAATACACAGACGCCAGAGGACATGGCCCGTACCGTGCTGAGCGCCACCAGGCCCGAGAACAGGAGCGCAGTTACCAGGTTAAGAGAATGAATTGTTGTACTCTTACTATCAGTTTAACCTCAAAACTAATTAAAAAACAAAACAAACAAAAACAAAAAGGCCAATAAGTGTTTCCCATTAGTGTGTGAACTAATCTACTGTCCGGTTGGCAGGATTGAATTGGTTAAGCCGCCAAATGAAAAGCAGGAGTAACGGCGGCACACACGACACACACACACACACACACACACACACACAAGTACCAGTTAATTACATATCCTGAGTGTGTCACTGCTAACGGTTCTGTCTTTATCGCTACAGAGTCACTCGGGCTCAGGCCAGAGGGGTCGCCTGCTGCTTTAGGTAACACAGCAGCTTGGTGGCCTGACTTTGATAAGGGCCGTGGACGCTTCCACGCAGCCACGTGCACGCACGCATGCACTATCGCACGCGCGCACACACACACACACACGCACACACACACACACACACGTGCACCCGATTTAGGGTGTTTTTTCTGCTGTTACCCAATATCTTGAAAAAAAAAAAAAAAAAAAAAAAAAAAAGCCACCGCAGCAACTTTTTCTGTAGGTGCTGTAAATCTAGATAGCATTAAGTATGAATGCTTTACTGCTTAAAAAAAAAAAAAAAAAAAAAATCCATTTTGGGAAGACTCGTTTCTCTTTATTTATGAATTATTTAAAAGTGGAGTCGAATCTCAACAATTTTTCACACTACGAACTGTCGAGTGTTTTTTGGGTCACTCGGGGTGGCACTGGATCTTTCAACTAAATAGCTGCAATTTAAGTGTTCGCTTCCTTCAGTTGATCCATTCAAATGTTCACCAGTTAACGCGCCGACTTCGCCACTTATCCACTTTCCTCCGTCTGTTTCACGCGCGCCGACTTGGCAACGTTCAGCCAACGTTATGAACCCTTTGAGCTATTTTGCATGCGTCCACGTTCAGATGATTACCCCCAACCTCATTTCAGCCCCACTATTCTAAACTAACACCTCCTTACTTTCAGCTTACTGACTGAACTGTTTATTCGTTACTTTTAATTATACAGTTAGATTATTCATTCATTCCTTTTAAAAAGTTATTCATTTCAAAAAAAAATTAAATTACTTTTATCTAATCTACATTCAACAATTATTATTATTTTTTTTTACAATTTATCCCCGAAAAGTTCAAATTTCTCATTACTTTTTAAATACAAATTTTCAAATTGTTCGTTTATTATTATTTTAACCAGTTTTATCTACATTTAACCCTTTTTTGTTTACCATTCCCCCTAATTTTAGCCTGTTTGAATTTGTATTTATTCCTTTTAGCGAACTATTTCAACTCCTTGTCAAATACTTACTAATTTACATTTACCCATGTTTATTTTTTTATTTTTTTTTTACCATTTATCCCTTAGTTTTAGCTTAGATTTTGAAGTATTTGTTCTGTTATTTACCTTTAGGTATCAATTTCATTTCAACCTTTCACTCATCAGTTTTTATCTAGCTGTGTTCACACTTTGTCTACTACTTTCAGCTATTTTTTTTTTTTTTTTTTTTTTACCCCCAGCCATCTACGTCCCAATTTCAGCTAACTACACGAACCGTTTATTCTCAATTTCTTTTATTACCGTTACCTAGTTTTTGCCACTTATTCTTTATATTCAAACATATTCCTGTGTTTGAAATGGACTATTTCTTTTCTTTAACTGCTTACTTTTAGCTGCCGTTGACGGTCGGGATCTCTGCTCGCTTTTAACGCGCTCTCGATTTGCGTTGCGAAGCGTTGAAAGGTTGCAGGCAAAAATATATCATATAATATAATTCCTCCTCTGCTTTTTTTTTTTTTTTTTTTTCTTCTCACAGAAATACAACCATACCCCCTGGGGTACAAAAGCCCCCGGTTTGGGAATCACTGCTGTAATACACTAAAGCTTCCTTTTTTTTTTTTTTTTTTGAAAGCCACAGGTGACACAGCAGCTAACGATATCAGCGCTCGACAAATGAGACGGATGATGTTCGGTTTTGGTCGCGGTTGACGCGTGAAAGCCGTAAGCGTGCGTCACCGCCGGTCTGCTCTTTCAGATGCATTGGCAGCCTGTTAAAAGGCGCACGAGGCAGGAGGGGATTTCAGGCACGACGCTGCACAGTCGAAGCATGTCGAGATCCTATCCATTTTTCCGCCGCTTTTAAAGGTATCGAGGTGTGACTCGTCATCAAGTGTATTGCTTGCAGAATTTGTTTTTGGGGGGGGGGGAAGAGAATAATAATGGACGCGGAGCTACTGAGAATGCAGCTACATCAGCCAGACAAACAGTCCACGCCGTCGCTTCCCGCTGCTTGTTAAACAGGATACAAAATAAAAAAAAAAACTATTTGTGAAGACTGAGACTGAACATCTGTAACGGTGTGGGAAAAAAAAAAAAAAGGTCCCGTAAGGCCCGAGTCATCCCTCGGACGGCGCTTGAGTCGCGCTTTGAACAGCAGTTGCTCTTTCAATGGCAATTTAGAATCTGTTAAAAAAAAAAAAAGAAAAAGTAAAGCGGTCTGTTGCACGACGCGCAAGCCACGGCGACCGGAGGCGCGCGAATCGTCGCGTTCGCTGTTCGGACACAAAACGTCGGGATTCGCGTCGCGAAGCCGCGCTCGGCGCGAGCGGGCTCAAACAGCCGTCGGTCGGGGAAAGGGCCGGAGGCGACGGGCAAGGAAGCAGGAGGCGTAAATAAATCCCTTAAAATAAAATATTAAAAAAATAAATAAAAAGCTTCCAGAGTTTCAAACTGTCCTCTAATTTTGTCAAGTCGGGTAAAAAAAAACAAAAATTCACCTGGTCACTGGCGGTGAAAAGGTCTCGGCCCGCGTCGCGCGTTTAAGCTCCGCGGTTGTCTGAACGAGTTTCTCGACTCGAGTCGTCGGGACGCCGAGATTTTTGAAAAATAGGAGCGGAGAAACGAAAGGACGGATCATGCTCTGTGTTCGGAGAGTTGAAATGAAGCGCGGTCTTTAAATAGCCTTCCAATTTAATCTCTGAAGAACACGCTGTCCCACGTCTCGGCAGCAGGCAGAGGAACCTTTTTTTTTTTCAGTTTCTAAAGTGTCGGTGGCTGATGAACTCCCCGACTTTTAGTCTTTTCGCAGTAGTTATTGAAGTGTTGTAAATCCAGATGTTATAGGTCTTAGTAGTTTTCCTATATATATATATATATATATATATAAAAAAAAAGCGCAGTTAAGTCTGTGTTGACATTTCGGCTTTTGTAATCCCAGGAAGCTGTAACATTTGCCAGCGTGAGTCCCGATTGAGAAAAAAAAAAAAAAAAAAGGACTCACTTCACTAAATACTGGTTTTATAGGACTGTAAAATTGGGGCGGTTTAAAAGGGCATCCGGGAGGTTAACAGCCAAAGGCCGACACAACGACGGCGACATTATCTACAAATAAAAAGTAAACAGCCACAACATGTAGAGAGGGAAATAGCCGCGAGGAGGAGGAGGAGGAGGGGGGTGTAAAAAAAAATATATAAATAAATTATGATCATGCTAATAATTGTGTTTTAGCCACACGGTGAGCTCCAGCTGGGTTCTTTATTGGCACTTCTTCCATCTTTCATTCGGCTTCCAACGCGAGCAGGCGCCTTCCTGCGACCATTGTTGGTTTTAATGTATTTTTAATTTCCCACGAAGTGACTGGAGTCCTCAGTGACCGGCACTCCATAATTGGCTGCCTGTGTGAACATCAGTCAGCCTAACGAGAGCAAGAGGGAGCTTTCGACGACGGCCTGCTGTTGCTGCGTGAGAGCAGCGCGCGCACACACACACGCGCGCGCACACACACAGCGAGAGCGAAAGGGAGTCTCATTAAACCGAGCTGCTTGCCATTACCTCCGGAGGGATCAGACGAGGAGTGGTTTACCTGTTCGTCTGCGTGTATCCGAGCGGTGTTACGAATGCAACCGGTACAATTAGCCACCCGCTGCGCGCGGCCGGTGACGCGTGCGCGGACGCGCGGAAGCGAACCGACAGCATTTTTACGAGGCGCGTGCAGCAAAACGGCGAGCAGCGACCGCGGGCCCGGTTTGAAGCGCCTGCTTTTTGTTTTCTGCATTTTCATGACGGCGAAGAACTCAGTTGTGGATCCGCCGGTGGACGCGTTGTTTGGAGACAGAGAACCACTGGAGACAAGAGAACCACTGGAGACGGAGAACCACTGGAGACAAGAGAACCACTGGAGACGGAGAACCACTGGAGACAAGAGAACCACTGGAGACACACGCGCTCTGAAATAGAGCATCTGTTGAGTTGCAATGACATCAATTGGACATGTTATATTTAAAGATTACACACACACACACACACACACACACACACACACACACACACACACACACACACACACACACACACACACACACACACACACGTGACGGCATACTCAAAGCACTTTTGTCATATATAGGATTTATTTACACTTTCTATTTACAGATTTTTGTTTTCAAAATCTTCTCTGTACACATTTTTTAATTCAAGAATCACTACTCCCGTCACCCACACGCTCTACTATTATTAGATCTGTTTTCTTTCTTTTCCTTTTTCTGAGTACGCCGAGGCAAAACACATTAGGGAGGATGTATTTATTTATTTTTTTTCAGTTTGGTTTTCATAAATATATTTTACTCTTAAAAGAAATGAGCAACTGAAAATTGTTTACTTAAGGATGAAGATGAATATGTTCCAAACAATGTTTTAAGTTTGTATATGTGTGTGTGTGTGTGTGTGTGTGTTAATAGAAAAAAAATGTTCTCCTGCCTGATGCCACAAGGCCTTCATCACCATGGAGATGTGTGTGTGTGTGTGTGCGTGCGTGTGTGTGTGCGTGTGTGTGTGTGTGTGCGTGCTGACAGACAGTAGGTTACAGATGAGCTGATTTGAGCTTGGTAGAAAACCGAACGCGTTTACGTGTTTGTTCATTAAATTGTGTGAGTGGGCAGCTGATTCTTGTTAAAGGGAAATTACTGCATATAAGTTTAGAGCAGGAAAAAAAAAAAAAGAACAAAAAGAAAAAGAAATCTTCAAATGATCTGAGAAAAAGAAACACACGTACACGTGCGCACAGAAAGCACAGTGGCTGTCAAACTAGTTGTCGCCGCGGGGGCATCTCTGTCCCCTCCCCCCCCCCCCCCCCCACAGTGTTCATATCAATATGAATGTTTGCAATAAGGCAACTTAACTTTTTTTTTTTTTTTTTTTTTAAGTCGGGCTTTCGATAATAAATGGGACAAATACTGACTTCTTCCCAACCCCCCCCTCCCCTCCCCCCACCCCCCGAGTTACTGTTGCTACGTCTGTCAAGCTTTCAATTCATTGCACACGTTTTCAACGGCGGCAAATTTTAACACTCAAACTCGGCAGCCAAAAACATTTTCTGCCACACCAGCGGATTTTATCGGCTGCAACCGGCTAATCGAATGAGCTAATGTTATCGCTGTTAATTTGATTTAAAAAACAACAACAACAAAAAACGTCTCCGGCTGATTTTTTTTTTTTTTTTATATTTCAAACCGATGAGACGCACCGTTACAGTAAATGTGCACTTTGTGACTGAATCCATGATATCATGCTAAAAGGTTGAGGCTCAAGCTACACGTCCCCGGTTAAAGTCAACATCCTCACACAGATGAAATATTGTTGTTGTTGTTTTTTTTACAGCGAAGCGGACAACACAATAAGGGGAAATGTAACAACAGCCCGTGTTTATATATATTTTTTAAAATATGTTTTCATTTTTAATGTTACAAGAGAGAGAGAGAGAGAGAGAGAGAGAGAGAGAAAAAAAAAAAGGCAATGAGTTTGGCGGATGCTATCCAGATTAGCGTTAGCTGGGGCCACTGGAGTGAACACACACACACACATAAAGACCAGGACAGAGCAGCTGACATTAGCCTGATAGCATCTATGATTGGCTTCCACACAGTGGGGAAATATCACCAAAAGCCGCATTCATCACGAGCCAGTATGGCGTGAGCATCAGCTGGTTAGCCAGACGCTGACGTAACGTTAAGAGGATATAAACACACCGTTTGTTCTGTTTCTTCCCAACTCGATCTAAACTCTATCTAAACTCGATCTAAACTCTCTAAACTCTCTAAACTCTCTAAACTCTTCCAAACACACGAAGCTCGACAGGCCGAGTTCGGGAGTGGGAGGGGGTTTTGGTGGACGGGTCAGCTACCAAGTTGGAGATATTAATAATGCCCAGACTATAATTAAACAGCTCCCGCTGGTTGTATCCACAGCGCCCCTCCACCCCCCCTCCACCCCCCCTCCCCCCCCAAAAAAAAGAGAGAACATTTCTGTGTTTTAAACAGCAAACTCAAAACGTCTTATATATTGCTTGTAGGAATCTTCTAAAACCTTGCACGTACATTTGAGGTCAAAAACCAGGATGTTGGCTCATTGTCTCCGGAGTCAGGCACAAACATAACAGGCTTGTAAACACGTGTTAGGCATACAAAAAAAAAAAACCAACAAAAACAACAACAAACAACAAAAAAAAGACAAATCTTTAAGATGCTGATTGAAAGAATATCTCAGAAAAAAAAGAAGAGCAACAACAACAACAACAAAAAAAAGGCTATAGACTTTTAAATTAAGTGCAGTTTTTTTTCCTTGTCGGAGAGTGTGGGAGATCGTGGGGGAGGGGGGGACGGGTGCAGATTGGGTTATAAAAAATTTTAAAAAAATTAAAAAAAATTCCAAAGTGTGATCAAAGACTTGACAGCTTTCACAGAGAAAGTGCTGAAACTTCCAAAGGAACACAGCACCCTCTCTTCTCCCCTCCTCTCCCCTCCCCTCCCCTCTCTTCTCCCCTCCTCTCCCCTCCCCTCTCTCCTCCCCTTCTCCCCTCCCCTCTCTCCTCCCCTCTCTCCTCCCCTCTCTCCCCTTCACACACCTACGCACACCGTCTTTACCGGCTCGGGTGACAATAATGGATCCTGGCGGAGTCGCGACAGGAGGCTCCAAACGTTAACAGCCTTGTGTTATGTCATGAATGTCTGATTACCCCACTAACACCCCCCCTCCCCCCTCCCCACACACACACACCCTCCCACCAACATTACACCAATATGGTGCTACTAACTTCGGATAAGACATCCCAGGTGTCCTGCGTGAACGGAGCAATGTGTGCGATGAAGACGTTCCCGATCTATTCATGTGCGGGATTATTATTATTATTATCATTGAAGGGTGTGTTCAAAACGATCTGGTAACTCTGCCAAGTTTCTATCACGTTGGCGAAGGTGTGATTCTCCTGTTCCGTCATGTTTATATTTACGGCGGAGCTTCTGTCCCTTCTGCCAATAAAATATTCTGGAAAAAAACCACAAAAAACCACACAAAAAAACCCCCAACATAACACTACTCTTACCTTTTGTCAGAGTGCAGTGAGTGCATGATCAAACGCTAATTTTAAACAGCACGTCGGGAGATATTGATTGGCGAGGAAACATTGTTATTGATTTATATGAATTATCCATGTGTGTTTTGTTCGGGGACAGTCCTGACGATTCCCAGACCACAAACCAGACGGCTGCGCGGGAAGGGTCGTCAGTGTTAATTCCTCAGCAGTCCCGTGCTGGTTACACATGATTTCACGAAGGGAACCAATAACGATCAGACATGTGTAATTGCATTTTAAAGCTACTTAAAGACCGTCTTCGAATAAAACCGTGCACCTGCTGCTCTTATGTACTGATAAGGAAAACATTTACTTAACCCTTAATTGATTAAGGCAAAATTGTAAATTCGGAAAATCGCTAAACAACCTTGTTAAGTGTTTTTTTTTTTTAGTTTTTTTTTTTTTATGAAGGACAAATTTTGCTTCAATGATAATCATTTTATTTCTAATTCGGACTGCAAGTACACTTTATTATTATTTTTTCCCCACCAACCCATACCGATGTGTGTGTTTCTGTCTGTACGTGTTCTCGGTGTGTTAGCGCGTGTTCTGAGGTAGTCCTGTGTTCAGAGAGGACGAGGCGAGGTTAATAGCTAAGACACAGGCAGTGGGGACAAGTAGGTTTCTTGCTCCTGATGGCTAATTACCTTCCTTCTATGTCGATCTGCGTATGTGACTCTCCTGACCTGCAGCCTCCTACCACTGTTTGCCTCAAAAGCTGGGACGTGTGTGTGTGTGTGTGTGTGTGTGTGTGTGTGTGTGTGTGTGTGTGTGTGTGTGTGTGTGTGTGTGTGTGTGTGTGTGTGTGTGTGTGTGTGTGTGTGTGTGTGTGTTGGTTCATGGAAGGAGGGAGACATGCTGATAATCTTCTCTCTCGCTGTAAAGGAACAATTTGTAAACAATCTGCGTCTCTGAAGCAAAAGACAGGAGAGCCCGTGTTCCTTCAGGTTGTGTTGCGAACGGAAAAAAAAAAAAAAAAGGGGGTGCCGAGACATGTAAACCATCTAGCGCCATGCCCCTTTGCCATCTCCCTTTGTCTTAGAAAAACTGGGGGGGAAAAAAAAAAAAAAAGGTCACATTTTTGCCTCCGGGAATCAAACAACAATGTATTGCAATGGTGCTGGAAATAGCAACGAGCGGAAAAAGAACTTTTTTTTTTTTTTTCTGAGCCAGACCTAACCCCAGGCGGTGCTGAGGAACAGCTCGTGGTCCCGCCTCAGGCCTGAGGTCGTTGTTGTTGTTGTTGGAGGAGTCAGCTTGAGCGGCTTCACACTCCCGACTAGAAGTCGCCATCTTCAATGATAAAGAACAGGGTTCTGCACTGGGCTGCGGTAGCGCACATTTCAGAGCTGATCAGAGAAAAATAATAATAATAATAATAATAATAATAATTAAAAAAAAAAAAAAAAAAGGCTCCAGATCAACATGGTAGAATGCTACACCGCACGTCCTCTCAGTCATTGGTTGATTCAAATCTCTCAGTAGCTGAAAGGCCCACTGGGCAATATGGGGAAAGGGAGGTTTAAGAAAATAAGGGAGGTCCTTCTGTGGAATAAAAGAGGCCTCGAAGTTCAGCAGACGACTGTGGAGAGTGAAGGAGGAACAGAGGGACGAAGAGGAGGAGGAGGAGGAGCCGCTGCACAGAGCCACGCTTATCATCTCTTGTAGTGGTTGGGCGCGTCAGCGAAGGCAAACTTCAATCTGTAGGCTTCAGCCAGCAGCACACTCACTTCCTCGTTGCCCCAGTGCATCGTGGGAAGGCTCTGCAAGAGGATCATCAGGCCCTGGTGAAAGAAAGAAAAATAATTAATGAGACAACGAAATAGAAAATGGTAAAAGACAGGGAAACAAAAATATAATGACTAAAAGTTTAGGAGCAAAGAAAATATTGATGCAAGAAGAAAAGAAAATCAAACATAAACCCACAGATGAACATTATTAAAAAAAAAAAGACGAGAGAAGACCACGAGGAAATAAAATGGGAAACGGCACTTTCTAGGCAGTGATTTTTATTCTGTAGAGTATTATACCTACTCAGTACAAGACCACTTTCAAACCCAGCATTGATTCCTCCGTATCTGATAAAGAACCAATTTGAGGCGTTGCACTTCTCTCGAAATAATAAAGTCTAATAAACGAGAGTGGGAGCACTACTTCAATATGACAGTGATGTAAGACAAAGCAACACAACTAATGTCCGCTTGAGAGGGAGAATATTCTCAGAAAAAAAAAAAAAAATGTAGCTTTAAAATCCATTATGATTTCATTCTACTCAAAGGAGAAGACTTCTTGTCTCTCGGCCTGGATTTATGTCTGATGTAAAAACGGTAGACAGGAAACCAGTCGATGAAACCCACAGCACAGAGTTTGATTAATCGCCCGGCATCCTTTTCTCCCCGCTGATACCCGACAGATGAAGCACATGAGATCATCAGTCCAGTGAGGATCGGGTGCCAGAATATGTTTGTTTACGCGCTTTTGTAAGATACATCAGAACCCGATTTATGAACACGCGATGGTGTAAGTGGATGTCTTATCTGAATGAGTAACCCGTGTGTCGCTGTATAAGCCGTCCAACTCCTCCAAGACATGCGGACGTGGTCTGGTTTGTGTTTAGATCAAGTTTTAGCCAGCTGTAAATGCAAATGCTCCAGTTCCTTATTCTATAAAACCTCTTCTTTTTTTTCTCCTTATATATCAATTCATGCGCTGAGAGGATTGTTTTATTTCCTTCGTATCTGAGGAAACTGCTGAGAAAAGCTTTTATGTTTCGGGCTGCCTCTGATTGAAAAACGTTAGCTGTAAATATCGACTGTCATTATTTTGCTTATTTAAAAAAACAAAAAACAAATTAATCTTAAAACAGTATGTTTTCAATAATGCCATCACTGTTCCTTTTTTTGCTTTTATTTATTGATTGATCTCTTAGTTTGTGTCTGTCTGTTTGGACATGATAAACCTCAAGTGGTTCATCCAAATATATTTAATGAATTTGGAGAGTCAATACAGCTGCATCACTTCCCTTGACCTGTCACACACTTTCTCTATTTATAAATCTGCTGGGATTGTTCAGCGTGCCAATCAAGCCCATGGTGAGATGTGTCATAAACCCGCTGTAATGAGTGGTGTATTGTTTCTTTTCACTACGTTGTTTGCTGTGGTGGAGCTATTGCTCTGTATACTCGCAGGGAAACACTTCGCAGATGCTGTAACGTGATGTATAATTGGAATGCATTTTATGTCACAGGGTTAGTTCCTTCTAATCTAATCCCGGGGACTGAACACAGCGACGGTTCTCAACCGGCTCGTTGTGCAGCAAAGTGAAATGTGCTCATGAAATAGCAAGCAGAGGCTTGAAAACATTTGTAGTAGGTAGCAAGATCACGTGACCATATGTGGGTATAAATGAAACTCCAAACCATGGAAAAACAATCTGAGTGCATCTACAGTACAAAATGTGATCATGAAAGGCTCCAGTTGAATTCAGGATCCCGGAAAGTCGAGATTTTGGAGGCTGGTTATGTAGAGGTGTAGTGGGAGTGGGGCAGACAGACACAGTTACACCTGCCGTCTGCCTCTGCTTGTGTGCTTGAGTGTGACACAGATGGTATTAACTCAGTCAAAGTGGTTTAATCACAGCTGTGAGAGAGAAAGAGGGGAAAAAAAAAAAAAGATAAAGAGGGTCGGGGTATGGAGGAAAAAGAAAAGTAAGGAAAGAAAGAATAAAGTGTCAAGTACAATTCAGAGGAGCCCCGAGCGCGTCCCCAGATTCCTGTTCTGTACATTACTTGGTAAGTAAGAAGACAGACAACAGCAACACACACACACACGCAAACACATGCACGAGTTCAATCTCGCCAACTAATGCCTCTCTCTCGAAGGGGAATGAGACTGGTTAGCAGTGACATAGACTGATTGTGTGTGTGTGTGTGTGTGTGTGTGTGTGTGTGTGTGTGTGTGTGTGTGTGTGTGTGTGTGTGTGTGTGTGTGTGTGTCTGTCTGTCTGTGTGTGTGTGTGTGCGCGCGCGCTTCGGCTCCGAGTCCCGGGAGCTTTCATCATCAAGGCTGAAATCATTGCCGTGACAACAGGGTTTACAACCAATCACGGTGTTGATAATCACATTGAAGGACAAATCACGTTGGGGCGATGGTGTTCACACCCACTCCTGACTCCAGAGCAGTGTGCTGCTCTCTAAAGGGACGCGACCCACGAACAAAAAGTATTTAAAAAAAAAAAAAAAAAAAAGCTTCACATTTCTGAAACGAATTATGCTAATATAATAATGCGCCCATATTCTGAATCATTATTTTATAAGCATGTCAAAGTGCTTGTAAATCTGGATGCAGATTCCACGCTCATCTTTCGACAACTGCTGAGAAAGTCAAATTACACAAAACTTTAAGAAGACATATATACCACAGCGTGGCACTTTGTATTAGTTTACCCTCCTACGTTTTAAACGGAAGGTGTTTGGCTCCATTAATTCTTTCCTCCCTCGCTGGGTTTTAATGAGCCGGTGCTACGACCCCGGTGACTTTTCAACAAAAAGCATTTGTATTCTGGGCGAGGGTGGAAAAAGTACACGTTTTTTTTTTTTTTTCCCAACTAATTGAGCTCAAAGCCGGCATCCCAAGCAGATTTTTCAGATCAGGCCGCAGCTTCGCTTCACCCCCCCGTTTTCTGAATAACTTGTAGGTGAACTCGGCTCAATATCAGTTTTGACACGCAGCTGTTTTTGAAATTTAGCTAAACTAAGAGAGTAGCTGGTAATTACTTTATTGATTGACTCTTACGAGCCTTAGGCCCTTGAAAAGTGTTAAAACCCCGGTTGGAGTACTGAAAAAAAAAAAAAAAATCACGGTGAGAGAGCGCTGATCAAAATGCAAATAAATTCGACCTCCAGTGTTTTAAAACATAAAACAAGGATTTTCACTTCATGATTCGATTCCCTCCAGAGTACCACTCCTTATCACTATCATCAAAATCCATCCACTTGTTAATTCTATGTGTAAAAAAAGAAAAAATAAGAAAAAAAAAAAAAAATCTCCTTTCTGGACCTTGACTTTGAAAGGTCGACCCAGTGACTTCCTCCTTGGTTCAGAAAGACGCAGCCCTCTGAAGTAGTTTCCCTCCGAGGGCGGGAGGGAGCGCGGAAGGAAGACTGGAAAGGCAGTCTGATCAGAATTCAGCCCGCCTTTCTCTCATCTGTATTCAATAGAGCCTCGCTAGCAGCTCTCCCCTTTCATCACTCACTCTCTCACGTCACTCACACACACAAAATCCAGCAAATTCGCTCACAGCGGTAGCTTCACGCGCTCAGGTTTATGTTACATCTGCTCACATGAAAACAATCACGTGCTCAAAGGAAATAAATTCAATACAATTAAAATGTCTGAGGTGCAGATGCCCTGCTGCATATATGTCAGCGCCTTTAAGCTGAATATAAATGATCAGTAACAAAGTAGTTCATTTAAACAGAACGAGGACAGGACATACGAAAAAGAAGAATTGATAGTGCAATGCATTTCATGCAGCTGAAGTGTGAACGTGTGCGCGGCGAGTGTTCTGTGCATTGCGCCAGTGGCCTCGGGCGCCTGGGGCGAGATACCATGTACCTCCTCTACTGTACTTCGCTGCCCCGGGCTCTTCAAGGAGAAGCAAAGTTCCCAATGGAATCACAACACTGCATCCGGCGATGGTTCAGTGAAACCAGAAGCAGATCATTCAAATGCTGCTGATGGTTTAAACTCAGCCTTTCATACGAGAAATGATGCCTGTTGCCGCACGGGCTCGGATATAAGATCGTATTTTTGCCCAGAGATGAGGTTTGTAGAAGATTGTGTTACACGATTTATAGATTTACAGAGCGTTGACTCGTAGGTTGTTCGTTGCCTTAATGTTGTGAGGCTCGTTTTGTAGTCCAAGATTAACTTTGACACAGAGGAAATAAATTCCTAACGACTGAAAATGACTCCTAAAATCTTTGCAGCAGAAATGAACCAGGTAAAAAAATAAAATAATAATGTCTAATAGCAAAGAATTACGGCTGTCACGGATGATGAGCTCAAAACCGCTGTCAGAAAAAAATTTGATGTGAACCACTTCCAAGAGCCTGACAGGAGTGTGAGCGTGCGACTGATAGACAAGCTACACAAATTTGGGTTTTACATATTATCATATTTCATGCTTCACTTATGAGAGAAAATGCTTCATTGATCAGCACGAGCCATTCCATATCTGGGTCAACATGGTATTATTGACAATGACAAATATGGAAACGAAAATGAAAATATTTAAAGCCCCTCCTACACTCAGAAATGTTCACTTCATCTGTGTGTTTGACCATTACTCTGCGGCATGATATATGTGGAGAGTTTGACGCTACAAGGCTGTTCGCACATTAATGCCCTGAAGGAGAAACATTTCTTTGAGGCTCCCTTAAATATGAGTTAAAAGCAAGTTCGTCACATCTTTTGGGGGAAAAAACAAAACTAGTTTGTGGGAGATACGTGGGAGATTGTATCTTTCACCAGTGTGTTGAAACATTTGGTGCGCATACACGGATAATGAACTTTGTGGTGAAGCAGGATTTCTATAGCTCCATCCCTCCCTATCTCGATCTCTACACACCTTTACCTATCTCTATCTCCACCAATAACAATCTGTCTATACCCATCACTATCTACCTCTATCTATACCCATATCTGTCTGGGAGGGAGGGAGACGGACTATGGATGGATGGAGGGAGGGAGGGAGGGAGGGAGGGATGGATAGCTGGATAGATAGATTATTCACATTATTCAAATTTCAATTGGACTAAAAGTAATAACATTAATTGTAAGTAATACCAATATATACTGTCATTGCTTTCCGTAATGATGACCTTCTTGTGCAGCAAAAAGATTCATTCCCGATTTGAATCTCTAACAATTCCGGACCCTCGATGTTGACCAGAGACCCTCATCAAATATCCTCCTTGTCACTGTTTTTTGACCTCCACACAGATGGATATGCAGCAGGAACGGCATTTACCATGTGCTGCTGCATCTTTATAAATCAAGCACGGGCACTAATTGCTATGCTACAGGAGGACCAACCACTGTCTAATCAAGTGCTGCTTTAAGCATCACAGCCAAAAGAACATAAACGCGAGTACACCTATGCATCCTCCGCCAGTAGACACTGAGGAGCTTCATTAAGAGCAAATTTCTGCACGGTAACCATCTGCTGGCTATCACTTCTGTTGGGCTAATGACTTTAATACGGTTTAATTGCATACATCTCGCTGTCAGGGGGGGAACGCTGTGCTCTCACTACTCCACAGAGGTGGCTACACTCCATGCTGAGAGGCCTTGAATGTTAAGTGTGAGCGAGTGTGCGCGTTTGCACGAGGGAAAAACAAAGGAAGAAGTGCAATCCATGAAACTCAGTGTACGTGTGGTGTGTGTGTTTGGGGGGTAGTGGGAGTTGTGTGTGCAAACAGATTTGAGAGAGAGGTAACAAACACAGTGTCTCAGCAAAGGAGATGATAAGTTACAGCAGAGAAACAGGCTGGACAGAAAAGGGAGCGGTGTGTGGGGATGGTCTTTGTGTAGCTGTGTGTAGGTGCTCGCGATTATTCAGGCATGAATAACCATTTATCCCACAGTACTAACAACGACATTGATTCACCATTACTGTATACAGTACACTACAAAAAAAAAAGGCAATTAGCTCTCCATCTCCTACGCTTGGCAAGGCTTAAAGTGGTTAATGACTATTGACACGAGGGGAAAGCAGGTTGTCAATAGAGTCAGTGCTAAAGCTCTTTCTTTAAAAAGAGAACGGGATAACATAATGGTCGCACAGAAAAGCAAGGCGACTATCAAAATTCACTTGCTGCGTGTGTAGTTATTGTTTTAACCTGCATCGGACAGGAGTGACCTCACTTAATAGAGTCTGTCCCCTTCCCCACTTCACATTTACAGAGCCACGCATGTTCGGTGTAAGCTCTTCCACCTTAGGGAATAGCAAAGATTCAATCATAGACTGTATATAAAAATATACATAGACTGTGGGTCTAAAAAGTGACGCTAAAGTGCCTTAAAAATGCAACACTCCCATTCAAAAAGTGTCCAATTCTCTCATGGACTACAAAACGTGTACATTTTTCCACAACAATTAAATTCACTCCTTCTGATCAGTGTTCTCGCGGAAATAATCCCATTATTAATTAGATATTAGGCTTCAAATAGAGCTGTGTTTGGGGACATGCCTGGTTTGATTGACGGGACTGCGGCGCAGTCAACTTGGCTGCATAGGTGGGCGGGGCGTAGTGTCATCTGGTTCACAGTCAGATCCACCCACTCCACCTTCTCGTCCAAATATGGTCATACCTTTGGCTCCGAATCACCAAGATGGCGACAGCCAAAATGCCTAAAGGCTTTTAAAACAATACTTCACAAACCAGTGGGTCCCGTCATGGCGAGTTGTCACTTGAACTCACTCAATAACTTGGGTCGAAAAAAGGCCTGACGGATGTGAAGACGCCACACTGGAGACGTTGGAGTCATAGTTCTGAGCACAAAGTTAGATGAAATTACAATCTCGATGCGTGTGAGTCACAGATGAATATTAGTCATAAGAGACTCAAATGGAGTTCGAGAAATATTACTTCAAATATTGTTTATCACGGCGACTGAATCCATTGGCAGTAATGGTGGCTGGCACGCGCCCACGCACGCACACACACACGCACATGAAACACGCAATTAAAGCCCACTCTTCCTGTGAACCAAGTAGCTTATTTGCTGGCAGAATGAGATGGTGCTTAGTGAAGTGCATACAATGAGTGCCCAAAGTGCTGCGAGGTGCCTTGCTGTCTTTTCTGCTGTGTCAACTACAGCTCCCAGCTGCAAGCAGCTAGAGCCCTGGAGGAATTAATGGAGGAGGGATGACATGTGTGCTGCGTACACACACGTACAGGGATACACATTTATGGCCAGAAATGGCAATTGTCTGTAGCGCCAGCGGTGTTTCTGTGACGTGTATCAATCCACCTCCGACCTCCTTCAACCAACGCATCATGAACGCACACAAAGAGTCGCGGTTGCACACACGAGCTGCCACCTACGAGCACAGACACTGCAGCTTGGTGGTGGTGGTGACGGTGTTTTGCAGCACCCTGAGGTGTAATGGGCCCAGGCGCCATTAGCTTGCTGTAGTTCATATAATTACACAAAATGGGCACTCTGGCAAACAGTGGGTGCTAATGTAGGAATGGGGCACTGTAGCATGTGGAGGTAAGAGCTGACACGGGACGGCACCGCCAAGTTGCCTTTTCGAGAGGTTGGCGTATGAAAAGCTTGACGGATTGATATGCAGCAGGACTGGTTGTGATGTTGTTCATGGATAATGTGGTCGTTATGTTGCCAAATAAATGTTGATGTGATTTAAAAAAAAAAAAAAAAAAAAAACATTTTTATTGATCTTTTGCTGCCACTAATCAAAACAAAATTGCTAGAATTATGAAATTGTTTTATGGGCTATTTACACACCAACACCAACAGTTGTGAACTGGGAAAACTGGTTCTGCACAGTAAAAGCCGGCTGTATGGTCCATACGCATTTTTGCCCAAATATGTTAAACTATTCTCATGCTATTTTCATTGAACAATATACTAAAAACAATTGCCCATTTATGGACTTCTGCACTCTGTACATTTCATGCAGCCCTGTAAAAGTGCAGAAGAATCAAAAGATGTAAATGAATCTCAAGAATGTTCTTGTTTGGTATTCATGTATTTCTAAACTCTTGAGCAGCAGGTCAACATCTACCGTGGAAACCAAATTAATTCATAAAGCTCTATCGTCTATAAAATGGAAAAGATGAGGCGTGCGTACAAGGACAAGGACAGATTAACATGAAACCACACGTGTGGGTGTATGTGTTGACGTTACCTTTAGGATACTCTGGATTTTCATTTGTTTTAACAGCATCAATAATTTAAAAAAAGTCCTACTAAATAAAGGGGAATTGTGCTATCAGATAAAAATCCTAAATTTCTTTGCTCTCCAGAGTTCATACTCGCTTTACATTTGCACCTGTTCTGTACTAGTCAATGGCAGCACAATGACAAGTTCATAACCTTTAAAAAACTGCAGCCAGATTTGCATCTAAGTACAAAAACAGTTGTCTGCGCTTTCTTCTGTGTATTGAAGCATTTGCAGTGATATTTCACTCTGCTTGACTAGTTTCACTTTTCAGCACGTGCAACTTCAAAGCTCACAAGCAGTCAATATTTAACCATTTGCCCGCCTCTGCATCAGCCATTAACAACAAAAAGTGGGCCAACGGTTTGGTTTCACACCGTTTCAGACACACACTGCAGTAGATATCTGCTGCATATCTACGCTTGTTGAGCCCCACGTGGACTAATGCCGTGCAAAACTGGCCAAATGAACACATCAACAGGCAACATAACATCCAGAGGCCCCATGAAGTCGAACACAATAAAGTCTACCGAAGAAAAAAACATGGAGCCTTAACGGTTTAACTCAAAACCATCATAAAGTTCAATAATGGCTAATGCCCCCCTCGTCATGAGTTCAAGAATTCTCACTTTGACTGCACCAAGAGTATTTGGATTTAAGATTCAATATATATGTCTCAGTTCATGACCCAGCTAGTTCCTCAAAATTCCTGTCTTCTCTTAAAAATCTATTCCTCTTTTTCCTGCTGCTGCACTCTGTTTATTCCTTACGAGCGGGTCGATACTGCTGTTTATTTGGTATTTTTGTGTGTTAACCGAGTTGAGGAGAGGAGCATGCAGTTGGCTTACGAGCTGACAGAGCAACTCCTGTTATGCTGTTATCTCTAGGCAAAAAAACAAAACAAAAAAAAGAGCCATAAACTCTTCCAATCTCTATTTTCCTCTCTCTTGAGGATAAACCTCAGCTGCCGATAATGCTGGTAATGGCCGTCAGACAGCAAGCTAATCGCTGCATTCACGATTGTTTTGAACTGATAAATGCTTTTCAGAAACTCCTGGCAGAGGCAAGCTTGTACTTGTATGGATTGATCAACAAAGCAACAACACAACTCAGTTAGAAAGAGAATAAACAAGCGTGTCTGTGCACATATTTGAGCACAAACACACTCACAATTACTTCAAGTCTACGGAATGCCACACCATGACTGATCACCGCTGACTTTCCAAAGCAGCTTTGGTCATCAAAATCGTTCGGTACAATAATTCAGCATACAAGCCCACGCGAGTTAGCCTGAAAGCGAACTTTAGCTGGCAGTGATGGAGCGTGTGTAGGCGGCAATGAAAGAAGGATGTCACAGAATAAAAGGCAGGATTGGGTGGAGGGTTACGTAATTACTTCCTCCATATTAAGCCCTCTGTTTTCCTCTCATTTTTTTGTCTCTTCTCCTCTTGTTTTGGCACAGATACATTCATATGCCACATCGGGCTCAGCGCTCAATCAACTGGGTGATTATTAAAAGTTGTTTACCGGGGGTGGCCTTGTCTCACTTTCAACACTATTGACTACAGTGCCATCCATCAGAGGAGCTGCAAACCACTCAGTGCGTCTTGCTTGATGCGACCGAAGTTTGGGAAGAAAGTTCTGGTAGAGAAAATGAGGAGGTCTTGTTGTGATAAATGGGCGAAAAGCGATGAATTAATCAAAGGAGGGGACCAGCCTCTTTATGGGAAATTGCAAGTTGGCGATCTTAACGGGGATTTGCTATTGCTCATGCACACACATGCAGGTTAAAAAAAAAAAAAGAGGAGGTGCACACCTGCCATCAGAGCTACAGCATACAGGAACAGACACGCACGTGATGGTGGACGGCAAACGTGTAAAATTAGCAGCAACAAAATGATCAGGAGTCCCTCCAAGCCATCCAGAAAATACAGGAATTTCTTATCAATTGTGAGAAAAAACAACACTTTAACACACTACTAATTCAACCCGACGGCTAGACGCCAATTACTGTTAGTGCAACGGTAGCTTGATTTTATGGGTTGATTACTGTCTCATCAGTTATCGCACACACACACACACACACAAAAATAAAATAAATACAAATTTGCATTTACTGTAGAGTCCACTGCAATAAACACAGAAAACCGTGTTTTTTTTCCCCAGCAGAGAGCTCTCTGGACTACATTGTTTACAATACTCTGAAGCATTTGTGTTGGCAGCGTAAAACATCGAGAGTGACCAGATGTCCTGATTAAATTGTGAGAGTTCCAATTTTCCAAGCATTTGTCCTGGCGTCTTGACAGGGACGCACTTTGTTCTAATAATTAGACTGAATGGAGTTTGAGTTTTGTTCTTCCAAAAATAAACTTTTAAAAGAGGTCTTTGTGAATTGCGTCATCAAGAAAAAGAATGACTTTATTAGGACATTGAATGGGTTAAATTATCTGTGAGTAATCACAATGATCTAAAGTAAGAGCCTTCTAAATAACACAGATTTATCTGTAGGCATATTGGCGTTCAGGCTCACAATTAAAAGGACACTTTTACTAACATGACGATAATTTCCTACTGACACCATACTGAAAATGTTAATTGCATGTCTCGCCACATGTTGTCCTGACATTTTTCTCTATATATTTAGTCGTCACAGCTGAACACAACACAGTGCGAGTTGTCTCTCTGCACATGTTCGTTGAATTTTTGTTTTGTTTCATGTAAATCTACGATCTTTTTTCTGCAACATAAAAATTGACCCTAAGTGCATGTGCACTCCCTGTGACAGTGATTGAAATAGTGCTGGCATTTCCAGAACACTCCGCTTCCTCCCGAGCACCCTTCTTTCCTTTATTGCCAAGGCTGCCAAACCCAAGGCGCTCTCCACACGTAACTGATCTGAGGACAGCCGCTGACATTTACAAAGGTCCGCAGTTTTTCACACGTCATTAATTAAATCTTTTTCTCCCCCTTTCACTCGTCCACCGCTCGCTTTCTTCCATTATACACTACAACTCTCCTCCGTGTCTTGTTGGAAAAACTGCAGTCATGTACACGAACGGCTTTGTATTCACATGGATGCTTGGCCTCACATTAACGAGGATCGTCACACTGGACACTATTCAGACGTACCTATCCATGAAATATCAGGGTAACAGTATTAGATGGTCGTAATTAATGGAGTCATTGATCTATTTAAGACTTAAACCAGTCTCAATTGAGGCACAGAGCCTTCTCTGTCTCCTCTAGCTACACAAGTGTGACCTGCAGCGTTCTTCAAAGGTCTACTCTTGGCCCTTTACTGTTTTATATCTACATGTTACCACCGGGTAAAGTTATCCAAAACTTCAAACATTTCTTTTCATATTTATGGTGATGATGCACAAATCTATCCGTCCATAAACTCACCACAGCTCACCAGGGTTGCATCCCTCACAGCCTGCCCAGCAGTCATAAGGTCCTGGCTGTCCAGTGACTTCCTGAGCAATGACGTAACTGAAGTCATTGTGTCTGGACTCAAAGTACACAGGGATTGTGCGAGTCAGACTGTAGTTTCCCAGGGTTTGCAGTGCACTCATCTTTGAGTCATACTTGAACTTCACAAAATATTTGAGCAACGCCACCAAATCAGCTATCTGTCAACTTAGGCCAAGATTGGTCATTCAGTGATGCACAAAGTCTCATTCATGCATTTGTCCTCAGCCATCTAGATGACTGTAACTAATTATTTGCCAGACTGCGGCAGGAATATATTAACGGCCTCCACTTGTACAAAGTACTGCAGCTAGGATTCGTATAAGAACTCAAAAATATGAGCACTTGTCCCATATTCTGGCCTCATTGCACTGGTTACCTGTGGTTTTCAGAATTGATTTTAAAATGTTTGTTTTCCTAGCACTTACACTATCGGCCATCTTACCCTTTACATCCTGCTCGCCCTCTGAGAGCCACATTAAGAGCCACCTGTTGTTCTCAATTTCCTGGACAAGGTTTGAGACAGAGGGTAGAAGCACATTTGCCAAAAGGGCTCTAAAATTGTGGGATTACCGCCCACTGGGAATCAGACCGGCTACATCACTGTCCTCTTTTGGAACTCATTTAAAAAAAAAAAAAAAAAGAAGGGGGTTTCTTTTATGCTTCATGTATTTTAATTTTGTATGTCTGTGAAGCAATTTGTAAACTTTTCTATTATTATTAATGTCATCATTATATGTACTATACGTAAAGCTGTCCTGATTCACATTTAATAAAGGGTTGTTAAAGGTTTCTAGAGGGCTTACATGCCGAGGCAGCGGTGGGGTGGTGGGCATTTATTTGAATTAAAAACAATGCATTTTTCCGTAATTGTGGACTGTTATCATTACAATACCCATTTAAATATTCACCGCCTACCATTCAAAAAATTGTCACCGAACATTGGTCAAACAAAGCTTCCAGTGAAGCCCCAGTTGCGTAGGTGCTGTGAAAAAAAATGCTTAAGTGCTGCACCTAAGCATTACAACGGTATGAAAAACCCTGTAATCGAAAGTTGTACTCGTCAAATACGCATTAGATGACGCAGACATCCATGTGGCAGTAGCAACAAGACGAGGAGTGCACCACTGGCACTGCAGTAAAAAAAAAAAAAGAAGTCTTTTATAAGTTGACATTTACACCAAACACTGACAGGAACCCTCATCTACCTGCATTTCTGGCCGCTGCGTTGTGGTTATCGCTGTGTTTTAAAATATCAGAGAAGAATATGGTTATTTGCCGCGTCTGATCCTGAAGGAGGTTTTCAAAAGCCGATTGTCCATTGTGACGTTTCCAGGCCGAGGTACAGCTCCACAAATGCAGACTTACAAACAAGAGTGAAGAGGTTTTTTTTTTTTTTAACAGTAATTTAGAGGGAGCTCTGCTGTGGCAGCATTGGTGTCTGCAGGTAATACACACTAATGGGAACGGTGCTGACGGCGCTGGTCTTTCCTAAAAACAGCAGTGCAAACACATACCTGCATAATATTATCTCCCTGCTCGCTCATTTCTGTGTGTACGGCGGGTGGTGTGTTCGAAAGTGAAAGCGTGTGGCGGGGGGGACTCACGAATGTGTGAATAAAGCGGTACGGTGTGAGGAAAGGATTGTTTTACGGGCATGTTTGTGTTGTCGCGTCTGCGAGGCGGGTGACTTTGAGTGGCAGAGATGATGCATGGAAATGTGTGTGCGTATGCGCTAACTTAGCCATGCGGTTCAGGCCAGCAGTTAGCAGCAGTGTGCCAGCTGAGGCGGAACGGGGGAAGGCAGATTGCTTGGGGAGTGCCGTACTCCTCCTGCTTTTCATTTCGGAGCTTAACCAATCCAATCCCGCAAGCAAGAGAGGAGATTCACAGTTACTCTCCTTACTATGTTTGATAATAATGCATGAGTTATCCATTTTAAATTACTTTCTGCATGCATTTTTTAATTAAAGCTATTATAGTGAATCAATCATTCGTGTTCCCTCGTAGGACCTCAGGAATAGTAACTCGCCAGAAGTTTGTCATACGCTGCTGCTCCTCCCGTTCCACATTTTACACTTAGCTCACACTTTTTTTTTTTTTTTACAGTTAGTGACCACACTGCAAAAAGACTTGTGTTTCAAAGGAAATAACCTCAAAAGAAAAAAACAAATTATTATGACCTATTTTGTATTTGTGAGTTTGAACCTTTCCAACTTTTGAATATCTCCACAACTTGGAAATCAAATCTATGACAAGGTTTAGACCTTAAAAACACAACAACACACTGTTTATGTTGTACTCTGCATACTAACTGCTACAAGCCTCCCTCCAGGCCTGGGAAAATTGGAGTAGCAATTCCAGTTAACTCCAAATAATAATGAGATTAAAAGGAAATGGTTGGAAACCATATTTCTAGAGGTGTATGTTGTTTGTGTGCATGCATGTTCCGGACTGAAAGGGCAAGGCTGATTTCTGCATGTGTTAAGTTTTTTTTTTTTTTTTTTTTTTAAATCGTCTAATACAATTCTACTCATCATTGGTTTTGAGTCATCTCACAAACTTTAAGCAGACGCATTTAAAATGTTTCCTTTCCTCATCTAATATTAAGGACATGACGGTATTGTCACTGCACGTTCTGCTGAAATTTGGAGAGCATTATTAAATTACGCTGAGATCATTTCTGATGCCAGAATATTAAGACTCTACAGGGCTTTGAGTTAAATACAAAAGGACAAAGGACAATGGTAACATACTGAGTTAGTTTAGCATGTGTGTGTGTGCCAACAGCTTGCTAATTAGCACTAAAAATTTAGTACACCTGATGCTGAGGGGAATCACATTAGGTTTGCACGCAGGTGGCGATAAACCAAAGCGAAATTCAAACTAAAAGAATTCCAACTTGATATGGTTAATACGTGTTCGACAAGAAGGTATTAGTGATCCATCTAATTGTCGTCGAGACATTTTGCAGAAAAAACTACAAACACCAAAGTCAGCTTCATAGTGAATCCAGAAGGAATCCGCTGAAGACCTTAAATGCCTTCACAGAATTCCATGACATCCATCAGTCAATATTTCAGTCTGGACAAAAGTAATGGACAGACTGATAGACACACTTGTCAACCTGCTGCTCTTGATGTAAAAGGTGAAGGGCCATATGAGGACGGGAGGGGATGAAAAGAAAGAGACAGAATAAGTGACCAAGAGATTCACAGTAAAAAGAAAGAAAGTCAGGATGACCTAAAGAGACAGAAGGAAACATTTAGAAAAACAAAGGAAAGGAGAAACAGAATGATAGAGATGCAGAGAAAGACAGAAAGCGAAAGAAAAAGCAAGCTTGCGAGGATAGAGGTGTTGTGTGGGTTGTGGGATAAAGCATGTGGAGATAAGGACTGTTCAACAGGCCCTTAAGAACCTGGCAGGCCCACGTTTAAACTCTGAGCCTCAGTGGATCAGAGGCAGAAATCTCCTGGAATTAAACCACTAAAGCTGAGAGAAGAAGAAATCTTTACTTTTCTCTTTTCACGGCAACAATCATCTGAGTCGGAAAGTACTTGGTAAATTGAATTCTATCTGCTAGATCAATTAAAAAAACAACAAAAAAAACGAATGAGTTTGTCTCAAAGCCACAACTTATGTGCAAGTTTGAGTATGAAAATTTAAATTCAAGATAACAGTTTTAGAAGTCTTTCTGTAATTTTTAGTTAAAGTTAAAAAAAATAAATATATATATATGTATATATATATATATTTTGTATATATATATTTTATATATATATATATATATATAATCTTAACTGAGCCAGACAGCACACACACGCATACACACACAGGACATCTGTGTTCCATTAAGTACCGACAACAGACTCCCTGTGAAGACATAAACAAATAGACGATGAGAGCTCATTTGCTGAATGCTGGGCGGGGCGGGGGGCGCGCGCGGGGCGGGTGGGGATGCCAGGATGACATTTGGCTGTGTCTATTTATGAGTATGCGTGTGCTTTTTTCTGTGTTTGTCTGTGAGCGACTGGGTATTTAAAACCAGGGGAGGAGGGAAGGCGGAGGGGGGGTATTGGGAGTCATGGGAGAAACATACAACTATATATGGCATGACTGAGGTAGTATTAATAAAATATATAAATAAAAATACGAGAAAAATCATGAATATAGTCCACTACACTGTGCAGTGGGTCTGTTTCAGCTGGCTAAAGTTTTGGCTACAGTTTCACGGTTTAGAATAACTCCAAAGTCTTTGGATTCCCATGGCGGGCTGAGTATGTGTCTTCAAACTTTTCTGCAGTGGATACTGTAGACTATTTCTATAGTATGCTTCCTTAGTTTAGAGTCTGCGGTTCAGAACCTGCTGCAACAGACTGTGGGGTGTAAGCCTGAGTGCATGTCTAAGATGCCAACTGCTGACTTGGTCTTTAATAACTTGAACTTTATCCAACAGCAGAGAAATATTTCAAAAGGAAAAAAAAAAAATCTACACACAGCTCCATGAAGCTGAAACCACAGGGGTGCTTCGAGCTAAATGTCAGCATGCCAATGTGCTGATGTTAAGCAGGTGTAATATATTAACACTTAGCACAATGTACAACTGAGGCTGACGGGATTCGATTTGAATGTTTTTGTTTTGTGCTTTGAACGGTTGTTCTGATGATGGTGTGTGGAGGAAATGTTGTTACCTATCCAATAGTTGTCGAGATATTTCATTCTTAAGTTAAAATGTGTTCCTACTGGTGCCTAGAAACGACTTCTCTGCTGGCTGTTTGCTCAAAGCATGTGTTGATCAAATGATGAACATTTACTTGAAGATTTATTTTTACATTTGAACGCAAGAGTGGACACACACAAGGGTGAGCAAAGCTTCTCTGTGCACGTAGTTCAAAGCGCTGCAAAAATCCATTTAAAAATCCTGTAACCATCTTAAATTAAATCTAATATGAACTCCTACAAAAATCACCAATCTTATTTAAATTTGAGTGAGAGAAAAGGGGAGAGAAGAATATGAAAGTGATGAAAGTGAGCACAGATGAGTGAGTTGATGTCTCATCTTAAAACTCAGACTGCCTCCAGTGTCTCACTAAGGGAGCGAATCATCTTTATTCACCTGGCCTTCATCTGAACACACAGGTTCTTTAGAACTGTAACCCACCAGTGTTACCTTTGAAAACTCCTTCACATTTAGTATATGATAGGAGTGCCAGACAAGACAAACGGGGGCCTTGAATGTTGGTGTCACGAGCACATATTATGCTATTTTACCCCAATTGAATGAAATCTAATTATATTGGGAGTAAAACCCAAATGTGTTGGGTTAGGGTTGCTCCTTCTAGTGAGGAATAATATAATTCTACAATGATTTTAATGATAATAATAAAAAATAAAAAAATAAAAAAACAGCACAAAGGACTGCTGAGCTCCATGGCGTAAATCAATGCAATTTTGTTCTTAATTCACACAGTGGGAAACAGATTAGTCACGAACAATTTACGTCACATTTAAAAAAAAAAAAAAAAAAAAAAAAGAAGCTTTGTTAACAAGTAAAAGTACAGACAGCCACTTTACCTTTTAACTGTTTAACTCAATCTAAATGGCAAGTCTTTTTTTTCTTTATTACCTCCCAAACCAGACATAGCAGTTCGTTTGTTTGCTGGGTCTATTTTGAAAGGTCGTTATAGCACGTTAAGTCAAGCAGACTCAGATTTAACAAATCATCTGTAACAATGGCCCCCCAAAAAAAAATCATTGAATTGGGGTATACCGTTACACAATAGTGTGCCTCACCTTCAGTGTGCTCTTAGTACAAAATCAAACTTTCCTTTCCCCTTCCATTGCTCTAAAGTTTAATCGGTTTTTAGTCTCGTTGCCACGGTGACCCCTTTCCTCCCTCTACGCCTCATCTTTTTCTCTCATCTTCATGAGGATAGATTGTTTGCCCTTGGCACCCCACTTGGTACTCTGTCTGACAAACCAGCCAGCAAACTTTGGAGTTGGTTGGAATAAATGTGTTATTAAATTAGTTTATTGTGTAAATTGTTTGTGCTTCAAAAGATATGAAGTTCATGATGAATAAGTGGGTACAGAAAAAAAAAAAAAAAAAAAAGTAAGTGTTACTTATGACAAAAAAAAAAAAAAAAAAAAAAAAAAAAAGGGGGAAAGTGTAGAGGGAACACTGTTTCATGTAGCTCAAAGGAGTTTGTATTTTATACTAAGAATAGTATTTAAGCCTCAAATTGTACAGGGTTACCAAAAGGGACTTACACCTAAAGGGAAACGTCAGCTACATGTAAACATGACAGTTTCCATCTGGTTAATCCAAACATGAGAATTTAGTGAAGCAAGTCTGCTAAGCTGTCTGGACAGTTAAAATAGCTTGTAAGCATTTTATATCTTTCAGGTTGATGCCATGTTATGGATCACATAAACCTCAAACTGAAGGCTGATATATTTTTGGGGAATCCCAAACAACCGTTGGTTTTTGGACTGCAGCTATGAAGTTTCGAGTCTGGCAATTTGCCATCTTGTTGTTTTGGGGCCAGAGGTGACCATACTTGGACGAGTTGTGTGAGGAGCGATTCAAACCGGGCACGCCACAAAACATACTTGTCTTTGAGGCCTAATATCTAATTAATTATGGAATCAGAAGGAATGAATTTAGCGAATGACACCATAATGACGTGGAAAAAAAATGAATCAACTCTGTATTACATAAGAGAACTTAGCAGTTTATGAATGGCAGTCGAGGTGGGCCAGAGGTTTTTTTGAAGCCAGCTCCTAGTGGTACTCATTGGTATTGTACTTTACAGCACTTTTTCATCTGGCTTCACTTTTCAGAGCTGGAGAACTATGTCCATTTTTTAGTTACAGTCTATGGATAGGACAAGAAAAAAAGTCACAGCGTGGGTTGGACGGGAATCAATGATAACAATAGTCAGTTGTTTTGCAAGCAGAGTTTCCAGGCTATAATCAATGCAAAGACTGAAGCTGCGGGAAATAAGCAGGCAAAGACAGACTAGCTGGGATGGCACAGGAGTTAAAATCCACTCCCCTGTCACCCTACAGTTCAAACTGTACGAGTAGAGGATGTTTTCATCTTCCTATGTGAATATGTCATTTTCTTTCTTCTATCTTCTCTATCTGTTCTTTTTTTAAATTTCTTTCTTCTGTGCAAGTTTTTTTTTTTTTTTAATATTACAGAGTAGTGAACAATAGTGAAAGGTCTTGTGGACACCAGAGAGAAGTCCGGTTACAAACAACAGGAAAGACAGGAGAAGAGACAAGACACAAAAGAACACAAACAAGTAGAGGGAAATGTAAAAAAGAAGGAAAAAAAGATCACTGAAAAACTAAAGCAGATACCGGCTTAAAAAGTAAAGAGAGAGCAGCCAAAGGGCAGAGATGATGTTTGTATGCAATGATATTAGACTGTGTTGCTACTGTTAAGAAGGCAGGTCCCCCAGTGAGCTGGCAACCAAAGTCACCTTCTGGCAGCTGTCTACTGTCATCTACTAATGCACTCACAACGACTTTTGAACCTCACAGTTAATGACCAGGGAGGTAATGGAGAGGGATGTAGGGCATGGACAGCTCTACAGTCTGGCAGAGTCTTTTAATTCTGTTTTTACACAACCAGGAGAGTAATCTACATACAGTATGGAGCTATGTACAGTGCATCACCATGAGTGTCGCCGGCCGGGTGGTAAAACATGCAGCGTGTACGTCTTCACATGTAAATCTGTGTTGGTGTCCTACTTCCTAAAGGTTCATAGAGCTCCCTGTGTCCAGTGTGCACATTACCTGGAAATCCCTCTCGTCTAGAATTTCTTTCCTCCACCTGATCAGGAAGGCCGCACACACGTAGAGGTGGAAATGGGAGAAGCCCTCTGGTTCGGCCTAGTGAGAGAGAGAGAGAGAGAGAGAGAGAGAGAGAGAGAGAGAGAGAGAGAGAGATGAAAATGTTGAGCTCAAATGTTGATTTACTACAAGTTTAACATTTCAGAGCCATAAAACAAATAACACCTCCATCACAGCTGTGTTACGCTGTTCAAACAGAAGCTTCAGGATGAAAGCAAAGCAAAGCATCGCAGTGTAGCTCGAACAGCTCCATCCTTTCACCATATCTCATTTTAAAGAAGATTTACAGGCATTTTTACATTATGTATTTAGTCGTACGTACAAAAAGAGGGAGGCAAGATATAAAGAAGCAGAATATAAAACATGTCTCTGTCACAATCCAACAATTTACATATGGAAGGTGACACAGAAAGAAAGATACAAATCCCCTTTCCTTTGCACAGCTTTCTCTTTCAGCCCCTAGTTACATTTGGCAGCTTACTTTTTTTTTCTGCAATGAGCGGGGGGAATTAAAAAGGGAGAAAGACAAAGGATGACATGTTCCTTGTTCTATTAATTTTTCTCCAGAGCATCATCGAAGGGAGGATAATTACCAGGTCCTTTGAATGCAAGTCACTTAGGAGTGCATGCCCACTTAAAATCAGGACACAATAACAAAGGTCCATCTAAATATGTGAACTTCACAAAATGCCGTCTGACATGCTTGTTGGAGAGTTTAGTTACATTAATACTGTATGGGATTTTCGGTTATACCATGGCTCGTGGAAAATCTGGGGTCGGATTGTGTGGAAGGTGAAGATAACTTACACATAATATAACATTGACACGTAACCAATCTATCCAATCAGACCATCTTAAATGAATGTGTCTGATTTTAACTGCAGGTAAAGAAAGCAACGACTGAGCTCAAAGTTATCAACCAAGGCAACAACCAAAAAAACCCAACACATAAATAGCCTACAGCAGGACCCTTTTATCTAAGCAGTTTATACAACGCACAACTACGTTTTAAAGGTAAGTGAACTTTAGCTGTTGTATAAATCTCGACAATCTGGTGACGTGCAGAAGTGACAAAGTTCAGATGACGTCTGTATGATGTGAGCTTTCCTTGTACAGGTTGGGTTCAACTACAGACTTGGGAGCAGGAGACATATGTCCACATCCCATTTCCAACCACGAGTCAGGACAGTTTGCTAAAAGCACGTTTACTATTTCCATGACAATGCAAGTTGCATAATGCTGCAGGAGGCCGCTGTTCACTTTTCATTTCCAACCCCAACACAGCGCAGTTTTTTTTCAAGCCATGTTTACTGTTGTCACGACAGAGAGGGTTACAAAACGCTGAATGCAGGAGGCCGCTGCTGGCTTTCCCTTTTGAACCACGAGCTGGGATCATTTACAGACGCGTTGACTGTTGCCATGGCGACACTTGTTACATAACTTTAAGGACGTAGAAACTTTAACGCCCTACACCATTAAAGTCATCAAGCTAACCCAAACCATTATCTTTCCCCAACCAAGTCCTTTTTGTCCCTTAACCTAACCAGGGGCACTAATTTAGGAAACACTCCAGTGGGTCATACTTGAGGGTCACAACAAACCATCCATATGGTTGTTTGGGTTGGAGGACTTGATGGAACCATGCAAATGGAACTTTAAATGTCTATCATATTTGCATGAACTTGGAAAAATCAACCAAAGGTAGGAAGAGAGGAGCTAAATGAGAGGACCTCAATAATGTCAGTCACCATGAAGCTGGCAGCCCGAGTCTGAGGGACAGCTGCTGGGGAAAGGAGAGAAGACCAGCAAGGAAATATGACCAAAACCACACGGAAAATAAAGAGATGTGAAGAAGTAACATGTAAGAGTGACTGAGTGAGAAGAGAGAGGCAGTCTGTACGAGCGCTATGTAACCTTATCTCCTCTGGACAGGCAGTTTTAATAATATTGTGTAGCAAAAACACATTGCTTTCTCCTGCTCTTGAGATTGACAGCAATCTGTGAAATTTCTCTTCCCATGTTTTATGACTTGTCAGGATTAAAAAAAAAATAAAAATAACACACACAAAAAAAACCCATCCTGCTGAGGCTTATTTTGGCTAGATGCTACTTATAATGATGAAAACACAAAAAAAAATTAATTGTGAGGCTCGGGAACTATATTTCACAATGTTTATGGATAATTAACGACTTTATTTAATTTGAGGACAAGCTGCATTTTGTTGGCAAGTGGCCAAATTATACACAGGATAATAACTTTGTTAGTTAGTTTGTTTAAATCATGAAAGTTAAATGTGGAATTACACCAACGAATCTCTGCTCCAAACAACATGCACATATATAGAAGTGAGGCAACACACTCTTAGTAAGTCTATAATGTCATTAATTATTCCGCAAATGTGCTGTCTCATGTGTCTCCTTTCTTTGCTTGTGCTGGTGAAGAAGAAAAAAAAACTCTACTACATTAAAATATACTAAAATTGTACAACCATGGCATTATATATTTAAGGAAACTGACTCACACAAACACAGCAGTTTAATGTTATATTTTGCAGTTTCTTTGGTTAAGATGTGTTCATAAATAACCAAGGCTACACATATTGTATGTTCCAATAATCCAGCCATGTTTATTACGGTTTAGTTCTAATTTACAGGATATAAATTTGTGAAAGTTCAGTTTGTACTTATTTCCATTTTGTCTAGGTAGTGTAATCAACTGCAAGTGCTGCTCTTTAAGCACTGGACTCATTTATGTACTGTATAACAGTGAGCCATAACTCTGCAGGAATTAACAGAAACTGCCTTTCTACTGTGATAATTGGATTTCCCTCCCTCCCTCCAGTAAGGAAGGAATAAACAGATTAATAGCGGATGCACAGATATGAACCGAGGCGTGGCGTTACAAAAACAAAAGCTGTTTTCTTGCTTTGTTTTCCTAAATTATTGTTTGGTCTCTCCTTTCCTCCCTCCGTCTTTGTGTACATCTCCTGTTGTTCGGGTTCCTTCTTACTTTACCTCCCACTTAGTTAAATCGATTTTTTTTTTTTTTTTGAATTTCCCAACGATGAGTGTGTATGTGTGTGAGAGAGAGAAAACGAGAGAGAGAAAGCCATTGAGAAAGTGAATAAACAAGGGGGGGGTGTTTGTGAACAGTGAAGCTTGGTGTGATGCGAGTTGTAAACTGGCAGTTGATTGGTTTGTTGGTCGAGCCTTGCAGCTCCAATCCAAACAACTGGAGCAAGCGAAGACACGGTCTCTTACACATACACCCCCCCTCCACTCACACACAAATACAGATGAGTGGGTATATGAGTGGCATGCAGGAGCACAATGTTTATCAGTCCCCAAATATTCGCCAAGTTTTAATTTCCTTTCTTCTACGAGTTTGTGTGTGTGTGTGTGTGTGTGTGTGTGTGTGTGTGTGTGTGTGTGTGTGTGTGTGTGTGTGTGTGTGTGTGTGTGTGTGTGTGTGTGTGTGTGTGTGTGTGTGTGTGTCAGTTCATGGATGAGGGCACCGGTGAACTCTCTGGAACAGTGAAACCACCCTGTTTCTCCCTCTGCCCCTTCTCCCTCCGTCGGAGTCGCTCCTCCGCCCGTTCTCTGCTCTCACAATCTGTCACCTTCACCAGTCTCATTCAACAAATGTCACCCGCTCTTCTCTCTCCCTCTCCTCCCTCATCATCAATACGACCGTGAAGAGTATTTCACAAATGAGAGAGTGATTCTTCTCCATCCAAAACAAACCCCACTGTTAACATGTAATCTTGATGTTTTAATTTTCCATCTGTCATTCCCATCATCAATCTACCATTAACTTGAAATCTACTGCCTTCGCTGGCTCCTGCAGGAATGTCTGTCCAACCATTGACAGTATGAATGCCTTACGCACAATCTCACTTTGTTTCGGTGAAACTCAATTACTAACTAAGCATTTAAAATGCAAATTCTCAGGTGCCACTGCAGCTATGCAGCTCGACAGTAACTTTTCTGGATAGTCCTGGAGCTCTACAACACTATAAAGGAGACATTACAGTATATAGATGGATTAATACACACCATCAATATGTGTCTGCTTATTTGTGATTAATTATTTAAAATTAAAATGCTTTAAAAGCATGATATGGTTGATAATTTGGACTGCACTGTGATGGATTTTTATGGTCTGACTAATACTTTTTTAAGTTTATGAGTGTTTATGAGTGCTGAAAGGATTGGCTGATTAACTGACAGACAGAACATTAAAAGCCAACTTTCATAATTGGTTCATTGTATGAGTCATTTAATAAAACAAAAAAGACAAAGCTTCTCACGTGAGGATTTATTTGCTTTCCTCAGGTTTATATCTGTGTAGATTTCTGAGTTGTAACTTGGAAGTAAATATAATTGTGTAATTCAATTTGATGAACAAACTTCTCAATTGTGAATATTTGTACTAGTCTTCAATAAAATAAGACTTGTTAACATTTCATAAACTTAAGGCGCAAAAAACACAAATAATCAACTGTAATAATCTGACTGTACTGTGAGTTCCAAAATACACAGAGTAAATTTTGTAATGAAATGGAGCAAAACTTGTTGACTGAAATTGAATCTTTGGGAGATGCACTTATATCAAGAAATAGTCAAAGTAGGCAACCATACAGAAAACCACCCACTGGTTTATGAACTGCATCTTGTTTTGTTTTTTTAAACCAGGCACACCTCCAAACATTGTTTACCTTGAGGCCTAATATATATTTAATTATGGAATAGTTTTCACAAGGACCAGCAGAACACTGATCAGGAGGGAATTTAGTGAAAGACATACTGACTCGTGGAAAAAAATGTATTGACTCAGTATTTCAGAAGTCGAAGCTTTCTGAATTGAGGTTGAGATTTATTGAAGCCAGCCCCTAGTGACCCTCAGAGGTATTGCACTTTAAGGCACTCACTTCACTTGTCAGAGCCCGAGAGTACATCCATTTTTATACACAGTCTATGCGCAAAACACATTGCACACATTACTTGCATGTGAGTAAACATACACAATGTTAAGCGATGAGCTTAAACAGGTGCTGGTGGGAGATGTATTTTAGATTTTTGGAGAGTTGTTGTTTTCCCTGCTTCTGATCTTTACGTTAAGCTGCGCCTGGCATGCAGCAATCTGCTCAACTAACTTAGCAAAAAGGCCAAGTGTATTTTCCAATGTGTGACACATCTAGTAAGTATAAAGAAAAAACAAAAAAACAACAACAATGAGGCTCTTCTTTAGACACTTATATGACTGTTGGAAAAACAAGAATGTTTTGACCCTAAAGTATATATTACTAACTTTGTCATATTGAAACGTAAATAAATATTTTTGTGTATGTTATAATTGAATACATGTAAACTAAAAATGACTGTTACAGCCTGAAATGTCAACATTCCCTTTATCCCCCTACCAATCTCTCTCTCCGTCACTGTAGCCTTCCTTCCGGCCCTATCCATCCACTGCTGCTGCTGCTGCCGCTGCTTCAGCTCAAGGCTTTCTCATTATAATGATTTGCAAAATAAAGTTTGTCATGGGCGTCAAGGTGACTCTTGTCAAACTCGTCTCTACGTCCTCTCCTCCTCCTACATTGTTATGCTTGGTCCTCCACCCTCCTTGTGTCAGGGCGGCCATATTGGCCGAGACACGCGAGACTGTGACTGACAAGCGCCACTGATCAAAGTACTGCGAAAACGATGGGGGAGGCGTGCGTGCGCACGTGTGTGTGTGTGTGTGTGTGTGTGCGTGTGTGTGTGTGTGTGTGTGTGTGTGTGTGTGTGTGTGTGTGTGTGTGTGTGTGTGTGACGGGAGGGGAGAAAAAAAGAGGTGGGGACATGAGAGACAGAGAGGTTAGGAGGTTAAGGGTGAGCAGAGGAGAAGAAGGGAACGGGGAATGCAGAGTGAGAGGGAGGGTTGCAATGTCACAGCATCTTTAAACTGCTGCGTTGGCTGTCTGACTGGTCTCATCCCTCCAAAACAAACCGGCCTGATGTGGGACCAACTCGATACTCTGACGAGCCGACTCTCGACAAGTTGAAAAGGTGATGATGCTGCGGGGTGAGGCAAGATGGTAAACTAGCAGATTTAAAGTGATGTAACAATTACAGATAGAAGTTGATGAACCGCCGGATGAATTCGGCTGGTAGTTTAAAAGCTCGGTTCGCATTATCTGTGGAGGGACATGACTGCATTCGTGACTGGGAGTTGTTGACATCAAATACTACAAGCTGCACTAGTATTCCTGTGTGTAATTTACTGCTTTGTGCCGGGATAGAGTGCAGGATAAATTAAACGGTGTGGATATTTTGAATTTAAGATGACAATGTGGTCCCACGAAGAAAAATCGAACGTCAACTCATGATGCAATCCATTCCAAAAAAACAAAAATAAGGAGGAAGGTTGAGAATACATTTTAGGTCAACTTCAGTAGATTATTTGTGCTTACGTATGGTCCTCCGGAAACATGTTAAATTACCAAATCCGTTCAATCCATTTTGTAACCGTGCTGCTTCTGTATTTAGGTGAACGCTGACTGTAAAGGGAAGCACCGAGATAAAAGCAGTCACAGGTGTCTGTGATGTGTGGGTGAGTGCAGCACTCGAGTGAGAGACTGTACGGGACAACGTGCATGAAAGCAAGGGAAAACACAGTGATGGGGAAGTTAGAGCCATTATATAGTGATGCAACTCAGTACATGAACTCTGTGATACAACTTATGATGTTCCTGTACATGCTGAGATTGTGTCAGAGAGACCGTAAAGGAACACAAAAAATGACAGGGATACTAATGCTCATGGTAACGGGAGCAGGGCAAAGGGAAAGAGAGGTGTGGGGTTGGGGGTGTGTGAACAGGGTCCAGTCTACAGAGGCATGTCTTATTGTTTGGAGAGACTATTACAACCATTACAGCACATAGGAGACAGGGAGGCAGCAAAAGGGAGGAGGTTCCACTTGCGGATGGGATGGTCACATAATCCCCCTGTTATTAAATTGGCAGGTTTTATTCATATTCATTAAGACTCACTTACAAAACTTCAGACTCTGGGACAATAAAAGAAGTATTGAGATTCTTTTCTTAAAACCCGTCCTTCTTTTCTGTATGAGTGAACATCTGTTATATTCAAACCAAACGAGTTCACACAGTGTTTATTAATCTGCGCTAGGAAAATCTGTCTTTTTCAAAGTTTGCCGTTTTTTTTATGTCGAGTGTCTGGTGAGACAACAATGGATAATGATAAAAATAAAAAATAAATCACTTGATAAAAGGAGTGAAATCATTTCTCAATGATTAAAAACGTTTTCTGTTGTTTATTCAATTGATTCATGATTTTCAGCTCTGAAAAATCCATAATTTCAATATGAAACGTAGTGGAAAATAACTTTAAAGTGGCATGACATTAAAATACTTAAAGGGAAAGTGTAAAACTACAGTGCCTGAGTAAATCTACTTAGTTACTTTTTACCATTAATTAAGGTAACAATTAAAGCACCACTGAATAAAACATAGTAGAATATGGTTGCTGGTGTTTTTTTTGTTTTTTTAATTTTTTTTTGTTCAGTCTGTGCTTTTAATCTTAATCTAAATTCATCTTTTGACCCGTGTTGCAGTAAATTACCACATTTTTCAACCATAAATTGTGTTACTGGATGACATCTTACCCAGTGGTTTTGACCATGTTCTCTACCAACGCTAAACAGACCCCTTGTTTTTTGAATTCAACCATCTGCATGGAAAAGGGCTGTGTTTCAGAACCTGAAAATGTCACGGTATCCCTTTAACAGCCATGGTAATGTTGCCTCACTGAGCTACTTGCTAATTTCATGCTCCACGCAACAGGGATAATTTGGTCCCTGTCTGTCTGTCTCTCTGTCTGTCTGCCAAGGAACAGCGGTGTGTGTGTGTGTGTGTGTGTGTGTGTGTGTGTGTGTGTGTGTGTGTGTGTGTGTGTGTGTGTGTGTGTGTGTGTGTGTGTGTGTGTGTGTGTGTGTGTGTGTGTGTGTGTGTGTTGTGTGTGTGTTTGGGCTCCGAATCATTTCTCCTTGTGTTTCTCCCTCCGTTTCTCGCCCTCTTCATTTTTCAAAGATATAGAGCGAATTAGAAAAAAGAGAGAGAGACTAAGGGCACAATGGACATAAAAGAAAGGGAAAAAAGGAAGTGATAAGGAAATGTAGAGACTAGTCAGTGGATAGAAAGAGAGATGACAGGAGACAAGAAAGAAAGACAGAGGAAGTGCTGTCTTGTGTTGGATCGGGCTACTGAACAGATGGCCACGCTGCAGAGAGGAGACCACAGCAGAGACATTACAACTCAGGTTAAAATCTCCCCTGGAAGACACACTCGCACGCACGCGCGCGCACACACACACACACACACACACACACACACACACACACACACACACACACACACACACACACACACACACACACACACACACACACACACACACACACACACACACACACACACACTCAGTGGCAAAGGGCAAGGTCTTTCTGTTTATTATCAGCATTTGTAAGAGACCCAAACACTGCAGGTTTTTTGTCCCCGCAAGGCCAACATCTTTGGGCATGTGCGGTGAGTCACGGCCTTATGTTAAGTACTCCTGTCATAAAGAGGCTTTTTGGGGGAACCAGTTTTATTTAGACATTCATAAATAATGTATGTATTGAAAAGGGTGCTGGACAAACGTGTACCAAACAGAAAATGGTCGTTACTTCAAAGCAAAGCAGGACAAACACAGGAAGACATACAAAGGAACGCCACGGAAGCAGCCAGAAGGAGGCCTGGTTGTATTTGTGACATGAGGTAGAGGAGGGATGGAAGAGTACATCTGAGACGAGTAGGGAAGAAAGACGACGGGCAGAGGACGTATGGGTCGTGTGAAAGAACGGGGGGGGGGAGAAGGGGGGAGGGAGGGGGTATCATAGAGAGCAAGGTGGAACGGACAAGAACAGCTTTGCGCTTTGCTGTCAGCTCTGCTGAAAGTTTCATGAGTGGAAATGGCTTAATTCCCCCACCAGGTCGAGACAGGAGGAGAGGGACTGTGACAGAGCCTGCCAAAAGACAAAAAGGTGTGTATGTGTTTGGTGCGTTGCATGAAAGGTTGTGTGAGGCGCGTGTGCGTCGAGGCTGCAATCCAAACAACATTGTAAAACATCTAATATTTAGAGGATGGATTACGAGTACACTGTGTACTCGCGTTGCTGTCAAGTCACGACGAAGCGACAACACCATTTAATCATTCATCCTTTCTCTCGTTTTTAGACTTAGGACGGACTGTGTGTCCATGAGGACTCCCGAGATGTTTTCTCACAGGTATGAAAACGTACCCGTTCATATTGCAGTTCTTAGTTACAGTCATGTCAATATTCTCCATTCGCCCGTCGAAATCACATTATTTTGGGTTGTTGTGGCAGGATATTCAGAGTACATGGATGTCTGGTTCAAAACCCAAGACCTTGTAGCATGTAAGGCAACCATGCCAGCCATAGCCATTCATATCAGTCAATTTCAATGGTAACTGTTTTAAAGATCCTTTATTTTACACCTTTCTGGTGCTATATTTGCAGTCTTGATATCCATAAGAAAATATGTTTGTGGCGTTAAGTACCAAAAATAATCTCATTAAAGTTTTACACCTTCTATTGAATTCTCAACCTCAGGTTTTCTTTAATCTTGTAGCTTGCGAGCTCTGCGACAAAAATGACAATTTTGTGTTTTCTATCAAACAAAAAACGGGACAGTGGGTTGTGCTGAGACATGACATGAGAGTGAGTTTGTGACATCACAAATTTATAGAAGTGCAAATGTCAAAGCTGCTGAATACAAGCAGTGTGCACTATGAGGGGCTGTGCGTTTTGACAATTTCACAGTTCCTATATAACACCTAAACCTGCTTTATGATATAAAAAAAAAAAAAAAAAAAAAAAATAGAAAACTGAATTTATATGATATGGGACCTGTAAGTTATGATGAATCCAGCCCGCTTTTCTCGGAAGTACTCTCAAAGTGGAGAACTCTGTGGTGCACAGTGGTACAATGGGCTGAGTCGACACCAGACTAAGCAAGGTGGCCCGTACGTCCCTCTGCCTCCCTCTTCCCGGGGGAATCCCACCTCCACAGGGAGACGTCCAGGACACATCTAACTCAACCGACTCTGGCTGTTGCTGAAGAATACAAGTTTGAAATTTGTGACTGTGAAGTTTGAAACAAGTGACACCACCAGACAAAACCAAACCCCTGCTTCTGCCTGGAAGCTCGAGGCCACATTAGCCGCCACTAATACATCACTCCTGAATCTCAGACTGAACTGTCAGAGATTGACAGAGAGCTGCCATCGAATATCATATGAAGTGAAATGCTAAGCTGAATGAATATCCTTTTGACCAAGTGCTTTCAATTGTCGAACCTCAACCATAACATCTGCATTAAAGACGCCTTTGTTGAATGGCATGTGTGCATCTACAGAAGGGTCTAATATAAATATTCTGTTTGTTCAACAAATATTTACGGTGTTACTGTGTGACAAAAAATAATTGCAAAACCATTAAGAATACGGAACTTAAAACTAAAGCCGTCCTGTGGTGATAACTTCTCCGTCAGTGTACTTCAGTGTTCTGACATCAAAGTGTAAATTGTGTTAAAAAAAACACGACGTGAATTGTGACTAAACGTCAAGACAAAGTAAAATGCATTTTATTTTGTTCATGACGCTGTAAATCTATTATAAAAAAGAAGTGCTGTCTGTTCCCTTCAAATGGTCACTAAGCTCTTGACTGAAGACGCATGATGAAAAATAACTGTTTGCTACTTTGGACATCTTTCAAACGTCGCATATAAAAAGAGACCATTATATATTACAGCTGATACTGCTGGTCTACTCAACCACAAAGCTCGTGTTGAATTATGTTTGTTATTTTCAGTTGTTGACTTTATCAGAATAGGCCAGAGAATTGTAAAGGTTGCCCACTCTGGTTTCATAATTGTTTTGATGCAATTCGAGGCAGATATATGTACATCATATTTACACCCCATCGCTCACGCTTTCCCTCCCTGATGCCTCACATGATCCATTGCTTCATTCATCAATAACAACTGAAATGGCAACAATGGCAACGAAGACCTTCACTGTACACAACTAACCGAAAAATATAATAGTCCACTCTGAAACACCAAAACACCTACGAGACAATTTGTCTCTCCTGTGGAAGTGTGTGCAGGGGGTTGTGCAGAAATGTGTTGTAATGATTCGATATCAGTCATTCACTAAAATAAACATCCGGTGGCTGAAGAGGACCAGGAAAACATAATTTATTGTTTTTTTTTTCTTCCTGAGAACAAAAAGGCTTGTTATGCCTTTTATCCACCGACACTCAGGTAATTCAGGTGAGCGCAAAAGCTGCACTTAAACTGGAGGACTTTAAGTGTTCAGGATCTTTGATCTTTTTCAGGTTCATGAGGGCTGCACTGTAGCTGACTCAGCAGCTTTATGTTACTGAGGAAAATAGATTATATTTTACCGTCAAGGACAATATAAAAACCTCTAAGTAACATGATGCTTTGGAAGCGGAAGTATCCAGATTCAAAGTACTGACAGATGTCATTTTGTGTGCAAATAATATTTTGCATGATTCAAGTCTAGCAAATATTTTAAAATTAAATGTTTGATCATACAAAATTCTCAGTTGTAAACTATAAGTAAGGACATTCTGACAAAATATTTTTTAGAGGGAAAGGACACATCTGTTCCTGCCTGAAGTAACTTGGTTTTAATTCAAGTTAGGCAAAAAAACAAAATCCTATCTGCTATGTGGCTTTTACTTGTCAGGGGTGATCTGTGTCACACTGCCATCAGTTCAGTAAGAGTTCATAAAGATTCAGACAAGATTCATTTGGTATTTAATAATTCAAGCTATGGTTTGTCGGCAGTGAACCATGCACTCAAACTATGAACTGCAACATGTCCAATTTGTTGTATTTGTCTTCTTTTTTTTTTTTTTTTTTTTTAAATAAAATCTGTTTATTGGAACCAAACTTAAAAACAAATGCTTGACATCAACTTCACGACACTTAGCCGCCACCCCCACTAGTCACTGGTTCCCAAGAGCAAACGTTCATGCGAATACAGTTTCAACACTATAATCACGGTAAAGACTCAAGCTGTGAGCAATAGCTGGGCGGAGCCAGGCTAATTCTACTTCATGAAAGCTTCATTCAACCATAAGTGTGAACTTCATTCACTGCATTTTACATTTCACACTGCGAATTCAGAGGTTTGGAAATGTGCAGTTTAAGACTTAAGACTTGCCATGTCAGCGTTTAGAGATAAGCAAACATTAAAATGATGACCCAAATAGTATCTACAGTTTGAAAAGGTACATCTGCATTTTATAGAATCCCATTTTAATAAGAAGTAAGAAGAATATCAAAAGAAAAGGATGGAATAGGAACTCGGGAGTCATGTTGAAGGAGCCGAGAACAGGCAGCAGGAAGAAGAACAGGGCAGACACTGTTACTGAGATACATACACGTTTGTGCAAACACCTGTCACAGCTGGAGGTGCCACCAATGGAGAAGCTCATTTCAAAGCCTACCTCAACTCTTCACTCCTCTTCAAGTCTAATCAAACACTCTGATGTGATCACATGCCTTTACCTTTAAACCTCTGCATCAAGTGGAAAATCCTTTATATGTACTCGGCTCAAGCCTCAGCACACATTCCAGCATTTACACACACCTCACTGAATCAATAGCAGACATTAGGTGTTATTGACAAGACCGGCTGAGGTTAACAATCTGGCCTGACTGTAGGTGCTGCCTATTAAGCTCTGTGTACATGTCATAGGGCAGCAGGATGAACACATCCAGATCGTTTTGAATGGGATTAAGATCTTGCTCTCTCGCTCACATTTACACATCTAGATCAACACAGTAATAGGCTTTACTTTGATACTCGCACACACAGACAAACACGGCAACCACAATATAGAAATTAAACCAGACGCTAAATCAGCTAAAACTTTCGTTCTGCAGGTGAAAGGAGCTTCTGACTTCTCGATTTCATTCCGGAATTAACTCATTTTTCTCCAGAACTGTTTATCATTCAAAGTTTTTAGACCTCCTCATCACCGCCTTAATCTAGTGCTAACACTGAACAAATAAAACCGTCCTCTTTAAGTGTAAAGATTAAGTTGGTAGCGAGGCTGTGTGATGGGGCCAAGCTGCACATTTAGGCGGCAGGGCGCAGTATAATTAAGATTACCATAGAGGAAGCTGCAATGTTTGAATGCCTTTATAAAAAGAAAAAAAGATCTGTATTATGTTACATCATACTGCTGGGTTGGCCATGATATAATAGCTGCAAAACACAAAAGAGCTACTTCTGAAGCAATCATAGATGCGAATATCCCCGCATCTGAAATCTCACGCAGAGGCAGGTAGATAGAAATGAGCAGATAACAAAAAGCACAAATACAGGAGCTTTGCTGTGTGTGTGTGTTTGTGTGTTTGCACCTGGTAGGTGTCCCACAGTCTGATCGTGCAGCGAAGTGGCAGCTCCCTCATCAGGAGGTTGTTCATCCAGCGGAAGGCAAACTGCAGGTATTCCACCTCGTACTGCTGCATGTGGCGGTGCACGGATTCTGCCAAAACATGAATCGTAAAGAATATTCAAAAAAACAAAAAAATAAAACGGTCAAATTCCAACAGTAACACACACACAAATTAAGCTTCCACAGCTTCAAAGACCCCCAAAAACAATGGTAGAGATACAAATGTCTGTTTGGATATAGATATAATAAAGACAGTAACGCGTGCAGATAAATCCCTTCATAACACCCTTCTCTGTTAATAACTGCTGCAGTCAGACTCGCACGCACAGCGTTTTCCACATAATAGCCATGTAATTACAGAGCTATCAAAATTGTCTGAGCAAGGCTGTAGAGCAAAACCCAGATGACAAATGGAAGTTTAATTGTATTATTAAACAACACTTCAAAGCAATCGCATGTTACTGTGGTGCGGAATGAAGTGCATATAAAACAGGTCAATGGTATCCAGAAGTGACAGCAGAATATATGTAATATGTAGAGTTGAGGGTGTGTTAATTATTTCTTTGACATCATTGCTTCCAGTAAGAGCTGATTCAAAATGTATTCTGTTGACTTCTAACCTGTTAGGTTAGAAGTCAACAGAATGCATTTTTTTTCTCAACGGGCTGTTGAAATGACAACAATGCTCGCGGTTACCAAGTAGACCGGCAAATATTCAGTTTATATCTTTTGTAACACATCAAAAACATTTTAACAAGTAATTTCCTATGACAGCTAATGATGGTAGCTTTGTTTTGTTTTGTGTGGGTTTTTTTTTTTTTTTTTTACTAAAACAGAAGTATTTGTTTGGAACTATTTCTCCGAGCGGATTGATATACGTCGGCCTCCTTGGAAGTAGAACGGTTCATTGATGTTTTTAAAACTTTTCATGGGATTTCGGGCAATTAGAAAACTACAAAGTTATATTTCAGGTGTATGGTTTCTAACTTTTGTACATCAGAGGTTCCCAAACCTTTCATACCATGTACCACTAAAACCAAATTTCCCAACGACCACCTGCGACAGCAGCAAGTAGGATAGTTATCTCGGAGGGTGTTTCGTGCATTCTTTTTGTGACTTCTACATGATCAGCTGGCGAGCGTTTTGTTTTCGCTTACGATTCGGTCTCTCCAACAAAACAAGCCGCGCAGAGAGAGGGCCGCGTGTTGCATCAAGCCGTCTCAGTGTGGTTTTAATGTGAACTTCAAGCGTCCGTGTCAATGCCGGTGTCATGGCATGGCGTGCCGGCAACGAAGGCTCGCAGAGGAGGACGGGCGAGAGGCAGAAATGTCAGCAGAAAGCGCCCCGCGTGCGGAGCTGTGAGACCGAGAACGGCCGCCTTTGTTCATCTCCGTGGTCTTGATAAATGTTTGTTTTATGCTTCTTTACATAACAAAAGATTAAAAATACCACTCAGAATTCAGCGACTCCCTATTTCCTAGTCATCAAACCCATGACACTCATTCTCTTTCTCTCTCGCACACGCTCGGGCGCACACATTTCATAATAGAGCTGTAATTATAGAGCTGTCAGGGAATCTATGAGAAAAGCCAGTTAGGGAGGAACTATAGCATCCTCTCCTCTCACACACTGCTCTTAATCAGGGCTGACTGACGCACACGCACGCGCGCGCACACACACACACACACACACACCCCTTTAATAAAGCTTTAATTGGTGAAACATCATGCAAGATAATTCCAGCCAAAACCACGTACATTATTACTCTCAAACACACACAGCCAACACTTGAGTGACACCTGTCTCCTACTGCTCACATGTAAGTTTAACAATTATGCGCACACCCCACCGCATGAGCACGGCGCAAAGTAAACACAAAGCTATTATTTCACACTCCTATCTGCAGTTTAATTATCACATGCTGTTGTAAAAGCATAAACAAGGCAAGCTCATTAACGGCGAATGCATCATAGTGACGGATCTGAGCTCGCTGCTACACAGCGGAGGAGAGAGAAAGTTGTCTAAAACAACTTTAGACAATGTTAAATTGCACTAATGAACTTACTCTGCCTAATATTAGCGATTTCACCAAACTCATAGAGGAGGCGGTGCACGGCAGGGGGTGGGGGGCTGGCGGAGGGAACAGTCGTTTGTCATCAGGAGTTATCGCAGAGGAGAGGGAAGGGAGAGGGGAGGAGGGGAGGAGGTGGAGAGGAGAGGAGAGGAGAGGAGAGGAGAGGAGAGGAGAGGAGAGGAGAGGAGAGGAGAGGAGAGGAGAGGAGAGGAGAGGAGAGGAGAGGAGAGGAGAGGAGAGGAGAGGAGGGGAGGGGAGGGGAGAGGGAGAGGAAGAGGGGACCCACACAGTGAAGTGAAGTGCTAGAACTCGTGCCTTTCTAACCGTGAGCTGCTCTCCAGCTGGCTCCCTGCTCAGCATGCTGGGTTGGATAGTTCCGAAGGCAGAGTGAGGTTGAAAATGACACGTTTCATAGACACTGATTGACTGATGAGTCTTGTCTTCCTTCCTACTGCTGGTTAAAGTTTAGGACGGAGGCCACGGTGCCGGCAAGTTTGCTCTCCACAGTGGACCGGAGCCCGCGGCGGGTGGACAGCGGAAGGTCAGAGGTCGTACAGTGACTAGTGAGCTTCCAGGGCTCTGCCGATGAGGCCAATTCTGCCCGACTTCACGCTCCTTGGTATAAAATGTAATTACAGTTTCACTTTATTTTCTCTCCCACTCTCTGAACGGTTTTTGTTTTTCCTTTTACCATCTCGAGCTCTCAGTCCAAAGCAGCCTTTGTATTTTTGAAACTGCTTGTTTTTCGAGCTCTCAACTCTTCAAATTGATTCATCCTTCAGAAAATATACTGCACATTTTAACTGCAGACACTCATCTCACTGAAACCTTTATCCATTGCTCTTACTTCACCCGTGCCAGCTTGAAATAAATCACACTACAGACACTAACCAGACAATCTGGCCTGGTTTTCTGTGTTTGATTTTCTGTAAACTTGATCTTGCACACTAAGTCAGATGTGTGTATGCGTGTCATTTTGTACAGATCTTTTCCTTTAACTATAATTGCTCATTGGCTAAGCCCCGCCGCCACGGTTACCGTTGCTACGCTTGACAAGCTTTCCAGCACATCAGCGGTTTACAGCAATAGCTGAAGCAGATTTATCACTTGAAATGGTCAGTAATGTTTAAAACAATACGTCTTCCCTGTCAGACAGAGGTGGACAAAAGCAGGCTTCTTGCTTCTTGCCAGCGATTGTGGATTTTGCAGGCGGAAATGAAAACTGCTTCTGGTAGCAGTTATTAGCTGTGGCTGCTTAGCTCATGAAGCTAGCATTAGCTTCAAGAGTTGCTTAAAAAAAAAAAAAAAAAAAAAACATTTTCAGGTGTTTCAAGCAGACTCATGGTGAAGCCTGTAACGGGATCTTAACTAAACACTCGATGGGTACACGCATGATAAGGTGAAAGAAAATGAGACCGCATATCCCAGGAAAAGAGTCAGCATCCCCAAGTGATGATCCATGTTTACGACAAGGGAATGAAGAAATTACATCGTTCTTGTATTGCAGTGTATAGCGAGTATCATAAGTAGGATAAAGAAAATTATAATAGACAATATGTTGGTTTTAACATGAGCCTCTTTGGCTTATTAGCTTCCACACCCGGTTTTATTTTGAAAGCGTACGTTTTTTTACTTCTAATTTGACACGAGAGAAGGCTTTTAAGGTGAAGGCTGAGTTTGGTAAATGTATTACTATCACGGCTAACATTGGTAAGGGTTGCTTGAATTTAAACTTTCAAAATCCAAGAAAGGGCAACAAACGTCAGGCTGAGCTCTCTGCATGCAGTTCATCAACTAAGCTTTTTCAGCAAGATCCGTAAACTCCAAAAATAATAACGTCGGCGCGGGTTGCCTGTCCAGTTACACCTCGTCCTGCTTCGCCACTCCGACCCTGAACCTCAACGCTTCATCCCGATCGCTCTGTGCGTCTCCAGTACCCAACCCTTCGACGTCAGTGTGTAAAAAAAAAAAAAAAAAAAAAAAAACACCTGCTAAATGTAAAGAATCTCAGTGGACTGAGGGATCTCCCTCCAGCTTTCTTGTTCGTCTCACACAATAAACCGTCCCAAGATCACAACGTGAAGTATGAGGCGTGGTTCATGTGCAAGGAAACCGGCACGAGAGCAGCCCTCATCTTTTATTTCTGCACTTGCATGAGTGTGACATGTCAGATGAAACACTTCTGAAAATTGTAGACGGTGCGCGTACACATGATTAATGTTGGCCTGTCATGTACGTACGTACGTATACACACAATGTATAGCTGCGCGACGGTTCACGACAACAATACATTAACGTAATGAACGCTAAAGAAATGCCGTGCAATATTCAAAACCTCCTTTCAAATTTCAAAAGATGAAGAAAAAAAACAAACAGCAGCGAAGCAAAACACACTCCGCTGGAGGTACACGTTAACACGCCAAATGCCACGCGCATTAAATACACGGCCACCTCAAAAGGCACCTACTGCTACAGAAAGGCAAATTATCTTAAGGTTTTTTTTTTTTTTTTCAAAGGCATGAAAACATACTGAAGCCTTTTTTTTTTTTCCCCTCTGAAATACAGTCTCGCAATCCAGCTACCGCATGCTCCAAGTGGAGCCTCTCATTTGCATAAGTAAATTCACCTTTTGGGCAATATGCATGTTGATGAACTTGTACAAATGCGTCGCATGCAACAAAAACAAAGAGACAGCGATAAAGAGATCGGAGAAGCATCACATGCCGACAAAGTGGCTTGTCTTTTGAGGAGGTACATGTGCTAGTATCAAGCAAGGCCAACGGGAGGTAGCGTCATTTATAACAGGAGGATAATTAGGGAAGGCGGGGGCGGCGGGGGACGGGGGTCCGGGGGACGGGCGATCAGACGGCGAAACAAAGACATTTCAAAGTAAAAGGCTGCCAGCAATGTCAGTAGCTGTTTTCAACCTAAAAGCATCAAAGGAAAGGCAAATACATATATTGGACTTTTAACAAATACTTGCAGTTTGTCTGGCCTCCTTACTTCAAGTTTAATTTGGGCTTACACAATCGGGCCGGATTCAAAGACAACTTAACGTGCTCCGCCAAAAAATATAAATAAGTAAAAACAAGCTTAGTTTTGTTTTACTGGAAATGCTGGGCGTGAATGCCGTATAAAGCATGGCCCTATACTGGCACTCATTTACCAACCTGAGTGGAGGGAGTGTTTTCGGTTCCAGGACATAAACTGGTGACGTTATGGCTATCAAACCGTATCCTTAAAAACTGAAAATTTATGGCTTTAGACAACAACAACAAAAAAATCACGCCATTTTAACTTTGGTAGACCTCACAGCTGCTTCTGAACTGTCCAGTAGAGTGACGCCTACTGTATCAAAGAAATACAATTGCTGTCAACTTTCTCTTATTACTCACTATCACTTTCATCAGTGGATGAAGTTCTTCTTACAGGGTTGGGTAAAATAAGGAAGAACACTGTAGAGGAACAATCCAGAACCTTTTGCTGACTAAGCTAAAAGGCATAGCTGGTAAAGAATGGTGAGGAAAGGGTCATACAAACGTTGTAATAATCTGTATTCTTTATTTCCTGTGAGTTCACAGCACATGTATGTTTTCACTGAATCTGGCAGTAAGGCCGAGTACCCACCTTCAATATTTGTATGGCACTGACCAAATTAATTCTGTCATCGCTACCATCGAAAAGCGCCCCGTCCTTCGGTACCCCATTTCCATCCCTACACTACATCCACACCAACACGGTTCCATTTTAAAACACAGAACTTTTGCTCTATTAACACGAGTAAATCTCACTGTGTCATCGAGCAACAGCCGTATGAAGCCTCACCGGGGCAGCAAACCTATGAAGGTTAAATAATATGGTTTCAATTTAAGTGACTTAAATCTTTTCATTAGAACTCATCTTTGGACATAAAACGTTGTGAGACAGAGTGATGACCTACTCTACGTCCAATCCCAGCTGACCTAACACATAAATGCAATCAAATACTGAACTGAGCTCAATAACATCCTCCTTCCCACCATCCGTGTCTCCTTCCGTTGTCTTAAATACTCCATCAACTACTAATGTCCCAGTATCAGATATCTAACTGATACGAGGCTGAAACATTTAGCAGATTTTTTTGTTGTTGTTGTTGTTTTTTTTCCCCTTTTAGCGAAGATTACTGTCTCAAGATTGAATGCAATTTATGATGGAAATGTCAAGAATCGGTGCTCTCAAAATAATCTTACAAGAAACACTTACACATAAAGAAAACCAAAGCAAACAAACAGCAAAATAAAAATCCTCAAGAAAATGTAAAAATGTATTTCTATGAGGAGTGAGAAACCCGTGTTGGTACAATTCTGCCAAATCATCCGCCTGCTATGAAAACAGAGGACCCCCCACCTTTTATCAAAATACAACAGCACTCAGGACAACCCTGCATCCGATAAGCGCTGATGCGTAATTCTGGAGGAGACGAGACGCCATTGTTCCCAAAACAGATGCTATGTCGACAGCAGGGCGAAAAACAATCCCGTAACATAAGATAAAAGCTATCTGTGATGTCATTAGAACTGCTAATGTCAAGCTAGCGAGGTATAAAATGTCTCTGCCCCAGCTATGATGACGGCGCACTTATGGAATAAGATACAGTAAAAAAAAATGTCGAGTCACTTTTGTATGTCTTTGCTGGCGTGCGGTGGCACGTTTCTATAAACAGATTAAAAAAATTTAAAAAAAAACACACTTCATACAATCTTCTCACAAACACATGTACGAACACAAACGCACACTTATTTTTATTTATTTATTTTTTACAAACAACAACATGCATCAACGCTCTCACGTGCATGTCCTTTCTTTGGGAAACGTTCTTGTGTCTCACAATTGCACATGCAAACAGACATGCCAGCACGTACTCACTAACTTCCCCACACACACACACACACACACACACACACACACACACACACACACACACACACACACACACACACACACACACACACACTCCCCTACCCATTTGAATGCAGCGGCTGAGTCCTCCCCTCCCCCTGGCTGACAGAGCGGGTGACAGGATAGTTGGACAGCACCAAGGTTAGCCGAGAACATGACCATTGTACAAAAGCCTGCTTTGATAAGACGGTTGTTTTGCACAATGCATCGTGGGCCGCTGGAAACGCCAGACACGTTTTAAATTCGGATGGGAAATTATTCAAACCGGATGACACATATACTGTTTTGAGAAGAAGAAGAAAAAAAAAAAAAAAGGAAACTAAAAACAAAGAAAAAACTGGGGAGCCCTCGGAGGGAAAAGTAGCTCCACTAATTAACACTGAGTTGTTTGTGTTTGTGTGTGTGTGTGTGTGTGTGTGTGTGTGTGTGTGTGTGTGTGTGTGTGTGTGTGTGTGTGTGTGTGTGTGTGTGTGTGTGTGTGTGTGTGTGTGTGTGTGTGTGTGTGTGTGTGTGTGTGTGTGTGAAATGTCATTGAGCTGCGTACGAGTACACTCGGGGTGCATACATTAACTTCCGGGCCTCAGCACGCCACTGTTTTGCGCTGATGGCACGCACACGTTTCCACACCGCCGAGCGGCGGGAAAATTACTGAGTCGTGATTGTGGAGTCGTTCCGTTGCAAGCTGACAAAAACGCTGGGAAATAATGGCGTGAAAACAACAAGAGTTTAAGTGTGAAGTCGAAGTTAAGGCAAGTTTCGGGTTACTTTTTATTTCTTTATGCATTTTTTTCTTTTTGTAGTTATTCTTAGTTCGCAGAGTGTCCGTTAAGTTCAAACCCTCCTCCTTTATATATTCAGGGCATAAACATGAGCTTACTCAAGACACTTAGATCAAATGAACTGAATGACTACGTTGGTAGAGAGGAATGTGGAAGATTATTGTCTCGGGACAAAGAGGTCATACTGACTCCGAACTTAAAATGGTCATACATGCATCAGAATTCCCTCGTCGAACTCTCAAGTTTTCATAGATTTATTGTTTAGGCAATGAAACAACAAAAACACAAGAGACACGGGGGAAACATTTGATCAAATAGATTTTCTCAAAATTTTCACAAACTAATTTACAAACTAAAGCTGATTTCGTATCATGATTTTAAGAGTAATTTTGCGTTTGGCAAAAATGGGTTAATGTGTGAGAGGTAAGAGTGAAGAAATGGAAAAAAGATGAAACGGCAGGACAGAACAGAAAAAAAAAAGAAAAAGAAAAGCAATGACAGGAAAGAGAAGAAGTGAGTGGAAATCAAGTCCAAATGGCGGAGCTGTGAACAGACAGTACTTTATTGATGGGTGGATGGATGGATGGATGGATGGATGGATGGATGGATGGATGGATGGATGGATGGATGGATGGATGGATGGAGGCAAGGCAGATGACTCACCATCAATCCTGCTGACCAGCTCCTCCAGGGCCTTGACTTTCTTCTGGATGCCTGGCTGAGCAAACGTATAGTTGTCCTGAGGAGAAGAAAAAAATCAGACGGAGTCAGAACGAACTGAGGCTTCGTCTCCAACCCGCTTCAAAATAGTTGGTCTGGAATGTTGTTGTTGTTTTTTTTTAAGTGTGTTTGTGTTTTAAGCCTTTTGCTGACTCCCAATGTGAATACAGGGAAAAACCAAATAGGCCTCAAACACCATCATAAGCAATATGAAGGTCAGGCTAGTGAGCACATAACACTCCTGGAAACGTTGTGGCCACATAACAACAAAATGCAGAGAAAAGCAATAAAAAACAAAGCTAAGGAGATCAAAAAGATATTATATTACAGGACTATTTGTCATATTTTTCTGTAATTTGTTCGACAAGCTGTGAAATTGATCCCTTGTCTTGAAAACAAACAGCGTTTGTTTCACATCGATGTTGTGCAGCCACTTGGCCCGAGAGTCAGCGGATCACAGAGCATCTCGAAGGGTCTGAAATTTCACATTTTCGCTTCGAGGACAGATTTTCACGACGAGCGCAGGAGCCTCTCTGCAGACTTCTGGTGTTTGCCAGGGCCCATTTCACACCTCGCGCAAAGCCCGAGTCCTCTTTTAAAAGCAGTAAATAAAGAAATGGGCCACCTAACTAACACCGGCATGACGAAACATGGGGTGGCTCTGGCCTCGAGCACAAAGTAAATAGCCGAGTGTGAATGTGTCTCTGTGAAAGTAACAGGCGAGCCTCGCATGGGTCCCCGGGCTCAAATTTGAAATGAAGTGGTGGATTAATAAAAACGTTCCTTTGTGCGGATGGAGGTCTTTATTTCTCCATGATCCCTTTCAAATAGTTACCGTCCCTCGTCAAACCTGGATAAAGGCAGATTTAAAATCAAATGGTCTGTGTTTTTATGAAGCCGGAAGTACAGCTAAATATTGAGATGGACTACAGGCCTGTGGTCACCTGAAGGGTCATTTAACTATTAAGTTGCTGCCGTGTGTGCTTAAATTTGAAAGGTATTAGTTTGCTGTTTTTAGTAACACTAGTTGTTTGGAGACGGGCCAGAGTAGTGCAACAAAATTTAAAAATAGCATCTATGACCAAGGCGGTGGCGCTCGTGGCTTTACACAAATAACCTGAAGGTATTTTTTCTTGTTCCCGATCCTTTTAGTTTATAAAATTATAGAACCAGTTCGTAGGATTTCGTATAATCATCTAAGGAATCGTTGTGTTTCCGTTAGCTGTAAATGGGCCCTTCATATCTACATTGGGGGCAGGTCTTCTTCCACGGAGCTCACCATGTTGCACTGCCGTGTTTCTACAGCGGCCCAGAAGGGACAAACTAAACACGGCTCTACAGAAGGCTTTTTTTGTGTTGTTGTTGTTTTTTGTTTTTTTTTGTGTGCAAGTTTTGTCGCCTCCATGCATTTTCTTCCACACTTGGACGGGGACTGGGAGTAGTCAGTCGTTTGCGGTTCGCAACCTCATCTCTAAAAAATGTCAAATTTCAAGCAGTATAATTAAACAATTTGATGCGTCTGATATGTTTGGACTTTTTTTTTAAAAGATGATGATGATAATAACCGAACCTGAATATACTCAGTGTGAGTGGGCAGCGTCAGTTGGTTGGACTTGCAGAATACAATCCCTGTGAGAACAGCACATAAGCATTTTGTGTGTGCGAGTACCCCCAAACACGCGCACACACACACACACACACGCACACACACACACACACACACACACACACACACACACACACACACACACACACACACACACACACACACACACACACACACACACACACACACACACACACACACACACACAACGGGGATTACGTTTCCTTGAGGGGTCATTCCAGTGTGGTTGGAAACAGCTGATGTGGCAAACTATCCCACAGATGGGGAGAGGGAGAGCGATGGAGAGAGAGAATCAGAAGGAAAACGAGAGGGGCAAGAGAAGTCATTTAGCAATAAACAGCTCCAGTTGTCCTTCAGGCGCAGCAGGACCGAGGAGCTTGTGTCCTCCCCGAGTCCATCGGCGGCTGGCGGGGCAGAGACTCCCTTCCCCCAAACTGTTTTCACATCCCGATCTCTCGAGCATCTTCCAATCCATACGTTCCTCTACTGTCCGCAAATGCTGCTCCTCCTCTTCTCGCCATTCGTTCGTGTTTATTGCCTTCTGTGTAATCCGTTTTCTTACCCATTTTAACTTTTGCCGGTGATGTTATCATTTGTGTGGACGCAGATGGTACGATCAAAACAAGACTGCTCCTGCTGCACGTAAACCGATCACAGCACATCGACGCGCGTGACGCAGGGGAAGGAAAAACCTTCGCCAGTAACTATTCAAAATCGCGTCGCCTGTTCGACGTCAGCGCGTGTCGCGCGCGTTTTTGTGCATAGTGGAATGTGTGCATTTGCGATTTCTAACATGAATTTGAATGACTGTGTATCAAATTTGGAGTCAAATTGAGACAAGAGAGGGAAGGGAGATGTCTGATCATATTTCCGAGGCCGTGAGCTTTCGCGTTGTGCCGTTAGAGACCCTTAGACGCTTCAGGACATCACAATAGATCTCGGTGTTGACAGTCGTATCCTCGGGGACAGATTCAGGGTGAACAATCCCAGGAACGCCCAGCAAACCCACCCGGTTGTGCTCCTGCTCTTCGGTCTTGAACGGTGAAGCTCCGACCCTCCTGAAACGCGAATGTTTTCTTTTTCCATAGCATCTGCCTGGTTTCGTGCTAAATATTTTTCCTCTCACTTCTTTTCTTGTCTCACAATTCACCCACTCTTCCTCCTGTCATCCTTTCTACTATTCCTCCCTAAGTAATTTCAAATTTCCTCTGCCTTACCTTTCCTTTCACTTTCTAAATTACCTTTAAACTTACTTCAGCTTTTGTGAGTTTACATTTGTTCATTGTCTCCATTTTCTGTCCGGAGCCTCTGCACCGCTCTCTTTTTCTACCACCCCAATGTTAATGTGGTTAGGTGCTAAGCTAGTGTGAGCGCCAGTACAAGTAATTACATTTGCATTATTGAAGCTGTTGGCCTTAATCAACTGCCCCCCCACCCCCCTCTTCCCGTCTCTCAAAATGACCTTTTTAGTTGTATATTCATGTCAATGGCTCAAATTCATATTCTTGGTCCTCCTCCTTTAGTCAATTCTTTCCTTTTTTTGTTGTTTTGTTTTACATATTTCTTATTTACACATTAATTCTCTCTTTATTGTGTATTTGTCTCTTGTACCTTTGTCTCACCTTCTGACTTCATATCTGTCTTCATATTTTTCCCTCATCCCCACCACTTTACCAATCTGTGTGTTTATTCACAATCTGCATAATGCATCTTATAAAATGATTGGTTCTAAGGAACACAAATTATTTTGCTGTTAAGGATATGACTCATCATTTTTAGTTCATTGGTGATCCCGCATACTCTGATTTTTGGTTTTGTTTGCGATTACATTTCATTTGACATCTCTCAAGGGAAACATTTGCCGCCAGACAGAAACGTATAGATTTTATCTTCTGGCAAAATCAACAACGGCATGCCTCTTTTGAACAAAATGAGCGGTGTAGGTTCAGCAGATAGTTTGTATGCACAGCCACAGCCACTGAGGCTGCACACACAAATCTCCAGAAAGAAAGACAGAAAGAACATAATGCAGTATTATAATTTGTTTTGTAATAATTATAAAAATCCCACTGAAGCGTAAGGTTAAAGTGGACTGATGTCAGTGTGGATAATAAACTTGAAAATATCCTGCCTTTTATACCCACATCGGAGGGATCATTACTTAAAATGTGTGTTTATAAATCCCAGTATTTGTATATAAAGAATATTGACTGATATATCATTATTGCAATATTGGCTCCACTTCTTAACATTATCCAATTCTACTAATGATATATTTATACTTCTACAGATATTAAAGGGAAAGTGGATTTTTGCTTCTTTCTCCCCTTGTTATGGAATCAACCACTACAAATTAGTAATGCATTTTAAGGTTAAGGCGGTTTTCATAACTCTTTGAACGCTTAACGCTTTATCTCATCCCTCACTTTATCTCTCGTTTCTCCCTCTGTCTTTTTCTCTCCATTTTCATCTTGAACTACTCCTCTAGTTTCATCGTTTACTCCTTATTCCCTCTTTAATTTTTTTCTCTTTCCATACTCCTTTATTTTCCTCTCATCACCTTTAAATCTCACGCTTCTCCGCTCTGCTTTCTTGATCTTAATCCATCTACTTTTCTCACTTCTTTTTATAACCGTCTTTAACTCTTCTCCTCTCCCACCTATTTCATCTCTTTGTTGGTGTTAATGAGGCTAGACTTGTTTTGAACATTGCATTATGTCTCCTCTGCTTTGTTTGTTTAGGTTGTTTTTTTTCCCCATACTGCTCTGCATTTTATTTTGTGAGTGATTGCTGTTTATCTATAATTGACATATTTGTGATGGCGTTAAAATACATTTTACTCAATTCTCATTTTTTCTTCTTTTTTTCCATTATTCACAACTCATTTTTACCTTTGCGTCTTCGTCTGCTTCCCTTCCTTTTTACTCAACTTGTCGCCTCACCACCTCCTCCTCATTCCAATCATTTTCCCTTGTTCCCTCCTTTTTTCATTCATATATTTTTGTCCCATTTTCTATTTTCTCCCTTTTTCTCCCCATCCTTCTTAGATTCACTTCCTCTCTTTGTCACATCCAATGTGTCTGATCTTTGATCAGCTGAGGCAACAGGAGGAAATCAACTTTCGCTCCTTTTATTATTCATGCATTCCCCTCTTCTGCTGCCATCTGTCCATCCACCACGTCTGACCAAGCAAGTAAGTGGAACTGCCCCGGTTCACCCACATGAGCGAGAGAACACACATCACAACTGAAGTTTGTGTTTCTCTTTCTCAGCCAGGTGTCAACAGCATCCCGTTCTCTCCTCCTTTGTTCCCTCTCTCTCTCTCCTCTCTCAGTTAGCTGAATCAATAGCTCCTCTTTACCTCTCGGCCCATTCTATTAGAGCCAACAATGGCTCCATGCTGGACTAAGATTGCCTCCTTTTGTGGCATCGGATGTCTATCAGCAAGTTGGACAGATGCAATACAACAATGCCGCAAGGGTATGAGTGTGTGAGAGAGAAAGACACATGGGGACAGCGGAGAGAGGGAAAGACAGAGATGACAGGTCAAGATAAAGGCTACATAATAACAGACAGAGTGTTACAGACAGGACTGAAGGACAGGGCAATGATGTGTCACACTCTGGTATGGGTAAGAGGGAAAGATTGAGAGAAGCAGAAAGTGTTTATGAGAGATGACAGGTAGCAGTAAGAGGTGGTGCAGACAATTACAGTTGCTCAGACCTTCAGGAGCATTGGTCAGTTTTCATACCGCAGCTTTGAGTTTGTATGAGCATACGTGGCCTTGATTGTGAGAGCAGTAAGCTTAAATGTGTTTTGGCAGCAAGAGAAGGTTGGTAATCCAGACATTTGAGGCCCAGCAGAGAAATTCATTCAGCTGGTGCTACTGGACTAAAGGTAGGGCGTCACATTAAATGCTATATTGCTAATGTTTATCATTTTAAGTATTTGAGTTTAGCATGTCAGCATTTGCCAAGGTATAACTGAAACTGATGGGAATGCTGTTAATTTATCAGATATTTGGTTCTAAATCAACGTTTTTGACAAATCCAATTACGGTGGTGGGGGAAAAGTGAGGGGAATTACCAAAGACAATTCATCCTGACGGGGGTTAGAATGTCTGTACTCGACTTAATGGTAATCTTGTCTAAGTTAAGTAGTTGCTGAGACATTTCGCTAAAAATCACGTCAATCAAAGCCAAATCAATTTGAACCAAGAACCAACCATGTTAACACCTTGTCAGCACTATAAAGGAAAATCCAGGAATTAAATAAGAGTCATCATGGATATCTGTACCAAATTCCATGGCAATCCACTGAATAGATGTCAAGATATTTCAGACTGCCAAATGACGTCTAAGAACTACCGACCAAAAGCTGCCACTGAACGAAACAAAAAAAAAACCCGCACATTGTTTTGACAGCTGTCAATTTTAGACTTCTTGTACAACTGCTTGTGTTTAGACAGCATTCCACATTTGGATACGTATAATAAGCAGATAATAAATCATTCTGAATATACTTTTTAAAGTTGGATATCAAAAATGTTTCACTATTGGATTAGAACAAAGTATAGTAGACGGCGCATATATAAACCTTTGCGTGGGTCTACAATATATATATATTCATTTTCACATTGAAGGTTAAATGCTTTCATTCTTAACAAGAGGAGATAAGATGACAGAGGTATTTTACATCTTTCTTCCATGTCTTTCCGTTAGAAACCCAACAATCCTTTATTTTTCTAGCTGGAGAAACTATGGTTTCTCTAATTACCTGAAACAGTTACATTGACAGTGTTACTCGTATAAGAAATCAGTTCACTGCATAATGCAACGTAACCTGGGAACATCTTTTACATGACTCGAATTAGTACTTTTCTTTAAGTCAACTGTTAAATAAAAATAGCAGGTGAAAAACGTATATAACATATCACATGAAAGTACACGTGAAGTACAAGAAGTGGATCCAGTTAAAAGCACAAAGATAAGCCAACATAATGGAGATTCGCAGTTGAAGTGAATGACGTTGACTATCTCGAAACAAAAGCGGAGTTCAACTTCAGAGATATATTGGACAGCAAGTGAACAGTTAGTTCTTGAGTACCAGTAAAGAAAAAATAGAGGGAGGTGTGGGGGGTTAAGTCTAAGTTGTTCTTCAACAGTGGCTACAAATACAGGCTCCCCAATAAGACTTAGAAGACAAACAAATACAAACACACTGTACACAAACATACTGTAGAGCGTCACACACACAGACACAGCAGCTGGCGAATCACTCCTTCTGTCTATACACGTGCACGTGCGCGCGCGCGCGTGTGTGTGTGTGTGTGTGTGTGTGTGTGTGTGTGTGTGTGTGTGTGTGTGTGTGTGTGTGTGTGTGTGTGTGTGTGTGTGTGTGCGTGCTGGATTGAGTGACAGCCGAAGGTGACGGTCGGGGACCCTCGGGAAAACCAGAACAGGACATGGCGTCTGCTTTGGTCTGGCTACCGTCTGCTAGACGTTGCTCCTCGGACCCTTGCCACTACTCTGGGGAGACCTCATCTCTAGCAGGAACCGTGGAAACAGATGGTTACCTTGACAATGAGCGGACGCATTCCGATTGGCTCGTTCTAAAGAGACGTACAGCATCAGACATACAGCAGCGATAGAAGGAGCTGTTGGCCATTTCATCTTTGTGTATTTTACATTCATTTAATGCTGTTTATTTAATTTTTTTTGGTGGCTTAGCTGCAGATGGGTTCACATGACATAGGTTTGTGAATAAACTTGTGCCAAATAGCCTTTTTTCTTTACTTTAAGAGTACCTGACGTATACTTCCTAATTCAGTACATAAAGTCGTACTGAAAAAGCTACTGAATATTACTCCGGCTGTCACCTGCTCAAACTTTCAAAGCAAAAAGGTGAGAGAAGCTTTATGTTCACGAGTCAGTAAGTAAGATTGACTCTGAAAAGTAACAAATCAATGTCTGATGAATAAAATCAGCTCTTCCGAACAAGTGAGCATCATGCTACAGAGAAGGAAGTCAAACCATGGCACACTAACCCAAAAAGAGACATTTTCCATTTGTCAAGACTACTGTTGAAATATGATAGGTTCAGATCCCACGGCGAAATCAAATTTCTCAAAGTTAGGTACTACGCTGGAAAAAATACATTTAAAGATCCCCTGCTGTAAAAGGCATATCTGCAGAATTAGCATAAAAGGCAGGTTTTCATCTGCTGGCTTTAAAACTGAGAGCCCTCGGGGGTGTGCTGGAGGAATAATGGACTTTTTTAAACTTTTTGACTTCATTTCCCTCTCCGGGCCTGGCAGGTAAAGACACAAGCTCACTGGCTATGCGTGGAAGGCATGTCGCCGCCTCACACAATGGGTGCTGCTGTCTGTACTGTAAAATGTGACAAAGATTAAATTACTAAGGCTTTGACTGACTGCTTTTTATTGTAGACATTAATAATATATTATGGTCTGGGATTAACAAGACATATTTAAATCAACAACACAATATTGAGCGGAGATGACAGTTTCATTTAAAATTCAGTCGAACGGCAGAGTTGGAACCATTTTAACAAGATAAATTAGTAAAGTTAGCCAGAGGCGCTGTCCAATTTAGCGCAGTACAAGACTAATTGGCTGCTGGAAAGACTGGGGCAACATGGGGGTCAACTTAACAGAGTTGTGTCTCAAATTGGTTAAACGTACTGATCTGTAGAAACTCCATTTACTTTTTTTGTGTCTTTTCTTTCATCAATTCTTGGACAATTACGTATTATGAACACATTTATCTATTAATGTAGAAGCACGGTTAACAGCACTCTAATGGATAACATGACTGCATAATCATGAATAATAAATAATAATAAACACATTGGAACTTAAATAATGTACGCTCTTATAGTCCAGTGGCCCAGATTCAGTCATGTTGTTTTGATCGCGTCAGAACTACATACGGCACATTTAGGTTTTCTGTTTGATGTGTAAATAGCATGTGTGCTGTTATCTTGTTGATGCCGTTTCAAACACACATACACACAAATGCCCGTCCATTTACCTGCGCCTACAAAGGTCATTCCAGGACAAAACAATGCCCCTCTTCATTAATTTACCCATTAAACTGTCACTCAATGTCCCTAAAACCAGTGTGCGTGGGTGTGTTGAGAGCTAGATGAAAATGCAAAAGTGAAAAATATTGCTCTCCTCGTCCTCAGCCATTAAAAATCGGAGAACCTTTTCAGCGGTCTAGAACGGTGTAGACTAACAAGAAAAGTTTTTTTTTTTTTTCACCAAATAAATCATCCGGTTATTCTGATTTTGTCAACACAGACATTAGTATTGCCTCGATCTCTCTAATCTTTCATCCCAGGTTGCTCTTTAGAGGAGGGGGCTGCAGTGCTGCCAATTAAAGCAGCAGCTCATTAGAGAACCCGCTTAACTGAATTGACAGCCAAAATGTTCACATTTTGGTGAAAGAGAAGCATGGTGGTGAAGCACTCAAATGGGAGCTATGGGCCAATTTAGTGTATTACAAAAAACAAAACAAAACAAAAAAAATGCTCAAGTTTTTCAGCTGTATACCAGGTAATTATATAAAACTACGAGAAAAGCACACCAACTGTGCTTCATGGATGGATGAGATAAAGTAAACGTCCCTTCAAACAATTCCCCAACCATTTTGTGGTTTCCAAACATCGCATTTAAAAGTTTGCTCATGCATTGTTGTGCAATTAAATCCTTTAAATATTTCACACCAATTGGTAAAAAAAAAGGAGGACACCATCGTGGCACTAACTGCACAGGAAACTGTGCACATATACACATATATACGTGTGTGTATATATATATATATATATATATATATATATATATATATATATATATATATATATATATATATATATATATATATATATATAAGGTGCTTAAAAGGCAGTGCCCAAATGTAATTGCACAGACAGACTCTGCTTCTCGCTAACCCAGACCTCTACCTTCATGCCCTCAGTTAAGTGTAATAGTGTGTAGTGGATGTGAGAGGGTTTGAGATGAGGTCAGAGCAAGGATCAACAACTAATTATGGTGCTGAGGCACTCAGCCTCAGTCAGATTGTTTAGAAAGCATTAAGAGGGAGGGGGGAGGGGAGGGGGGCATGGACTTCCCCTGGTGCATTGCACATAATTAGTTTGGAGCCAAGGTCACAAACAAACACAAGCACGGGGACAAACAACAGCCGCACGCACAACAAAGCAGACACGAAGACACACACTCTATTCTTCTCTCTGACTTCCCCTCATCACTTCGCTCTGTTTCGCTCTCTCGGGGGCAACAAGGCACAGCGTCTATTCATTTCCCGACTGAAGAGCCGACCAACTGATAGTTATTTATGGATGCTCACATTTTACATCAGCTCCTTTTTTTTTATTAATTACCTTTAGTGTGGGGACATGAAAAATTAAGTATATTTTTAGTTCACTAATCTATCAATTAAACACCACAAATGAACAGAAACCCCGTGTTAAGGTGAAAGTCATAGACTAAAAGGACGTAGTCTCCGGGTGTGAAAAGTGAAGCCAATTTGGAAGTTACTTAAAGGGCAATAATACACAGGCTCGAAAAAAAAAAAAAAAAAAACACGGGCGTGTCTGGTTTGATTGACATGACTGAGCTGCTGTCAGGTTTTCCATATACTTATATAGTGGCCGAACAAAGTATCTCTGAGTTCCGAGTCAGATCCATTCCTCACTCCCCCAACTTGTCCAAATATGGTCACCTCGGGCTCCAAAAAAAACAAGCTGACAACGGCCGAGATGCCAGACTCGAAGCTTCCAATCGGCAGTTGACAAACCAACCGCTGGCGTCACAGTGCCTTGCCACTTCGTCGAGACATTGCTCTCTTTTCTCACTAAAACTACACTACCAAGGGTGTTTCTTTTACCCTGAAAACACTAATTTCCATATGACAATAACAATCTTGCCCAATCGATACATTTAAAGACTAACTGCTGCAGCCATTCTCTTAAGTGTTACTTTAGATTTGGGTCATTGAACCGACGGGGGAGACTTGGCAGAGGATTTTTTTTTTCAACGGTGCCAAGAAGCAATGATCACACTAAGTGTGCTAAAACATGGTCATGGACACAAACAGTAATATCCGGGCCGTTAAAGTGACTTTTGGTGTTGCAAGCATCTCAAAAGGAACTCTAATATGGCAAAAAAAAATGTTGAGAGATAATGAAGTACTGAAGGGACTTTACCAATTTTTTTTAAACTTCTCTGTTGCTTAATAATTTACTCCTAACACACCAAGAGATATGGTAATTATATACTTTGGGATGGAGGCAGAATTGAGGATGCTAAATACAAGTGGTGCTGTTGAGGGCAAATCTACCACCAGTCCAAGCAGGCAGGCGCATTTAGAATTGACAGATGGCTCAAGCATGACCGCTGAGAGCGAGGTCGATTAAGAGAGCTGGTGGGCAACAAAAAAAGAAAAGAAAGAAAAGTAGGAGGTTTGGGAAGAAATGATGAAACAAAGTGAAGTGTGGTGCTGCGATCTGTACGCAATTATCTGTTCTCCAGACACTCTGGCCTGCTTTAGAATATGCAAGGCAATCACATTTCTAAAACCCACGCAGAAAAGCTGCTGCATACATAATGCTTACACAGGAGGGTAAGCTGCCTTTGTAACGGACGGGACTGTCAGACCACCCGAACCCTGCAACAAGCAACACCGCGCATACAACTGTAGTGTGACATGTACAAACGCACACCGACCGAGGAGAGATTTTAGGCCGGAAAACGAGTTATAGCATTTAAAAAAAAAAAAGAAAGAAAAAAAAAAGGGCCTGTGTAGTGGAAAGGTGTGATTACTTTGGAAATTGCTGCTCCGTAAACAGTGAAAACAGAGAGAAGAGGCTGCTCAGTGGGAGTTATGGTCTGTCCAAACTGCATGTCGGGTGGCCAGATAGCGTCACCCCCCCCCCCCCCCATGTGGATGATAGCTGGTTATGTTAGCCGCCTTGAGTCACAACAGTCCTGTAAACTGAGCAGTGAATAGTTGCAGCCCCAACATGTGGCACTGTGGTGACTCAGGATGCTGAAAAGAAAAAAAAGACTCTGCACACTGCTTGTGTTTTTTTTTTGTTGTTGTTTTTTTTGGAGAGATATTATGTTTTTGGCTACGAAATATGAAGCCGAGGATTTTGAGTGAACAGTGTGAGGATTCTGCTTTATTCAGTGTGTCCCTGGCAGGTAGCTAACACAAGCTGGCCAGCTGTGTGTGCATGTCAGGCTGATGTTTCGTCAACACAAACAGTGCAGATGAATCAGTGAGCAGACTCTCAGTTCCTCCTCTATGTCTGCTCCAAGGGAAGATTAAAGAATGAAGCATGTGGTGCTGGCCGTCCATGTTGTAGCTGAGTAACAGTTTTATAATCGGGAAATGTGACTTGATCCAATTCTGGACTAAAGGTTCGTTTTTAGACAACCTCCATCTTCTAAACACACGCACACACACGCACGCACACATGCACACACACACGCACGCACACACGCACACACACTCTTACCTGGATGCCGTCCAGCAGTTTGCTCATGCACCAGAAGCTGTCAGCCTCGATGTTCCTCAGAGCCTCTTCCTGAAGACTGGACACATCAAAGTTTTCCACTTCCTCCTCTGGGGGGGAAAAAATGAGAACAACGACAGGGTGTAAAGAATTTGCCGTGCGGGAGAGAAAAAAGAGACAGCGTGACGGTTGAAAGCAAACGGCGGGGGGGGGGGGTTTAAACAAAGGCGGTGGGGGGATAGAGACAGAATGGAGAGGAGAGACAAGGAGAGCAATTCAAAGCTTCCAGCACAGCAAGGGCTCTGTCATAAGCCCACCGTTCAGACAGGGAGGGGGGGGGAGTCAGAGGTGCATGGGGAGGACAAAGGTACAGTGGTGGGTTATGAAAGAGATGTATGGAAAGGGAGGGAAGTGCTGACAGGCTGGAGCTGAAGAAAAATGAAGCGACGAAGCAACGAAGAGGCAGCTGAGCATGTGGGAAGACGAGCAGAGCAGCCGGATGATTATCATCTTTTAAGAACAGCAGTTCAACCTTTTCCACGGCTTCTTTGAACGTGAAGAAAAATATGCACCAGTCTTTGTACACAAAGCATGTGTACTTTGTATAGTGTAGACACAGACAGTGTGTTAAACATACTGCATTTTCCTGTGAATGTAAAATTGTGCAACTTTAGTTCAGTATTACGAGTCCAAATCGTATCACTAATTAAGAGTCGCCTTTGTACTTTCTATTACAGTCCTATCTTTACTAAACGCCTCCGTGATCCCACTTTTTTCTTTTCTTTGGGTTGGTATTTCACTGCTTATGCCATTTGTAAACTGCGACACCATCAAGTGCAAAGACAGTTGTGGAGAATTAGGTGTAGGAAGTCAGATAAGCTGAAAGATAAATAAGTGGAAGCGCAATTAGGTTTGGACGTTTCCTAAAGACACACTGCCGACTGAACAAAAGAAACAATTGCCAAGCAGTGAGCACACGAGTTCCCCCCAGTCATCTCCAGTGGGTGACTTTAACGACAGGTGTCATCAGATGTCATTAACGGCAGCAGTGTGTGACGGACTGCAGGGGCTTCTGACGGGCTTCTGACAAGCCACTGACAGCCAGTGGAGAGGAGATGGGACAAGACTGATTAACAATGATCTGGAGAGAGAGAGAGGGCGAGAGGAAGAGAGCGAGCGAGCAAGAGAGAGAGAGAGGCTGAGAAAGAGCAGCTGCAAAGTCTGGGTGTGTGTGGGTGCAATTATGTGTGTGGTCATACTGTATTATCAAAAATGTTTGTATATGGGTGAGTTAGTACAAAAACACTCGTACGTGCGCACCCACCCACCCACCCACCCACCCACCCACACACA